>NC_064639.1:83677655-84302655 GCF_023864345.2 Schistocerca serialis cubense
ACTGTGTGTGTGGAGACAACTGCTCCAGTGGCTGCGGTAAGCTCCCGAGCGAGGCTACCTGCAGTACTTCGTGGCTGTCTGAGGGCACTGATGTTGAGGTATCGGTCTTCTTGTGGTGTTGTACACTGTGGATGTCCTGTACTGTAGCACCTCGACACGTTTCGTGTCTGCTGGAATCGTTGCCAAAATCCTGAGATCACACTTTGTGGCACACGGGGGGCCCGTGCTACGACCTGCTGTGTTTGACCAGCCTCCAGTCGCCCTAGTATTCTACCCTTCATAACGTCGTCAATATATCTTCTTTGAGCCATTTCCAACACACAGTCGCCATTAGCACGTCTAAAAACGTCTGCACACTTACTCGCTGCATCGTACTCTGAAATGCACCAACACACCTCTGCATATGCGGACTGCTGCCAGCGCCACCGTGCGACCACCGCAGGTCAAATACACAGCATGGTCATATCCCGAGGTGATTTAAACCTGCAAACCGCCCACCAGAGCGTTGTTTCACCATGTATCAGCATTATCGATAATTTATGAGCATGAGTGTATTTGTATAGTACAATTATGAATTCTAAAACTGACTAAACGATTTATCGTTCTAAACAAAGTTTAATTTTTATAAGGTTCACCATTCCAATCCTCCTCAGTAGCTGGATAAATATGCTTTACTCTGAATAAGTCTGGGCATACTGCACCTTAGAATTAAGATAACCGGAACTAGGACAGCATGTACCTGATTAATCTGAGCCACAATTCACCTTTATGTTGGGCATACGCTTAGCGAGTGCAATGATCTCGCGGGTGGAGACCACGTTGGTGACGGTGGCGGTCCGGAGGTCTGCGTCGAACCTGACAGTGGCAGCTAAGTGTAAGACGACAGACACCTTGCTGGTGAGCTCAGCAGCGTCTGCAGCGCTGATCCCCAGGCCTGGCTGAGTGCAGTCGCCCGCTATGGGTACCACCTTCTGTAGGTAGTCAGGACACTTCTGGCGAGCCCTGCTGAAGATCTGAGGACAGGACAAGTAAAGCGCCTTGCTTTGGAGCGCCAGGATGTAACACAAAAGTATTATTAATTGATCTCTACAGGGCGCTCAGAAAATGTGTGAAATTCTTGTATGTATGTTACAGGGTAGGTTGTATTGAGACATAAATGTTAAGAAAGAAATTCGATACGTTGCTCCGTTTCCGAGTTATTTAGCATAGAATTTAGCCATTCAAGCGGCCTGCCAGGGGCTTTGTCTCGTTAGCTGAAACTTGTTTTTACGCCCGCGACGATCAGATTGGCTACCTTCAATGCTAAATAACTCGGAAATGGCGCAAGGTATCGAATTTCTTCCTTAACATTTATGTCTCAGTACAACCTGCCCTGTAACATCGCTACAAGCATTTCACTCATTTTCTGACCACCCTGTATATCGTCTTTTGAGCAGTTTAGCCTCTACTGGACGAGGTAACAATGGAATTACTCGAATTTTTTCAGGTGCTGGACAAATAATGTTCCATCCAAAACAACTGTTTTACAAAACGGAATGTGGAACTATATTCCGTGGAACTGTATACCATTTTCGTGAACGAAACTGTTCAAATTTTAGTCGCAGCGAGTGATGTAACAAGTGTTGAGTTTGTAAGGAATAGGAAGTTGATGAGCTGTGTGAGTTACTATTAACAACAGACTCATTTAGTTACAATTCAGAGAATCCTGATGGACGAACGTAAGCTTGCAGTAGCCTTGTGTGCATGCCCAAATTACAAGCTTAGGAAGATGTGGTGTGTGTACTGTAAGACCTTCGGTACACACATCATCAGATTATTTGGCTTGTCGCCCTAACGAAGTAGGCGAGTGTCAGCAATATGTCTCGTGGTCTTATCGTGGCGTGTTTATCTTCTACCGTTAGGTCAGACGATAGAAATGCCACTTGCACGCTTAGAGTAGCAGATTGACAGTGACCAACATTAAACAGAACTTGATTAATTTTCACACACATTTATTTAAATAATAACAATCACAAACCTTACTTAACTTGATTCTGGATGTTATTTACAATTGACAGTCTGAAGTTCCTTTGGTCTTGATACGTTAATGTTATTCTCACATATCTCTGATACTTGACAAAGTGTCTATTCATTTACCTTCATGGCTATGTACAGGAATATGGTAATCTTATTAGGTGCAGACGGAAACTTGACTGTAGACCGGTACAGACAAATGTAGATTGGTACAGACTAATGTAGACTGGTACAGACAGGTGCAGATAAGTGCAGACTTGTACAGACTAAGGCAGACTGACTAATTGGGGGTCTGTACACTCGTTATAATACCTTGAGCGTTCAGGTATCACTGCGTGAGTGTGATCTGCGAGGAGAAGAGGTTCTATGTTAGCAGCATTCTCATTGGCTGCGTTACATATTAATACGCGGATTGCCGGAAGCAGAATTTGGTCCGTCTCTAAGACAGCGCCATCTTGTACTGCGGAGACGGACGAGCGCTGTGCCTGCGCTGTTGTGCTTAGCAGGGCGCGCTCTAGTGGGAAAGTTGTGTACACACTGACTACGTGGAAGTATGTACACAACAGAAGGGGAAATATAAATAATGCACTGCCTGACAAAAGAAAATGAAAAACTAAGCAGTGGAAGAGGAAACAAAATTAAACTTCACTGGCCTGGATTCATTTAGGAAGGGTGTCATAAAGTCGTTGTATCCTCTCCTGAGGCGAGCTGACCCACAACTGTTGGAACTGGCTCCTCATTTCCTGACAACTGGTACAGGGACTGAGTTGAGATATGAGCTGGCCCCACAGATGTTGCATTGGGAACAAATATGTGGGCCTTACTAACCATGGGAGTACCTCGAAACCACTCAGACTGTTCATAGAGGCATGTATGTGGACGACCATTGTTCTGTTGAAAAATGGCACCACTGTACTTGTTCAATGTAACGTCAACGCGTTTCATTGACGCCAAGTGCAACAATATTGTGGTCGGGTAGTAATTCTCTAGTGACCTGCTCGCAGACTTCGAAAAATAATACAAATTGATAAAGAATGCTGCCTGGTCTTGGATGGCAGGTGCAAATGTGAAGGAGATTAAGAAATTATGTTATATCGTAAATAAAAGAAAACTTACATCTTACGTAACTGAAATTTTTTCTTGTATACCACTCATGTTTTCAGATTCATATTTTGCATCTCCAATGGTCTACAATAAATACAAATTTATGTATGCAAGTTTTGCAGGGATTCCTTGGCAGTTTGCTTGAGTCTAGCTACTTCTATCTATAATAATACCGTTGTGCTTTTTATTTATATTCATTTTTCATGTGCATGCAGCATGCAACCATTTGTTGTTCTATACGCACGAAATGCACATACTAAATATTACCTTCTGCATAACTTGTACTATGGTATACTGTGCATGCTTGCACTGCTTACTCATATGACTGACTGAGGGTTCATGGGAGCTGTAGGAGTGGAGAATGCAATGATGTTTTGAGATAGGGATGGAGTATGTGTAGGTGATAGGGCACTGTGTGTGTGTGTGTGTGTGTGTGTGTAATTTTTTAAATTCCCCTATTTTCGTTATTTTCTTTTTTATGTTTATTTATTTTATATCCGTAGTTTGAATAATAGTCCTCTGTTATGGCTTTTTTGATCATTGAGTATATTTTCTTTTTTTATGGCCTTCTCTATGAAATCCCCCCCCCCCCCCATGAACCATGCACATTGCCATTGGTAAGGAGGCTTGCGTGCCTCAGCGATACAGATAGCCATACCGTAGGTGCAACCACAATGGAGGGGTATCTGTTGAGCGGGCAGACAAATGTGTGGATCCTGAGGAGGGGCAGCAGCCGTTTCAGTAGTTGCAGGGACAACAGTCTGGATGACTGACTGATCTGGCCTTGTAACACTAACCAAAACAGCCTTGCTGCACTGGTACTGCGAACAGCTGAAAGCAAGGGGAAACTACAGCCATAATTTTTCCCAAGGGCATGCAGCTTTACTGTATGGTTAAATGTTGATGGCGTCCTCTTGTGTAAAATATTCCAGAGGTAAAATAGTCCCCCATTCGGATCTCCGGGCGGGGACTACTCAGGAGGACGTCGCTATCAGGAGAAAGAAAACTGGCGTTCTATGGATCGGAGCGTGGAATGTCAGATCCCTTAATCGGGCAGGTAGGTCAGAAACTTTTTAAAGGGAAGTGGATAGGTTAAAGTTAGATATAGTGTGAATTAGTGAAGTTTGGTGGCAGGAGCAACAAGACTTTTGGTCAGGTGAATACAGGGTTATAAATACAAAATCAAATAGGGGTAATGCAGGAGCACGTTTAATAATGAATAAAAAATAGTAGTACGGGTAAGCTACTACAAACAGCATAGTGAACGCATTATTGTGGCCAAGATAGACATGAAGCCCACGCCTACTACAGTAGTACAAGTTTATATGCCAACTAGCTCTGCAGATGATGAAGAAATAGATGAAATGTGTGATGAGATAAAAGAAATTATTCAGATAGTGAAGGGAGACGAAAATTTAATAGTAATGGGTGACTGGAATTCGACAGTAGGAAAAAGAAGAGAAGGAAACGTAGTAGGTGAATGTGGATTGGGGGTAAGAAATGAAAGAGGAAGCCGCCTGGTAGAATTTTGCACAGAGCATAACCTAATCATAGCTAACACTTGGTTCAAGAATCATGAAAGAAGGTTGTGTCCATGGAAGACCCATGGAGATACTAGAAGGTTTCAGATAGATTATGTAATGGTAAGACAGAGATTCAGGAACCAGATTTTAAATTGTAAGACATTTCCAGGGACAGATATGGACTCTGACCACAATCTATTGGTTATGAACTGTAGATTAAAACTGAAGAAACTGCCAAAAGGTGAGAATTTAAGGAGGTGGGACCTGGATAAACTGAAAGAATCAGAGGTTGTACAGAGTTTCAAGGAGAGCACAAGGGATCAATTGACAGGAATGGGGGTAAGAAATACAGTAGAAGAAGAATGGGTAGCTTTGAGGGATGAAGAGTGAAAGCAGCCGAGGATAAAGGAGGTAAAAAGACGAGGGCTGCTAGAAATCCTAGGGTAACAAAGAAATATGGAACTTAATTGATGAAAGGAGAAAATATAAAAATGCAGTAAATGAAGCAGGCAAAAAGGGATACAAATTTCTCAAAAATGTGATCGACAGGAAGTGCAAAATGGCGAAGCAGACATGGCTAGAGGACAAATGTAAGGATGTAGAGGTATGTCTCACCAGGAATAAAGTTGATACTGCCTACATGAAAATTAAAGAGACCTTTGGGGGGGGGGGGGGGGGGGAAGAGAACCACTTGTATGAATATCAAGAGCTCAGATGGAAACCCAGTTGTAAGCAAAGAAGGGAAAGCGGAAAGGTGAAAGGAGTATATACAGGGTCTATACAAGGGCGATGTACTTGAGGACAATATTATGAAAATGGAAGAGGATGTAGATGAAGATGAAATGGGAGATATGATACTGCTTGAAGAGTTTGACAGAGCACTGACAGACCAGAGTCGAAACAAGGCCCCAAGAGTAGACAACATTCCATTAGAACTACTGACAGCCTTGGGAGAGCCAGTCCTAACAAAACTATACCATCTGGTGAGCAAGATATATGAGACAGGTGAAATACCCTCAGACTTCAAGAAGAATATAATAATTGCAATCCCAAGGAAAGCAGGTGTTGACTGATGCAAAAATTACCGGACTATCAGTTTAATAAGTCACGGCTGCAAAATACCAACACGAATTCCTTGCAGATGAATGGAAAAACTAGTAGAAGCCGACATCGGGGAAGATCAGTTTGGATTCCGTGGAAATATTGGAGCACGTGAAGCAATACTGACCCTACGACTTATCTTAGAAGCTAGATTAGGGAAAGGCAAACCTATGTTTCTAGCATTTGTAGACATAGAGAAAGCTTTTGACAATGTTGACTGGAGTGCTCTCTTTCAAATTCTGAAGGTAACAGGGGTAAAATACAGGGAGCGAAAGGCTATTTACGATTTGTACAGAAAGCAGATGGCAGTTATAAGAGTCGAGGGACACGAAAGGGTGCAGTGGTTGGGAAGGGAGTGAGACAGGGTTGCAGCCTCTCCACGATGTTATTCAATCTGTATATTGAGCAAGCAGTGAAGGAAACAAAAGAAAAATTCGGAGTAGGTATTAAAATCCACGGAGAAGAAATAAAAACTTTGAGGTTCACCGATGACATTGTAATTCTGTCAGAGACAGCAAAGGACTTAGAAGAGCCGTTGAACGGAATGGATAGTGTCTTGAAAGGAGGATATAAGATGAACATCAACAAAAGCAAAAGAAGGATAATGGAATGTAGTCGAATTAAGTTGGGTGATGCCGGGGGAATTAGAGTAGGAAATGAGACACTTGGAGTAGTAAAGGAGTTTTGCTAGTTGGGGTGCAAAATAACTGATGATGATCGAAGTAGAGAGGATATAAAATGTAGACTGGCAATGGCAAGGAAAGCGTTTCTGAAGAAGAGAAATTTGTTAACATGGAGTATAGATTTAAGTGTCAGGAAGTCGTTTCTGAAAGTATTTGTATGGAGTGTAACCATGTATGGAAGTGAAACATCGACGTTAAACCGTTTGGACAAGAAGAGAATAGAAGCTTTTGAAATGTGGTGCTACAGAAGAATGCTGAAGATTAGATGGATAGATCACATAACTAATGAGGAGGTATTGAATAGGATTGGGGAGAAGAGAAATTTGTATCACAACTTTACTAGAAGAAGGGATCGGTTGGTAGGACATGTTCTGAGGCATCAAGGGATCACCAATTCAGTATTGGGGGGGCAGCGTGGGGGGTAAAAATCGTAGAGGGAGACCAAGAGATGAATACACTAAGCAGATTCATAAGGATGTAGGTTGCAGTAGTTACTGGGAGATGAAGGAGCTTGCACAGGATAGAGTACCATGGAGAGCTGCGTCAAACCAGCCTCAGGACTGAAGACCACAACAACAACTATTAAATTATCTTCCTCCAAAGTGAGCATTCCCATTCTTTGCTGTTACACAATAAGAGTGCCGTATCTGTTTTTATTCCAGTGTGATGGTGATTTTCCTTTATTAAATGTTCTGCATATATGAAATGGGTATGTTCACTCTTCAGTAATCTTACATGAACTTTGTACCTGATTCTTGCTCCCAACACAGTATATTTAGAGCTTCAGCTATTATATATTAGTTTATACATTCCTGAGCTGTTGAATTGACGTTTTTCTTCTGTCACAGTTCTTAATTTCTTCTGCATTGACGAATTTGAATGTTATTTTTATTTGTAGCTGTCTTTTTTTAATTTTGCTGTTTTAACTGTAAAAGCAACAGTTATAAAAACAAACGTAACAGGTTAATGCTAATGAATAGACAGAAAAGTTTGAAAACTCGTTAAAAGATATTAAATGCACTCACAAGAAAACAGAAACAAAACTTGGTACAAAATATCCAGCAGCAGAAGTGGTTAGAAGTTAACCCAACTTACATAAAGACCGCTTAGATATGAGATCAGCTATTAATTTCAACAGTGCTCCCACAAATAACATTACAAAGTTTGCACACAAATACTTTAAAGAACATTTCAAGCTAGAGAATAACAGAAATATTAAAAAAAAACTCCTTAGATCCAACCCAAAAAGCAAAAGATACACACATCACATCAACTACAAAATTAGAGCTAACCCAAAAAGCCAAAGATACACACATCAGATCAACTACCAAATTGGTGTTCCTTGGCATGAAAGACATGTGCACCTCAATCCCACTTGTGACAAAAATTAATATTGTAAGATAACAATCGAGAGGAAATGCAGACGTCGCAAAACCACTATAAAAGAACTTATACAATTAATAGAAGTGATCACTGAACAAAACTTCATTCACTTTAACAGTTCATTCAATCTACATAAGGAACTTCTACCAGTGGTAAGCCCAATCTTATACATACAAGCAGATACCCAAATGAATCACACAGAAAACAATTTTTTTCAGAAATAATGGTAACAAATATATTTATATATAATACATGGACATAAATATGTAGATATCATATACCTCACCGATGAATCACAAGGACATATAAGCAGTTTACACCAACAGATAAGCAACAAACACCACAACATCCAGTTCGCCATGGAAACAGTAACAGAGGAGGAAATACACTACCTCGACCTACAATTTCGTAAAATCTAACAAAAGGCCCAACTTCAACGTTTTCAGACAGGAACCAGCTACAGACATAACATGTAAAGGGGTTTCAGTACCTCTACCAGTGACAAAAATTGTTAACTAATGTATTATTTATTTATTGTGTGACATGTTTCGAGGGTATACCTCATCATCAGTCTATATGGCATTATAAAAACAATTTCGCAATAGGATCATGCAGATTATAAACAGCCTTTTCGTAAATGCTGTGGTTAACCTGTGGAAGAAGAGAAAACCTAGACAGAGGCAATGCCACAGTCACTTACTTCGTTCTTATCACATGGCAGTCTCGTTGTGATGCGTTTAGGTGTTTCCATTTCTGTGGCTCCCTTTGCTTTCTTGATCACTCTTCACAAATTTTCACATACGTACTAGTAACTTGGAAACACGATCACAAAAGCAAATGTGTAGTGCAGTGGACAAGATGGCGGTCAAAATATGGCTGGTTTCTATTTGACTATTGATCTGTCGATCTATGTGGTGTCAGATGTTTGCAATGTCTTCTGCACAACTTGTTATCGTATTACAAATGTAGGTTGACGAAATACATTACAAATTGAGCACCTGTAAGATACAAATGATGATACAAAAACAATTTTGTTTACACAATTCTATGCTACTGCTGGGGCTAGAATAAATGACTGTGATTATTCCAAGTGTACTGTAGCGAAATTGGAAAAGAAATGTGAATTTCTGAAGTCTGTCATTTCATTCAGAATCTCGTTAATCCCCATGTGGATTTGGATGAATATTTCCATTTCTTCCAGGATGTACGTTTTCCAGCTCTTTTCTAAATTATGTTGTACTATGTTGTCTATTGTAACACAGTGTCCTGTTTCATTTAAATGTTTCGCTATAGCTGATTTATTCGGATTGCCAAGTCTGAAACAGTCAATGTGTTCCTTAAAGTACGTTTTAAAACTTCTTCCCATTTGGCCAATATAATATGTATTGCAATGACTGCACGTAATTTTATCAATTCCTGATTTCTTGAGTTTCTCTTTAGGATGTGATATGTCATGTACCAGCAGAAGTGATCCTGATGTCTGTTTTTTTAAAACATTATTTTGACTATGTTTCGACCGTGACTGTCAAAAAATGTGTAAAGGTTTTTGAGTACAACTACCAGTCACAAAAATTGTTAACTAATGTATTTTTATTTATTGTGTGACATGTTTCGAGGGTATACCTCATCATCAGGCTATATGGCATAGTAAACAATTTCGCAATAGGATCAAGCAGATGTTAAAGAGCCTTTTCATAAATGCCGTGGTTATCCTGTGGAAGAAGAGAAATCCTAGTAAGAGCGATGTCACTTTGTAAGCTGGACTGATGTTTGCATGAAAATACTTTGTAAAAGACACTCACTTTGTTCGTATGGTGTGGCAGTCTGGTTGTGAGGAGTTTAGGTGTTTCCATTTGTGTGGCTCTCTTTCCTTTCTTGGTCACTGTTCACAAATTTTCACACACGTACCAGTAACTTAGAAACACGATCACAAAAACAAATCTGTAGTGCAGTGGGCAAGATGGTGGTCAAAATACAGCTGGTTTCGACTTGACTGTCGATCTGTGTGGTGTTAGAAGTTTGCAATTTCTTCTGTATGTTTTGTTATCATATGACAGATGTAGGTTGACGAAATACATTACAAATTGATCAAGAAAGCCAAGTCAGTCACAGGAATGAAGCACCTCAGCTCATCACAACGAGACTGCCATGTTATAAGAACAAAGTGAGTGGCAGTTACAAAACATTTTCATGCAAACATCAGTCCAGCTTCCAAAGTGACATCGCCTCTTACTAGGTTTTCTCTTCTTCCACAGGATAACCACAGCATTTATGAAAAGACTGTTTAACATCTGCACGGTCCTATTGCGAAATTGTTTCTATAATGCCATATAGCCCGATGATAAGGTATACCCTCGAATCATGTCGTACATTAAATAAATAATACATTAGTTAACAAATTTTGTAACTTGTAGCGGTACATAAAACCCTTTACATATTTTTTGAGACAGTCACGGTCGAGAAATATTCACAATGGTACCAAATACAGGAAGTCAATTAACCACAAACCTAACCACCCACATCCTCAATAAACAAAAACGAGCCTGTGCAAAACACCTCTAAGCAAAAATAACTATGCAGAAGAATTAAACAAGATAATCAGCAAGGAACAAAACAATTGATAAAACGGAGACATAGTACAGAAACTGCATGATACCAATATAAAGAAAATACAGACTGAAGAGAGCAAAATTAATAACAGACCAAATAGATCAATTAATAAAAATAACACAGAATGCACACTCACACCAGAAAACACAACCCAACAAAAAATGGCACGTCATTACAGTGCACAACCAACTCACTCACACGAATAGTAACATCTTCAGAAAGCATAAAATTAATATAGACCTCGAGATAAACAGCACAATACAAAAGAACTAAAAACTATGATAGAAGACAAAGATAAATTCAACAGTTCAAGAATATTCGAATTAACATGTAATTGCTCCAACTCTAAATACGTTGGGATGACTGAAAGAAATTTCAGCGGCACACACACACACACACACACACACACACACACAGTGCCCTACCATCTACCCTTCTTGAATTCCCATCCCGACACCAAACTCCACTATCCCTTCATGCATTCCCATGATCCTTCAATCGTGACTAATCAATGAAAGCAAGCGCAGTATACTGCAGTATAGGTTATTTGTATAGAAATTTTTACTGGGAGAAACCTGTACTATGTACATCTAGCATGTATAAAATAACAAATGGCTACATGAACAGGACTCAAAATGAATGTAAGGATAAAAGATAATCGTATAATTATAAACAGAAACAATTAAATATAAAAAACTGCTGAAAAACTACTACATATCATATACCAAAATAGGTATAATTACATAATTTTATTTGTATAACGGACTAGTGAAAATGCCCAACGTGAATAGGCGAAATATCTGTGTTACACAAGAATAAATTTCAGTTGCAAACGACGGAAGTTTTCTTCTATTTATGGTAAAACATGACTGAAGTTAGCAATTGAGGAAAATGGTTGCGATTATGTGCAATATGGATTACGATATCCTACCTTGTGGTGGTCATACATCGCTGACCAAAATCTTGATGACGAGTAAGTGCAGTCTTACATTCCCATGCACTACAACATTGGACCACTGTCACATCTGAATGCCCCACAAATCTGGATATTACGAAATTCGACTGCATCGACAAATGGAGACCTATAATAAGCATCTCCGCGTCCTTCACAGCGACCACCTACCATCTGACGTTGTTCACGTCCCTTATAAACTCAACCAGTCTTCGTAACAACAGCAAACACGACCAAAACAAATGTAGTCTGGTGGCTGTTCTACTTGTCAAATTGCAAATCTAATCATTTAAATGTCCGTCGACAGTGTGTATGTGTAAAAAGTTCATATCCGACCATGTCTTCTGGGTGCTTAACGTTTGTTGTCAGACACTATTTACAGACACTATTTACATAAGGTAACTGACCAAATATCCTAAGAAAGAAAAAAAAATTCGTAGTACGTCGTGAGAATAACCTCGTTATAGGGGGACAAAGACTGCTGCTGCTGCTGGTTAAGAATTTGAAACGACTAAACATCTAAGGTCATCATTCACCCATCGGACACAATCTCTGCACCCCTACTTTCTACATGTAGAGTTAAACCTATGTGCAAGTGCAATAATCTTATCTAAAAATTTTGTTGGTTTTTATCTGATTTTGGATGCGGGTACCAGCCTAGTACTTATCTAGTGCGATGTGAAAACCATCTAAAAACCTCATTCATGCTGGCCAACTCAACAGTACTTGCCGTTAATATTACCTGATCGGACTCGTCTCCCCAAGATCTGGAAGCGGCGTGTCAATGCGTTTGGATATCCTTAAGAGTGAAGAGAGATATAAGAAAAGAAGGTTAGTCAAGATCATAGGGTAGGGAAAATGACTTATACAGGAAAGGGGACTCTAGAATTTAGCGATAGATTTGAAGTGACTTCTATTAACACATCCATTATAAAAGATATCTACGCTTCAACCCCAATGGATCAACATTCAATTAACAGTCATTTATTTCTGAGACTTCTCCGATCACTCTCATGACGGGCTGTGGTGTTGGAATTTGTGGCAGGTTGTCTGCCACTCAGCTGAAGGGTGTGGCTTGGCTTGTATTTATGGAAATCGATGTCTTCGTTGGAAGCTGCACCTTCAGATTTACGGGTGAAATCATCTCTGCTACTCGCTGTTGACCCTGATACTTAATTAAAAACTTCCTTGTTGTTCTTCATTTTGATCTTTACAGGTTTTTTACCAACACACACTGATCCACTCAATATTGCAACAACTTCCCCCCACATACCGCCATCATTTCCTGATGTTTGAATGACTTTGTATTCGCTTGTTTGACCTTCTACCAAACTTCTCTTAATCGTTTCTTTATTTTTTTCCACCGATTCCTCATTAGCACTTAATTTAATTTTCATAACATGGAAACGAGATGGCAACTTCCCATCTTATATCATCCTGTATGGTGAAAGAACTGCACTTGTGTGTACTTTAGAATTATATGTTGACACGACGTAACGTAGTTACATGTCCATGTTATCAGGCTGACTACTCATACAATGATTTAAATATTCGAAATTTTACAACTAACCCTTTTTGTTCATGTATGGAAAGGACCGCTGCGAAGTTTTCAGGTATGAAGCAGCCGGCGTAACTGCTTCAGCAGGTCTGACATAAAAATTTGTACCTGGATCTGTATTTACAGTATTGGGCACGACAATGTTAGTATCCAATTGTTAACCATCTCGTTTGTGATCCTGCTTACATGCTTGTCTGGAATTTCTGTCATTGCCACAGACCGGGAAAAGTGATCTATAGTTGTCACAATATACTTATTTTAGCTTCTATTCTGTTAAATGATACAGTACAATAAATGATACATTATTTCGGCTCCACATCTGTCTTGTCGGTTTACATCGCTCGTGACCCACCGTCAGGTGGTCATATGCTTGTTGCAGTATTTAATTTCTGATCAATGCAGGACCCTCCATGTGCATACTACACTTTGCACTTCTGCAGAGCAAACTGCTGTGTGTCACGAACTGTGGCTGCACCCTAAAACCTGACAGTATATGTCAGCTGCTTGTTTCATTTGCCATTTTGACAAGTTTGTGCCTAGTGCCTGCAGAGCTGCAAATTTCCTGCTTAGCATGTCCGTATTAGTGCGTGTCTTCCCTGGTTTATGCGTCACTTCATAATTAAACTCGCTCAGCTTCAGTGCACACCATGCTATTCTGCTAGAAGCGTCTTTCAGTCCCAATAGCCACCTAAGGGAAGCATGATCAGTAACTACTTTAAATATTTGTTCATATAAATAATTCTTCTCCTGCTTCCTAATTTTGCAGTCGTCTGCCTTATGCCCCAGAGCACTCTGCCTGGCGACATTGCTGCTTCACGTGACCCCCTCGTCCACATATGTAGCATCTGACGCCAGAGGAGAAAACGCCACGGCCATTCCGTTTCTGAGCAACAATATCTCTTTCCTCAAACTGCGTAGCAATCCTAATAGTTTATGACGAATCATAAGGATTTTCTGTCCTCATCTGTTGTGACATATCTGCTGAAATACCCTTCAAAAACACGCATAAAGCCTTATTTTCTGCTTCCTGCAATAGATTTCTATCCGCCTTAGCACTGTGTGTCAGTTCATAAGTCTGCTAGTTCTTCTCGTGATTTCTGTCAGAGAACACCTCTACGCATTGTCATTTTATGTTAATGTCATGAGCTTTTCGCTGAAAAATGTAGCACTGTTTGGTTATGATAACGTTGTGTAAGCCCATCGGCCAGATGGTCAAATGCCTGAATTTTCCTAAGATATTCATGGTATCTGACATACGTTGTAGCGTCACCTGTTACCCATAACTTAGCCACCGACGGGCACGTCACATCGGACCAATTCCCTGGGTGAGCTCCTTCCCTCATATCATACAGAAAGGCAGATACAGCCTCGGGAGTTTTCCCGAAAAACCGCGCGGGGTAGCCGAGTGGTCTGGGGCGCCTTGTCACGGTCCGCGCGGCTTACCCCGTCGGAGGTTCGAGTCCTCTCTCGGGCATGGGTGTGTGTGTGTTGTCCTTAGCGTAAGTTAGCTTAAGTTAGATTAAGCAGTGTGTACGCTTAGGGACCGAAAACCTCAGCAGTTTTTTCCAATAAGATCTTACCAGAAATTTCCAAAATTTTTCTCGAAAAGGTGTAATGAGACTAGCAGCCATCGGATCAATGGCTGGGGCAGATACGCTTATTATATCGCCTTGGTATCGCCTCTCGGCAATTGGATCAGCCCAGTTGCGGTGCATAATATTTCCAGTTCCCTATACAGGCATTCACAAGCCTGGTTTCGCTCTGTTTCATCCTAAAGTAACGTGGTTACTGAATGTCAAAACTTCAGTGGCTAGATTGAAAGTTGCTGCATGTGTTTCTGGCCATTGCGTAACCACTGTTTTGAATTACAATCGAGAACAAGTGAAAAACTAGTATACCGAAGCAATATCAATGAGCAAGTAAAACTAAATTAATCTGTCCCTCATGTCAATGCCCAGTGGGACTCAGAACACTGCCACGCTTCTATAAGTCTTACACCTTGGTGGCACTGTTTATTAGATGGTGACTCGTGCCCTGATAGACTACAATACTGGCACCTACTTGGCTGTAAGTACACTCCCCTCCAGTTACCAAACAACTGCAATAATTCTGCAGGTTTTTGTGCTCTCAGCAATGTCACTCTCAAGTTAGAATGCAAATACTTCTGACTCAACATGGCTCCAAAATAAAAGAAGGAAGAAAACAAGCAAACAAACACTGGTCAGTCATTGTGCCACTTAATGACACATGTCGATCGCTGCTGATGTGCTGACGTGGCTCGTCGATAGCAGTGACAGCCGTCAGCACGCCTGGCGCCAAATCCGTAGGACTTCAGAATCACAGTTTATAGCCCCAAATTTGTATGACTGCAGGGTCTTCTGACACCAAATTTTTAGGAGTCCAGTGGATGCGACCTTCTACATGAATGTAAGGAACTCGAGCAGATGTGTAGTGACAGAGTCCTGTGGACTGCTGGATTCTTATGAGACATGATTCATTTAACACTCATTTGGTTCCTAGGGTTTTACAATCACTCTATCTGCCTCAAAGTGCCGTGTGGTGGCGGCCATGCCGAACCTTTTCTTGTCCTGAGGCACAGGGTAGCAGTCAGCGCTCGGAGAGGGATCTGCTGAAGCAGGCCTCCTTTTTAGGAAGGGTGGTGGGCGTGTCGCAGCAGCCCAGCATGGGTGTAGGCGTCTGTTGGAGTCACAGCGTTCTCGTTAAGCGAAGCTACGCTCTGGGTTGGCCCCAGGAATTTACGAGGCCCTGTTGTTGGTTGTCGAGATGACGTGTAGGCGACAGACCCAACAGTGACACAAAGAACAGCCCAGGAGGCAGTCTCAACATATGGCAGTATATGGACTGCCTAGGAGTGGCGGCGCATACACCCTGTCCCAAAACTGAACAGCTCACAGACAGGTAGATCGGTTGTTCATTCATGGAAGATTGGCCTGGCCCTCATCTTCGAGTAGACGTACATGTGACCGGTAGGAATGCAGCTCGCAGATTTGAAATTCCCTCCACAGCCAGACAGCTGCACAATTGTAACTGTTGACCTTAAGCTGGTGGCGACTGGTGACACTTCACTGTACTCAACAGTTCATCCTTGAAGTAGCGGAGATGGCCTTTCATCGGTATCAGTGATGCCGATGGAGTGGCCAGAGTGAAAGAGGGTGAGGGTTTTATACGAGTCAGTAACTGGTGCTTCTGTTTTCTGAGCCTGTCATCGCTCCTGCCTAGCCTAATGTTTAACTTGATGATGTCACAGAGTTCCTTTATAGAAAATTTGCAGCCCAAAAGGCGTTGTTGTGTCATCTCTAGGTGAAGTTACTACACACAGCCCCATTACAGCGTTGTGTCTGCAATGTACTGTCATATAAGTGCCGGTTCTGGTGTTCATGACGTTCCCTCTTGCACACTGTGACGCAATGATGTCACTGCTTGTTTGCACTTCAGTTCTTTTAAGTGATGGCATTGGTTACACCAACACTGCGCACTCAATGGACGTGCTTGACTTTGCAGCACGTCAGTTCCAACCAAATTTTATTCCTGCACCTACTTTCTATTCTGCTGTGCAACAGCAGCAAACGACTGGTCGAAACTTGTGCAGTGTTTGTGAGTCATATAGTCTTTTGGTAACAGGAGTCACATAAATACATCTAAGTTCTTATTCCAAAGACAGGAGCAAACACATTGCGTGCTGTGGCAAGAACTATAATACTCTTCAGACTGTATGGTCTATCGATGGCAACTATCAAAATAACCTGAGGTGACTAGAAAGCTTACAAGCCAAGAGAAGCAGATCAAGTGAGGTCATCCATGGCTCACAATAGCAGCGCATGCGAGACAGTTCCTATAAAAATACTACATTTGTCGCTTCCTGGCACATCAGTGTTCTAAATCTCGTTGGGCTATAGTAGGGCGTAAGGTCTAGTGAACTTTGCATCATATTTGTGTGCTGTCACGTAATTTTGCTGTTGTGTAATTGGTTGGAGGTTTCACAAATAGCGGAAACATGAGCAGCGAGTGCACAGGAGACGACTGAAGCCCTGGAGAACCAAGTAACTGAACTGCAAAAATATAACGGCGTATTGCACAGCAAGTGGGCGAACAGCCTCCATAGAGATGCATAGGCAAGTGGAGCCGGCAAGGGCGAAGGTGCTATTTCCTGTACACATTTCTTGCGTTGATTCTGTTAGTGATCGAAAGGCTGCCGCTTAGATATGGAATTGGTTGGATGAAACATGTTTGAATATGACCAGGCTACGTTTGGTTGGCGAATCAGTCTCATACGTCTTTTACCATGAAAGACTGAATAAAGCACAGAATTTGGAGCACTTTGAGTAGAGAATATACAATGACGAAAAAAAAAAGAAGACGACAGAGAAAGGTTTTTCAGAGAGTTTCTTAATAGTCTGTCACAGAAACATAAGAAATCAATTGAGGCATTTTAGGATAAATTCCGTGAAGTCAACTTCCATGCCTATGAATTAACGCAGAATGTGGAAATGGGTAGATTTATTTTGCAAGCAGTTGAAAACAGGGCGTTGGGTGTGTTTGGGATAGGATTGCTAGTGGATATGTTCAGCAGTGTGAGGGATGACTATCCACATTCTGCTGTTATAGTGGTTGCAAAACTGGAGGAAGGGGTTGGGATGGATGGATATTTTCTTCGTCCGAGTTTGTAAATCTCTGCGCTCACGCCACATGAAGAAACTGTGTCGGCGACCTTGGTGTTAAAGATGTGCGGTAGCGCGCTATTAGGCGCTTGAGTGTCACAGTAATAATCAGAATTGATAGCGTCAGAACAAGTGTTCATTAGCCAATGGGAATTCCTCAAACGTCGGATGGCGTTCCCAGTAAAACAGAACACCGAAAAATCCACTGCACTGGTGGAGCGTTGCCTGGAGACCGTAGTTAATGGAATGGAGCATAGTTTTTTGTAAGTAGAGCGACTCGTATGTCGGTAGCTAATTTGGACTCCACGATATAAATTACATGGAATGGGTCAGAATGATGTAGCTTCATGAGGGATCGACAGTGCTCAGTTTCACTACTGGAGCGAGGAATTTTCAGGACTACGTGGAGGAGTTGTCACATGTCGGTGAGAGATACTGTGTGATCTTGCGACTTGAATTTATAAGCAAATATCATGTAAAAACTGACCTTTTGCAGTACACTATCGAACTCTGAGGAATCTTGTTTTAGCTGGGAAACTGCTAGTGTTGCATCGCTGCAAGGTACAAGCATCGCCACTGTCACAAAAAATCATCAGATGGCACGAAATAATGCACGTTATGTCATGATTACTGCTACCTGAATGCAATGACTACTACAGATGCACATACAACACCAAATACGACGGAGACTGTGGACAAGATGGGTCAGTGTGAGAAGTGGCTGTCATCAGTTGGAAGTGGTTCAGGACCATCCGAAGACCACTTTTACAGTACCTTAGGCCCATTATCAATGCTGTGGAATGCCATTTGCTCTTAAGAATGCACCGACTACCTTCCAGAATCTACTAGACGGAGAACTCAGAGGACTAAAACCAAAAAAGTAGACGGTTCATCTCAGTGGTATCATTATATTTTGTTAGAATATGGAAGAGCATGTGCAGAGGCTGGAGGAAGTCTTCAAGAGGTTGTTCATAGTATCATTGATGCTCGGTATCGCAAAATATCACTTTGCAGCAACGCAAGTGGTTTACTTAGGTCATGTGGTTAAGCAGGAGGGTGTCAAAACTGATCCAAATTCCATTTATGCAGTCTGTGATTTTATGCCACCACAGGTAACAAAACAGCTTCAGACGTTTTTTGGGCTCTGTAACTACTTTATTGAAATTCCTGAACTGTTGACTATGGTGTTGGGCAAAGAAGTGACGTATCAGTGATCAGGTGACTGTGAAACTGTGTATCAGAATTTAAAACAGGCATTAATATCGAGTTCAGTATTGGTACTTCCAGATGTTAGTAGGGAATTTATTTTATTATGTCATGCAAGTAATCTAGATGCTGGATGTTTTCTTTGTCAGGATTTGGATGCTAAAGAACACCTTGTAGCATAACCATCAAGACGACAGAATAAAGTGGAGCAGAATTATTCTATGACAGAGAAAGAGGTGTTTATGGCTATTTATAGTGTGAAGTGCTTGTGTCGTTACTTATATGGCATAACGTTTGTCGTTGTAACAGACTATGTGGTTACTGGGCCTAAAGGATCCACTGAGTGAGTTGGAATCGTGTGCTTTGAAACTAAGCGATTTTGATTATGAGGAGGTACATAAATCTGGGAAAAAGCATAGTAACACCAATAATTTAAGTAGAAGGGTTTGAGTTTTGCAAGTGTAGGATGTGAGCATTGCCGAAGGGCAAGGATGGTGAGTCCTTTTATGAATACCTATCATGACGACTGGGATGTTTATCTTCCAGTCGTCATTTCTCAGTAAAACTCTAAAATTAATAGTGCGTCTGGTCTGTCACAATATAAGGTGGTGTACAGCAGGAAAATACCTTCTCCCTTTCTTGTAGTGAAGACTGAGGATGGAAGAATCGGGCTTTCAGTGAAGACATCTTCGTAAATCTTACGTGATATTTGACAGAGAGTGAAAAAAGCGAATACAAAGGATCAAGCGTTAAAAGGGCCAGGATAACATTTGGGTAGGTCATCCACTGCCAAGTACGTTGGCGGGTTTAAGTAACAAATCCCTACACACATAAGGGTAGGACAATGATGTTCTTAACCTTATACAAAGGACAACATCGGCTCATAGAAATGACACTACTTGACAATGTTAACTTGCAATTACCAATAAAAACTGCTATTGATGTTGTGGGATGAATGAAGCCATATGAAGGATCTATAGATACTTTGCCACAATTGCCTATATCGTCATTAGCCCAGGATACCAATTTGAAAAGCGGAAGAAGCTGACGAGATCACACAAACTACGTGATGCACATAGACATCATCATAGTGTATCATAGTAATCTGTTTTATGTTGTTTGTTTGGGGTGTTATGTGTTTATTTTTTATTTTATTATGAATTGTGCATTTTGGGAGAAATTTTGATAATGTTTTGCATTGGGAGACAGGGGTAATACCAGCGTTTTCAGTATATGGTTAACTGTAATAATGCACTTTTTTGACAGAGGAAAAAGTTACAGATTCCTTTCTACCAGGTGACGTGTCACTAGCTGCGTCGAGGATGTGTGTGACGCTTTTGGTTGTCATACACCTCTTCGGGTCAGGAGCAGTATATACGTTGAGCAGCTATGGGAGTGTCACAAAAAAAGTGTTACGATCTGAGCAACTAGAATGGTTCAGACTGGAGAAAAGGCATGTGAGGTAGAACTGTTCTTGGAAGAGACGGAAACAACTGAGCGTAAAAGGGAAGTGTTGTCACCACATCGTTATTGACACAGAGTGGGCATGCATGTGATTTTTGCCCAGAAGTGATAAACTGCTATGAACATGGAAATCGAAAGGGCATGAGTAGAATGGAATTTCAGAATGGCAGGATAATAATTAATGGTCATGAAATACTGTCTCCTTGCTACAGCCACTGGTACAACTACTATTAATTTGACACAGCCAGTTTTGTATAGGCAGCAGAAGCCATCGTACATATTGTCTGGCCAGAATTTAACCTTGCTGGGTGATACCTTGTACCCGAATTTCCTACGTTTATTTGAAGATGTAGTAGCATCACAGGAGGGTCGAATGTCAGCAGAACTGATGCTCCAGCATGTGTAACACTGTCATAATAGTCAGCGTCACGATTATCGCAAGTGTCACAATTTTCAGAACTGTAGTGGTTCTAATGGCGATTTGTGTAATCTCCATCTTCATTGGACGAAAACCTGTATGTCGTTCAGGATCAACACGTCATCAGGTACCTGTTAGCTGGATTACCAGTAGCGAATAAAAAATAGTTATCGAAGTATAAAAATAATATGTTCCTAACTATGTGAGGTGGAAACGAGACAATGAATTTGAGTACGTGTGGGCTACGTTAAGGGAAAAAGTAACGCTAGTGTATACGTAATGACTAAGAAAACCAAAATAATAGTAAAATAACCTGTTTACTGAGCTTAGAGGAGTGATGTCAAGAGCATATTAAGTGGAAGAATGGGTTCGGCCTGATTTGAAGCAAAGAAGGATAACTAAAGTCAACAGTATTGAGTACGTGCCTGTACCGCTGCAGTGGTCGAGATGGCCCGGTGTGCACCGTCGCTGGGCGCTGCCATTGCTCACTGACGTTAATGGAGACACAGTGGAACGTGGAACAGTAAATTCTTCATTGTTAATGACAAAAATTAGCGCCTTTGCGCACAGTGGAGTGCATCTCCAACCAAACAACCCGTGACTGAGGGGTGTCAGTCCTGCCTGATCGCGGCCTTGACGTTACTCCGTCACGTAACGTATTGTCCCATCAAGGGGTGGTTACAGATGTACCCAATTTTAAGGCTTCCTTTTGATTAATTTTGTAAATCATTAGTATTTGTCAACACATACACGAGATGACATTCTACACTACTGGCCATTAAAATTGCTACAGCAAGAAGAAATGCAGATGATAAACGGGTATTCATTGGACAAGTATATTATACTAGAACTGACATCTGATTACATTTCCACGCAGTTTGGGTGCATAGATCCTGAGAAATCAGTACCCGGAACAACCACCTCTGACCGTAATAACGGCCTTGATACGCCTGGGCATTGAATCAAACAGAACGAGGATGGCGTGTACAGGTACAGCTGCCCATGCAGGTTCAACACGATACCACAGTTCATCAAGAGTAGTGACTGGCGTATTGTGACGAGCCAGTTGTGCGGCCACTATTGGCCAGACGTTTTCAATTGGTGAGAGATCTGGAGAATGTGCTGGCCAGGGCAGCAGTCGAACATTTTCCGTATCCAGAAAGGCCCGCAAAAGGACCTACAACATGCGGTCGTGCATTATCCTGCTGAAATGTAGGGTTTCGCAGGGATCGAATGAAGGGTGGGGCCACGGGTCGTAACACATCTAAATTGTAAGGTCCACTGCTCAAAGTGCCGTCAATGCGAACAAGAGGTTACCGAGTCGTATAACCAATGGCACCCATACCATCACACCGTGTCATACGCCAGTATGGCGATGACGAATAATATGCTTCCAATGTGCGTTCACCGCCATGTCGCCAACCACGGATGCGACCATCATGATGCTGTAAACAGAACCTAAATTCATCCGACAAAATGGCGTTTTGCCATTCGTGCACCCAGGTTCGTCGTTGAGTACACCATCGCCGGCGGTCCTGTCTGTGATGCAGTGTCAAGGGTAACCCCAGCCATGGTCTCGGAGCTGATAGTCCCTGCTGCTGCAAACGTCGTCGAACTGGTCGTACAGATGATTGTTATCTTGCAAACGTCCCCATCTGTTGATTCAAGGATGGAGACGTGGCTGCACGATCCGTTACAGCCATGCGGATAAGATGCCTGTCATCTCGACTGCTAGTGTTAGGAGGCCGTTGGGATCCAGCATGGCGTTCCGTATTACCCTCCTGAACCCACTGATTCCATATTCTGCTAACAGTCATTGGATCTCGACAAATGCGAACAGCAATGTCGCAGTACGGTAAACTGCAATCCCGATAGGCTCCAATCCGACCTTTATCAAAGTCGGAAACGTGATGGTACGCATTTCTCCTCCTTACACGAGGCATCACAACAACCTTTCACTAGGCAACGACTGTCAACTGCTGTTTGTGTACGAGAAATCGGTTGGAAACTTTCCTCATGTCAGCACGTTGTAGGTGTCATCACCGGCGCCAACCTTGTGTGAATGCTCTGAAAAGCTAATCATTTTCATTTCACAGCATCTTCTTCTTGTCGGTTAAATTTCGCGTCTGTAGCACGTCATCTTAGTGGTGTAGCAATTTTAATGGCCAGTAGTGTATTTGGATACTATCGACTGGCAATTTATTTTGTTATTGAGAGTATTGAGAGGAGCAGTTTTGTGGTGCAATACGCCACGTTATAGCCCTTAGGCTCGGTGTTATGCCTGCCGCTGTGGTGGAGCTGTTCTAGGCACTTCAGTCCGGAACCACGCGGCTGCTACGGTCGCAGGTTCGAATCCTGCCTCGGGCATGGATGTGTGTGATGACGTTAAGTTAGGATTAAGTAGTTCTAAGTCTAGGGGACTGATTCCCTCAGATGTTAAGTCCCATAGTGCTCAGAGCCATTTGAACGAGCTCGCTGGTACCTGTTTCTCCAGGTGAGAACGTAGTCGCTCCCGCAGCGGCACGCCCCTCTTGTCCCTGACGAGCACGTAGACTGCGGACACGCCGGGGCAGGAGCGCAGCAGCTTCTCGAGCACGAGGGTGCCGACGAAGCCAGTGGCGCCCGTGAGGAGGACGGAGGCCCCGCTGTAGAAGGCCGCCACCTCGCTGCTCCTCTGCATCTCACCTGGCGGCAGCCACTCCACGGGGAACGCCTCCAGCTCCCTCTCCTCGTCCTCTGGCGTCATCACGCGGGGGTGGATCTCGCAGCACGGCATTCTGGCACTCCACTGTTCTTCAGCTGGATAAACCACAAACAGAACGACTAGTTACTATCAATTAAATTTTGCTGTGCTTTTCATCGCATTATCAATATGAAAAACAACGAAAGTTTCGGTCCTTATTGCACCCTAAAGAAGGTCACTTGCAACTGTGACCAGAACATCGGTAGTTTTACATACTGACAATGCGGTAGCAAACATAAAAAAAATTATTGACTGTGACAATGGTTGCGGAAGCTTATGTTTATAAATAGTTACTAGTTATGTGTGGTGCTGTGATTTCTTTACTTAAGGCGGGTAGGACGTCAAAAGGGCCGACTTGGAGCAGGAGAGGCACCTCAGGACATTTTATTTTCTACTGTCTATACTTTTACAAATAAATTCATAAAACTTTGTCAGCATGACCAGTAAGGATTCAGGATTCACACTCATAGCAGTGGAAGTGCAAAAACATAACAAAATAATTTTTTTTTTTAGAAATGAAATGTCATCATTTTTTCACTTACTGTTGGCTGCATTTGTTGCCATAGGCACATTTTTCTTCACAAGTAAGAGATTCTTTGATGAATTTTGCACAGCATACAAACCATATTTACAGGTTTATGAAACTCTAGAATTTTCCAAATCTATTAAAAACTGTGGTAAAAATTGAGATAATTAACTACAAAATTTGATTTTTTACTAAACATGAAGTTTAAAACGTAACAGCTCATTCATTTTTTTTATAAATTAAAAAGATTCTATAGTTTCAGACACCTGTAAGTATGGTTTGTATGCTGCGCAAAATTTATCGAAGAGTCTCTCTTACTTATGAAGGAAAGTGTACCTATAGCAACATATGCAGCCAATAGTAAGCGAAAAAATGATGAGATTACACATGTAAAAAAAATTATTTTGTTATGATTTTGCACTTCCACTGCTATGAGTTTGAATCTTGAATCCTTCCTGGTCATGCTGACAAAGTTTTATGAATTTATTTGTAAAAGTATAGACAGTAGAAAATAAAATGTCCTGTGGTGCCTCTCCTGCTCCAAGTCAGCCCGTTTGACGTCCTACGCCCCTTTATAAAAAATCGCTCCATTTACTCTTAAGGATTTTCTTGAGTCAGCTACTGGTTCCGCCTTCGTATTTGTCCGTTTCAGGTGTTTCTGATAACTGCTATAAATATTTCAGATATTCAGAATGATAATTAATAAAACCGACAAACTGCAGGGACGGTTTCCTGACTGCAAGCGGAGGAAGATTGGTCCTATCAACATGTACCCGGAAATGGACGGTGTGCGTGCATCGATAACAAATCATTCCGGGACACAGTATAGAGCTGTAGCGCGTCCACGTCACAACAGATGTTCGTTGTGGCCTCCAAGGGACGCAACGCTTGCATTCACACGTCGCACCATGGATTGCCGCATTCTTTCGCTTTCTGTCCGAATAGCGTCATAGGTGTTGTGTACCAAGTGTTGCAGGGTCCACATACCAGTAACTGGTTCAGTATACGCAACGCTTTTCAGGTGCCCCCAAAGGTAAAGAATCCAAGGGGTTTAAGTCCAGTGATCTAGCAGGACATGCTACAAGGCCTCCACGTCCTATGCAACGACCGAGGAGGAAGTTGTTTAGGTGTCGGCGCAATGTAATGCGGAAGTGGGGTGGCGCTCCGTCATTCAGAAACCACATAACCTGTCGTATAGCCAAAGGGACATCCTCAAACAGCTCGGGCATAGTATTCCGCAGGAAGTTCAGGTACGTTCCTCTGACGAGAAACTGTGGAATGACAATCGATCCAAGTATATGGTCGCTATGAATCCCTGCCCACACACTGATGCTGAACTGATGTTGTTTAGACGCCTCACTACAGATGACGATTATGCAGTCTGATGTTTGCGTGTTCTGGTAAAGAATGCTTTGTCGGTAAAGGCGACTGACGACTGAAATCCCACAATTTTCACGGTTTGGTGTAAAAATCATCGACAAAATCAAGCTAGTAGAGTGAAACCGCTGCTGATAATCCTCGTTGCAGGTGGTAGGGGTACATAAAATCGTACTTCGGCTCACACCATGTTGGTGGGCCACATGCCTGCAGCTTGTTCCAGTGTTCGTCTCAGCGTCCTATAGGATCCGGCTGTCCAATTCTGATGCGCACACAGTCCGCCGCCTCCCTGCACGTTTGTCTGTCTAGAAGGATTCACAATCACACATGCACCCAAAAAGGTCTTGAAATGTTGCGTGATGTGGTTGCTGTCTGTGAGGGTACTTGTTTAGGTACAACCATGCTGTCTCTCGACGGTTTCCACCTGCTTGGCCATACACAAACACCATCTCGGCTTTTTCTCGACATGAACACGGGACCATTCTGCTGCTTATAGTACGCTGTGTTTATCACACAGATTGGAACAAACAAGGAGCACACAGCACGTGGTCAGAGGAACTTTCACTCATCAGCGCCATCTATTGTGGCAATGATGCATTTCTGGATCGCAGTTCATGGAACATTTTTCCTGCATTCACAGCGAGGAATCCGTCCCTGCAATCGGCCGGTTTTTTAATGTTGATCCTGTTTAAAAAGTGTACATAATAGAGGATGAAAAATAAGGCATGTGTGTAATTAAAGTACTGGCACAGTATATAACTTACATTGTGCTGTACAGAAGCAACATCCAAATGATAAAAGTACTAGTTAGATTTATTTAGAATTTTACATGCCCGATGAAATCGTTAGAAGCAAGCATATTTCAAAATCATTCTTAGGGTTCAAAAGAATTTATGTCTTGGCGCATTCGTAACTTCCAAATTACAAAAGAGTAAATGTAATATTTTAGATTTACTAAAATCGTAAAATAGTTCACATTTACACCTCCAACTACACGACATCAACGTAATGCAAGAATTACATTGGACAAACGAGAGAGAATTTTAAAATACGACTCAAGGAACACGCAGAATTAAATAGGAGGAAAACACAGGAAATAAATCCACTTTCGAAATTCACACTATGCAGAAGAGTCACATGGTACACGGTATCGAAAACAATCTCGTAACTCTTCACACAATGAAGAAGGGATACTCAATGGACATGTGCGAAGAATTACAAAAGTACAACCGTCTGAAAAAATCGAAGAAAAGACACTAAACGAAAATGCATACTCAATAGTATGAGTATATCGGACATCTGCCGTTGTTGATAATCCCTTTAAAGTTACTCCGAAAGTTAGTAGCTGTAGCTAAATATTTATAAACATGCTTGTTAAGCAGTCCACGAAGCTTCCAAGCTACACTAACGACCCCCGCAGTTCCCTGTCGTTCAGCCTTTTCACGCTAGAGGACATAGTTCTACACTTTACTTGGATGCTCCATCAAGTGCAGCTGTTTCATACTTTCATTAAATCTAAAACAACTGTTTTAACTTCTTATTCGTAAAACATCATTTTGGAATTTACCATTATGTCAAGATGTAAATCTTCTTAAGCTCAAAGAATATTTATGTTGCAATGAATTACACAATTTATGTAACCCTGACATGCGATTATTTCTCACGATATCATTGGGCACGTAGCATTTTAAATCAACCTGTCATGTACTTTTTACCATTTCCACTTTGCTTCTCTACAGTATACTGTAAGCTATACATTGTACCTGTACTTTTGTTATACATATCCGGTCTAACGCACAGCTTTCCGGAGCGGGAAGGAGCGCCTGGTCCCCGGCACGAATCCGTCCGGCCGACTTGTGTCAAGGTCTGGTGAGCCGGCCAGTCTGAGGATGGTTTTTAGCCGGTTTTCCACCTGCCTCGGCGAATGCGGGCTGGTTCCTCTTATTCCGCCTCAGTTACACTATGACGGCGATTGCTGCGCAAACAAGTTCTCCACGTACGCGTACACCACCATTACTCTACCACGCAAACATAGGGGTTACACTCGTCTTGTGTGAGACGTTCCCTCGGGGGAGGGGGGGGGGGGGGGGGGTTGCACCGGGGGCCGAACCGCACAATAACCCTGGGTTCCGTGTGGGGTGGCGGAGGGGTGAAGTGGACTGCGGTAGTCGTCGTGGGGTTGTGGACCACTGCCGCTGCGGCGGGGATGGAGCCTCTCCCTCGTTTCTAGGTCCCCGGTCAACATATCGTAACATAACAAGTCTATCATACATATGACATTTATAACAACCATTTCAAAATAACCACCATAAACGCCAAAGTCGGTACTGGACGCAGTAATCTTGTCAACAGCAACTACAGCGGTTTTTTATTAATAAGTCAGAAAATGGTTAAGGACACAAAGTGACATCTAAATCTACTTTTACATCAATTTACAATGTGGGGTACGCAATGAGGTTGCTGTAATAGCAGGAAGTATGTTACCATTTCTGCGACCTCTCTCTAAGAAATACTTCTGGTAACTTGCTTATAAAGGGCAGATACTGAAATCTTAGTTTTCAGAAAAATAACACTACTGATTACATTTTCATATATAACAAAGGTGGTATAAATCGTCAAGGATCAATTATTTCTCCTACAGTAGCAACTCCAAAATTAGTTTGCATTTGAATACACAAAGCTGTTTGTAGTTAAATTGACTAGCTTTTCCTTTGTCTGACAATGTATGTGGCTCCTTGCTCGTAACGAAGTCTTAACTGTATGTGTAATGGTCAGCCGTAGATTACGAGGACGGCGAACGACCGTTACGCAGAGTTCATAAATGCGTACCCGACATTTTTGTCAAGTAATTTGTTTACTATGCTCGATAATAGCACGATTGTCTAAAGTGATTCAGGCTAGACTGTGGTCTCCAAATTATTACGCATACGATTTACCCCTACATCCATAGTCACATTTTGGATCTTAACTCTCATTATTTCCCAATACATAACCCTGCCTCCAGAACTGAAGGTCATTCATCCGACTGACTGTAAATGATGAATGGTATAAGTAGTGCGAGGTATGTGTGCCATTTTATTGTGCATTAACTCAAATACGCTTCAAGTTCATGTCTGCTAACAAACATAATAAAACTATTTTTACTCACTTTCTAGACTGATTTATTGCACTTAACTATTTTTCTCGTCCAGTAATTTCCTTGTTTTACATACCCGCATAATGATGATGCTCTGGGAGATCCCCGCCATCGCACCGTTCTCCCTACTTCTCTTCACAAATGCTGAGATTTAAAACTGTTTTAAGCTTTTTACAGTGTTTAAAAATTGCTTACAACCTTATCATATTATACTGATGAAGACAACAATAAAATGAGATGAAGTAGCTGTTCCTTTCACGAATATAGACGTGTGTGAATGGCCGGCCGGGGTGGCCGAGTAGTTCTAGGCGCTACAGTCTGGAACCGCGCGACCGCTACGGTCGTAAATTCGAATCCTGCCTCGGGCATGGATGTGTGTGATGTCCTTAGGTTAGTTAGGTTTAAGTAGTTCTAAGTTCTAGGGGACTGATGACCTCAGAGGTTAAGTCCCATAGTGCTCAGAGCCATTTGAACCATTTTTTGAACGTGTGTGAATAGACGTAGAGAAGACTCTACTCCGTCTATTACCCCTGATCTCTACCTACTGTTAACTTTAGTACTGTTAACAATGCATTGGAAACTGTTTGCGGCATATTCCTTTAGGTATATTTTTACACTTTTCAATCATTACGTAAATAGTTACTTAGAACATTTTATAGATTTCATAGTGACATTGTCTCCCCTTTCTGCCTATTGACAATCTGCAGAGCACTCTTCGCTGCATGGAAAAGCTAACGGCATTGTGAATTGCTCTTATGATTGTGCCGTATAAAATCTAAAAATCAAATAAAATAATTGCAGTGTTTATGTGCACTTTGTTTTCTATATCGCCCGCTCAGTCACTGACATCTCAGTAATTTGCCTTCAACTCTGGCAATCCATCTGAACAGAACTGCATTGCCATTACGTAATACAGCTATCACGAACCCAACTGCGGAATGATCTGCCTGAAAAATTCTGAGTAATTACATTCCTTTCCGACTTCAAACGACGCTTTGTTGTCCATTTTTTTTCTTATTTGTGGAGTCATCAGCCTTCTGACTGGTCTGGTGAGCCGCGCCACAAATTCCTCTCCTGTCCTAATCTCCAGTGTTGCCACAACGAAACTTTGTCTCGAAAACTCGCAGAAAATCCAAAGAGATTCTGATCGTATGTAAATTATGCTAGCGATAAGACACAATCAATGCCTCCCCTGCGCGACAGCAATGGATATACTATCGATAACACTGCTAAAGCAGAGTTACTAAACACACCCTTCCGAAGTTCCTTCACCAAACAAGACAAAGTAAATATTCCAGAACTCGAATCAAAAACAGCTGCAAGCATGAGTAGCTAACAAGTAGATATCCTCGCAGTAATGAAGCAGTTTAAATCGCTTAATAAAAGCAAATCTTTTGGCACAAACTGTATATCAATTAGGTTCCGTTAGGAGTATGCTAGTTCAATAGCTCCGTATGTAACAATCATATACAACCGCTCGCTCGACGAAATATCCGTAACCAAAGATTGGAAAGTTGCACTCGTCACACCAATATTCAAGAAAGGTAGTTAGAGTAGTCTACTAAATTACAGGCCCATAACATTAACGTCGATATGCTGCACGATTTTGGAACATGTACGAAATTACCTCGAAGAGAACGGTCTGCTGACACACAGTCAACACATCGTTCTCATGAAAGACAACTAGCTCTTTACTCACACGAAGTGTTGAGTGCTAATGACAAGGGGTTTCAAGTTCACTCCTCATTTCTAGATTTCCAGAAGGCTATTGTCACTGCACCACACAAACGGCTTGTAGTGAAATTCCGTGCTTATGTGCACTGTTATGTGAAGTAATTCGTGATTTCCTGTCACAGTTCGTAATAACTGCCGGAAAGTCGTTGAGTAAAACAGAAGTGATTTCTGGCGTTCCTTAGCGTAGTGTTACAGGTCCTCTGCTGTTTCTTATCACTATAAACGATTTAGGAGACTATCTGAGCAGCCGTATTAGGTTCCTTCCAGATGATATCATCATTTATCGTCTAGTAAAGTAACCAGAACAAATTTCAAAACAATTTAGAAAAGATATCTGTACGGTGCGAAAATTGTAAATCCATGTGAGTGCTAAAAGAAATGCGCTAAAATCGGTACACGATAAATCAGCCAAATATAAAGGCCTTGAATTCAACTAAACGCCTAAGAGCTACAACTACGAACAACTTAAATTGCAAGGAACACACAGAAAACGTTGTGGGGAAGGCAAACCAAAGACTGCGATTTATTGGCAGAGCACTTAGATAATGTAACAGATCTACCAGAGTGACTGCCGACGCTAAGTTTTTCCGTCCTTTTTCTGGAGTAATACTGCGCGATGGGGATTCTTATCAGATAGGTTTAAAGGAGTATACCGAGAACTTTCAAAGAGGAGCAGCACGCTTTGAATTATCGAGAAATATGGCAGAGTGTGTCACACACGTGATACAAGATTTGGGGTGAACATAATTAAAACAAAGGCGTTTGTCGTTGTGGTGAAATGTTCTCACGAAATTTCTATCACCAACTTTCTCCCACGAATGCGAAAATATTTAGTTGATACCGACCTACATAAGGAGAAACGATCATGACAATAAAATAAAGGAAATCATTGAGACAAACACACAGAAGTTGCTACCGCAGGTGGTTTCAAATCCACCTCCGCGTTTGGCGCTCTACAGATGAACATGCCTTTCATTCAGAGGGCTATCGTATTTTTAAAGGAAAGGTAGGACGTAAGAAAATGAAGAATGTCCAAACCTGGGGACCGGATTCATCTTAAGCCATAAGATGATCGATTCAGTAACTGACTTCAGCTTCCCCAGTAATCGAGTGTCTCTACCAACGTTCCGGGGCACAGACAAGATCTACACTGTACTAAATGTTGACGCACCCATCGATGAGGACAATAAGTGTAACCCAGAAGGTACTGACAAGTTTTGGGATTAACTAGAGGACATTGTCAGCAAGATTCCAGTCATCCTAGTTGGCGATTTCAAAGCGCAGTTGGAGGAAGAGCGCAAATTTAGAGACATCATAGGAGAATACCCATCTCACAAACGGACCAACAGAAATGGAGAGCGTCTTGTGCCACTTTGCATAGCTTTCAACTTAGTCATGAAGTCAATGGCCTTCAAGAGACAGCCAAAGAAGCAGATGACATCGACATCACCCAACAGCCTCTTGGGAGAATTTCAGATTGATCATATTGCCATCTCATGGAAATCCCATAGAGAGATCCACAATGTAGAAGTGTTGAGAGGAGCAAATTTTGACTCTGACTACTACCTCTCCAAAATTAAGATGAGATTTCTGCCTAGGAACGCTAAGAGAACCAAGTAACTCAAGCTTACTAAGTTTTATATAGAAAAACTTTCAACTGGCAAACCAGTTCGCAGAGAAATTGAAATCACTGGAAAGTAGAGATTGCGATGAATTGAGGAAGAACATAGTGAAAATTGCCACAGAGACTGCACCATTACTGAAGCAAAAGAAACATTCCGGGTGGACAATTATTCGTGAGGAAGCAGTGATGCTGAGACAGATGGCGTGGCTGAAGCGGACCTAGCAAAAGACACAAGAGAACAGAGACAAGTTCACATAACAACGAAAGTTAACTGACAGAACCATCAGACAAGTAAAGCGGCAGTTCACAAAAGACCAATTGACACAACTGGATGACGACTTCAAGGAAAATAACACCAGGAATTTCTACATAAGTTTTGAAGGGAACCTGAGCCACTACAGTCCACTTCAGAGGACCAGATGGGAAGCTAGCCTACAACGATACAGACAACTGCTATCTTCTGGCTATGTACTTCGAGAATGTTCTGAACTGTGACTCACCTGACACATTGTTTGATTACAAGGACAGCACCAAGCATCCAAATCACAACCACGGACGAAAGAAGAAGTAATAGAAGCAACAAAGCATCAGGAGAAGAGTCAATAGTGGCCGAACTATCGAAGCAGGCGGGAGACAAAACTGTAAGCAAGTTGACGGAAATCCTAAGAAACATTTGGGAGACTGAAACATTACCTAGTGACTGGACCTCTGCCTTGAGTCATCCCTGACATCAATAATTATCGAGGAATCTCATTGATACCTGTAACATACAAGATTTTCTCCAAGGCCATAGTAAACAGCGCCGAATCTCAACTGGACACACAGCTAGGGGAATACCAGGCAGGATTTAGAAGAGGACGCTCTTGTACTGAACAGATACTGAACCTGAAGTCAGTGCTACGACATGTCTGGTGAGGAGTATGTCGTCATCTTCGTTGACTTCAAGAAGGCGTATGACTCAGTTGATAGACCTTCTCTAATGAATATTCTGCAAGAACTAGGGCTAGATGAGAAGACCACCAGCTTCACCCGACAGACTTTTAACAACACCAAGTCACAAGTTAGGTTCAGAGGAACCCTCTCAGAAAGTTTTGAAATAAAATCAAGAGTAAGACAGGGAGATAGTCTGCCCCTATCCTCATTAACTGTGCCCTCGAAAAGGTAATAAGAGAGTGGCGGAAGGAGTTAGCTCGAGAGGGGATTCCGAATGGTATCTCTCTGGGACGCAAGTGCAATGGGCTCAATGTTGATTGCCTGGCATTTGCCGATGACCTACCGCTTCTATAAGATTCAATAGAAACTTCAGTGAAACAACTCAACGTTCTCAGACAACAAGCGGCAAAGTTTGGGCTTCACGTATCACTTGAAAAAACGTAGTACATCACCCACATAGGTGAATCTCCTGGTACATCGCATCTAGACCAGGGAGAGATCATGCAAACCAACGGGTTTAAGTACTTGGGAGAATGGCTGGAACCTAATTTATCTGAAGGAACAGCACTGTTAACTCGAGCCAACAAGCTAGATCCGGCATACCAGCTCATAATAAAAAATCTCTCTCCCGTAACACTAAACTGAAGCACTACCAGACAGTCATCCGTCCTGAAGACTTGTATGCTTCAGAATGTTTAATACTCAGTAGAAAGTGGCTTACTAAAAGCCCGAAATCCAGGAGAGGAAGACACTGGGGCAGTCAAGAAAGGCGACAATTATAAAAGGCGACCAGAGCGAGTGCTCTACAAGTACTGTGGAAGAATTAAAGATGTGGCTAGGAAAAGATGTCTAGCATTTTATGGACACGTTTACAGGATGCACCGTGACAGAGTGACCAACCAGCTTGTATGTTACTGGAAAAAGAGGAAGTCACCATGGTTGATGGAAGTGGAGAAAGATCTTCAGGAACTAGGAATAACAGGGGAAACTTGAAGAATCGAACAGTACTCAGGAAGAAGCTTAGACAACGAGGTTCCAGGACAGACTACCAAGAAAGAAGACTGGTGCCCCCTGGACACAGGAGAGGAAGGAACAACACAGCCAGAGGATGCGTAACTACTCGGCAAACGTCAAAGTCCACTCCAAACGAAATAGCTGAATCTCGTGGTTCTTAGTTGGCCTGTACAAAGAAGAAGAAAGTACATCAGAGCTCGCATGGAAAAATATAGCAGTTCGGTTTTCCCGTCCGCTGTTAGAGTTTGGAATAATAGTGAATTATTGTGAAGGTGGTTCTATGAACTCTCTGCAAGGCACTTACGTGTGATTTGCGGAGTTTTGATGTAGATTTAGATGAAGTCGAGGAGGAGCACTTGCAACCTACGTCCTCAGTTATTTGCTGGATGTAGTCCAGTCTCTGTCTTCTTCCACAACTATTCCCCTCAACATCTCCCACTTGTCCCACGGAAGTTATTCCCTGATATCTTATCAGGTGTTCTATCATCATGTCCCTTCTTCTTGTCAGTGTTTTCCACATATACCTTTCCTCTCCGATTCTGCGTAGAACCATTTCCTACCCTATCAGTCCACCTAATTTTCAACAGTCGTCTGCAGACCCGCAACTCAGATGCTTCGATTGTCTTCTGTTTCGGTTTTCCAACAGCCCATGTTTCACTACCATACGATGCTGTGCTCCTAACGTATTTTCTCAGAAATTTCGTCCCCAAATGAAGGCCAATGTCTGATGGTTGTAGGCTTTTCTTGAGCAGAAATGCCCTTTTTGCCAGTGCCAATCTAGTTTTGATGTTCTCCTTGCTCCGTCCGTCATGGGTTATTTTGCTGCCTAGGTGGAAGAATGTACCCGTGGTCTACGGGTAGCGTCTTTGATTTATAATCAAAACGTCTTCGGTCCCGAGTTTGATCCCCGCCACTGTCTAAATTTTGATAAATAATCAGCATTGGCGGCCGAAGACTTCCGGCATAAGAAGTCAGCCTCATCCTGCCAACGGCCTTGTCAAAGAGGGCGGAGGAGCGGATGGAGGTTCAGGGCACTCTCTTGTCCTAGGGGTGGGAAATTGCCCCTAAAGGCGGAAGAATCAGCAATGATCAACGACATGAGGATGCAGAAGGCAATGGAAACCACTGCATTAAAGACACGTAACGTGTATCCACAGGACATGTGGCCTGTAATTGAAGAAGTATATTGATGATCTCTCCATTGGCTAAGATTCCCCATTCGGATCTCCGGAAGGGGACTGCCAAGGGGGAGGTTACCATGAGAAAAAGATTGAATAATGAACGAAAGGATAACGTTCTACGAGTCGGGGCGTGGAATATCAGATGCTTGAACGTGGTAGGGAAACTAGAAAATCTGAAAAGGGAAATGCAAAGGCTCAATCTAGATATAGTAGGGGTCAGTGAAGTGAAATGGAAGGAAGACAAGGATTTCTGGTCAGATGAGTATCGGGTAATATCAACAGCAGCAGAAAATGGTATAACAGGTGTGGGATTCGTTATGAATAGGAAGGTAGGGCAGAGAGTGTGTTACTGTGAACAGTTCAGTGACCTGGTTGTTCTAATGAGAATCGCCAGCAGACCAACACCGACAGCAATAGTTCAGATATACATTCAGACGTCGCAAGCTGAAGATGAACAGATAGATAAAATGTATGAAGATATTGAAAGGGTAATGCAGTATGTAAAGGGGGACGAAAATCTAACAGTCATGGGCGACTGGAATGCAGTTGTAGGGGAAGGAGTAGAAGAAAAGGTTACAGGAGAATATGGGCTTGGGTCAACGAATGAAAGAGGAGAAAGACTAATTGAGTTCTGTAACAAGTTTCAGCTAGTAATAGCGAATACCCTGTTCAAGAATCACAAGAGGAGGAGGTATACTTGGAAAATGCCGGGAGATACGGGAAGATATCAATTAGATTACATCATGGTCAGACAGAGATTCCGAAATCAGATACTAGATTGTAAGGCGTACCCAGGAGCAGATATAGACTCAGATCACAATATAGTAGTGATGAAGAGTTGGCTGAAGTTCAAGACATTAGTCAGGAAGAATCAATACGCAAAGAAGTGGGATACGGAAGTACTAAGGAATGACGAGTTACGTTTGAAGTTCTCTAACGCTATAGATACAGCAATAAGGAATAGCGCAGTAGGCAGTACAGTTGAAGAGGAATGGACATCTCTAGAAAGGACCATCACAGAAGTTGGGAAGGAAAACATAGGTGCAAAGAAGGTAGCTGCGAAGAAACCATGGGTAACAGAAGAAATACTTCAGTTGATAGATGAAAGGAATAAGTACAAACATGTTCCGGGAAAATCAGGAATACAGAAATACAAGTCGCTGAAATAAATAGGAAGTGCAGAGAAGCTAAGACGAAATGGCTGCAGGAAAAATGTGAAGACATCAAAAAAGATATGATTGTCGGAAGGAGAGACTCAGCATACAGGAAAGTCAAAACAACCTTTGGTGACATTAAAAGCAACGGTGGTAACATTAAGAGTGCAACGGGAAGTCCACAGATAAATGCAGAGGAGAGAGCAGATAGGTGGAAAGAATACATTGAAAGCCTCTATGAGGGTGAAGATTTGTCTGATGTGATAGAAGAAGAAACAGGAGTCGATTTATAAGAGATAGGGGATCCAGTATTACAATCGGAATTTAAAAGAGCTTTGGAGGACTTACGGTCAAATAAGGCAGAAGGGATAGATAACATTCCATCAGAATTTCAAAAATCATTGGGGGAAGTGGCAACAAAACGACTATTCACGTTGGTGTGTAGAATATATGAGTCTGGCGACATACCATCTTCCTTTCGGAAAAGCATCATCCACACAATTCCGAAGACGGCAAGAGCTGACAAGTGCGAGAACTAACGCACAATCAGCTTAACAGCTCATGCATCGAAGCTGCTTACAAGAATAATATACAGAAGAATGGAAAAGAAAATTGAGAATGCGCTAGGTGACGTTCAGTTTGGCTTTAGGAAAAGTAAAGGGACGAGAGAGAGGCAATTCTGACGTTACGGCTAATAATGGAAGCAAGGCTAAAGAAAAATCAAGACACTTTCATAGGATTTGTCGACCTGGAAAAAGCGTTCGACAATATAAATCGGTGCAAGCTGTTCGAGATTCTGAAAAAAGTAGGGGTAAGCTATAGGGAGAGACGGGTCATATAAAATATGTACAACAACCAAGAGGGAATAATAAGAGTGGACGATCAAGAACGAAGTGCTCGTATTAAGAAGGGTGTAAGACAAGGCTGTAGCCTTTCGCCCCTACTCTTCAATCTGTACATTGAGGAAACAATGATGGAAATAAAAGAAAGGTTCAGGAGTGGAATTAAAATACAAGGTGAAAGGATATCAATGATACGATTCGCTGATGACATTGCTATCCTGAGTGAAAGTGAAGAAGAATTAAATGATCTGCTGAATGGAATGAACAGTTTAATGAGTACACAGTATGGTTTGAGAGTAAATTGGAGAAAGACGAAGCTAATGAGAAGTAGTAGAAATGAGAACAGCGAGAAACTTAACATCAGGATTGATGGTCACGAAGTCAATGAAGTTAAGGAATTCTGCTACCTAGGCAGTAAAATTACCAGTGACGGACGGAGCAAGGAGGACATCAAAAGCAGACTCGCTATGACAAAAAAGGCATTTATGGCCAAGAGAAGTCTACTAATATCAAATACCGACCTTAATTTGAGGAAGAAATTTCTGAGGATGTACGTCTGGAGTACAGCATTGTATGGTAGTGAAACATGCACTGTGGGAAAACCGGAACAGAAGAGAATCGAAGCATTTGAGATGTGGTGCTATAGACGAATGTTGAAAATTAGGTGGACTGATCAGGTAAGGAATGAGGAGGTTCTACGCAGATTCTGAGAGGAAAGGAATATGTGGAAAACACTGATAAGGAGAAGGGGCAGGATGATAGGACATCTGCTTAGACATGAGGGAATGACTTCTATGGTACTAGAGGGAGCTGTAGAGGGCAAAAGCTGTAGAGGAAGACAGAGACTGGAATACGTCAAGCAAATAATTGAGGACGTAGGTTCCAAGTGCTACTCTGAGATGAAGAGGTTAGCACAGGAAAGGAATTCGTGGCGGGCCGCATCAAACCAGTCAGTAGACTGATGACCAAAAAAAAAAAAGATGGAAGAATTCCTTAGTTACGTCTACTTCGTGACCAGCAATCCTGCTGTTAAGTTTCTCGCAAATCTAATTTCTGCTAATTCTTATTACTTTCCTCTTGTTTCGATTTCCTCTCAATTCATATCCAGTAGTCATTGGACTGTTCATTGCGTTCAGCAGATCTTGTAATTATTCTTCACTTTCACTGACAGTGGGGATAGAAAAGTCATCATAAATCATTTCGCTTTGAATTTTGATTTCAGACTTCAATTCGATTTTTTAAATTTGCATCATTGCTTCTTCGACGAAGAGATTGAACAGAAGGGGCTGAAGTCTAAATCTCTGTCTTACACCCTTTTTAATCTGAGTTCTTCGTTCTTAGTCTTCCATACTTACTCCCTCTCGGTTCTCGTAGATGTGGTGTATTACCCATCTCTCCCTATAGTTTACCCCTATTTTCCTTAGAATTTTCAACATATTGCTCTATTTGACATTGTAGAACGCTTTTTCCAGGTTGACAAATCCTACGAACGTGTCTTGGTTTTCATTTTGTCTTGCTTTCATTATCAGCCGCCACGACAGAAATGCTTCTTTGTGCCTTTATCTTTCTTAAACCAAAATGATGGTCATCTAAAACATTTTAAATTTTCTTTACGATTCGTCTGTATATTATACTTGTCAGCAACTTCCATGTAAGCTGATTGTGCGATAGATCTCGCACTTGTCAGCTCTTGCAATCTTCGCAACCTTTTGGATGATAATTTTCCGAAAGTCAGATGGTATATCGCCAGATTCATACATTCTACTCACCCACGTAAATAGTCTTTTTGTTGCGATTTTAGAAACTCCAATGGAATGTTATCTATCGCTTCTGCCTTATCTGATATTAAGTCTTCGAAAGCTCTTTCAACTTATGATTCTAGTTCTCAATACCCTATCTCATCTCTATTGACTCCTGTCTCTTCTTCTATTACATCAGACAAGTCTTCCCCCTCATGGAGCCCTTCAGTGAGCATGTCTGCTCCTTCCGCTGTATTTAACAGTGGAATTTCCATTTCACTCTTAATGTTGCCATCCTTGCTTTTAATATCGCCGAAGGTTGTTATGACTTTTCTATATGCTGAGTCAGTCGTTCTGACAGTCATTTCTTTTCCTATTTCGCCACATTTTTCAGGCACCATTTCATCTTAAATTCCCTGCACTTCATTCCTCAGCGACTTTTATTTATGTATTTCTGAATTTCCCTGAACATTTTTGTACTTCCTTCTTATATCGATCAATTGAAATATTTCTTCTATTATCCGTGGTTTTTTCGCTGTTGCCTTCTGTATACCTATATTTTTCTTTCCAAGTTATGTGATTGCCGTTTTGAAGATGTCCATTCCTCTTCAACTAAACTGCCTACTGAGCTTTTTCTTATCGCAGTATCTATAGCCTCAGGGAAATTCGAACATATTTCCTCATTCCTTAATACTCCAATAGCCCACTTCTTTGCGCACTTATTCTTCCTGACTAGTCTCTTAAACTTCAGCCAACTGTTCATCACTGCTAAAATGCGATAGGAGTCCATATCTAGTTCTGGATATGCCTCACAATCCAGTATCCGATTTCAGAATCTCTGCCTGACTATGATGTAATTTAATTGATATCTTCCTGTAGCTCCCGGCCTTTTTCAAGTATACTCCTCTTGTGACTCTTGAACATAGTATTCGCTATTACTAGCTGAAATTTATTGCAGAACTTTATTAGACTTTCTCTTCTCTTATTCCTAGTTCCGAGCGTGTGCTTCTTCTAATCCTCTCATTCCAGCCCCCAACACTATTAAATCTGCCCAGATGAAATAGTTTAGTAAGTAATCAAAACCGGTAGGCCGTTTAATTAACGTATTGTCTTACGTTAAGTTATTGCTGACTCGCACTGCGCAAAATGTAGAACACAAAACCCTTTCTGTTGTCGTGACACCATTTTTATTAGAAATGAAGTGGGCGCACACTGCTGCTACCTATCGGGAACCCCGTAAAACTCGAGAGTTTGCTCCTACCAACAGTGTGTTGTTCACGCACATACCTCAAATAACATAATAGTTATAATTTTTTTAACTCGATGATTATTTTTGATACGCCTTGCATATGTAACTGATGTGAATTCCAGTTGTTCGATTAGAACTGTCCTGTGCTCCTTTATTTCAAAAGTGATGGTGGTGGGATACCATTGTACCCTCGTGAGCACGTGTCGTTGCTTGCGCATACGTATCACAGAGAAGACGCGTATTTAACCTTGTATAGAAAGAAGCTACCATGGCCAAAGCTCAAACACTTAACAATACGTATAGCATGCAGAAGCGTACCAGGTCATGCGTACAATTGCCTAATACGACATTTTGGCGTTGCCTCCGTTCTCACATCCTTTCTTACAACACTTGTGGAAACTTTCCGGCCTTCGTGAGACAAAAAAACTAAAAGCATATGGCGAGTAACGCTAAAATAGCGCTATATATACTAGACTTCATGAGCAAAAAAGTGTGGGAGAATATTTACTTTTGTGCAAAAATGTTTACTTAGTCTTCTTTTGATCTTGTCTTACAAATAATTTTCTTGTAGACGTGCACAAATGCAAGGTTTGAACACGTCAGATCTCCTTAGCAGGTACAGGATTATTATTATTATTACTATTATTATTATTATTACTATTATTTTGTTTGTCAGGAAGTTGGTTGTTTCTGAGGGATGATGGGGCAGTGAGATACCGTGTCTGGGACCGAAATTTAATCATTTGACCGAAAGATCGCTAGAAAATATCTTCAAACTTAATAACACCCATTATTTTGGAAAAAAGCTGGGACTACCCTCCACCATTGCTGACTCTCACCACAATACTGAGTAAAATGTTTCATTCAGCACGAGTAGAATGTTCACTTTCAAGGCTACCCGTGAATAGGGGCAACAGGAAGCAGATAGAAGCACTTCCTTACGACAGAGCCAGTAGCCTCTCGCTCTTTAACAAAGTCACCCGTAATTAAAAGAGCAGTTTCACAATTTTTCTTCTACATCGTACGCGCAGTGCCCCTGTGGAAAACATCAGAATTCAGACAGATACTGACGATTATAAAAACACGGTTTTCAGCCTGAGGGCCACCTACGGTTTGTGTGCTTTTAGGTGTATAACACTTCTGCTAAATGTGTGAAAGGGTGAACCATATTCAGCTGTCAAGAAAATGAAAGATTACCTATATCTGTGAAAATACATGTTCAGTTAGTCTTTTCGATTTCTAACGACGCTGTTTGACAGTGATTCACGAAATTAAAAGAAAATGCTGCAAACTCGACATTATAACTGTTCTACAGGAACTTTTGGCTGGTTAACTTCATAAGATAAGCAGAAACGGGTTGCTCCGAATAAAATGGTAGAAAATTGACAATGAGGAAGAGGATAATCAAAGCAAGAAGTTTTAAGTAAAAAAATTAAATCTAAAAAAAGGAACAACCATAAATCATAAATCACGTGTATCCACACATATGATAAAAATGGATGAATGAGGGGTGTTCAGTAACTAATGCAATACACTATTTTCAACGAACTTCAGTTGAAAAAGTACAGAATTTGTTGAGGGACATCGTGGAATATTCCCGCTTCAGTGTCTACAATTTCATGAAGTTTAGACAGGTGGCGTTGCTATACGTAGCCTTCAAAACGCAGACAGTAACAGTGGTGGAAAACAAGAGCATCGAAGATATTCAAAGACGCTTGCAGAATGTCTACGGAGATATAGCAGTGATGAAAAGCACGGTGAGTAGTTGGGCAACAGCATCACGCAAACCAGTCCGAACTCGCGCATGCCGGCTGGCCGCACCGAGCTGTGACTCCTGCAGTGTCGGGACGAGCGGACACTCTCATTCAAATGTGATCGACGGATCAGAATCAAATATCTCGCTACTGAGTTACACATCTCTGTTGCTAGTGCTGACAAGTTCGTCCACCATTTGGGTACTCGTCTGTGCCCGATGGGTTTCTCGCTGCCTAAGAGAAGGCAATACAGAGCTTCCTTCTGTTTGGCACAATGAAAGAGGCACTTCGTGGAAAGCAGTACGTGGGTAATTGGGAGGTTATTGATGCAAGACGTTGGTTTCGACGTCGACCAGTTGAGAGGACTACGCGGGCGCACAGGCACTTTCAGCAAGGTGACGTAGGATCGTCGCGTTTGAGCGGACGTTACGTTGAAAAATAATGTTATTCTAACCAAAACAGTCCTCCCCCCTCCCCCCCCATGAACCATGGACCTTGCCCTTGGTGGGGAGGATTGCGTGCCTCAGTGCATCAATGATACAGATAGCCATACCGTAGGTGCAACCACTACGGAGGGGTATTTGTTGGGAGGCCAGACAAACGTGTGGTTCCTGAAGAGGGGCACCAGCCTTTTCAGTAGTTGCAGGGGCAACAGTCTGGATGATTGACTGATCTGGCCTTGTGACACTAACCAAAACGGCCTTGCTATGCCGATACTGCCAACGGCTGAAAGCAAGGGCAAACTACAGCCGTAATTTTTCCCGAGGGCGTGCTGTTGTAACTGCGACCGGGACGGTTGCGGGGTTGAAATGACGGAAAGCGCGGCGGGACTCGCGGAGATGGCGGCAAACAACAACACAATGGGAGAGGACGGACACGGTCAACAAAGGACAGAACGAACAACAAGATCGAACAACGGAGTCACAAGGAAACCTAATAGACACGTCCACTCACACACAGAACAAGAACATAAGTAAGGCGTCTAACGCGAGGCGATGTGTCTACAGACGCACGCGAGATGAGACTGGCTGACTGAGCGAGAGGCAGGGACTTAAGTAGTCTATCGGGGACGCCGCTATTGGCCGCTGGAACCACGTGTTCCACTGTGGTGCACTCACACTAAGAGCGGGCCAGGAGGCGCGCGCCGCCACAGCTTACGGCGCGATGGAGCAGACCTCTAGGGGTCTTCGACGTCCATGACGTCTGGCGGGGATTCAAATTCAGAGGAACGTGGTACCAGTCATGCTGCTTTACTGTATGGTTAAATGATGATGGCGTCCCCTTGGGTAAAATATTCCGGAGGTAAATTATTCCCCCATTCGGATCTCCGGGCGGGGACTACTCAGGAGGACGTTGTTATCAGGAGAAAGAAAACTGGCGTTCTACAGAACGGAGCGTGGAATGTCAGATCCCTTAATCGGGCAGGTAGGTTAGAAAATTTAAAAAGGGAAATGGATAAGTTAAAGATACATATAGTGGGAATCAGTGAAGTTCGGTGGCAGGAGGAACAAGACTTTTGGTCAGGTGAATATAGGGTTATAAATACAAAATCAAATAGGGGTAATGCAGAATTAGGTTTAATAATGAATAAAAAATAGGAATGTGGGTGGCTACTACAAACAGCATAGTGAACGCATTATTGTGGCCAATATTGAGGCCCCCGCCTACCACAGTAGTACAAGTTCATATGCCAACTAGCTCTGCAGATGACGAAGAGACTGATGAAATGTGTGATGAGATAAAAGAAATTATTTAGAGAGTGAAGGAGATGGAAAATTTTATAGTCATGCGTGACTGGAATTCGTCAGTAGGAAAAGGAAGAGAAGGAAACGTAGTAGGTGAATATGGAATGGGGGAAAGGAATGAAAGAGGAAGTCGCCTGGTAGAATTTTGCACAGAGCATAACTTAATTATAGCTAACACTTGGTTCAAGAATCATGAAAGAAGTTTGTATACATCGAAGAAGCCTGGAGATACTGACAGGTTTCAGATAGATTATATAATGGTAAGACAGAGATTCAGGAACCAGATTTTAAATTGTAAGACATTTCCAGGGGCAGATGTGGACTCTGACCACAATCTATTGGTTATGAACTGTAGAATAAAACTAAGGAAACTGCAAAAAGGTGGGAATTTAAGGAGATGTGACCTGGATAAACTGACAGAACCAGGGGTTGTAGAGAGTTTCAGGGAGAGCATTAGGGAACGATTGACAAGAGTGGGGGAAAGAAATACAGTATAAGACGAATGGGTAGATTTGAGAGATGAAATAGTGAAGGCAGCAGAGGATCAAGTAGGTTAAAAGACGAGGGCTAACAGAAGAGATACTGAATTTAATTGATGAAAGGGGAAAATACAAAAATGCAGTAAATGAAACAGGCAAAATGGAATACAAACGTCTCAAAAATGAGATCGACAGGAAGTGCAAAACGGCTAAGCAGGGATGGCTAGAGGACAAATGGAAGGATGTAGAGGCGTATATCGCTAGGGGTAAGATAGATACTGCCTACAGAAAAATTAAGGACACCTTAGGAGAAAAGAGAACCACTTGCATGAATTTCAAGAGCTCAGATGGAAACCCAGTTCTAAGCAAAGAAGGGAAAGCAGAAAAGTGGAAGGAGTATATAGAGGGTCTATACTAGAGATGGGCAAACTCCTTCATCGTTGGGAACTAGTTCACTGCTGATCATTCTTTTTTGGGAACCGTTCGTTTTTACTCGTTCACTGTTCATTTGTGCTTGGTATATGGTTCTTATGAAAAACTGAAAACTAGTAATGCAGGTGACTAAAGGATGGAGGGCACCAAGAGGGGGCACTTGCCTCCCCCCCTGGAGTATAGAGTTTTTATTCATTACAGAATTCTTACACACTTTTAGAGGAAATTTCTGTGATTCTGCACAACCTCTCGTTTAGCCAACTGTAGCCTTGTTTGGCCGATCGCAGGGAAATAATATAGGGTGGCGCACGGAATACCGGCCTCGAGTACAGACTGCTCGCCAATTAAGACGATGTGTTGCCCGTTACGAGCAGATACAACAAACAGACAAACATATAATAATTAGACAGTGAACAAAGAACAAGCTAATGCAAGCAACAATTGCGAAACAATCGATGACGATGTGTAGAGAACTGGAGAAGAGAACATGATAATCTCACGCGACGCACATGGGCTATAGCTCATTTAGTCTTGTAAACCTGTTGGTGGCTGTTTCCCAACTTAATAGACCACAAATGTTCTGTATAAAGTTCTTCGTTTCGACATCCACTATAGAGCTATGCTACGTTGTAAACAATAATCGTTTACACCCTATATATACTTCACGTTGTCTCTGAGTTCGTAGGCGAAGTAGAGACTTTATGGAAGCATAAAATAAAATGTTGTTTTTTCATACTTGCGTCACAAGCTTAGTAAAAATTAGGTTTTTATGTTGCATTTTTAAAGTTAATGTAGCAATAATAACAATAATTAAGTTCGCAGTAATAAAGTTTTTGGTTTGAAAGCTCCTTCTGAACGAATGCTTTTGAGATAATGAGTAAATACGATTTTATGGCAATCTATGTCTTTTCAAATGGAGAGGCACCGCTTTTCCTACTGAGCCAAAATGACCCACAACCCACCTTTCTTTTTTTTTTTTTTTTTTTTTCAAAGAAACCAAGCTAGCAGGTAATGCAAATTGGAAACAACCTAACTTAAAAATAATTAGTGCCTTCCTAAATGTAATGTTTTGTATATCAAAAATACATGAAAATCGTCTTATATGAATTTTCTTACACTAAAAATTAAGCAAATTATTGAAAGTTAGCTGCTAAATCAAGTCGATGAAACCAAAAAATATATGCATAACAAAAAAACTTGCCTTGTTATAAGTATGTCTTCTGCTGTTCATCGATATAATGAAGTGAGCTGATATGCCCTTTTGTTGCCTGAAAAGACGTACCTATTACATACAACGTAATTTTATGTAATTTACGTAACTATAAAATACTTTTTGATTACCGGTCGTGGACGCTGAATAGCCAGAACCAAGTGCAAGAACAGTTTGGAACACATGTAAAATAGGCGAGCGCAGTGAACGAAACGAACAACTGGATACTGAACTAACTATGAGCAGTCGGCAGTGGAACTGAGACAGGTGGTCATGCGAAGAACGACTAGTGCGGCCGAGGGAGACCGAGTCTGAGACGAGCACGCGATCGAGGCTGGAACGAGAACTGCCGAAGTGACCGCCGCGACCGAAGTGAACTAGTGAACTATGAACCGATGGTTCCTCTTTCCCGGGAACTATAAGTAGACAGCCGCGACCGAAGTGAACTATGCAGAGAGCGGCCTGAGCTGGCGAGGCGAGCGCATCGCTGCCGTTGCGCCCTTCGCTTACTCGGCCGTTGAGAGCTCGTGAAGAGGTTTTCTGTGCTGTGGGCGCCGCGGAGAGCAGATTGTCGTGCGTTGTTCTTACAACGCGTGCAAATTGTTGTGTTCCGCGCCTCGCAGCATGGGAGAGAAGGGTGCGCAGAGGAAACCTGCCGCTACGAAGGGTCCTTCGGTTGTGCAACTCACTGAGTCTGCCGACCGTGCAAGGAACTCCCGAGAAGACGAGTCGCGGCCTGTCCCCCCTTTGTACGTCAAGTGCAAAGGCGGGTGGACAGCGCTGTTCGACACCATGACGAATTGCACTCGGAACGAGGTGGTCTACGAGTCTGTCGATACAGACTCGCTGATCTGCGTTCGAGCCGCAAACGTGACCGACCACAGGGCGATCAAGGTCGCAGTGGCCGACCACATCGTCGACGCGCCGCCGGCGCGTGAGAAGGCACCTTCCGTAGGAATGATGAAGACGACTAAGGCACTCCTCAGGGGGTTGCCTTGGTGCTGTGATGAGGCAGCGGTCCGGGAAGGGCTGCTGCGAGCCGGGTTTGGTAATGCAGCCGCAAGGTTGCACAACCGGACCAACAGGAAGAGGGCGCCGCTCTATGCCGGGGCCGTGCAAACGGTCGACGGCGGGAGCGACATCTTCGACTTGCGGAAGTTGCTGGGCTTCCCGGGTACGACGCAGGCTCTCCCGACCGGCATAGACCCTCAGCCCCAGTGCTTCAGGTGCCAGGGCGAGGGCCATGTTGCGGAGTATTGCCGCAACGCGGCGCGGCGCGGTGCGTCAAGTGCTCAGGTGAGCACGACAGCCGCGCCTGCGACCGCGGCAGCAACGCTCTGCCGACTTGTGTCCGGTGTGGCGGCCCGCACGTCGCCAGTTGGCGCGGTTGTGCGGCTTTCTCTAGCCGCAACCGTGCCGGGGGCGGCGAAGCGGCCGCGGCCGCACCGACGCAGCAGCAGAAGAGAAGACGACGTCGGAAACGGCGTAGGGCGGAGAACAGCCCGGTGCAGCTGAGGGACGGCGCAGCAGCAGATCCACCTGCCAGGGGCGGGGACGGCCGCTCGGAAACGGGCAGCCCGGACGCAGCTCGCCCTCCCGCGAAGAGATGTGACCTCGAACTCGGCAACGCCGTGAAGGAGGCCACAGCAGCCCTCAAAGCCGTCATGGCGGCTGAGTGGGCTGCCTTCGCAGCCGCCGTGGCTGCAGAGAAGGAAGAGGCCTTGAGGCAACTGCGAGCAGTCTTCGCCCAAGGCCTCAGTGCAGTCGTACCTGCGAACACTCCTGCGACCTCGCAGAAGGACGTTCGCGCGCCTATCCCAGCTGTTGTCCCAGCAGCACCGCAGGTGAAAGGTGCAAAGAAGAAAACCGCCGCCCCAGCGGAACCGGTGGCAACGCAGACTGCTGCGGGACCGGGCCCCGCAAGGGACCGAGAAGCCGATAGGGCAGTCTTCATCGCGCAAGCGTCGCCGCGCTGCCGCGCCGAACTCTTATGTTACAGGGAGTAAGCCACTGCGGCCAGCCCAGGAGACTACGAGCGAGCCCAGCCGCAGCACCGGACTGACCCAGCTAACGGCCACGCAGTACATAGGTAACGTTGCACGATACCTCACGCTAACCCCCCTCACCTTGCATGCTCTGTCGCAGCTGGCAAGCCGCTACTGCCCTTACTACCCGTCCTACTGTCGCAGAGGTTTTTTTCCCTTGGCGCTGGCCTTGGCACTTTTTTTTCCTCTGCTCTTACAACCGCTACCCTTCGATCGTTTTCGACCACTGCTATCTCCTGATGGATCATGTTAATGAGTAGTCTTACCCAGACGCATGGATAACATCACAGCCTGCATCCTGTGACGCCCGATTCAAAACTAACATGCTTACGGAGATGGCAGTTATAAGAGTCGATGGGAGTGAAAGGGAAGCAGTGGTTGGGAGGGTTGTGAGACAGGGTTGTAGCCTGTCCCTGATGTTACTCAATCTGCGTATTGAGCAAGCAGTAAAGGAAACAAAAGAAAAATTCAGAGTAGGATTTATATTCCATGGAGAAGAAACTAAAACATTGAGGTTCACTGATGACATTGTAATTCTGTCAGCGACAGCAAAGGACCTGGAAAAGCAGCTGAACGGAGTCGACAGTGTCTTGAAAGGAGGGTATAAGATGAACTTCAACAAAATCAAAACGAGGGTAATGGAATGTATTCGAATTAAGTCTGGTGATGCTGCGGGAATTAGATTAGGAAATGAGACGCTTAAAGTAGTAAATGGGTTTTGCTATTTGGGGAGCAAAATAACTGATGATTCTCGAGGTAGAGAGGATATAAAATGTAGACTGGCAATGGCAAGGAAAGCGTTTCTCAAGAAGAGAAATTTGTTAACATCAAGTATAGATTTGAGCGTCAGGAAGTCTTTTCTGAAAGTATTTGTACGGAGTGTAGCCATGTATGGAAGTGAAACGTGGACAATAAATCGTTTAGACAAAAAGAGAATAGAAGCTTTCGAAATGTGGTGCTACAGAAGAATGTTGAAGATTAGATGGGTAGATCACATAACTAATGAGGAGGTACTGAATAGGATGGGGAGAAGAGAAATTTGTGGCACAACTTGACTAGAAGAAAAGATCGGTTGGTAGGACATATTATGAGGCATCAAGGGATCACCATTTTAGTACTGGAGGGCAGCAAGAGGGAGACCATGAGACGAAACACTAAACAGATTCAGAAGGATGTAGGTTGCAGTAGGTACTGGGACATGAAGCGGCTTGCACAGGGTGGAGTAGCATGGAGAGCTGCATCAAAGCAGTCTTCCGACTGAAGACCACAACAACAACAACCAAAACAGTGAAGAATAATACTGTGCATTGGAACCCTGAATAGAACCACCTGTTTTCAGAAAATATAAATGTGTTTTACTATTTACTGAACGTCCCATGTGTGTATGTATTTTTCACATCCCCTTCTAAACCATTGGATCGGTTTCAACCAAACTTGGTATACATATATCTTCTACTCTTGAAGAAACGGTGTGGAGGTAAGAACGACGTACCTATCAATGGAGCGGGGGGTTGAAAAACAAGATAAAGCTCACCAAAGGCGAATCCCCAGACTTTATTCATCCATTATTTGGAATGAGAGCACTTAGTGTCTTGCAAGGAACTTTACACACAATCTGAAACATTTATGAAACATTTTCGCACTGACGTTCCTCACGAAATATTGAAAAAAAATAACGTTTATTGCTCTCGACATTTCCGTTGTCGATGCAGTAAAACTGCAAGCATTACGTATTAGTTTATTACTGCTTCATTAGTAACTGTGATCGTGGGACATTTTACAGACAATATTCACATGCATCACTAAATGTACCTCCAAAATTGTAATGTTGTACGACACACACTTCAGGAGTTACGACGTCCTATAAACCGAGACGCGTGAAAAACTTCCACCTTATGCAAGGTGTTTGAATTTATCACTTCCGTGTTTCTAGCTCTATTCACAATATATTTCTCATGCCGCATCAACATATACTGTTGAATTTCCCTGTGAAATTATAATATTATACGACACGTAATTCGGGAGACATTCATATATATACTGAGACCCGTGAAAAACTGCCGCATCAAGCATGACATTTTAAGTTATAACGACTTTACTGCTAATGCTATTCACCACAAATTTTGCAGACAGTATAAAACAGTATCACTGAATGTACCTGCATAGTTCCACAACGTACGACACGTGGTTCAGGATATATGACATCATAATGCACCCTGTGCAATTTGGGCTGCGTGAAAATGAAACTGCAGGGTGTAATTCGCAGAAGAAGTATAGTACGTACAACTAATGTGTGTGTGGCATATATTACATACACTATGTTATCAAAAATATCCGGACACCTGGCTGAAAATGAGTTGCAAGTTCGTGGCGTCCTCAATCGTTAATGCTGGAATTCAGTATGGTGTTGATCAACCCTTAGCCTTGATGACAGCTTCCACTCTCGCAGGCATATGTTCAGTCAGGTGCTGGAAGATTTGTTGGGGAATGGGAGCCCATTCTTCACGGAGTGCTGCACTGTGGAGGGGTATCAATGTCGGTCAGTGAGGCTTCGCACAAAGTTGACGTTCCAAAACATCCCAAAGATATTCTATTGGATTCAGGTCAGGAATCTGTGCAGGGCAGTCCATTACAGGGATGTTATTGTCGTGTAACCACTCCACTACAGGCCATGCTTTATGAACAGCTGCTCGATCGTGTTGAAAGATGCAATCGCTATCCCCGAATTTCTCTTCAATGGTGGAAGCAACAAGGTGCTTAAAACACAAATGTAGGCCTGTGCTGTCGCAGTGACACGCAACCAACAAGGAGTGTGAGCCCCCTCCATGAGAAACACGACCATATGATAACACAATCACCTCCGAAATTTGCTCTTGGCACTACACACACTGGCAGATGACATTCACTGGACATTCACCATACCCATCACCACATTGTGTACCGTGATTCATCACTTTACACAACGTTTTTCCATTGTTCAATCGTCCAATGTTTACACTCCTTACACCAAGCGAGACGTCGTCTGGCATTTGCCCATGTGATGTGTGACTTATGAGCAGTCGCTCGACCATGAAATACAAGTTTTCTCACATCCCGCCTAACTTTCATAGTACTTGCAGTGGATCCTGATGCAGTTTGGAATTCCTGTGTGATGGTCTAGATAGATGTCTGCCTGTTACACATTACGACCCTCTTCAACTGTCGGCGGTCTCTGTCAGCCAACAGAGGGCTGCATGCTTTTATGCTGTACATGTCCCTCCACGTTTCCACTTCACTATCACATCGGAAACAGAGGACCCAATTATGTTTAGTCATGTGGAAATCTTGTGTACAGATTTATGTCACAACTGATACCCAATCACCTGGCCACGTTAGAAGAGAGAGTTCTGCAGAGAGCCCCATTCTGCTCCCTCACTATGTCTAAGATCGCTGGTATGGAGGTCTCTAGAAGAGCGTAGCGTTCCAAAGGATTGGAAATGGGCACAGGTAATACCAGTTTTCAAGAAGGGACCTCGAACAGATGTGCAGAACTATAGACCTATACCACTAACGTTGATCAGTTGTAGAATTTTGGAACACTTATTATGTTCGAGTATAATGACTTTTCTGGAGACTAGAAATATACTCTGTAGGAATCAGCATGGGTTTCGAAAAAGACGGTCGTGTGAAACCCAGCTCGCACTATTCGTCCACGAGACTCAGATGGCCATAGACACGGGTTCACAGGTAGATGCCGTGTTTCTTGAATTCCGCAAGGCGTTCGATACAGTTCCCCAAAGTCGTTTAATGAACAAAGTAAGAGCATATGGACTATGAGACCAATTGTGTGATTGGATTGAAGAGTTCCTAGATAACAGAACGCAGCATGTCACTCTCAATGGAGAGAAGTCTTCCGAAGTAAGAGTGATTTCAGGTGTGCCGCAGGGGAGTGTCATAGGACCGTTGCTATTCAAAATATACATAAATGACCTGGTGGATGACATCGGAAGTTCACTGAGGCTTTCTGCAGACGATGTTGTTGTGTATCCAGAGGTTGTAACAATGGAAAATTGTACTGAAATGCAGGAGGATCTGCAGCGAATTGACGCATGGTGCAATTGAATCTCAATGTAGACAAGTGTTATGTGCTGCGAATACACAGAAAGAAAGATCCCTTATCATTTAGCTACAAAATAGCAGGTCAGCAACTGGAAGTAGTTAATTCCATAAATTATCTGGGAGTACGCATTAGGAGTGATTTAAAATGGAATGATCATATAATGTTGATCGTCGGTAAAGGAGATCCCAGACTGAGATTCATTGGAAGAATCCTAAGGAAATGCAATCCGAAAACAAAGGAAGTAGGTTACAGTACGCTTGTTCGCCCACTGCTTGAATACTGCTCAGCAGTGTGGGATCCGTACCAGATAGGGTTGATAGAAGAGATAGATAAGATCCAACGGAGAGCAGCGCGCTTCGTTACAGGATCATTTAGTAATCGCGAAAGAGTTACGGAGATGATAAACTCCAGTGGAAGACTCTGCAGGAGAGATGCTCAGTAGCTCGGTACGGGCTTTTTTTAAAGTTTCGAGAACATACCTTCACCGAAGAGTCAAGCAGTATACTGCTCCCTCCTACGTATATCTCGCGAAGAGACCATGAGGATAAAATCAGAGAGATTAGAGCCCACACAGAAGCATACCGACAATCCTTCTTTCCACGAACAATACGAGACTGGAATAGAAGGGAGAACCGATAGAGGTACTCAGGGCACCCTCCGCCACACACCGTCAGGTGGCTTCCGGAGCATGGATGTAGATGTAGATGTATCAGCAATAGGTCGGAGCACAATGCACCAAATATGAAAAACGTATGGTTTTTTGGAGTGTCCAGATGCTTTTGGTCTCCTAGTGTATATGTAAAATACAGTCACTTCCACAATAAAATGTGTGTCATATTTTTAAATGTAGCATCCGCAGCAACATCTCTGGTACTGGTGTCGAATCTGTAATCGATGTACTTTTGCACAGTGTGTAGATAAACAGTGTGAGAGCTGAATGCTTTGTTTTTTTAGTTGCAGTTGCAAATGAGTGCAAAATATCTGAAGCATCACAAGACAGTGTTCCTTGTAAATCATCCAAAAGAGACCAAAGCTTTCATATGCTGGTGCTACTAAAACTCTTAGAAAGTCAAACACATTCATTGTGAATGGGACATGTGAGTTGTGTTTAGCAGTACATGTGTATCCAGCGTGGCTGACGCATCGCGCTAAATGGTCGTCCTGCTGTCAATATACGTCTCAGAAAAGTTAAACGTTCTCACCGCTAAAAGCCGGTGCATGCTCATGAAAACACCATTAATCATTGTTTCATTATGAACAATGCACCCTGTGCTATTCTGTGAAGTCAGTATCGTGTTAGCAATGGTAAGCGCTAAAAGCCTGTGCACGCTCGTGAATTATGAACAATGCACCCTGTGCTATTCTGTGAAGTCAGTATCGTGTTAGCAATGGTAAGCGCTAAAAGCCTGTGCACGCTCGTGAAAACACCGTTAATCATTGTCCCATCGGGAACAATGCACCCTGTGGTATTCTGTGACATCAGTATCGTGTTAGCAATAGTAAACACACATGCTGCCCAGAGGCGTCTCGCATATGGGGCTAGCGTGAGCGTCCCTTGGAGCTCTGTGACATCAGCATAACACTTGAAGAACTCTAACTGTATACCCGAAAGTAGATGCAACTTTCACCTGCTCGCTGTACGGAGCAGCGGCGTGAGAGCGATGGCTCACCCTGGTTTGCTTCCGGTGGTGGTGTCCCTGCACACACTCCTTCGAGGGTCTGTGCTCTGCAAATAGGTCTTCGCTCCCATCTGGTCTCGTCAGCAACGGTGCCGAGGTGGTTACATATTTCGAGAGAAATTTCTCAGATGAAAGGGATGCCGCTACCTCATCCTTAGTGGCCCAAATGGTCGCGTCGTAGCTTAGAGTGGACCGCCAGGGCACCCGGACTCTGGCATCGACGTCGGACGTCAGGTGGCGGGATGTGTTTTTTATTAGTGATCTTTCGTTTACACTATATCCCACCTATGTCAACATCTACATCTACATATATACTCTGCTAGCCATCAAGCAGTGTTTTGTGTGAGGCACTGATTACGCCAAGTCATGTTTCTCCCCCTCTGTTCCACTCACAGGTCATGTGAGGGAAAAACGACCATCTGAACACCTCAGTACGAGCTCTAATTTCCCTTATCTTTGAATGGTGATCATTGCCTAATACGAAAGTTGGTGGTAATAATATATGCTCTACATCCTTGGTGAAGATAGGATTTTGGAATTTAGCGAGCAGATCCTTCCGTTTAGTGTGTCGTCTGTCTGCAAGTGTGTTCCACTTCAGACTTTCAATGAGATTTTTAACTCTCTCGCACTGGCTAAATGTACCAGTCACGAATCTGGTCGTTCTTCTTTGAACCTTCTCAATCTCTTGAATCAGACCCAACTAGTAAGTGCGCTGTACAGATGAACATTTTTCTAAGACAGAATGCCATGAATTAAAGAAAAACCCCATACATGTGAAGAATATATATTTAATGGATTTTCATAAATTTTTTATATCAACATGGTGTTTGCGGTACAATAGTTAAGTGAAGGGTGTGTGTGAGTGGATGACATGGAGCACAACATCAGGTTAAGTGCAGAACACCAAGTTAATTCGAATAATTTGTATGTAAAACGCAGTACAGTGGTTTAAGTGGGTGGGTGACAGAGAAAGATGCGCCAGAAATGGCGTTCAAAAGCATGTGAAATTCGAAAAGTGTACCAGGAAATGGTGGGAGGGCATAACTGATTACTTAAGTTGCCATCAAAGGCGGTACAACAATTTAAGGAAATGGGGTTGACATGGAAAACCACTTAACAGAACAATAGGTTAAGGACCTATCAATCAAAGTAGAACAATGAGTTATGTACTGGAGTGAATACCTGCCCCTGACGCAGGCAACCCACACGAAAAAGATGCACCAGCACTCCATTCCAGATGGGGGGTGGGCCAGTGGGAGGGGTAACAATAGATTAAGTGTGGTGACATGGAAAACAACTTAACTGAACAATAGGTTAAATGCATCTCAATCAGAAGAGAGCAATAGGTTAAGCACCTGTCAATCAAAGGAGAATAATAGGTGTGCCCCTGAGTGCATGCCTACCCCTGATATAATCACCCTGCACTAAGAAACACACGAGCTCTCTCCTGGCCCCATGACTTACTATTTGCAGACAAATTCCTTCTCTGTACACAATAAATATCCATACAGCTGCCTAGTGTCCTCACTCTAGCACATGTACTTTCAGTGATCTGAATAACCAAGGTCTGATATCGGGGTGCTTTGCAAGAGTTTTGAGGGTGAGCTAGCCCACAACCGAGTCTGACCAATGGTACTGCCTTTGTCATAAACTGTGATGACAAAAGTCATGCGATAGCGAAAAGCGGTATGCACATACACAGATGGCGGCAGTATCGCTTACACAAGGTGTTAAGGGGCAGTTCATTGGCAGAGTTGTTAATTTTTCACTAAAGTCCATGTAACCCAATGTGCCTGCCCAGTCACACAAGCCCTTACACAACTTCGGATTTTAAGTCACCTTTTTGCAAATGTCAGCTATGGATTAAAGTTAGGCATCGGGCCAATCTTGGTAATCGCATCATTATTATCCAAAGCACATTTTTTTGTCATGGTACTGCTTTGCCCTTTAAACCGCTCAATCATCGCATCCCAGTTTACTAATAGGAAACTTGAAGATTTATTTGCATGAAATATGTACTTACACAGGAGACCAAACTATTAGAAAAAAATTGCAAGAGCAGGCATAATATATTCAATAAAATTTTTCTGGGTTTGTGACCGCATCGTCAGTATATATAAAACTACCGATGTTTCGGTCCCTGTTGCAAGCGACCTTCTTTAGGGCGTTCTTGTTTACTACTGAATTAAGAACTTTGTTTCTTGTACACCTGCAAACATGGCTGTTGTCTAATTCTGATCGGCTGTTTAGGATGAAGGAGACGTATGTAGAAGTCATTATTGATGTTTTTATTATTTCTTTTCATTGGTGGAAACTCGACGTTTTGACTGGTGTTTGCATTACTGCTTGTGAGTTGTTGAAATCGGCGAATGGAAAACCAGGCGACAGCTGTGACGTGGCGTTGTTTTCCTACTTTCTAGTTGCGGCCGAGGCGGGCCAGTACTCTGTGTCCCTGCAGCAGCTGCGGTCTCTGGCGTGCCTGTATGTGTTGCTTCACGCTGTCCCGTAGCGTTGTTATTGCTGGCAGCCAAGATGTCGGAAGTCGGTACCCATCTTCTCTGTTCGTGTTGGCCTGTCGCTTGGTTATTTCTATTGCCTCTCTAATCTTCCTCCTGAAAGTAAGAGGCTGTTTCGCTAGTACTCATCGTGGTGTTCTGCCACTGCTGAATTGGTTTGCTGTCTTAGTCGGATGCATCTTTCGTGTTCAGATATCAGTGTGCTAATGGGTGGCCAGGTTTCGCCGGCATACACTAATTCACATTCGCACCTGATTTCTTAAACTAAAAAATAAATAACAAAAACACCAATAAAGATTTCTAACATGGCTCCACTTCATCAGAATTAGACAACAGCCATGTCTGCAGGTATATAAGAAACAAAGTTCCATCATTCAGCACTAAACAAAAACACGCTGAAGAAGGTCGCTTGCAACAGGGACCGAAACGTCGGTAGTATTATGTATATCGACAATGCGGTCACAATCCCAGAAAATTTTTTATTGAATGTGACAATGGCCGTGGAAGCCTACGTTTATACAGGCATAATATAGGCGATTTGTCACAGTGTGTTAAGTGCTAGTCAAATACACTTTTGGAGCCTCCATTTTCCAGATAAAGGGGATATTGCTGCAAAATGTTTTCTGCGCTACAGTCTGAAAGCCGTTTTCTCACATCGTTTATGAATGGGTAAGGATTAACATTGAAAGAGTATTTTACACTTGGTTAACTACCCACAATAATCTTCATGAAACTTACGGAGGTCGTTAGAAACGAACAAGCCCTTCAAACGTTCCAGCATATTTGTTTATTCCATCTTTAATGTGTTTGCTCTGAGCTTCAATATGATCCGTGTAATTTATCATGAAGGTTTGCAGTTTCCTTCTGAAAATGTATACGCACATTCACGACAGTCATACCAATTCGATTTAAACCGTTTTTTAAACCGAAGGATATTTGCCTGTCAGTCTACAAGCCAAAGCAAGTATTTTAAAAAACCTGTTTGATATTAGAGCGTAGGATACATTCCTTTAATGATTCTGTGGATAAGTCAGCAGCAGCCAAATTAATCAAATCACTTTTTTCAAGTAGCAATTCATGAACGAGTTTATGGAAGTTATGCTCTATGTGAACATTACACAGAAATGCTTCCCCTTTTAAACAAACCGTCACTAGCGGCAGGTTGGACTTTTATTTATGTGTTGACTGTTCTTTTAGACATGTCCTGAAGAACAATACTACTATGAATCAAGACACAAAGGAATTAAAGACATTAGCCGCCAGTGGGCATTGATTTATATCAATGGGGAAGCAAGCGAACCGCGGTATTGAACGTCTAGGCATGGTTGATCTACAGACAAGACGAGCTGTGTACCTCCTTCCTGGTGGAATGACTGGAACTGATCGGCAGTCGGACCCCTTCCGTCTAATATGCGCTGCTCATGGTTCAAATGGTTCAAATGGCTCTAAGCACTATGGGACTTAACATCTCAGGTCATCAGTCCCCTGGAACTTAGAACTACTTAAACCTAACTAACCTAAGGACCTTACACACATCCATGCCCGTCTCAGGATTTGAACCTGCGACCGTAGCGGTCGAGCGGTTCCAGACTGAAGCGCCTAGAACCGCTCGGCCACATCGGTCGGCTACTGCCCATGCATGGTTGTTTACATCTTTGGTGGGTTTAGTGACATCTCTGCATAGTCGAAGGGACTGTGTCTATGATACAATATCCAAAGTCAACGTCTATCTTCAGGAGTTCTGGGAATCGGGGTGATGCAAAACTTTTTTTGATGTGTGTCTTTCTGGCTACACAAAACGGTCATTAAATGTCAGGTATTTCATGCTCGACTTAACTACGAACGACCCAAAAGTCTTTTTCGGGATAAATCCTTAAGAGCGTCACTCAGATCAGAGTACGAGTTGAAAGTTCAGACTAAAAAAAAAAAAAAAAAAAAAAAAGAAAAGAGTGTGTGAATTCCTAAGAGACCAAACTGCTGAGGTCATCGGTCCCTAGTCTTACACATTACTTAAACAAACCTAAACTAACTTATGCTAAGAACAACACAAACCCTAGCCCGAGGGCGGACTGGAACCTCTGGCGGGAGGGGCCGCGCAGTCCATGACATGGCGCCTCAAACCGCGCGGCCACTGCGCGCGGCTGTCTTTACGCTGGTAAGTTTATTCGTTTCGAGAGCAGAGAGCCAAACGAAGACTTTGTGAATTTTACTTACAATGTATGTGTAAAAACTCAAAATCGTATCTGAATGGGACTTTCATGAAGCAAAATGTAACATCCAAAATGAAGAAAAAAAAACAGCTGAACATGAACCTTTACCTAATGCAGGCGTAGCCAGCGAAGCACAGAGCAATAAACAACAACGCCTGATCGAGTCAGGTGGGCGAATATTCATTTGTGTTCAAGAAAGTGCATCACAGTGGAAATAACAACGTAGCATTAGTAACAATTCTGTGGAAAAAACAGTATAGCTTATTATCACTCGAGTGGTAATAAAACTATGGAGCCATTATCACTGGAGTGGAAGTATCCATGTGCCGCTATTGTTAATCGAACCATTGTCGGTTAGACCATCAGTGAAACAGCAACTTACATTCTTGCAGCCGAAAAGGCGAGTACACCGTTCGTTTGTTACACAATTTTACGAGCTTCAAACTAGAGCGATTAGTTTTCAGTCATGTGCATGGTTATTACTTTAATTCTAAATTTCTTACGTATTTGAGCGCTTACTAGGCACAATCTTTCGTTTGAATAGCAGTTGTAGTATAAAGAACCATAACTTTTATGGACTCTTGTATCGGCAAAATTTTGGAAATTTGTTGCCAAACTGCATAGGTCAAGGGTCCCTAGGTTTAAACACTACTTAATCTAACTTAAACTAGCTTGCGCTACGGACAACACACACACCCATGCCTGAGGCAGGGCTCGAACGACCGACGGGAGAAGAAGCCGCACAAACCGTGGCAATCCGCCCAGACCACCGTGCTACTCCGCGCAGCTCTTGTATCGTTCTCGTATGGTAAAGGCTTCTGTTTGTTTTGATCTGAACAATTCAACGTCGTTTAGACTATCAGTGAGGCAACACCTTACTTTCCCGCAGCAGATAAGTTTTGTACATCGTTCGTTTGATAAATATGTTTACAAGATTCGATCAGGACGACTTGGTTTTAGTTATATAGTTGGTCTCTAGAGTATGTTTTCGCCGTTTTTAGAACGGGTAGGAACAGCGATTGGTGTGTTCATATGTGAGCTGAGCTGGTGACTCTTTACTTACGGTTCCAGGCAGTGTTGACTTCTGTCGAACTGCTTGAGGCTGTTGCCAATGGGCAATGGGCACCACTGTGCGGGGTAGGTGGTGTTGGCAGGGGTTGGGGAGGGAGAAAGGAGGAAGCATGGATGCGAGAGGGATGTCCAGTGCGCCCGTGTGTTCCCCGATCGGTCCACTTCTTTGACCATTCCGGCTACTCCTCGCACTGAGGTTGATGCCTCATCTATGGTCGAGTGCGAGGACGTTTCAGCATCGGGTAAACAGCGAATGACATCACAGGGGGCTGTGGCTGACAGTGTCCCTGAGACAGAAGCAATCGCTTGCACTGTTTCAAAGGAAGTCTCGCCTGCAAGGTATGGTCATTCAAAGAGTGTGGGATTGCTGGCAGTTGGGAATTCCAACTTTAGGCATGTAATGGGATCCCTTAGGGATATGTCTGTCATGAGAAGAATCGATTGTGCACTCTGTGTACGTACCTGGAGGAGGCATTCCAAACGTGAAAAGTCTGCTTTTGGGTGTCATGAAGAGCGCAGGTTGCAGCCAGGTTCAGGTGGTGGCTCATCTCAGTATTAACGATGCTTCTTCCTCTGGATTGAAAGAGATTCTATTTGGTTGTGGTTGGTTGTGGGTTGCTAGCTGAAGTAGTAAAGACTGTCTTGCTTGCAACATCAATGCGGAGCTCACCATCTGTAGCATCGTTCACAGAAACGACTGTGGTCCTCCGGTACAGAACCGAGTGGACGGTCTAAATCAAATGTTCTGACGGACCTGCGACCGTGTGGGCTGCTGATTCCTGGACTTGAGCCGTAGGGTAGTGGGTTTACAGGTTCCGTTTAACATATCATGGGTACACTACACACAGGAAGCAGCTACAAGGATAGTGGGGCTGTGTGGAAGGGGCTGGGCGATTTAGTAGGTTACAGGATCTTGGGAAACTAAAGAAACGGTGCCAGTTTAGAAAGGTACTGGGAAAACACAGGAAGGTAGACCTAGAAAAAACAGTCTTGTAGTTGTAAATTGTTGTAGCTGTGTTCGGAAAGAACCAGAGCTCTAAGTGCTAATAGGAAGCACAGAAGCTCATATCGTTGTAGGTGCGGAAAGTTGGCTAAAGCCGAAATTTTTAGATATGATTTAAAAGTGTGCAGAAAGGATAGATTGAATACAGTTGGTGTTGGAGTGTTTATAGCTGTCAGAAGTTGTTCATCTTGTAGTGAAATTGAAGTAGATAGTTCTGTGACTTAGTATGAGCAGAGGTTATAGTAGACAACTGACATAAATTAGTATTTGTTTCCCTTTACCGACCCCCGACTTAGATAATACATGAACAGTTCAAAGGAAACCTGCGTCTCATTTCATCTAGGTATAGTTGGTGGTGACTTCAGTTTACTCTCGATATATTGGTGAAAAAAGCATATTTGAAGTTGGTGTACGCATGAATCGTCGTCCAGTATCGTACTGAATGCTTTCTCTGAAAATTATTTGAGAAGTTGGTTCAGGATCCCACTCGAGTTATAAATGGTTGCGGAAACATGCTTGACCTCTTAGCAACAAATAATCCAAAGCAAATAGAGAACACCACGACGGATACAACGATCAGTGAGCGCAAGGTCGTTGTAGCGCGACTGAATACTGTAACATTCCAACCTTCCAAAAATAAACGCGAAATGCACCTATTTAAAAAGTAAATGAAATTTAGCTTGACGTCTTCCTAAGAAACAGTCTCCATTCCTTCCAATTTGACCAGGTAAGCGTAGACCAGATGTGATTTACATTCAAAGAAATAATGTGGATGGAAATTGAGAGATATATACTAAATAAACTAATAAGAATTGGTACTGATGCCTTTTGGTACACAAAACATATCAGAATACTGTTGTAGAAGAAAAGGAAAAAAAATTCCAAATCTAAAAGAATGCAGAATCCCCTACTATGGCAAAGTTGTACAGAAGCTCGACATTTAGCGTAAATTCAACTTAGAGTTGCTTTTAATAGTTTCCAGAAGGAAACTCTGTCTCCGAATCTGGCGAAAAAAACCAAAGAGAGTCATTTCGTGTAAAGTACACCAGTGGCAAGACGCAATCGATACCTTCACTGCGCGATAAAAGTGGCGAGGTTACTGACGACATTGCCACAAAAGCAAAGTTACTAGACGTGTTTTTCTGAAATTCCGTCACGAAAGAAGACGGGGTAAATATTTCAGAATTCGAATCAAGAAACACAGTTGACATGACTTAGAAGTAGATACCCACTGTGTAGCGGAACAGCAGAAGCCACTTAATGAAGGCGAGACTTCCGCCCGGATTGTATGCTAGTGATGTTTCTTTCAGAGCATACTGATACAATAGCTGCATACTTAGCAATCATATACAACCGCTCGCCTCTCGAAAAATCCCTAGGTAAAGGCTGGAAATCTGCGACAGTCACACCAGAACCCAAGAAAGGAAATAGGTTTAATTCACTGACTTCCAGAACCATATCACCAACGTCGTTTTACGGTAGTATTTTGGAACATATACTGTGTTCGAACATTGTGGATTACCTCGAAGAAAACGATTTATTGACAAATAGCCAGCACGGATTCAGAAAAGATCGTTCCTGTGAAACACTCTTTATTCTCACGAAGTAATGACTGCTATCAACAGGGGATAGGAGGCTTTTCATACCGTTCCCCAGAAGTGACCTCTAATCAAATTGCTTGCCTACGGACTGTCGTCTCAATTGTGCGATTGGATTTGTGATTAATATCGGAAATGTGACAGTTCGTAGTGACTGACGAAAAGTCATCGGGTAAAACAGGAGTAGTATCTGGAGTTCCCGATAGGAGTGTTGTAGGACCTCTGCTGTTCCCTATCTTCATAAACGATTTAGGAGATACTCTGAGCTGCCGTCTTACAGTGTTTGCAGTTGATGCTGTCATTTACTGTGTTGCAAAATCATCGGATTATCAAAACCAATTGCAAAATAAGTTAGACAAGATACATGTGTGACGAGAAAAATGGAAATTGACTCTAAATAATGAAAAGTTTGAAGTCATCCACATGAGTATAAAAAGGTATCCGCTAAATTTCTCTTACACGATAAATCACACAGATCTAAAGGCTGTAAATTCAGCTTAATGTTTAGGAATTGCAATTACGAATAAGTTAAATTGGAACGATGATTTTGATAATGTTGTGGAGAAAGCAAACCTGAGACTGCACTTATCTGGCCTCGCTGGGGTTCTGCTGTGCGGTGTGGTATCCACATCAGATAGCACTGACGGAGGACATCGAAAAAATTCGAAGACGAGCAGTTAGTTTTATATCCTCGCAAAGTAGGAGATAGAGGGCCACGGATATGACACTCGAATTGGGTGGCAATCATTAAAACAAAGGCGTTTTTCGTTATGTCAGTACCTTCTTATGAAATTTCGATCACTTACTTTCTCCTCAGAGTGTGAAGATAATTGGTTGGCGCCAAGGCACATAGGGAGAGATGATCAACATAATAAAGTAAGAGAAACCAGAGGTCCCACTAAAAGTTTTAAGTGTTCGTTTCTCCCGCGCACTGTTCGAAAGTGGAACGGTAGAGAAATGGCTTGAAGGTGGCACTTAACAGTGAACTGCAGATCAATCATTTAGATGTAGACGGGACTGCAAGTTGATAACGTATTTATAAATGCCATTTATACAATGTTCTGTCGATACATGGAAGAACATTGGTATATTAAAATTTGAAATACACAGTAGGCCTACTGTTGATCCTCAATAATATTTATTATATATTTCGTTGTGAACTGGCTTCCGAGGCCATTCTCAATGCACTTAATGAACATATGTGTGTGATCGCTCAGTGCATTGTTCGAGATAGTATTGTGTAGTAAATGGGCAAACCGAAAACGAGATTTTGGTATTACATGACAATGTACAAACATTTTAGTGGTTAAATATCTTATTCTCATCATTAGTTGTCACACGTGATATGAATTCTTTTACAAGATGACAGACATATTTATTTCGTGACTGAAGTATATCCAAAGTTTCATCTTTTTCAATATTTTTAAAATGCAATCCCATTTTCAAAGTGGGAATAATTTCTATGGAACGAAATGTGGTAATAGCGTCATTACGTAACGGCGCCAGTTCATTTAACTTACGTCTTGTGACGAAACGGGTTACTATCTAATGAAACTTTTTGCCTTAAAATGGAAAAATTTTGTTGAAGCGGTCTTTCAGATACGGCAGAATCAGTAAAATGACATGAAAAGCCGCCGCAACAACGAAGAAACCTGATTCACCAGTTCTGCAGTATTGGCGAATTCAACAGCCACGCGTGTTCCCAATACCTAGCGTAAATGCTACAAATCCCTCACATTTTGAAATGCACACACAAATAGAAGAGTATAACTTACAAGTATCGGGAAATAAACACTTGAACACAGGGAAAGACGAGGATAGCAAGAAGCTGAATTTTACGCGGATCAGCAGAAAATTTTCAGAAACCAAATAATGTTATAAAGCACGTAAACTTATCGAATCAGTTCTTACAGTTAAAATAATTTACCTCTAGAACTAGTCTCAACAACGACGTGAGAGTTGTTTTGAGTTAACAGAAGAGATTTAAACGATAGTGGAACAACCACTTATTGATTTGCGACACTACAATGAAAAGTCACAAAACTGCTGCTTAAGATTAATTAAATTTGTGTTTAAGCGAATTGCGTACGTGAAGAGAGAACGTTTAACAAGTTATAACTACTCTGGTGAAAACGCCTTTTAGCAGCCGGAATGTTTAACGCAAATTACTTAACTGTCGTAGGCAGCCTGGCGTCGTCTCCTGTTTGCGAACTGCGTACCCCAATCCATACTCCATACTCCATACTCTAAACTTAGCGGCACTCCTGGAAATTAACATAACAGGATACGGCAGAAGTTCTTGTTCTTTTCTCGCGGATTAGAGTCATCACTCCTTATCCCGACGAACTAATATGCTTGGCTCTAATAATAAAATGGTACGCCAAAATCATCAAACGTTAAATTCACGGTCAGACACTTTCTTCTGTTATACACTTACTTTGTGTTCTACGTGCCACATGAAACAGGAAAACAGTTTCCATAACACGTCGAGCTATTTCGCGGTCTACATGAGGTCAGTAAGCAGCGATTGCCAGATAATAAACAGCTTACAAAATGCATACAGGGTGTTCGGAAATTCTCGTTTGAGACTTCTAAGGCATGTAAAGGAGAATGAGTACATAATATTTTGAATGGGAACCCATGCCCGAAAATAACAGCACAAGTCAAGTTTAAACTGTCAGACCACATTTCGTCGCATCGCCGGAGACCATGGAGTCTCACAGCCTTTTTAAAAGATTTCACACAATAGTTCAAGAAAGATTTACTTATGACGATGAACGCGTAAACACGTTGCATAGCCAAAAACTAGCACATTCATTTACACTTTTACGACACAGAGGCCATGACTCGCATATTTCAGACAACTATGAATCTCTAGATACTGCTCTGTTACATTTTCACACAGTGAATTATCGATGTATTACGAAGTTCGTCTCTCGCGAATTATTACATTCTTTAAATTTATCTCTCGAATACAGCAATTTATGGACGCAAAAGTCATCGTGTTAGTATATGTGTAATCCCACAGCAATACTAAATGAAAAATAGTTCCTCCTTAGATGACAACTACACAGCGTACATAGCAAACACAAACCTCAGGTACGCTATCACAATTTTATTTTTGCTGAGGAGGAATAGAAAGGGAAGAAAATGAAATTTATATTGGACTGTGGTAGTAGTATCTTAACAGTATTCTTGATACGGAGCCAAAACACTGTACATCCGGGTGATCTGGCTACTGCGTCTGACTTACCTGGCAGAAATGCGGTTGGCGACAGTTAACTGGAAACAGACGAACTCTGCAGTGTCTGCTTGGGCAACCAGAGCGATATAACCTTCTAACGTCAGTGAATCAGTTTTACTTTTATTGCAGCTCACCGTGAGACAATACACCCGGAATGCCGCCTTGTATGCTAATTGCCGTCGACAGTTACAGCTGAATCATTATTACTTGCGAGTGCATTGTGCTAGGTCGCTAATTTTTTTATGCATGTGAACTTACAGTACTACCACCTTAGCATACGTTTCTATTGAACGCTCATTCACATCTAGCTTCTACCAGCACACACAAGTTTTTAATTCTCAGCTGCTAGCTCCAGTGCTATGATAACGAGGACTATATCGCAGAATCGATGCTCTGAATCAGTCTCTTTTAGCTGACCCTGTTTCAGAGACATCTCTTTACTAGATCGAACGTCTGTCCTGGCGCTGCGTTTCGGGATAAGGATTCGTTTCCGGTAGCAACGAGGTGCAATTCACCATCCGGCCGTTCTGATTATACTTTCTCAGTGATTTGGTAACGTTTGGTGAACCCGATGCGGCTCTACCATTGCAGGTTCTACTCCCTTGGTTCTCCAACTGAGCTGGTGGCACTTCTCCCATATCTCTACCAAACTTTATTCCTACCCCTCGCTATGCACGCGAGCTTCGTCACACTTTTGTAATATAAGTGCCTGCAACAGGTCTTACCAAGATTCCCTATGCCCGCAATGCTCACCTACATCTGCACTATTACTCTGCGATACAGATTTAAGTACTTGGCAGCTGCTTCATAGAACCACTTTCAGACCTTTTTCAGCTGTTCCACTCTCGAGCAGCACCTGAGAGAAAAACAGCCCACTTGCGACGTCTGAGTTCTCTTATTTTACTACGATGGTCATTTCTCCCTCTGTATGTGGAACTAAACAAAATAGTTTCACCGTCTGCGGTGAAAGTTGGTGATTAAAATTTTGTCAAACATCTAGCCGAACGAAAAACGCCTGTTTTACAAATTGACGACTTCAACAAGCATATAATTTCGCTGATACTCTCTCCGTAATTTCGCGATGATACGAAATGAGCTGCCGTTACTAGAACTTTTTCGGTGTCCTTCGTCAGTCCTATCTCGTAGGGGTTGAATGTGCCGAAACAAAAGCTCCAGAAGAAAACGAAGAAGCGTAGTGTAAGCAGTCTCTCTACTAGATTTTTCGAACTATGGCTTTCTGTTAAGTGGCTAAAACATAATTAAAAGGTCTGTGTTCCTCTCATGCGATAATACGTTTACGTTCTAGATAATTAATATACTGTCATCTGTTCAACAATATACCAGAGAAGAGAGTAAAATGAATGTGCCCAGGCACTGCTACGTCCATTGCTGTAACAAACCTACAACATTCATGATTTTTAATCATCTCGGAGTGCTGTGATGACGGAAGGTGACCTTTCTGGGTGTGAATGGGCGGAAGACCGGAGGCAGCCCCCAGATATTTTGGAAACAACCGTTCTTGGAGAAGCGTGGGTTTTATCGTGGAACGAGAACACTCGATTGAACGGCAGAGCCACTATTTTTACACCAAATTTCTTTCTCTGACGTATCTGTCAGTGGTAACCGGTTGACAAAGGCTGACAACAGAATACTGAGTTTTTGGAGACAGAATCAATAACTGTCACTTTGTCAACTAACTTGACTCAGTTTATACACATTGAAACTTGATGTCACTAGAGATGAAGCTGTCCATAAACTTCATTCACTCTCACCCCTAATCTCTGTCTTTACTACAGAACATTTTGCTATAGGAAAGTAGATGCCACCGTTGCAAACTACAAATTACCCTCACAGTGCCAAGGACGAGGGGTGGGATGGTGCGGAGGGGGGAGGGAGAGGGGGAACCAAGAGTAACGGGAACTGGTTGCTGCGGAGAGGGAGAGGGAGCAACCCATCGTTCGACCAGGTGTCCGTTAGGTCACGCCACCTGTGCGACGAATATGCATGTGAGTAACGAATTTGCGTGTCGCGTTTCTGTTGGTTTCCTGTCCCATGCTGTTTTCTGCTGAGCTCGCCCTCCCTCTGTCTCATCACAGTGTTGCAGTATGCAGAGGCCTGGCTCACCTGCGACACACTGCTCATTTCCTGGTTCCGTCTCTGCCTCTGACGTGACTGCGCTTTGCTTGTAGCAATGCGAATGAGTTTTAATAAAATTTCCTAATTTTCAACACCTTAGTATGACGTGCCGTAACAGAGTGGAGAAAGCAATGATGAAAATCATTACGCATTATTGTTAGAATTAATCTTTCGCTCAGTGACGAAAAGTGCGATGTTTTGAACTTCAAGGAAGATTAAAACTGTGTGACGGAACACAGCTCAGCAGTATATACCAAGTGGTTATAATTAAATTGCAGGCACTCACAGAGGTCCTGTATGGAGTATGATTATCACAGCGTAGAGAAACTGGCTAGATATTCACACGCATTAACACGGAACCGATTTACGACCGTGATTGACTTGGGAGACGGGTCCAAGCAGCGACGTCATCGGTCCCATAGAATTAGGGAAGGATGGCGAAGAAAATCAGCCGTGCCCCGTCAAAGGGTCCATTCCAGCATTTGCCTGAAGCGATTTATGGAAATCACGCTGGCCAGACGCGGGTTTGAACAGTCTTCCTCCCGAATCCGAGACCAGTGTGCTAACCACTGCGCCACCTCGCTCGCTGTTCACGCTGGAAAAACAAAAAAACAAAAAAAAAACTTCCTATTTTGACCACCATGAGCAAATCTGGCGCTATACAGCTTCTCGTCAATGTCTCCAGTGCTTATATTCAACAAATTTTTGTAAGGGGTTGTTAATAGTATCAACATTGCGCCTTTCTCGCTTGTTTGACCTTTTCTACCCGCGTCTGGTTCCCAGTCCATTGCGTATGGAAACATTGTTATACGTCTTTCTTGCACAGACAGCGCCACAATTGTGCATCATGGCCGAAACTGGAACTAATTTTTTTTCCAGCGTACATCTAATGTATTAGAAATGTACCAAGTTTCACTGCCATAACTGCACTTTAATTGTAAGCATCCGTTACATGCATTTAGTCTTCTGCAATAAACTTAGCTGGCCAGCTTTAACTGCCCTTCATCTCTGAAGGCCACACAATCTCAGCGTAAGATAACACCCAACCGCCACTAGTGTACTTCTGCTTTTAATTGTCTGCCATTTGCTTCTTGAAATGTCACTAAGTTCCCAGTGCTGCTCGCTACCTTGTAATTTCCGACCCAATGCGTGTATACGCCACCGTACCAGTTGTATGATATGTTAAAATATGCGTTACGTGTGTGACTACTGAAGTTGTATTGTTCTCTTTTCAATTAATGGCTGATCATGGGAAAAATGCGTGACGCATTTGAAAAAGGATTTCGCTGTCGAATACCTGCTCTCAATACATAACAAGCCAAAAGCCATCCTTCTTCACAGCAACGACTACACACTGTTCCCGTCTTTTCTGTGGAACTGAGGGAGCTACAAATTTCAAATGAATACCGACGTGGCAAATGTTATAATTTTATTCATTTAATCAATAGCGAAAACCAAGGAACAAAATACTCCGGAGCGAAAACAAACACTACGCTCACATGTAACATATCTTCCGGAAGACGAAAACCGAATTTCGGAAAACATTTTTCGCTGGCGTGTCCACTTGTTGAGGTCTGAAGCGGATTTGCTTCCCCTGTTAAATACGCCGTATGGAAAACAACTTTTCAATTTTCTGATTTAGTCAGCACAGTTTCTGTAGGTCTTCACTTAAATATTAGAGGTAGACATCTTCATGCTCAGTCTCACATTTCTGCTTCTTTTCCGTTGCACAATAAATCACTCTGTCCGTATTAGTAGCCTGTTTTGGAAACAAGACATAACCTGACAGCCCAATCGGTTTACGAAAGAGATCTTACAAAACCAAGGAGAACACACAGAGATGCTGTTAACTCGTCCGTCACGGAGACACAAAGATATTACAGTTAGACTACTTGTCAAATGTTTACGTCGCCACAAGACATTTATCATAATTTGTATCTCCGTGCTAATGAAATTAGTTTGGACTCCAATTTTGTCATATAAACGTTTTCATTTTAATGTACAAAGCTTACAACATCAATAAACGTTTACTGAAGACTACGAGATAAACAGTAACATTTCCATGAGAATTTTCGTGAGCATTTCCGTGAAGCATAAAATACGTAAGGACGAAACGCGATTTTTAATGTGCAGCAATTGTGCAAATGTAATACATGGAATAGAAACAGCAACCGGCTGCGGAAGATAGTAGTAGTCAGAAGCTCCCGACCTAGGTTCCAACCCACATAAATGGACCATCTTCAGAAGTCCTATTAACTAGAAATAAGTATATACAGATAAAAGTGTAACGTTCAGAAAACTAGGATTTTATAAAAACACAACAAACACACAGGGAAAGTTATTACAATATGCAGTAAAAATACGTCCACTTGTTATCATAAATGCAGTCTGAATGGTCACGCGCAAAACACAGCAGAGTGGCCGGCTGGCCAAGTGCCTAACATTGGCACTGACATATTTCAAAGAGGCCAAAAGTTATGAATTATTAAATTAAGCCCCAACTTCCGTTTTACATGCTGATCATGATGTGCCGCCAATAGGCGTAGTTGCAATTACAATTGACAATCGTAAAAACAGCCGTCTGGCTGGCATACATAAAATCATAGACATATCAGATGTGGCGTATGTGACCAGCAGCGGACAAACATACAACTCGCGGAGCAACATTCATGTGTGAACAGAAAACTGCGCCTCGACGGCCGTGATACACCCTGCCGTCTACAGCCGCAGCTAGCAGCTGATGTAACTGTACCACATGCCAAAATCTGAACATTTTTATAACATAAATTCAGGAGACAGTGGGTGACAGAAAGCATCAAAAATTGTCACAATAGGACAAGTAGGCTTATGAAAATTACACAAGCAGTGACATGATTGTACATACATGCACAACATTTTATTAGGAACACTTATGAAGAGGGTATGTACTTATTTCTAGGTAATAAGACTTACGAAGAAGGCTCATTTCTATGGGTTTAAACCTATGTCAAGAGCTTTCGTGTGCTACCTTCCGCTGCTGGTGGCTGTTTTTATTCCATATATCGTACTTTTTTAATTTTAAACGAACTTTATTCACTATCTTTTATAAAAGATTGGTAATCAAGAATTTAAATTTGCATCAAACACAATTTTTGAGCGCAATTGTAATTAGAAATAAGATGTGCCTTTTCATAAAAATGAGAGTTAGATATATGTTTAATTAGTATATACCTGATGAAGTTTATATTTAAAGAACACAGACATTTGGAAAAAATGAAGAAAGTAACGCAGAAGCAAGACACGAAGTAGCGATTACCAGATTGTAATGCTACCGATTTTAACCATCTTCATGTATTTTACGCTTCGCAGAAACGCAAGTGTAATATCCACCTCTGTTTAAATATTTGTATTGAGGGAGGAACGAAACCAGAGCTCTTAAATGGCAGGTGAACGTTCTACCACAAAGCATCACTGCCTATCGAAAAGCATGCACTCTATTTTAGGACATTACAGACGGTTGGGAAACTTCAGAATCTATTTTCTCTATATTCCTAATTTCTGAGATTTGCATCGAACTGCTTTGAAAACCTGGCATTTGAGTTCTGAACTACACGCACTATAAATATAAAAAAATTACAAAAATACGACTGCCAGTGGTGAAAGTTGTGGTCAAATTTCATATTTTATTAAAGAACACCATCGATTTCCTAAAGCAAAAAAATGATGTGTTCCAGGTGCTGATTTGAATTAATATACGGGGTGAGTCACCTGACTTTACCGCTGGATATATTTCGTAAACCACATCAAATACTGACGAATCGATTCCACAGACCGAACGTGAGGAGAGGGGCTAGTGTAATTGGTTAATACAAGCCATAAAAAAATGCACGGAAGTATGTTTTTTAACACAAACCTGCGTTTTTTTTAAAATGGAACCCCGTTAGTCTTGTTGGCACATCTGAACATATAAACAAATACGTAATCAGTGCCGTTTGTTGCATTGAAAAATGTTAATTACATCCGGAGATATTGTAACCTAAAGTTGACGCTTGAGTACCACTCCTCCGCTGTTCGATCGTGTGTATCGCAGAGCACCGAATTACGTAGGGATCCAAAGGGAACGGTGATGGACCTTAGGTACAGAAGAGACTGGAACAGCACATTACGTCCACATGCTAACAACTTTTTATTGGTCTTTATCACTGACGCATATGTACATTACCATGTAGGGTGAGGTACACGTATACACGTGGTTTTTGTTTTCAATTACGGAGTGGAATAGAGTGTGTCCCGAGATGTCAGGTCAATAGATGTTCAATGTGGTGGCCATCATTTTCTGCACACAATTGAAATCTCTGGCGTAATGAATGTCATACACGCCGCAGTAGATCTGGTGTAATGTCGCCGCAGGCTGCCACAATACGTTGTTTCATATGCTCTGGAGTTGTAGGCACGTCACAGTACACATTCTCCTTTAACGTACCCCACAGAAACAAGTCCAGAGGTGTAAGATTAGGAGAACGGGCTGGCCAATTTATGTGTCCTCCACGTCCTACGAAACGCCCGTCGAACATCCTGTCAAGGATCAGCCTAGTGTTAATTGCGGAATGTGCAGGTGCACCATCACGCTGGTACCACATACGTCGACGCGTTTCCAGTGGGACTTTTTCGAGCAACTTTGGCAGATCATTCTGTAGAAACGCGATGTATGTTGCAGCTGTTTGGGTCCCTGCAATGAAGTGAGGACCAATGAGGTGGTCGCCAATGATTCCGCACCATACATTTACAGTTCACGGTCGCTGTCGCTCTACCTGTCTGAGCCAGCGAGGATTGTCCACGGACCAGCAATGCATGTTCCGTAGATTCACTGCCCCGTGGTTTGTGAAACCCGCTTCATCGGTAAACAGGTAGAACTGCAACGCATTCTCTGTTAATGCCCATTGACAGAATTGCACTCGATGATTAAAGTCATCACCATGTAATTGCTGATGTAGCGACACATGAAACGGGTGAAAGCGGTGACGGTGCAGTATGCACATGACACTACTTTGACTCAGTCCATCGGCTCTAGCAATGTCCCGTGTACTCATGTGTGGGTTCATGGCAACAGCAGCTAACACACCAACTGCACCCTCTTCCCCTGTGACGGGCCTGTTAAGGACCCGTTTGTGTGCAACGACCATACCTGTTGCATACAGTTGGCGGTAGATGTTTTGCAATGTGCGGCAAGTTGGATGCTCTCTGTCCGGGTACCGTTCTGCATACACCCTGCAGGCGTTTGCTGTATTTCTTCGACACTCGCCATAGATGAGTATCATCTCCGCCTTTTCAGAGTTCGAATACACCATGGTCACAGTTCCTACAACACTACACTATCACAGACGTCTGGTAACACAGCGTACTACAGTTGGTCTGCGTGCGGAGACGAATGCAGAATAACAATAGCAGCGAGCGCTACATGCGCGCACTGCGACAGCTCGACCAAACCACAACAGTGCACTACAGCCACACTCGTAAACACGGTCGTCATCGTAAACATGTCCCTGCAGATGCTGCTCACCGACCGTGGCCCGTGTTCGTTACAACACGCAACTGAACGTCCGAGGTTTCAAGCGTCAACTTTAGGTTATAATATCTCCGGATGTAATTGACATTTTACAATGCAACAAATGGCACTGATTGCGTATTTGTTTATACGTTCAGGTGTGCTAACAAAACTAACGTGGTTCTATTTTTAAAAAAACGTAGGTTTGTGTAAAAAAAAACATACTTCCGTGCATTTTTGTATGGTTTGTATTAAACAATTACACAAGCCCCTCTCCTCACGTTCGGTCTGTGGAATCGGTTCGTCAGTATTTGATGTGGTTTACGAAATATATCCAGCGGTAACGTTAGGTGACTCACCCTGTATATATTATACGAACGTAGAGCATTGAATCATCTATTGCATCTGCGACACAATGGGCAACTTACAGGCTTCAAACGCAATAGTCTGTCATTTGCAGAAGAAATGGAAACAATTAAGATTACCAAAATTCAAGTTCATCAACAATAAAACCTTGAGTGGCATATAGAATTGATATGAGTACTTCCATTATTTTAGAGAGATATTGTCTCTAAGAATCGAGAGGAAAACTACAGCACATGAAACGAAATCGTTACTTATTACTATAACTAATTTCCATTCGGTGTCAAAGACTTTTGCCTTCGAGACATCGACTTTTCATCAACGTCTTATTGCCCCATCGTCCCTGGCTATGTTCCACCTTTGTCTTGACCCGGCTCTGTCATTGATCGTCTTGTGTTGAATGTAAAGAAAGCAGAACTTCTCATCGTGTAGAGAAAAACTCGTTAAAAACACCTTCTTTCTTCTTTCCTAAAACCGTGTTTAGTCAGTTCGTTTGTCCTTGCCCATGTTTGTGTGTATGAGTGTGTTTATTTTTGCATCACATATTATAATTAAATTTTTGCCTTATTTAGTAGTTGGTTAAAGGAAACACAGTCTGTAAATGCCTTAGAGAATCTTGACAGCACAGTTCTGGTTGGTAAGCATTGCAGCGTTTCTTGAAATTTCGTTTTGTAAAGAATCTCTACTAGGCATACTTTAAATGCAGATAGAGGTGTTAACAACATAGCTTATATTGCCTAGTGTAGAACATAATGCATCGTCTTCTGTCCCAGTATAACTGTTCTTGAAAAGAAGTTATAGAAACGCTAGGTGATATCATTTCATTCTGTAGAGCAGCGACAACATATCCTCAGATTGAAGTACCAACACCCTTCATGTATTTGGACGTAGAGAGAACACTGTAACATTTGACAGGCATCATCAAGTTAAACGTGGAAATATTTACATCGAAGGTCCACTGCATCTTTCAGCAAGTGAAGGCCAACAAAATGTAATAAATTAGATTCTTTCACTAGCTGAAAGTAATTCTGATTGCCTATTTGTTCGTGCGATTGCCTGCTTAGCATTTTAGCCAACATGTGCTTCATCCAGTTATAAGTTTCGTCAGATTAGTTTCACTACGTCCCCTTATTCAGTCCTAAATATGTTTGCCTGCTTGTTTACCGTGTTACAAGCTGCCTTGAAAAAAGAATTAGTCACCCCTAGGTAAATCATTACAGGTACCATGTAACACGATGTAATTCTCCCCCTGGATCAGACGGTCGCCTGGATTCAGTTGGAAAGTGTCCACAAGGTCGTGCAGGTGCGTCGCATCCAGGTTAAACCGTTCGCTGAGAATCCATCTCGCAGTTCCACCAAATTGCGGGGATGCCGAAATCGGGGTTTTACGCTCTGGTCAAAGATGTACCACAGATTTTCTGTGGGATTCAAGTCAGGTGATTTTGCAGGCCAATCGAGATGTAATGCGGTGGGGAAATGTTCAGAAAACCAGTCTCGTATTCTCCCACCTCGATTAACTTTGCCGTTGTCTTTACGTGCCTGAATGAGCAGTGGGCACTTGCAAGAAGTGTCCGACACCATACGTTCATTGCAAGTAGTTCCCGTCTCAATTTTCTCTTTGTAGCAGACTGGGCTGGAGCTTCATTCACTGCCTGCAGCGATTCCCGTCGGGTTTGGAGTCTCGCGTCTCTGATCCCTTTCAGTTAGGATATCTTTCCTATCACTGTTCTGACGTCGTGCCTCTTGGTCTCTGTTTGCAGACACATTGAACAGTCCCCCGCGAAACAGATCCAACAATTTTATTCATCGCATGCCCATGGGCATGGCCAAATAAGGAGCCCTTTTCTAGCCATTCTGTGCCGCCGCATCGTCACATTTTCCCATATTCACACGCAATGTCTGCTTGAACATAAATGTCTGAGTGATTACTATTGACTTATTTTCACAAAGAGGTAATGCGTGTGCGGCTGAGCACGTGAGTCGATCGCTGCGCCATCTGTAAGGGTTCAGCGATTCATCTGAGTGTGCGCATTGGAGTGACCAATCTTTTGTCCTGTGAACTGATATGTCCCAGATGCTTTACACTTCGCACCAGGAAACAACAGGGCATGAGATTTAAGCTGCTCAAACAAAATGTATAGATTCTGTAGGCGCAATTCCTGCGTGGTCCCGGTAATTCGGAAGCCTTCTGAATAATAAAGGCAAATGTTGATTTCTGGGATTAGTTTTTCGAGGTACCTCTGAAATATTGCGATCCCAAATGAAAATCTGTAATAACGAAACATGCTGAATAACGGAATAATTGTTAAGATCTGTTTTGTCTAATCATCTAGGGGCAGTTTACAATAGGATTTCAGAGAGGTCTATCTCCGAAAAAATTGGCCTCCCGGCCAATTTTGCCAACTATTCTTCTGTTCTAGGAATTGAAACAGATCTACCTAGCTTGAGTATTAATGGAGAACTTCAAATCACCATTAATTCTCAATGATCCATTTGGTCTCTTAACTACTACCATGGACGTTGCCCATTAGCTAGAAAATACGGGGGATATTATTTCCGTAGTTTGCAATGTTCTACTTCCACTTTATAGCGCATGGCGAAGGTCCCTAGAAGTGCTCTACAAACGTTAGGCAATATCACTTTAAGGGTAAGTGCACTCAGAACACTTTAGCACAGTATAATGTAGGTTCAAATAGTTGCTGATATTGCGTACATAACGCATAAAATTCGTTGAATGGAATCACAGTTCAAACTAGATTCACTTGGTCTTGAGTATAGAAACCACAAAGCACGAAAGCATCGAAGTCCCGTATGCAAGTTGTAGCCCAAGTGTTTACTACCGACAAGATTAGTTGCCAATCTGTTTTTTTTTTTTTGTTTTTTTTTTGTTAAGCTTGGACAATGATCTGATGACACACTGGAGTTGACTGTGCATTGTACTTCAGGGTATCATACCTGTAGGGAGCCAGTGCGCCTGTACACGTTCACACTAATCAGAAACATAGCTGCGACTGTGTGCAACCGGAGTTCTACCGTTGGTGCATTAATTTCCACCACAGCATGAGGCTCTGACCCAGTCTGTTGCTGCTGTTGTCAACGGCAAGAGAGCGTGCAGCGCTCTGGTAGCTGGTGGCAGACGCTTGATAGATGTCTCGATTTGTGGCGTGCAAAACACGTGACACCATGGATTGGGAAGATAGGTCACTGATGCGTTGCAGAGCAATCTTGACACGCTCTGATCCCTCTAACTTTTTTGAAAAGCTTAGGCAGTGATGTAAAGGAAACTTTCGCATGAGCTTCCACTTGCTTTGAGCTACATAGGCTGTGAACAAACCGCTTACTTTTGTGCACGTCCACCCACCATGAGGGCACTAGCTACTAACTATTACTGTAACCACTGAATAATAGGATGACGACACTACCGTCAGTTTATCGTAGAATATAACGATGACTGCTAATAAAAAGGCTGTCGATGCTAGAAGACTGATAAAAATTAGCTTGCGCTGACGCTGTCACTTCGTCAGCTTTTTCAGAGTTAGCACTTCTCTGACCTGGATCAGATGCCTCTGAAGCCTTGGCATCGACTTCACTGTCAGCAGCTGGATGTATAATTCGATGTGCAACACTGTTTACAGGGAAAACCACACGTGAATGTTAAGACTTGCAAGGCAGCAGCCAGTGCTGCGAATTCTTGATAACGTTGCCTTTCACAGAAATGAAATTTGAATCTACGCTCAAGTCTGTGTATTTGGTGACCGTATAGGCACAGTCAACAAAGCACAAACATCAGAAAAACTCAAACATCTGGAATGTGGGGGTGGGCATAATTTTTGCATCACTGATCACGGTTTACTACTAGAAGATAGTGAGAGTGCGCTATGATGTACAGGGTCACTTATTTGACTTGCTTTACAGGGAAAGAAGAAAACAACGTAAATAAGACTCGCAAAACTAGTTTGCCTCATCAAAGTAATCAAACGGTTAATGCGAAGGTTCTGATGTTGCACTTTCTACTCTTGTTGGTTTTGCGGTAGCTGTAACTGGGAGCCCATTCGTTGCTGTTCTTTTCGTTGCTGTTAGAATTCTCACAGCTTGTCTTTCTGTAGATGCTGCTCTAGCTGTAGCTGCTGCTGTCGTAACTGTAGGAATTCGCTGTGAATAGCTGCACGGTGAGCAAGTACTCGTCTCCACTTTTCTGTCCTACTTGGCCGAGGTAAAACACGGTTCACGATGACTCTCACTGGCGGTGAAGCAGACACGTGGGACGAGCAGGTCGTTTCTGTCATCGATGAGGCCAGAGTTCACGACATAAACAACTTTCCATAGCATACAATAAGTTGTAAGCATGCACAAATCCGAATCGTAATACCAAAACACAGACAAAAGTTAAACACTGTATTATCATTGGTGCTTATTGGAGCCTTCAGAGAATAAACTGTAGCTGCCGGACAAGTGCAGGATTACGATATTAACTGTAAGATTCACTTTAGGACACAGGGCCTAAGTGACATGCATGCTGCTACAGCTGCGCTCTCCGTGGGAACGAGCTGCAGCCGACGTATGAAGTCTGTGTGTCTCTGGCCTTCCCTCCATATCGACATTCGGGGTTTTCCGACAGTTCGAATCACTGTCAGATACAAAGTACTCTTCTTCCCTTAAGGCATTAAGCAAAATAACCTCTTACGCCACCCATCGTTGCCCCTGTCTCTTCTTCCTCGACGCCTATAATTTCCAACCACTAAAAGGAGTCTGTCACTCTCCATTCTTTCCAGGTGTGGGTTCCATTTTCTCCTATGTTCTACAATTTTATCACTTAGACTAATTTTTTGTTTGTTTTTCTTTAATATGCTGATTCCTTATTTAGTCTTCTATTGTGCAACCGTCAGCAAGTCTCATGAATTTTATTTCTTGTGCCCAAACACAGCTTTCTCATTTTCTGCCAATTATCCAGGTCTCGCTTCAATACTCAGTGTGGGACTGCAACTGTTTTGTAAAGTTTGCTTGAGTATATTTCGTAGCTTTGTTTTCAAGGTTTGTGTAAACTGTTGCACATACATAAATAAATATACTAAGCTTAATCTCTATATCTTTGCTGTAGCCATATGTCACCACACATTCTAGCTAACTGATGTGGTTTGTTTGCTCTAAAATCTTTTGATCTACTACTATAAGGTCTAATGTTTGTCTTAGTTTTTCTGTTTTCCATACATGCGTTATATCCTCTTCTATATCTTCTAAGATCACTGCCTCATCAGCAAATTGTAAGTTGTTTAGAAGAGTTCTCCTGTCTAGGTATATAACTTTCTAAACTTTTATTTTCCATATATGCATTATTTCATGTACGTAAATGTCAAAAGTAGTTGAGCAGACCTGACATACTCCTTTGTTAATTGGTATCTCATTAGAAATCTTTCCATTGATAAAATCTTTGCATTGATATCTAAAATGATAGTCATGTTCTGATACAAACTTTCTACCGGATTTATTAGATGCTTTGGATATCCATGATACGCCATCATCTTCCAAAGTTTCTATCCATTGACAATGTCAAAACCTTTTTAAAATCGATAAAAGCAGTGTCTGTTCCTGTATTATATTCTCTGCATTTCTTGTATTATCTACTGCAAAAAAAAAAAAAAAGTCCACCCATTGTAAAACGTACTGCCCTAAAATTCATTTGTTCCTGATGCCCCATTAATTTCATTATGCTTTTAAGTCCAGCGTTTAAAATTTCAGCATACATCTTGTATGCTGGGTCTACTAAGTTGATACATCTGTAGTTACTGCATAGGCCTTTTTGTCATTTTTAAGAAACTGATATCACTCTATCAATATTAAATTGTTTGGAGGATACTCTTACTCTTCCAACATTCGATTAAGAGATGTAGCATCATTCCTCAATATTTTAAGAATATAGCCACTTTTCTATTCTTAATAGATAGTAAGGGAGATTTTATTTCGTCAGACCGTACTTCATGTAATCCATTGCCATATATCGTTTCAGTTTCACTTTCTTGCACTGTATCATAATGCCGTAATCCTTTGCAATAATTTACTCATTGATCTTCTTCAATACTGTTTGGTTGTATCTTCCTTTTCTTGTTGTGTTTAAAGTTTTTAAAACCTTACAGGCCGTTTGCTGTCTCCTGTGAATGTTATGCTCGACATTAGAAATAAATCTATCCCAATGTGCCTTTCTTACTAAACATTTAGCAATATATTTTCTCTCCTTATGGGATTGCACTTCTCAGCTGGTGTGGTTGCTTAAGTATTTTATCCATGCGTCCTGTTTTTCTTTAACAGCTTTTCTCATATCCTAATTGCAGATGTTTAGGCCTATTCTTTTCCTTATTTTTTCGTTTACTAAGAGATCGTGCTGCTATTATATATATCACAATCTTTAGACTTTATAATTCTTCTATATTATCTTTAGTTTGTAAGTTTCCTATATCTTGATGTATTCTTTATGAACGCTTTGATATTGTTGGTTACTTGTTTATTTTGTGATGTTCTTCTATTTTGCAAATAGAGCTATTCTGCAGATAAGTGGAAGATGATCTGATCCTATATATCGTTCTCTATAAGCTCTTGTACTCCTTTCTTGACACACCAACTTATCATTCACTTCAGTGTAGTTAGTTACTGATCTAAAACCACTGCTGGTCCAGGTACACTTACGTATATCTCTCTTTCTTTTTAAAAAAAAGTGAGTTTGTTGTATTTGGATTACTGTAAATGACAATATCCCTTAGTGTTTTTTTCATTTTCATTATATACCAGTTCCCCAAATCTTCCTATTATATTTGTTACATGGATATTTCTTATTCTGTTAAGTAAATCACCCATCATAATAATGTGATTACTGTCACTGTATTTATTCAGAGTCTTCTGTAATTCTCCATAGAATGTTCTAGATCTATCATTTTTCCTTCTTCTGATGCATATACGCTTATAATGGTGTTGTTCGCTTTTCTCAGTTTCACTCTGACTGTGAGTATTCTTCCAGGTATGTACTTGTAATCTTTGATACCTTTTTCCTATCTCTTACGCAGGAGTTACTTTCATTTTCGTTTCTCTGATTTCTACAGCATCGCTATTCAGATCTTTTATTATATTTGCTGGGTTGCTACTTTGATATATCCATTGATCCATTTTCGTTTGTCCATTTTCATAGTTTCGTCACTGATCAGATACTAACTGAAACCTAATTTATTCTAACTGTAATTGAAAGAAAAGTTCGCAGGTGTGTAGACTCAATGTCAATAGGAAGTTTACACATCTTAAAAATGGACAGACTGGGAGCTTCTAACGTCCTGTGCACAACACTGGGGCATTGCATATTGAAGTGGTGGCATAAAAAGTCACTAAACGAATCCAAAAAGTGTAAAGAATAGCAATTACCATGAAACTATAAGATCTTTGATATCTAACAAGAATATGAAAGAACGACTAGCAGTAAATGACAAGCAAAACAGAGAAGCATGAAAATGTGTCAGCAGAAGTATTTGCGCCAAATAATAGCAACACAGTTCCTCTCCATAAACAGAGTTGAATTTACTGTTGTTATTTATGCACAGTGCTGAGTCGATCTTTGTCCAGGTACTGTGAAACCTAAATAATGTTTTCCTTTCTGATATTTGGCCTCTCTAGTCAGAAAGGACTCTTATCAAACGTTTACAGTCCTCACATATCCTTCTCAATGGATCACGAAAACCAGCGGATTATTATCAACAAACTTCATGAGGGAATATATACAGTGTAAAGCAGTAGTCTAAATGCCTAACTCCTTAAACTGATGTTTGCAACTTTATCCTAGGTGAGCATTACTTATCATTCTTAAACCACATATTTGAGCAGTGACAACAGACCATTATTTAATACATTACTCAATGAAAATATGTGAATTGACTGATTTCTTTCCTAGGGTTTGCAATGATTCGATGTTCAGATGTAGCTCAACAAAGTTGTGTTATGGTCCAAAAATATGTTTTTTTACCGTTTAAATCCTAATTAAAATGGTGACCTAAAAATTTTGGCTTTGTCACCATAGTTATTCTTCACTATGTCTCATATTTATAATTTGTGCTGAACTCAAGATGACATATCTTCGAGAGTGAGACCATTTGCCATTCCCTCTCTTACTGTGTGTACCTTTGGGTTCACTACAGTACTAGTGTTATCTGCGTCAATAAGTACTTGTATTCATCGTATATTAGATAGAATGTCTTTTACGTATCTGAGAAGCAATAGTGGATCTATGATGGAGCACTGGAAACCCCATAAGTAATTTATACCTAGTCAGAAGCATACCATGCTTATGTTGGTTGAATTTTTAAATACAAATTTCTATATTATTTTGGTTAGGTATGACACTACACAGACTCGCTACACCATGATTCCCAACGTACCTTAGTTTATCTAGGACGATATGTTAATTTCCCACATTAAAATGTGTTAGATAAGTCTCAGAATATATCATGTTTTGCTATTTTGTTATTTAAAGTCTGTAATATTTTGTGAGTGACCATGTAAATGGCATTCTCAGCTGAGCAACTCTGCTGAAATCCAGACCAAGATTTATGAAAGATTTACTACTATATATATGTGTTTGGGTGGGGTCCACCCTTAGGAAAACACAGTTTTGTTTTTTTGTTCCAGACACGTTTCACTGCAGTTGCAGCATCATCAGTGTTTTTTTTCTATTTTATGGCTGTTAAACATAAGGAATGTTCTTTACTGTATATATAAATGTAAATATTAGTTTCTAAATCGTTATTACTGGTTTTCGAAGAGCACATAAAATTATGTATTTATACCTTCTTACTACATGGTGTGGTTTTCCTGCTGTATTACGTTTTTACAGTGTCTGTTTACTAGTTGTAACAGCAAGATGGCGCACAGTGGAACAGTTGAAGGTTTGAAAACAAGTTGGTGGAGAGTGGAACAGTTGAGGATGTCATTGGTGGTTACTTTGAAACTCTCAGAGGTGTGTGTGAAAAATGAGAGAGAGAGAGAGAGTTTTGTTTCTTGTCCATAAATTGTTCAGCAAATGTGGAATGAGAGATGTAATTTTTTAATGCTTCCCTGCGTTCCGAGTATATGGAATTAAAGTTTCTGCTTGTCTCTCCTATATAAACTGATCTGCAATCCTAACACGTTAGTTGGCTAATACCAGCTGTGTTGTGTTTGTCTGTGCTTGTGTTGGTTGTCCTTAGTTTCCTCTGTGTTGAATTGTCTGTCCTGCAGGCTATTTTTATCCTTTGTTTTTGAGTATGTTGCCTATTTTGGGGCCTGCTTTGTTGTTGTACGTGAGGGTGAACCACTGTTTGTTGTTGTGGGTGTTTCCTGTTCATGTGTGCTCATATGTGTGTTTGTACGTGGGTGAGAAGGCTTTTGTCTTTGCGTGTTGTGTGTCTTTTTAATTTTGTTTTAATTTTTTGCTCAGTTAATCTGTAGTGTTTGTATCATATCTACTCTCTACAGCTATTTGTCTGATTGTCTGTAATTCATTGTTATAGTTGTTTTCAGTGACTGGAGTTTTGTTCAGTCTGTGTAGCATGTATTGGAAACAGTCTACTTTGTGTGCAATCGGATGATTAGAATGTTTGTGGATTTCTCTGCTAGTGGTGGTTACTTTTCTGAATATGGAGAATTGGTGTTGGATGTTGTGTCTGTATATTATGAGGTCAAGGAAATTTAACATTTTGTCATTTTCTATTTCCATTTTGAATTTTGTTTTTGGGTGGACTTTGATCATATCACTGTGGAGAAGCTGGATGCAACTGGGTGTGTCATCTACAATAGAAGGTATATGATGTGATCTACATAGTGATACCAATATATTTTCTAGTGCTGTTTGGGTCTTACTATCGTTTCAAATACTTTATTTTCAATTTGATGGAGAAAAATGTTGACTAGAAGTCCACTGACTGGTGGCCCATTGGAAGCACATCTACTTGTGAGTAGAAGTGATTGTCAACTAGTTTTGGTTGGTGATCAGTTTTAGAATGCTAGCTATTCTTTCATGTGGGGTTTGGCAATTTCTATCAGTTCTTCATATTGTTGTTTGATGATCTTGATGGTTTCTATGGTGGGGATGTGATGTCAAATGATGTGAGTGTGGCTGATGTGAGTATGTTAATGTCTTAGATTTTTTTGTATCAGCTCTTCAGTGTTGTGTATGCTTCAGTTATTTGCGTATATGTAATGTTTCTGTAGGTATATATGCATTTCTCTGGCTGTGTGATATGTGAGTGCACTTCTGCAATTGACAGCGGGGCATATCAGAATGGCCTCCTTGTGGAGCTTTAGTAGGGTGTTCAGTGTGGGTGCTTGGTGATTCTTTTGTTTCAGCCACTTTGCTTTCCGTTTTGTGAATAGGCGTGAGGTATTTTTCGAAGTGTTTGTCTGTTTTTCTGGTATCTTTGTGTTGGGTCGCTGGTTAGCTTTGTTATGTTGTTGTCTTCCAGAAATTTTAGGGTTTTTTTCCTTGTATTCATGCTGTGTTATTATTATCATGGTGCTGCCCTTGTCTGACCTCATAATGAATGCCTCATTATTTTTAAGTTTGTTCTTTGTTTTCCTGCATATTTTTTCTTCTTCAGTTTTTGTTCCTGTCAATGTGTTCTTCTTGTTTTCCTTTGTTATGTATCTTATTTCTTCTCCTACTAATTGTCTTCTCAGACCTGCATTGAAGTTTGAGTTACTGTTTCTTTCTTGTTTCTTTATGATGTATTCACTTTCTGTGAAAAGATTCAACAGTGTCTTGGGTGTAATGTCTGTGTTGACATTGTGTTTTGGGCCTTACTCTAGAAAATTTATTCCTTGGTTGGTTATTTGTATGTCAGTAAGATTGACAAGGCGTTTGTGGAATGTGTAGTTTGTTTGCTTTCTCTTTTTATGTGTAATCATTTCATTTTAATCTAAAAGAGCGTTTAGTTTTTGTTGTTGTTTATTACATCTGGTTTTTATTTGTATATCTGTGTTTTTTTAATTGTATTTATAATATCAGTAAATATTTCAGAGATTTTGATGTGATTTCCTAGTTCCAGGTGAATTTTGAAAAGTTCAGCATTGGTTCCTGCTTTTTGTATGTAGGTATCTAATTTCTTGCTTCACCCACTCAATTTCCGCTTTGTGTTTGGTACATTGGGCTGCAGGTGACATGCTGTTTACATTTATATGTATATTAGTTAGGTATTACACTATGTCAAAGACAACTTCTCTTGAATTTTATATTTACAATACATTCATGTAACTTTGCTGTGGTGTTCCGGAATTTGTTGTAGAGCTTGCTTGGAAATGTGTGTCAAGGCATTAAGATTATCACCTTGAGTTTGAAGCTCTTTTTTCTGTGTTTGCTTTCTCAATACATATGTTTTTGTGTGGAATCCGCCTTTAGCAAACCATTTTTTTTTTTTTTTGTCGCAGATATGTTTCACTGCAGTTGCAGCATCATCAACAGGTTTTCTTTATTTTATGGCTGTTTAAATATGAGTTTCTAAATGGTAATAACACTTCTTTAAAGAGCACATAAAATTACCTATTCATACCTTCTTACCATCTCAAAAATTTTGGAAAATTATGTCAGCAGTAGTTATTGGCAGTGCTTCAGACATGTATCTTGCAGAGGAGTTTAAAAATGGTATATTTCAATCTGTCTGGAAAAATACACTAAGTTAGTAATGAATTACATATTTCAGACAAGACAGAAATTATCATATAGAAAAAAGTCCTTTGTACTCTGTTGGAAACACCGTCAAATCCAGAGGAGCTTCTGTTTTAGAGACCATAAATAATTATCTTAATCTCAGAAGGACAAATGGGTGACATCCATAGGTTTCAATCTTACAATACTTGGTTTTCCAACATAATGCTTAATCTCTTCAAATGCTTGTCCCAATAATTTCTACCACATTTGAGAAATAATTATTAGGAACACTTGCTACCTGTGACCTTCCATGTAAATATATAATCATCTTATCCTGTCCTATCTCTCATTTCACTATGTATCTTATAGACTAAATGATTTATGATATACTTTCGTAGTGTGCAATTACTACAGGAACTTTACGTGCATTTTCCAACAAATAAAATTCCCTTTTCCTTTCAAAATATGTCCAAATGTTGATATGAATCTATCATGGAACTCAGCATTTTGTTCATAATATCTGTCATCTCAGGTCACCTCTTGCAAATTGTTCTTAAAAATATTGGTCCTAATGTTTTTAATTATTCTTATTTCCACTGAGTGGAATTTATACTGTAAAGGCACTTTCTTACTTATCCTAAGTAACAGCACCTCATCAACAGAGAGTATTTTGTAGAATACAGTTATTTTCTTGGCTTGAGCTTCATCAGAGAAAAATTACCAATCAGATTTCTATAGTTTTTATCTGCAGCAGACAAGGGTAATTCTAAACCGGGGTAAATGTAAAATGTCAATCTATTTTGGCACAAAATATAGGCCAATGTTTGTGTGTAAAAAGGTACTTGATGAAAGTGTACTGACTTATTAATCATTTTGTGGGGCTCTTATATTATTGTAAATACTTTTACAACATGGAGCCTGAATCCAGTCTCTACCCTTCATAGGTACCCCTCTGACACAGCAATCATATGGCTCTTGTTTTGTGTGATGTCCCCCCATTACATTTCTGCAAGTAGCTCAGCCATCCTGCCTCTCCTTCTGTTATTTATGTACAGGCCATGACTAATAAATCTCCTTCGCTAAATTGTGGCAACAATCACTGCACTAATACGAGATTTCATTTCAGTTTGTAGTAGCTTATTCACAGGGCTCACAGCAGTGTTGATCCTGGGTTGGTCATGGCACTGCATGACGTACAAAAACCTCACACTTGTGTTTGCAGAAGTTAAGTCCCATAGTGCTGAGAGCCATTTGAACCAAGCCACTTGTATTTGCACTATTCTGCACACTCAGGAATCTAGAAATCTACATTCGTGAAAGTAAACAGACCATTGACGTCGCTGACACACTCGCAACTTCGCTGGAGACTGATTTGCTGATATGCTTACTGGCATTTGCAAGCAGTCAGTTTAGAAAAGAAAGTAGCCAGTGTTCTGCTTAACGGAAAAGACAAATGTACCTAATGATACTCTGTTAATACAGCTTACTGAAGAGGTAATCATAGCAGTACTGATGCTGAAACAGATGTTTTCTTGCCATTATTACAGAAAAAGATAGTTCCGTTATGAACAAATCAAAGTCTGCGTTAAAATTAGACAGCTATAAAAATTAAAATTTACTAGCCTACAGCAGAAAATGGGCAACATTGCCTGATATAGCTGAGCGAAAACCAAGGATCGCTATACAGGATGGACAGAATTAAACTGGCCACGAATGTATTTCGTGTACCTTGAGACATGCAATCCCACTTACATCACGTGCACACGGGGCAGACTGTGTAAGCTGGATTGCCTATCTTAAAGTGCATGAAATATTTCCTGGGCGAATTTTAATTTGTTCACTCAGTTTTTACTCTTTACGGATATATGTTGGGTGACATTTCTTACTGGCATCACCCCATACAGACAAAAATGCATGCAATCTGCATGAAATGAAGACATTTGTGTTGCGAGAGGTAACGTGATTATTGGTGACTCGCTTATTTCTGCCCTTGAGTCGATAAATTGGCACTGAAATCTGAATAACACCACATGTAACTGTCAAGTAGAGCAGTACATCCCAACCTGAGGGAAATTACCTCATAGGAGACAAATGAGTCTTCCTGAAGGGTAAATATGAAAATGCTTTCCACATAGTCGTCCTTAGTATCATTCCCAGGGTTAACTAATATTCAATGGTTCATGACCTGCGAGCGTGTGAAATGTTAAGGGACTTAACTGCTAAGGTCATCAGCCCCAAAGCTTACACACTACTTAACCTAAATTATCCTAAGGACAAACACACACACCCATGCCCGAGGGAGGACTCGAACCTCCGCCGGGATCAGCCGGACAGTCCATGACTGCAGCTCCTTAGACCGCTCGGCTAATCCCAGGCGGTGGTTCATGACCTGATCAGTCATTTCCTATCCAGAGTTCGACATAGGCCTCCTCTAGACGTTTACATTTTATGGTCTTCGACGATACGTGAGTGTGTGTGTGTGTGTGTGTGTGTGTGTGTGTGTGTGTGTGTGTGTGTATGTGTGTGTGTGTGAGCGTGTGTGTGGAGCTTACGGGCTCTCAAAGCCGAGGTTACCATCAGCGATACGCTGTATATTTTCTGAAGAGGTTTACCAACCTTCAATAACGTCACCGACTCCGTCTCTTCTTGTTTCTTGGAACCTATTCGACAAATTAATTTTCTCATTGATCATGAATCCTTCTGGCGGAACGTCATTCAGCCCTTCATTTTTTTTTCATTACTGTCGTAATTACGACTTCTTCTCTTGTATGTTGCCTCATCGAACGTTTTCTTTTTCTTCTGGTAATTCCCCAAATCATCTCTGCATATATCGCTGCGGGATCTTCTATTCTTGCATGGTTCTTGTGGTGAAATCCATGTCTCATCCTCACAAGTAATAACTGGTAGTAGATATACTGTAAACTCTCATTTTCAGACACAAGGGAAGCTTTCTAAATACCACAACTATTGTAAATACCAACTGCATCCGTCACAGCCTGCGAGTGTGAAGTAAACTCTCGGCTGCGGCCGCGCGGGGTAATCGCGCAGTGTGAGGTGTCTTTTCACTGTCCTCGCGGCTCCCCCCGTCCGAGGTGTGTGTGTCGTCCTTAGCGTAAGGTAGTTTAAGTTAGATTAAGTAGCGTGTAAGCTTAGGGACCGATGACCTCAGCAGTCTGGTCCCATAAGACCTTACCACAAATATCCAATTTATTCTCGATTCTGGTAACGACGATAGCTAATGCGGCGAAACGAATGAATTTATAACTTGCCCTACAATGTGTTTCGGCTGACACGAAACCAAATATGAAGAGTAAGGTATTAGTACCAATAAGCCAAACCCACACCTTTTCAACTCATTGTTCCATGGTGTAGTAAAGAAGGCCACAATAAATGTGAGATTATTTTGATCGAATCTTAATTATGTGCAACAAAAATACTAATTTATGAATTGAAATGATAGATTCTGATATTCCTAAAAGCTAGTTTCCATTCCTTCAAACTAACTATGTGGGACTTAAATTCAAAGAAACAGTATCGACAGAAATTGAGATGGTTACACCAAATAAATTAATATGAAACTGATTAGTTCCCCCTTGGCACACAAATCAGGTCACAAAACGAAGCGAGGAAAAGATTATGCCGGATTTAAAAGAACGCAAAATATCCAGGAATGGAGATATTTTATAGAAACTCGAAATTAAGGCTGATATCAATGTGAGATGGATTTGACATTTTTTACAGCCAAACTTTGTCTCTAAATCTGCCGTAAAATCGAAAGATACACCGGTCGTACGCAAACTACACCAATGGCAGGCACAATCAGCACCTTCACAGCACTATAGTAATTATACTAACGCCACCGAATATCATGCTACTCAAGTGCGTTTACTACACACGACTTTCCGAAATTCCTTCATGACAGAAAACGAAGTACTCGTAAATATTTCAGAATTGTACTGAAAATAAAGGCAACATGAATAACTTAAAAGCAGATAACTTCGGTGTAACGAATCAACTTAAATGACTTATTAAAAGCGAGTCTTCCGGTTCACATTGTAGTCTTCTTCGCGTGTCTTTGAGAGCTTGATGATATAATAGTTCTATACTTGGCAATCACGCACAATCGCTCGCTCAACTGGAGTCCCATGCCTAAGGACTTGAAAGCTGCATAGGTGGCACTAATGCAAAAAAAGGTAAACAGAGGTAATCCGCTTAATTACAGACCCATATTCCTGACATCAAATTTCCGTCACAATTTCAAACATTTGCTGTGTTCGAACATTGTGGAATACCTCGAAGAAAACGATCCAACTACACATAGTCACTGTGGTTTCAGAAAATATCATTCTTGTGAAACTCAACGTTTTCACACGAATTAATGAGTGCTGTCCACAGGGCGCCTCAAATAGATCCCTTATTTCTAGGTTTAGAGAAGGTTTTTGACGCCTTTCCATGCAAGCGCTCCTAATCAGGTTCCGTGGCTACGGAGTATCGTGTCAGGTGCGCGACTGGACTCGCGACTTTCTATCAGAAAGGTGACATTTCGTAGTGACGAACGGACAGACATCGAGTAAAACAGAAATTCACCAAGGAACTGTTTTAGACGTTTTCCCGTTCCTAATCTATACAAACGATTTAGGAGACAATCCGAGCAGCCGTGTTACATTGTTTGCAGAGGATGCTGGCGTTTACCGTCTAGTGCAGTCATCAGAATTTGAGAACCATTTACAAAACGATGTAGACAAGAGATCTGCAGTGTGCTTTGGCAACCGACCCCACAGGCTGTAAAGTATTAGGTGGTTCACATGAGTAGAGGAAAGTGTTGTACGTAGAGGATGGTGTACCCAGGAAAACAACTTTTTTTTTTTTTTTACTCGTTAGTTCTATCCTGTGACCGGCTTTAGAATCACAGGAAGGAATGTACGCTAGACACCGCCATAAGAAGTATCCGTCATTTTGCACAGTCATTGTTGTTACTAAATATGAGATTGTCTTTTGCGTAGTATTTGTAAATAGTGCGCGGTCTACACATTTCAGTGCAATACAATATACTAAAGCTATTTGGAATATATTGATAATTCTTCAGGTACCGAATTCTATGGCTGAAAAATGCCACTGCCGTCGGGTAACATGATAGTCATGAAGAGGTGTAGGTGGTCTGCAACCGGTGTACGATGCTCCTTGTCTGTCACGGTTCCTTGCAGGAGCTCCACTGAACCCATGGATGCCCACGTGGATGTTCCCCGGAGCATAATGGAATCGCAGCCGACTTTCCTCCGTCCCGCAGTACAGGTGTCAAGAAACTGTATCCCCTAAGACGAAGGATTTGCGCCCTTCCGTCGGCTTGGAGAAGAAGTTGTCGGGGTTTATCAGACTACGCAATGCTCTGCCACTGCGTCAACGTCCAGTGTCGATGGTAACGAGGCCATTACAACCGTAGTTGCCGATACTGTGTAGTTAACATTGGCACATGCGTGGGTCACCGCCTGGTGCACTGTGTGTTCAGGCACCTTATCCTCTGCCCAGCATTAGAGTCTGATGTCAGTTCCGCCACAGTTCGCCACCCGTCCTGCTTTACTAATCTGCCCAGCCTACGACGTCAGACATTTGTAATGAGGGTTGGTGCCCTATCCTACAACATTTGCACGTGGTTTCACCTCAGTTTCGCTCACGACAGCACTCCTCGAACACCCGACAAGTCGCGCAGTTTCTGAAATGCTCGTGCCCAGCCTTCGGGCCATCACAGGCTGTCGTCGGTCAAACCAGACAGATTTCGCCTTCCCCTTCCTACATACGGTCGGCACGCTGATACTATGTGGACCGTGCGTGTGTCTGACTACCAGTCATTCCTCTCCAGGTGATGCTGCTATCCCGTGGACGGGTTTATAGCGATACTACGCCGGTGGTCGTAATGTTCTCGCTGATCAGTGTGTGCGGACAGTGAAGGCAGACTGCGTCTGCCAAGCGCCAACTTATGTCTTGAAACAGAAGAAGGTGTTTTACAATGTAACAAGTGATACTTGCACATGAACTGAAGTTCTTTAACGTCTTAATGATCGTGCCTTCCTCGAAAATGGAAATTTGTGTTTCTTTCCAACACGTTCCATTTATAAACGGTTTGAACGTGTAACTGGTTTTCGATAATACTTGTGCTAAATTTGATTTCACTGACTAATCATTGGTATATAGTAGAGTAATAATGTAGCAGATAAACTATTACATACAGTACTGACAAAATTTTATCTGTTGATACGTTTTTAAATTCCAATCGAAAGTTCTTCCTAGGTACATAACTATGTTGTGCCTTGGAACATGTTTTCACCTTCGGGAAAATTTAATTTTCCATTGCAATTTTTGTAATTTCAGAAAAGGACTGCAGCACATAAAAAGTGAATGCCCTCATTTACAGCTGGAATGAGAACAGATTTTTAACGTCTAGTACAAAGCTAGCTAATTAGCTGGAGGCGAAGGTGAAACGTGTACCAGGGTAGCAAACTCTGCCCAGCTAAAGGTAATCCGTTAAGTTTCCGTTGAGGGTAAGTCACACAAATCTAAAGGCTCTAAATTCAACTAACCTGGCAATTAAACTGGTACGAAGGACAGCGTTTTGTTGGCTGAATACTTAGGAGGTACAGCAGGTCTACTATAGAGACTGCCTACACTGCAGTACTGCTGTGTGCTATGGAATCTTTACCGGACAGTACCGACGGAGGACGAAGAAGGGCACCCTGTCTTTATTTTATCGGGAAATAGGGGCGAAAGAGTGGCAGAGTAGGCGTATCAATCATTGAAACAAAGGTGCTTTACATTGTTGTGAGATGTTTTCCCTAAATTTTAATCATCATCTCTCTGCTCCTAATGCCATAACATTTTGTTCGTGTCCATTTATATAGGAAGAAACTAACATCAAATAAAATAAAGGGAATCGGAGCTAGGGGTAAGAAATACCGGCAGGTTAAAACCGATACCGTTATTTTAGTTCTGAAAACGAATGTTTTGTGGTGTTTGTTCGGTCCTGACTATTACAGTTTCTTTCCATGTTTTACTAACAACTGGGTAATAAAAGTCGGCAATCAATTTGCCATAGCAGCAGTGCTAATATTTGTGGTTTTTAAGTAAAATACACTAAGGCCATCAAAATTCCTACGCCACAAAGATGACGTGCTACAGAAGCTACATTTAACTGACAGGAAGAAGATGCTGTGATATGCAAATGATTAGCTTTTTAGAGCATTCACACAAGGTTGGCGCCGGTGGCGACACCTGCAACATCCTGACACGAGGAAAGTTTCCAACCGATTTCTCATACACAAACAGCAGCTGACCGGTGTTGGCTCGTAAAACGTTGTTGTGATGCCTCTTGTAAGGAGGAGAAATGCGTACCATCACGTTTCCGACTTTGATAAAGGTCGGATTGTAGCCTATCGCGATTGCGGTTCACCGTATAGCGACATTGCTGCTCCCATTGGTCGAGATCCAATGACTGTACGCAGAATATGGAATCGGTGGGTTCAGGAGGGTAATACGGAACACCATGCTGGATCCCAACGGCCTCGTATCACTAGCAGTCAAGATGAAAGGCATCTTATCCACATGGCTGTAACGGATCGTGCAGCCACGTCTCGATCCATGAGTCAACGGATGGGGACGTTTGCAAGACAACAACCATCTGCACGAACAGTTCGACGACGTTTGCAGCAGTATGGACTATCAGCTCGGAGACCCTTGCTGCGGCTACCCTTGACGCTGCATCACAGACAGGAGCACCTGTGATGGTGTACTCAACGACGAAAAGTGGTCCACGAATGGCAAAACGTCATTTTTTCGGATGAATCCAGGTTCTGTTTACAGCATCATGATTGTCGCATCCGTGTTGGGTGACATCGCGGTGACCGCACATTGGAAGCGTGTATTCCTCATCGCCATACTGGCGTATCACCCGACGTGATGGTTCGGGGTGCCATTAGTTACACGTCTCGGTTACCTCTTGTTCGCATTGATGGCACTTTGAACAGTGGACGTTACATTTTAGATGTGTTACGACTCGTGGCTCTACCCTTCATTCGATCCCTGCGAAAGCCTACATTTCAGTAGGACAATGCACGACCGCATGTTGCAGGTCCTGTACGGGCCTTTCTGGGTACAGAAAATGTTCGATTGCTGCCCTGGCCCGCACATTCTCCAGATCTCTCACCAATTGAAAACGTCTGGTCAATGGTGGCCGAGCAACTGGCTCGTCACAATACGCGTCACTACCCCTGATGAATTGTGGTATCGTGTTGAAGCTGCATGGGCAGCTGTACCTGTACACGCCATCCAAGCTCTGTTTCAATGCCCAAGCGTATCAAGCCCGTTATTACGGCCAGAGGTGGTTGTTCCGGGTACTGATTTCTCAGGATCTATGAACCCAAATTGCGTGAAAATGTAATCACATGTCAGTTCTAGTATAATATATTTGTCCAATGAATACCTGTTTATCATCTGCATTTCTTCTTGGTGTAGCAATTTTAAAGCCAGTAGATCAATTTTTTTGAAAACGAGTGATGTTTATTCGCTGAATTTCCGTTGCTTTGAAGTATTGGGTTATTACAGACAGTGGAAAAAGCGATGACTGCTATTTTAATTAAGCCGCCGACAGCTAGAAACGAGGAACAAACACGTGACACAAGAATTGGTACAGCGTTGCTGAGATAATCTTGTAGCCCTCACTGCGGTGCGTGGCCAGCAGTATTTGAAGAATTACGCCACCCTAGTTTGAAAGTATTTTGCGAAGTGCGTTAGCAGTAAATTACAGTGCTTCATTAAAAGCGTGAGGAGGTAGAACGAGCTTGCAACATAATAGAGGGAGAAAACATGGACAACGTCCCTTAGAAGAGAAGGTAAATTTGATTTCTACACCTACAATTCTATTGTCACCGTGTAAAGGTGTGATTACAAGTGATAGTTTAATTTGGCGGTTGCTTCAGAGTGAAAACTGGGCACCATCCGAAAGTGACGGGAAGCCATCAACCCGTGATCTTCCTCTCACGCCGTCGCGGCGCCTCTCTCCTTCACGCTACGCCATCTTTGCCGGAGTCACCGACACCGTCGTGTGCCACAGCCTCAGTCCCCTATCGGTACAGAACCACCTAAGCCTTTACCTTCATCAGAAAATTTCACTCCTTATACGAAGTTGGAGTTAATAGCAATACAAAACCGCCACGAATTCCTCTCCTTAGTCAACCTCTTCATCAATGAGTAGCTCTTGCAAACTTCGTCCTCAGTTATGTGCTGGATGTATTCCAATCTCTGACTTCCTCTATAGTTTTGGCCCTCTGCAGCTCCCTCTGCTACCACGAAAGTTGTTCCCTCATGTCTCAACAGGTGTCCTATCATACTGTCCCTTCTTGTCAGTGTTTTCCATGTATTCCTTTCCTCTCCGATTCTGCACAGAATCTCTTCATGCCTTACCTTTCAGTCCACCTAATTTTCAACATTCTACTGTGTAGTACCACATCTCAAATGCCTCGATTCCCTTTTGCTCCGATTTTCCCAAAGTCCATGTTTCACTACCATAGGATGCTGTGTTTCTAACGTACGTTCTCCGAAATTTCTTCCTCAAATGAAGGCTTATGTTTGAAACTAGTTGACTTCTCTTGGCCAGTAGTCGGCAATGGTAGTCCGCATTTTATGTCCTTCTTGTTCCGTCCGTCGTAGGATAGTTTGCTGCCTAGGTAGCAGAAATCCTTAACTTCATCTACTTCGTAATCGCCAATCCTGATGTTAAGTTTCTCGCTGTTCTCAGTTCTAATACTTCTCAGTACTTCCGCCTTTCTTCGATTTAATCTGTCCATATTCTGTACTCATTACACTGGTCATTCCATTCAGCATATCGTGTAACTCTTCATCACTTTCTCTCAGAATATCAGTGTCATCAGCGAATCTTGTCATCGATATCCTTTCATCTTCAATGTTAGTTCCACTCTCGACCTTTTTTATATTTCTTCTTCGATGTATAGATTTACTGTTGCTCATCTAACACATCCTCAATTCTCTTTTCCATTCTTCTGTGTAATACTCGCGTCAGCAATTTGGATGCATGATTGTGCGGTAGTTCTCGTACTTGTCGGCTCTACAATGTATTCTCAAGAGGACAGATTTCTACTGGGAGCCGTCATTTCCTATCCGGTAAGAAACGAAACGTAAGATAAAAAAAATATTTATCAGAGCGAAGGGTGGACTACCATCACATGAATAGGGGGCGATACGTAGCCAGCGGCTGGCGATCCCTGCATCCCTATTATAAGTGTATGTTTTAACCGCGCTATTTTAGATGCTGATGCTGAACAAGTGTTGAAGGAGACCAAACGGCTAAAGTCATCAATCTCCTATTCGCCTCCGAGGACAGAAGCAGTGTACGCAGTCTGCTGTGTGTACAGTAAATTCTGTGTGCATGTGTGAGACAGTGTTCGGAATGTTTGCATACCGTGTATCTAAGGCGGAACGGTGGAACAATACCTGTGTGCACCTAGCGGAATATGGAAGATTGTCAAAAAGCCACATCGAGGGTTTCCGCCGCACCTCATCGTTGATCCTCCGGGTAGATTCGATCAGGACTCGGGATACCTCCCCTCCTAAAAGCGGTCGCAGATGCACTGACGAGTACGATATTCGACCATGGAACGGCAGGGAAATAGTCTGAACGTGTTTTGTAAATAAAACTGCCTTTTCCTGCTGCTACTTAATAGCTACTTAATAGCAGCAGGGAAAGGTAGTTTTACTTACAAAACAAGTATTTATATGCTTCCTGCGAAAGATGGCCAGACAAAAAAACTTGTTAGTCTGAACGTGATTCGATGAACATCCTGCCAACCACTGATGTGTGAACTGCAGAGTAGTCACGTAGGTGTAGATGTTCAGCAGTAGTTGTCTGAGGTAGGTTGTAGGATACCACTGTAGAGGAAGGATACTGCGAAATTCGTAGTGTAAATAATTCACCTGTGTACTCCCTTGACAGTTATGCCAAAAGAGATTGGCAGTGCTTTTGTTTTAAGAAACCAATCTGACTTTCGCATCACCCGTTCGAAAGAAGCCTTGACAACGCCGAGACAATAAGTCTGGGCGGACCTTGGAATGCGGCGGTATCAGCGCAGTGTGTGAAGTCACAGCGTTACTGTATTCCGCGTGCGCGGGCGCCGCGACACCTGAATATAAAGCGTGCAGCTGTCTCCAGACACATCACCAGCCTTGAACCGCGTGTTCACTTCCTTCAGCGATTATCGAACAATAGACAGGGGCAAAGTTACTTTCCATAATGAATTAGTTACGGTGTAGCGCAAGACCACAGCATATTCACGTGCTGTGAACCAGGTATTATTCGTTTGGACGTTAACAATGTTGTGGTCCTTGGGTCATTATGACTGGGCAAAAATTTACCTTTCTATTACTAATTTAAACTTATTTGTCTGGTGCTTGTATTTGTTTCTATTCATGAATACTTGTCATAAAACGTTCAACTGTTGAAAAATCGTTATTCTCTTTTTATAACTGAAACTGTTACATTTATGTTGATTGCGTCACCATGTCCCGATTTTTAAACATTTATATTCCCTTGATTTGCTGCAGTTTGAAATTTCCTGCATTCATCGATTAAATTCAATACTTCTTGTGTTACCCAAGGAATTCTATTAGACCTTGTCTTTTCACCAATTTGATCCTCTGCTGCCTTCACTATTTCATCTCATAAAGCTACCCATTCGTCTTCCACTGAATTTCTTTTCCCTATTCTTGTCAACCGTTACCTAATGCTCCCTCTGAAACTCTGAACAACCTATGGTTCTTTCAACTTCTCCATGTCCCATCTCCTTAAGTTCCTACCTTCTTCCAAATTTTTCAGTTTTAATTTAATTTTAATTTAACTGGCTCATAGCCAGTGAATTGTGGCCGGAGTCTACATCTGTCCTTGGAAATTTCTTACAGTTTAACATCTTGTTCTTAAGTCTCTCTTTAGCTATTCTATAATCAATCTTCAACCTTCCGGTGTCTCAAGGTACCTTCCACATTACCAATCTACTTTTATGGTTACTAAACCAATAACGATTAAATTATGATCTGTACAAAATTCCACCAAGCGTCTTCCTCTTCCATTCCTTTCGAGCAGTGCATCTTCACCTACTATTTTTCCTCGTCTTTCTTTTCCAACCATCGAATTCCAGTCCCCCACCACAATCAACTTTTCATCTCCTCTAACTGTGTGAATAATTTCTTTTGTCTCACCATACATTTCTTCAGTCTCTTCATCATCTGTGGAGGAAGTTCGCATGTAAACTTGCACTATTGTGATAGGTGTGGGCTTCGTGTCTCTCTTGGCTATGATAATGTCTTTACTACCGTCTTCATAGTGACTTACCCATGTCCCTATTTTCTTATTCATTATTAAACTGAATCCTGAAATACTCCTGTTTGACCTTGCATTGACAACCCTGTATTCACCTGGAGGGAAGTCCAACTTCTCCTGCCACTGAATATAATTCCCATTATATATAACTTCAACCTATCCATCTCCATTTTTTAAATTTTCTAACCCACCTGCCCGATTAAGGGATCTAACATTCCATGCATGGATCTGTAGAATGCCAGTGTTGTTTCTCCTGATGACGGCATCCTCCTGAGTAGTCCCCGAAATGAGATCTGAATGGGGGACTGTTTTACCTATGGAATATTTTACCCAAGAGGACACCATCTTTATTTAACCAACAGTAGGACTGTGAGTCCTCAGAAAAATTATGGCTGTAGTTTCCCTTTGCATTCAGTGGTTTGCAGTACCACCACAGCATGGCCTTTTTGGTTGATGTACAAGGCCACATTAGTCAATCATCCAGCCTGTAAGCAATGCAGCTCCTGAAAAGGGGCTGCTGCCCCTCTTCAGGTACCACATGTTTGTCTGGCCTCTCAACTGATACCCACCCATTCTTGTTTTGCGTACATTACAGCTATCTGTACTGCTGAGACACTCTAGCCATCCCACCGACGACAAGGTCCACGGCTCAGGGGGCATTTATGTATGATATTTTAAGATTTCCAAAGGTAAGGTTGTATCGACTTCTGTCTGGGAGCTAATGATATCTGAGGATCAACACAGTGTCTAGAATTGAATTTTTTCCACATTGTATGGATAAGTATTTAGGCCACAGTCGATGGCTAAGTAAGCAGGTGGACAAAGCAGTGGCCAGTCCATTTTGTTAATGCGGGTTGCCTACATCGGGGGCAGGTAGGCACTCAGGGGCAAACCTATTGTTTCCTTTGACTGACAGGTACTTAACCTATTGTTCTGCTAAAATGATCCTTCCTTTTGATTGACAAGCACTTAACCTATTGCTCCCCCGGCCCCCCCCCCCCTCAGGAAATACCCTCCCGTCAATGCTAAAGGTACAGTTTCAGGTCTGAGTTATTAGAATAGCCTCTCTCACTCTTATGAATTTGATTGACTACTTAATTGAGTTGATCACTTAACTATCCCCCCCCCACTAAAACCCCTCCCCTCCCAACCTCCCTCTCGGAAACTGGCGGGAAAACATTGAGTTGATCGGTCATTTGGAGGGAGTTCTAATGTAGTGTATGTAATATTGTTTAAACAATTTATACAATGTGTAGAATATTGTTTAATTATTTATGGCAGTGTATGGAAAATAATTTATTTATTAACTTAATGAATTTGCCTAGAAATCTATTACTGTGTATGGAATATTGTTTAAACAATTTAGACAGTGTGTGGTATATTGTTTATTTAAACAGTTTGGGGAATACAAGCCAATGTATGGAATATATTTTATTTATTTATTCAACGAATTTTTCAGAAGAGCGATCACAACTCCCACCACCCCATTCCCATCCCCTCACCCCCTCCCCTCTCCCCCATGCTCCTCTACCTAGAAGTTGGCGGCTCTGTGGTGGAGAAGAAAGATCTCATGAAGGGAAATTCAAAGATATGTTGTTCTTCTATGAAACAAATAACAAAAAAAAAATAGTTCGAATCCTCCAAGGATGAGGTAGCAAAATCACCTTTCATACTTGACACCTGAGAAATTCCTGCGACTCCTCATGATGTTATTCAATTAGAATATAATTAGTTTGAATTTGATTAAATTTGTATAAATTCGTTTACATTTGTTGAAATTTGTTATCTACCAACAGCAGTAGCAGCTTAGTTCGGTGTTACCACCAAAAGAGGCTGTGATATCAGTGCTTGTTGAACTGTTGGTTTGGCAGGAGCATGAGGAACTGCTGATGCCAGACAGAGGGAGTTTTAATAGCTGTATTACATGCACTGAGGAGTGAAATCACAGCTCGCTGCATGAAGAACGGAAGCAATTAATGCTTGAACATATGAAGAGAAAGAATTCAGTCCTCCAAATAAATGCTTTGCATTAAAGATGCATCACACACTGCATGGAAACATTTGTGTCTGTTGGAATTGCCTGTCATTTCTAAAACCTACGTATATGCTCCCATCACACAAGAGACAACTGCCTCCGAGCCACCAGACCAAAGAACTGACCTAGCTCATGAGTTCGCTTGATCGTGCAGTTCAGTCCATAGGACCACACGTCATTATACAATCATGTGTTTTCCTCAGCTGCACGTCTACCCCAGCCTCCTGATCCCCACGGTGGTCTGGAGGGGAAAACTGTCGGGAAATGACATCAACCTGTTCAGGGGTGCTGCAGAGAGGAATGAATGCACTTTATTTATTTCTTGAACAGTTTATTTAGAGACATATTTCACCTAGTTTATTTATTACACTGATACAAAACACTCACCCTGCCGGTGGTCTGGAGGAGGAAAATTGGAGTGAAAAGGAATCAGCCTGTTCTGGGCTGCTGGAGAGAGGAAGGAGTGTACTTTCTTTATTTTTGGAACAATTTACTTTTGGAATAATTTATTTAGCGACGGATTTTACATAGTTTATTTATTACGCTGATGCAAAACACTCACCCTGATGTACCTTGGTTCACAATATACAACTTACAGACTTGGATACTAGTCGTAAATAATGCATTATGCTGATGTGCAGAGACGCAAACAACTCGTAAATCGCCAAAATAATCCAGTACACAGTATACAGACGTGCAAATTACTCATAGATCACTGAAATACTTCATGCAAACACGCTCACAACGCTTAAACACCCGAAAATAATTCAGTGCGCGAACCTTATAAGAGACTCTACCCCTGCTTCTGCTGGACGGAAAGCCTAAGTGCACCCGTGTAACACATGGAAACTGTCCAGATGCTGAAGAGGTAGGTTGGGTTAGTGTACTTTATTTATTTTTCTCGGGAAACCGAGGCAAATATTAACATAATTACGTAATTAATAACAAAGATCGGGCCTAATTACACAACTATACGCATAGCGCTGCACAAGGATGGCCTAAAATCGAAATACAGTTCAAAAACTGACGATACCACACAGCTGGTGTTATCCTGCTGGGAAAAAAATTTCGCAATACTTCTCGAAACTGAGGCAAATATCGACCCTAATTACGTAATTAATCACAAAGATCGGTCCTAGTTACACAACTTTATGCATAGCGCTGCAATAGGATTTACTAAAATCGCAGTATAGCGCCAAAACTGACGATACCATACAACTGGTGTTACCCAGCTGGGAAAATAAATCCCGCAATACCACTCGAAACCAACGACAGAAAAATTCAAGCTCTAGCCTACACCTACAAGACGTGTAATATAGCGGTATACTTCTGGTCGGTTGCAGGTAAAATCGGTAACGGTTGTACAGGGCGGGTTGGTCAATGACATTGTGAGGGGTGTCATTCAGTCTCTAATTTTACCCTAAGACAGCGAGAATGCTGTGTGACTCCCAGCAGCATAGGGACAGATCGCAAATTAAGCACTAAGCTTGAGGTGTTAGAAACATGTAGAGCGCTGTCTGATATACTTTGATGATGGATGTGTTCAAGAAGTAACAATGAATGGACGTGACGTACTGCACAGTCATGTATCTGCATTCGGAATAATACCTGCAAAGTGGAGGAGGGGTGGTTTAGCTATGATACTGAAATTGGGAAACATTCTGTCACACCACTGGTCGTTGTCGAAATTACTGTAAAATTGCTAAAATTGTTCACACTATCAACTTTTCCACCCCATCTGTCCACTGGTACGCTGTTGGTTACCACATAATGATTGACTGACAATGCTGGTTAGAGTTGGAAAAAGAGTTCTGGGGATGCCTAGCACCAAATCAGTGATCGGGTACATGACTGCAATATGAGGAATCAGTCGAAGTGGAATGAAGAGCCATCACCTATTCCGTCACTGTGACAGATGAGTTTAAATGTAGAGGTCGTGAATCGCCTTCCGACTGTAGTTTCGAGACTTTCCATAACGCCGCAAAACTCTCCCGCTTTCCTTACGTTGTAACTGACTTTTATTTAAAATCAACCAGTGCGTGCGGTGTGTTAAGGTAGCAGCAGTAACAACATGATTTACACCATGCGACGTCTAGTTTTCTGCTAGAAGCCGTGGATAAGAATGTGTTAATGCCAGTTTAGAACCTGACACAGACCTCGATGCTGTAGTGGAAAAACAAAATGTTTGGCAGTGTACAAAGCGTGTTAGAGCAGAAAATAAACAATGTTTCAAACAACAAGACAGTGTCACTAGGAGCAGCTCTTGTCACTTACAGTATAGTCTGCAGGATTTGTAAAATAGTCTGGATAAAGCTGTCAATCAGACAAGGATTGAATGTTGTTTTTATAGACCACCAGCATTCGCAACAAACGTCGCAGAACGTTTCAGGGAAAGTCTTGAGTACATAGGAAGTAAATATCCAAATTATCCATTAGTTATAGGTGGAGACTTTAATCTAGCATTCATTCAATGGGAAATTTACACGTTTATCACAGAGGGCACAAGCAAAGATTCGTGTGAAGTTATTCTAGGAGCGCTCTCAACATACAACCTTGAGCAATTGGTTAGAAAACCAACTCGAGATGGGAACATACTAGATATCATGGCGACAAACAGACCTGATCTTATTGATGAAGTTAATCTAGAAGAAGGTATTAGCGACCTTAATGTAGTTGTGGCTTCTATCTCAGTGGAAGTTGCAAAAAAACCAAAGAAACAGGGTAGAGTTTTCTTGTTTGGGAAAGCAAATAAAACTGTCATTAATGAATATCTTCATAGTCAGCTCCAAGCATTCACCGCGGGACACAAAGATATTGAGCATCTTTGGTCGGAATTTAAAGGTATGGTCCACCATGTGCTAGAGAAATATGTGCCTGGCAAAAGTATAGGTGAGGGAAGGATCCACCTTGGTACAACAAAGATATTAGGAAGTTGCTGAGAAAGCAGAGAATTTTGCACATTCGTTGTAAACGTAGTCACTGCCCCGCTGACAAACTGAAATTATTGATTGGCGACACCATGGCGTGTCATGTGCACCACGACCAAATAGTGGGTAGAACTGGAAGGAAAATCACTAAGTGACCGAAAATCGATTTTGCTGACAATAAAACAAGAAAATACGGCCAATGCTGATTTTCGTTCCAATTCGAAACTGCAATTATGCGAAATGAAAGCAGATAGAAGGACGCAGAGAAATTCTTTTAACGAATTTGAAAGCAACATTTTAACTGCAGATTCAAAAAATAGCCCCAAAAAATTTTGGTCGTACGTAAAATCTATGAACGCTACAAATAATTCAATACCTTCTCTTGCTGACAGTACGGGAAATGTAACTGATGATGATAAACAGAAGGCCGAAATTCTAAACCTGGCCTTCAAAAACTCGTGTACGGGAGAGGACTACAGCACCATCCCCCTTTCAATTATCTAACAAACGAAAGGATGGCTGACATAGTGTTTAGTGTATCTGGGATTGAAAACAGTTAAGATACTTAGACGCCACGAAGGCATCTGGCCCAGATGGTATCCCTGTAAGATTTTATGTTGACTGTGCTACAAATATAGCACCATTGTTATCCATCATCTATCACGGGACTGGATGAAGGGGTAGAAAATCGGATGCACATAATTACCGGCCAATTTCATTGATATCTATCTGTTGTAGAATCATGGAATACATTTTGTATTCACGCATAATGCCGTTTCTAGACTCTGAGAAGCTCATCTGCCGAAACCAGCACGGTGTTAGGACACAGCGGTCACGCGAGACACAGCTCGCCCTCTTTGTGCATGATATACAACAGGCTCTAGATACCGGCTCCCTGGTTGATGCTATATTTCTCGACTTTCGAAAGCCGTTCGACTCAGTTCCGCACTGTCGCTTGCTGCAAAAAGTTCGCACTTACGGTCTATCCAACGGCATTTGAAATTGGACAGAAAGTATTCTAACAGACAGGAAACAGTATGTCGTCCTGAATGCGGTGACTTCAACAGAAACAAGCGTAATTTCAGATGTGTCCCAGGGCAGCGTAATAGGTCCTCTGCTTTTTACAATTTATATAAACGATCTGGTTGATGGTATTGACAGCGGGCTTAAACTGTTTGCCGATGATGCTGTAGACTACAGGAAAGTAGTGTCATACGGAAGTTGTGAACAAATCAATGAGGATTTGCAGAACATAAATGCGTGGTGTAATGACTGGCAGTTATCTCTCGATGTTAGTAAGTGTAACCTACTGCGTATAACAAGGCGAAAATCCCCATTAATGTACGAGTACAAAATAAATGCCCAGTCTTTGGAAGCGGTAACGTTCGTCAAGTAACTGGGTGTGACTATTCGAAATGATCTCAAATGGAATGATCATATTACAGAATTAACAGGTAAGGCGAACTCTAGATTTATTGGTAGAATCCTGAAGCGATGCTGTCCTTCAAAAAAGGAAATAGCTTACAAAACGTTAGTTTGTCCAGTCTTGGAGTATTGCTCGTCTGGGACCCTTAACAATTGGGTCTGATTCAAGAGATTGAGGTCCAAAGAAGAGTGGCAAGATTCGTGACTGGTACATTTAGCCATCGTGAGAGCGTTAAAAATCTCAAAAAAGGTTTGAAATGGGACACTCTTGCAGATAGACTGCATGCTAAACAGAAGGGGCTCTTCACGGAATTCCTAAATCCGATCTTCACAGGATGTAGAGCATATATTATTACCACCAACTTTCAAATCGCGAAATGATCACCATTCAAAGATAAAGGAAATGAGAGCTCGTACTGAGGCGTTCAGACAGTCGTTTTTTCCTCGCGCGATCCCAGAGTGGTACAGAGGGGGGAAATATGACTTTGGCGCGAATTGTGCCCTCCGCCGCACACCGCTTTGTGGCTAGAGGAGTATATATGTAGATGCTATCATACTCCTACAGTACAGGCGATGAAACTTTAAACTAGTCTGTGCAGTTGATCAATACCTGTACATTTAATAGGATCATCACAAGTGTTCGATGCCTGCATGAATGCAGTATTTGTTTTCGATATGTGAGACGAGAGAGATGTGGTAAAAATCTTGTCGAGTTCTCTATCAGATAAAGGTTGTGGAGGTTTTATAGTTCCTAATTTTTCTCTGTTGTATGGTATGGAATAACGAAGGTAGCATGTTGGGGAGATAGATGCGAATGGATGCGGATCTGTAGTACTTCTATGTAGGCTGGGGACGCATCACAGTGCAGTAGCAAATCGTCCTTCTCGCAGTTACCGCCTCTATCGAATGGTCAAAACAGAGTCCTGTCGCAGTAATGCAGCTTAGCCTGCTTCTACACAGGATGCAGAAGGTGGTAGATATAGTTTCATCCAACTCCTACTCAGTTCCGACTTACATTGGAATTATCACATGCGCAAAGCTGCAGGGATGGTAGTGCAGAGTCTGTGAGGGGCATTTGCAGGATGCATAGGGACTACCTAAAACGATGCTGGAATTTTACAGTAGCAGATAAGTTCGAGAAAGGTGACTTGTTTCGAGATATGAGAGTGACAGAAATATGATTCACTAGTAGTGTAGGGGAAGGAGTGGAAGAAAAGGTTACAGGAGAATATGGGTTTGGGACAAGGAATGAAAGAGGAGAAAGTCTAATTGAGTTCTGTAACAAGTTTCAGCTAGTAATAGCGAATACCCTGTTCAAGAATCACAAGAGGAAGAGGTATACTAGGAAAATGCCGGGAGATACGTGGAGATTTCAATTAGATTACATCATGGTCAGACAGAGGTTCCGAAATCAGATACGGGATTGCAAGGCGTACCCAGGAGCAGATATAGACTCTGATCACAATATAGTAGTGATGAAGAGTAGGCTGAAGTTCAAGACATTAGTCAGGAAGAATCAATACGCAAAGAAGTGGGATACGGAAGTACTAAGGAATGACGAGATACGTTTGAAGATCTGTAACGCTATAGATACAGCAATAAGGAATAGCGCAGTAGGCAGTACAGTTGAAGAGGAATGGACATATCTAAAAAGGGCCATCACAGAAGCTGGGAAGGAAAACATAGGTACAAAGAAGGTAGCTGCGAAGAAACCATGGGTAACACAAGAAATACTTCAGTTGATTGATGAAAGGAGGAAGTACAAACATGTTCCGGGAAAATCAGGAATACAGAAATACAAGTCGCTGAAATAAATAGGAAGTGCAGGGAAGCTAAGACGAAATGGCTGCAGGAAAAATGTGAAGACATCGAAAAAGATATAATTGTCGGAAGGACAGACTCAGCATACAGGAAAGTCAAAACAACATTTGGTGACATTAAAAGCAACGGTGGTAACATTAAGAGAGCAACGGGAATTCCACTGTTAAATGCAGAGGAGAGGGCAGATAGGTGGAAAGAATACATTGAAAGCCTCTATGAGGGTGAAGATTTGTCTGATGTGATAGAAGAAGAAACAGGAGTCGATTTAGAAGAGATAAGGGATCCAGTATTAGAATCGGAATTTAAAAGAGCTTTGGAGGACTTACGCTCAAATAAGGCAGAAGGGATAGATAACATTCCATCAGAATTTCTAAAATCATTGGTGTGTAGAATATATGAGTCTGGCGATATACCATCTGACTTTCGGAAAAGCATCATCCACACAATTCCGAAGACGGCAAGAGCTGACAAGTGCGAGAACTAACGCACAATCAGCTTAACAGCTCATGCATCGAAGCTGCTTATAAGAATAATATACAGAAGAATGGAAAAGAAAATTGAGAATGCGCTAGGTGACGATCAGTTTGGCTTTAGGAAAAGTAAAGGGACGAGAGAGGCAATTGTGTCGTTACGGCTAATAATGGAAGCAAGGCTAAAGAAAAATTAAGACACTTTCATAGGTTTTGTCGACCTGGAAAAAGCGTTCGACAATATAAAATGGTGCAAGCTGTTCGAGATTCTGAAAAAAGTAGGTGTAAGCTATAGGGAGAGACGGGTCATATACAATATGTACAACAACCAAGAGGGAATAATAAGAGCGGACGATCAAGAACGAAGTGCTCGTATTAAGAAGGGTGTAAGACAAGGCTGTAGCCTTTCGCCCCTACTATTCAATCTGTACATCGAGGAAGCAATGATGGAAATAAAAGAAAGGTTCAGGAGTGGAATTAAAATACAAGGTGAAAGGATAACAATGATACGATTCGCTGATGACATTGCTATCCTGAGTGAAAGTGAAGAAGAATTAAATGATCTGCTGAACGGAATGAACAGTCTAATGAGTACACAGTATGGTTTGAGAGTAAATCGCAGAAAGATGAAGGTAATGAGAAGTAGTAGAAATGAGAACAGCGAGAAACTTAACATCAGGATTGATGGTCACGAAGTCAATGAAGTTAAGGAATTCTGCTACCTAGGCAGTAAAATAACCAATGACGGACGGAGCAAGGGGGACATCACAAGCAGACTCGCTATGGCAAAAAAGGCATTTCTGGACAAGAGAAGTCTACTAACATCAAATACCGGCCTTAATTTGAGGAAGGAATTTCTGAGAATGTACGTCTGGAGTACAGCATTGTATGGTAGTGAAACATGGACTGTGGGAAAACCGGAACAGAAGAGAATCGAGGCATTTGAGATGTGGTGCTATAGACGAATGTTGAAAATTAGGTGGACTGATCAGGTAAGGAATGAGGAGGTTCTACGCAGAATCTGAGAGGGCAAAAACTGTAGAGGAAGACAGAGATTGGAATACGTCAAGCAAATAATTGAGGGCGTAGGTTCCAAGTGCTACTCTGAGATGAAGAGGTTAGAACAGGAAAGGAATTCGTGAGGGGCCGCATCAAACCAGTCAGTAGACTGATGACCAAAAAAAAAAAAAAAGTGGCTGTTATCATTAAAGCACTTCTCGATAAGATCCAATGCAGGTATGTGCTTGAATGGGGAGACTTGATTCTAAATCCCAGACAGTGTCACTAGCGGTTAACGTAGCAGTAGAAATCTGAAAAGCTAGTGTACATTTCTTATGACCTCAATCAGCACAGCATCTACTGTTTATGACCCTTGTCAATCAACAACCTCCTATAGCCCAGTGGATATATTACCGAATTATCTAATGGCAGTGGCGTGCGGGATTTGCCAATCCCGTTTTCATACCATGTTCCTTAGCCGAATCACTTTCTAAATTGGGTAATTTTTATTACGAGGTTGCATCGACGAAGACGTGTAACCGCACTGCCAGTCTGATACTATATTCAGTGTCACGTTTTTTGTCTGGGGAAAAACCACCTCACTCAGAGGTAATGTCGTACCTCGATTTACCAGGTGTACCGGTATGAAATGAGCGTTTTTTTTGTGAAAATGAAACACTAACTTTGAATTGAAAAGTAAAAACATTTTATTCAAAGTATTGACCGTTGCTTTCTATACATTTTGACCACCTTTCTGGCAATTTGTGGACACCACGCCAATAGAAATGTTCGTCTTTTGAAGCAAACCAATCAGACTCCCAATTTTCGAATTCTTCGTAGGAATGGCAGTGTTCCTCAGCCAATGCGTGTCCCATTGATGAAAACAAATGGTAGTCGGAAGAGGCCAAGTCTAGTGAATACGGTGGGTGGGGTAGCAGCTCCCAGCCAACTGTTTCGATTGTATCCTGAACCACTTTTGCTTTGTGTGCAGGTGCATTGTCGTGTAAAAAAATTACTTTGCCATGTCTTCTGGCCCATTCTGGTCTTTTTTCGATTAATGCATAGTTCAAATTGATCATTTTTTGTCTGTAGCGATTAGTATTCACAGTTTCACTGGGTTTTAGGAGCTCATGATACACCATACCTTTCAGATCCCACCAAACACAGAGCGTTGTCTTCTTGCCGAATCGATTTGGTTTTGCAGTCGATGTTGATGGTTGTCCCGGATGAACCCATGATTTTTCTCGTTTGGGATTCTTAAAATAAATCCCGCCAGTAACAATTCAATGGAAAATTGATTTTCTTTCATGTCTTTGAAGCAAAATTTGATAAATTGCTTTTTGGGTTTTCCATGTTGCACCCATTTTCCACACTTTTGGATCTTTCCCATAGCTTTCAAACTGTCAGAAATTGTTTGTTGTGCAACATTTAGCATTGCTACCATTTGCTTCTGACTCAAAGTATCATCATCATCCAATATTGTTTGCAATTCGGCGTCTTCGAACGTTTTTGGTGGTCTTCCACATTCTTCATTTCTTACATCAAAATCATTATTTCTGAACCGTTGAAACCATCTTTTGCATGTTGATTCTGATAGAGCATGATCACCATATGCCTGAACAAGCATCCGATGCGACTCTGAAGCACTTTCTTTCAAGTGAAAACAAAAAATTAATGCTTTCCGCAAATCATATTTTTCTGGTACAAAATTCGACATTGTTAACACGATGAAAACATGTGATGTTGTTTGTTCCATGACTTGATGTACACTAAATATCTTTGACAGATGTCATACCAACCAACCAAAAAAAATTAACGCTCGTTCACAACAAATGTTCCCCATCGACACATTTCTATCTTAACGCTTATTTCATACCGGTACACCTGGTATAAAGCCAGTATAGCTTTTATCATGGATACTAGTATGCACCTGTAGAACCAAGACCGCTTGTGATGGTAATATGGTTGTGTTTTTTAACATCTGACGGTTTGTAAGCCGATTACGCCTCTCTTTCTAAGACAGTGGTACTAATTGCAAGAAAAACGTATGAGACATACCCACCAATCGTTGATTTTCAGTCAGTAATATTTCGTATCATCAGCAAATCAGTTATTGACGACGTATTACACTTACTAGTAGAGGATGTGTGACAGGTTTGCCATGAGCATTAGGTTTATAAAATATGTGTTTGTTCCAACATGTGCAAAGAAGATGACTATGTCCAGTCGTAAGGAAGGTACGGATTTGACTTGGAACAGTGTGATAGGTAAGGGAAGAGTCATAAGAATGGTACAGATATTTCTATTTCCAGAGCCCTCAGCAGTGTGTATTTTCGAAACTTCGCTCAATGTCGAATGTCATTCAACTGAGACCGCAATGACAACTTTTAATTGTAAGAAAAGCGACCACATATATATGTGACCGATGTCATATGATGATTCTCTCTTTGCGTGGCCTGTTGCGGGGGTGATTCGGGTTTCCCGCTAACCGCAGAGCCGTCCGCACGGAGAGGTCTGTTGCAATGCAGGAATGAAGTTGGCTTAACCGTGTAGTCCTCTAGACGGCCGAATTGCGAACTAATGCATAGTATGTTTTGGAGAGTTTTCGTGATCAAGTAGAAATTTGAGAAGATTCAATATGGACGTGTATTTGCGTTGTGCCATTATTCCCTCCCATGTAAATTGTTCCGTTGACTGCTTCGTCACATTTCACATCTTTATTTAGTTGAGAGAAAATCGATTGTGGTTTGTTCATCTATCAGTTGGAAGACACGTTTGCTGATTCTCTAGATATGAAATACACCTTATTTGAGTTTGTAAATTATAGGGGTGATTTGGAATCTTTTACATCACCAACACCTGTATTCGCGAGTGCAAGTATCGGTTTTCTCTATTATCTTTTTCGAATTTCCGTGTAAATGTCATCGCAGACGTGGTGTGTGTTTCATTAGAAAGTAAAATACTCCACCGATTTTTCTCGAAAACAAAAAGGAACTGCAGTTTGTCTATTATCGTGGAAAGGGGACATTTATTACGAAATTTTTTTTTTAGTAGTTGCTTTATTATAGGACTCGAGTTGATGGGGAGTGAGTTCCCTACGATACTGCGGCTCTCTTCCGGTCCCAGCTGGACCATCCTACGTCACGTTAAGCAAAGCTGTTTTCCATCCTAGAACGAGAGGCGTTGGGGACGTGTCTAGCCTATGATAGCGGCGCCTCCTAGCCATTAGGGTCTGCTGCGCGACAGTAGTTTAGACGACCAAGATGTATTTGTAAAAGCTCCCCTTTTATCTCCTACCTGCTTTTGTGTTGACGAAGCACGATAGTATCAAAGCGGCCGGCGGCTAACACGGGCCGCGAGGCTGTCGGTGGAGTAGCTCCATTTCGTTGGTTGATTTTCGGTAGTTTGTACATGGATGAAGATGCACGTTCAACTGCAGTCTATTAGAACAATGATTTTAACCAGAACATGTGATACATTATGACCCATGCAATATGAGTGTTGGATTTTTTGGCGACAATTTCGAAGTGTAATTATAACTGCCAAGCATTTTTTTTCTCCCATGAGCTGTGATAGCGTGTATTGGGTTCAGTTAGCTGGGCTGTAGGGTGATTATTAGCGGGAGTCCGTAGTGATCTCTGACGTAAAACAGCCATACATACTGTATGCTTGCAGGTAAAACACTTCTTTTAAACTGGACTCTGTCTAAGACAGCATCTACACTCCTGGAAATGGAAAAAAGAACACATTGACACCGGTGTGTCAGACCCACCATACTTGCTCCGGACACTGCGAGAGGGCTGTACAAGCAATGATCACACGCATGGCACAGCGGACACACCAGGAACCGCGGTGTTGGCCGTCGAATGGCGCTAGCTGCGCAGGATTTTTTATGCACCGCCGCCGTCAGTGTCAGCCAGTTTGCCGTGGCATACGGAGCTCCATCGCAGTCTTTAACACTGGTAGCATGCCGTGACAGTGTGGACGTGAACCGTATGTGCAGTTGACGGACTTTGAGCGAGGGCGTATAGTGGGCATGCGGGAGGCCGGGTGGACGTACCGCCGAATTGCTCAACACGTGGGGCGTGAGGTCTCCACAGTACATCGATGTTGTCGCCAGTGGTCGGCGGAAGGTGCACGTGCCCGTCGACCTGGGACCGGACCGCAGCGACGCACAGATGCACGCCAAGACCGTAGGATCCTACGCAGTGCCGTAGGGGACCGCACCGCCACTTCCCAGCAAATTAGGGACACTGTTGCTCCTGGGGTATCGGCGAGGACCATTCGCAATCGTCTCCATGAAGCTGGGCTACGGTCCCCCACACCGTTAGGCCGTCTTCCGCTCACGCCCCAACATCGTGCAGCCCGCCTCCAGTGGTGTCGCGACAGGCGTGAATGGAGGGACGAATGGAGACGTGTCGTCTTCAGCGATGAGAGTCGCTTCTGCCTTGGTGCCAATGATGGTCGTATGCGTGTTTGACACCGTGCAGGTGAGCGCCACAATGAGGACTGCATACGACCGAGGCACACTGGGCCAACACCCGGCATCATGGTGTGGGGAGCTATCTCCTACACTGGCCGTACACCACTGATGATCGTCGAGGGGACACTGAATAGTGCACGGTACATCCAAACCGTCATCGAACCCATCGTTCTACCATTCCTAGACCGGCAAGGGAACTTGCTGTTCCAACAGGACAATGCACGTCCGCATGTATCCCGTGCCACCCAACGTGCTCTAGAAGGTGTAAGTCAACTACCCTGGCCAGCAAGATCTCCGGATCTGTCCCCCATTGAGCATGTTTGGGACTGGATGAAGCGTCGTCTCACGCGGTCTGAACGTCCAGCACGAATGCTGGTCCAACTGAGGCGCCAGATGGAAATGGCATGGCAAGCCGTTCCACAGGACTACATCCAGCATCTCTACGATCGTCTCCATGGGAGAATAGCAGCCTGCATTGCTGCGAAAGGTGGATATACACTGTACTAGTGCCGACATTGTGCATGCTCTGTTGCCTGTGTCTATGTGCCTGTGGTTCTGTCAGTGTGATCATGTGATGTATCTGACCCCAGGAATGTGTCAATAAAGTTTCCCCTTCCTGGGACAATGAATTCACGGTGTTCTTATTTCAATTTCCAGGAGTGTAGTTAGTTGAATGTATTCCCCACCAAAAATAATAATGGTTGTACCTTACACCCCAGCCTTTCCCCCCTAGCTTGTAGGTGTAGGGAGAGTTTGAGTGTTTTAGTCGTTGGTTTCGAGTGGTATTGCGAGATTTTTTTCTCCAGCAGGATAACAACAGTTGCATGGTATCATTAGCTTTGCGGAGTATTGCCGCCGTGGTGTAGCGCTATGCATATAGTTGTCTAATTAGGTCCGATCTTTGTGAATAATTACGTAATTAGGATAGATATTTGCGTAAGTTTCGAGTCGTATTGCGAGAATTTTTCAAGGCAGGATAACACCAGTTGTATGGCGTCTTCAGTTATTGCACTATATATGCGATTTTAGGCCATCCTTGTGAAATGCTATGCATATAGTTGTGTAATTAGGACCGATCTTTGTGATTAATTACCTATCTGCGGCAGTTTCCTGAGAAAAATAAATATAGTACACTAACCTTACCTTACTCTCCCTTGTCTGGAGAGTTTCCATGTGGTACGAGGGTGCACTTAGGCTTTCTGTCCAGTAGAATGAGAGTTCGAGTCGCTGATAATTTGCGTTTTTGACGTTCACTGAGTGTTTGTGCACTGAATTATTTTCGGCTTTTTATGCCTTGAGAGCGTGTTTGCAGGCATTATTTCGGTGATCTACGAGTAGTTTGCACGTCTGTATACTGTGTACTGGATTATTTTGGTAATTTACGAGTTGTTTGCATCTCTGAAAATCAGCGTAATGCATTATTTACAAGTAGTTTCCAGGTCTGTAAACTGTATATTGTGACTCCAAGCATGTCAGGGTGAGCGTTTAGCATCAGCGTAATAAAGAAACTAGGTGAAATCCGTCGCTAAATAAATTGTACTAAAATAAATAAACTACACTCATCCCTCTCTCCAGCAACCCACAACAGGCTGATTCCATTTCCCACCAGTTTTCCCCTCCAGACCACCAGGGGTGCGGGTGGGGGGGATGAGGAGGCTAGGGCATATGTGCAGCTGATAAAAACATGTGATGGTATCATGATTCTGTGCTGCTATAGACTGAACTGCATAATCACATGAACTTGGAAACAAGGTCAGTTCTTTGGTCTTGTGGAGCGGAGGCAGTTGTCTCTTCTGTGGTGGGAGCATATACGTACTTTTTAGAAATGACAGACAATTCCAGCAGAGACAGATGTTTCCATGTGTTGTGAAGCACATCGTTAATGCAAAGCATTTATTTGCAGGACCGTACTCTTCCTTTTCGTATGTTCTAGCATTAATGCTCGCTTCCATTCTGCATGCAGTAAGCTGTGGATGAACTCCTTGGCAGAATAAGTGCATGTAATACAGCTATTAAAACTTCCCATGTATGGTATCAGCACATCCTCATGCTCATTCCACACCGACAGCTTAACAAGCACTGACATTTCAGCCTCTTGTGGCGGTAACACCGAACTAGGCCGCTACTGCTGTAGGAAGACAATAAATTTCAACAAATTTCAACATATTTCAACAAATTTAAACAAATTATATTCGAGCAGAATGACATCATAAGCAGTCTCAGGAATTTCTCAGGTGTCAAGTAAGAAAGGGATGCCACCGCCTCATCGTGTGCGGGACCCGAACTGACACGTGGTTCACAGCTGACGGCTGCATCATCACTTCGCAGGGGCTGCCAGTCCATCCCAATTCCTGGGAATGTGTGCGGTAGCGTCCTGTGCAGTCCAGTGGACAGGGGATGGCTGACGGTGAGTGCTTCATTATCGAAAGGTTTTTAACTGTGCGTAATTACGTGTAAGGCAACGGCTTTGCCGCAGTGGATACACCGGTTCCCGTCAGATCACTGAAGTTAAGCGCTGTCGGGCGTGACTAGCACTTGGATGGGTGACCATCCAGCCACCATGTGCTGTTGCCATTTTCGGGGTGCACTCAGCCTCGTGATGCCAATTGAGAAGCTACTCGACCGTATAGTAACGGCTCCGGTGAAAGAAAACCATCATAACTACCGGGAGAGTGGTGTGATGACCACACACCCCTCCTAACCGCATCCTCCACTGAGGATGACATGGCGGTCGGATGGTCCCGATGAACCAGTTGTGGCCTAAAAACGGAGTGCATACAATTACGTGTGATGTGTGTTTCATGACTGTATTCCTTGCGCAATCGGAATAAAAAGGGAAATGTGATCTATGTAATTACTTCTCACAAGACCTGCATCTTTCCAAACAACAGAGTATGATGAGCAGGGGAAATCCAAACCCCACAAACTGATTTTTTCTTATAAAAGAACTATATATCCTTGAATTTCCTTTTGTGAGATCCTTCCTCTCCACTGCAGAGCTGCCAGTTTCCAGGTAGAGGAGGGGAGGGGGAGAGGCGAGGGTGCGAGGGGGCTGGGGCTTTGGTGGCAGGGATTGTGATCGATTTTCTGAAAATTCGTTGAATAAGTAAATAAACTATATTCCATACACTGTCGTGAATCCCCTAAATTGTTTAAATAAACAACATACCACACATCATCTAAACTGTTTAAACAATATTCCATACACATCAATCGATTTCTGGGCAAATTCAGTAACTAAATGAATAAACTACATTCCATACACTGCCATAAATAACTAAACAATATTCTATACATTGTATAAATTGTTTAAACAATATCACATACACTACAATCGAATTACCTCCAAATGACCGATCAACTGAGACTTTTTCCCACCAATTTGTGAGAGGGAGGGTGGGAGGGGCGGGGATTTAGCGTGAGGGAGAGGTTAATTAATTGATCAATTTAATTAAATTGTCAATGAAATTGATAAGTGTGAGAGCAGCTATTCTAATAACTTAGACCTGAAAGTGTACCTATAGGAGTGAGGTGGGGTGTTTCCTGAGGTGGCAGGGGAGCATAGGTTAAGTGTCTGTCAATCAACAGGAAGGATCCTTTTATCAGAAGATTACGTTAAGTACCTGTCAATCAAAGGAGAACAGTAGGTTTGCCCCTGATTGCTTACCTGTAACTGATGCAGGCAACCCGCACCAACAACATAGACTGGCGATTGCTTTGTCCCCCTACTCATGTCCGCTCATTGCACATACCTCGTCTATAGGGTGGGACGTTCACACACTTCGTAATTTTAGTGATGAACTTGTTAGTTGCAAACTGGAACACTGAGACATATTCAAATCCTCATTTAAGAGTATAGATTAATCTTTCCAGAAAGAAAGTGATACCTGTGTAAACTTGTTCTTAAAATAACGTCAGAGGGCTTTGGACTGAACTTTCATGGGCCAGTATTGACAAATTAGAAGACAGAATTTTTACCAGGACAATTTGCTGTAGTCATCCTTACATCTAAGACTCAGAATTTCATGCACACAAGGGCACTTCAAAACTAATAAGAATCTTATTGGTGTGCAATTCACTGCTTCAGAAATTGACACACAGCAGTAGAAATGCGCGTCAGCTCTTCCAATGACTGCAAAAGAAACTCTCTATTTGCTTCATGAATGTTGCGAAAGTTGTTGCAATATTTTTTGTGGTCAACGGTGTTTAGTTCCATGAACAGTAAACTGTGCAAGGGGTGGTAACAGGCTGCGAGTAATAAAAATAATAAAGACGTGTATTTGACGTCTCTGACTTCAGACAACACTATATATATATATATATATATATATATATATATATATATATATATATATATATATCTTATGGGACTTAACTGCTAAGGTCTTCACTCCCTAAGCTTACACACTACTTAACCTAAATTATCCTAAGGACAAACACACACACCCATGCCCGAGGGAGGACTCGAACCTCCGCCGGGACCAGCCGCACAGTCCATGACTGCAGCGCCTGACACGGCTCGGCTAATCCCGCGCGGCAATCAGGTTTTATTTCCGGTGACCTTCCAAATAATTAAATTACACATTTAATTTTCCCATTTGAATGCTCGACTTAACTGTTTTAATCGCGTTATCTGGAGTGTAACTGCGGACGTAAATATTACGGCTGAAAGCTCTCGGGGCCTCAATTACGCAGCTGCATCCACAAATCAAACCACGCTGCACAACACTCGACTCTTGCTTCCCTCTAACAGTTCCAAATTGTGAGTTGATTTTTTATTGAAATGAATTAAAAATATAACTGAACCTAATGTTCAACTAATTAGTAGCATAACATGAAAATTAACTGCATATATTGGAAATATAGCAATTTGCAATAAACAAATGTATATTTTTAGTAGAGAGATTTGCGTACCTAAACTTGTAGAAAGTAAATTTTGCGGATACGCAGTATTTCAAACTGTCCATGACAGTAGAAGGTGTCGCGGATCGACTTTTATAAAACGAATCACAGAAAAGAATGACTAACATTTATCTGTTTTTATTGTATAATAAATGATAAATGCGTTCTCCAACTAGCTGAACTTGTACCCCTTGCCCGTTTTCCTGCAATTCCGTCTGTTAGGCCAATTTCAAAAACTTCAACCGGTTCTACTGTCGTCAACACACTGTCAAAATTAGACAGCATCCGAAATAAAATCGTTTTGAAGAACCATGATACCTGAGAGGACTAACTACACAACGAAAAATTTTTTCAACAGACAGTTGATAGCGACATAACACAATGTTTATAATTTGCTCTGTACCACTACACAGCTGAAACTCAACTGACTGGTCTATTGGCCAATGCATAAACGTTCTGTTATGTTGTTACTAACGATTTTCTGTGTGTGTGTGTGTGTGTGTGTGTGTGTGTGTGTGTTATCTAGTCACTCCACTTAGCAATTATGGATGCTCAGAATTATTGTAGAAAGTTTTGTATAAGAAGCTATGTAATTTGCATTAACGTGTGTGTGGAGGTACCTTGCTTCAGTTCAAGCGTTCGAAAATCGCTTGGCAGCTTAAACTGCAGTAACGCAAATAAAGGTTGCAAATTCAGAGACCTGTGAATCCGTGTTGTTTTTTAGTACACTCGTATTCATAGCGGCGGATGACCAACCAGCAACAAAATTTGTTGGGCACGTCAATCCTGAGATTACTGTACAGAGTCTTCTGCTGCTCTCTCTTCACAGCTCTCGTCTCACTTCCAGCACAGCTGCAGCCTTCCGCACCATTGCCAGTCTGCTTCACACATTACTATTTAAGGCTTTCCCTGCTCTTCTTTCCGTCCACCATCGCTTTACCTACAGTTTCAATAGTGCCTCATATCGTAATATTTCACCAACCATTGTGTCTACACGATTCATTATGTTCTTTATTAGATATTTTCCTCGTTACACGAAGTCTAGGGCATATCGTTCTAATGTTTGTCACCGTTTCGTTTATTTCCTCAGTTTTCATGATTCGCGCCCTTAGATAGCTGTACTCCGAGCACGGAATTTTGCAAAAGCTCTTTCTGGTCTCAGGATATACCTTTTGAATGACAACAGCTTTTACTTTCCACCTTTTACTTTCTTCGCTGTCACGTCTCTCTTACTCCTTACTTCTTAATCTTTTCTGATTCCTGGACGTTTACAATCTGTTTATACAGTGCTTGTGCATTCACATTAGAATTTCCGCCAGATATGAGAATTGTGCGGGACCGGGACTCGAACCCGGGTTTCGCGCATATCGCGAGAGGTCGCCTTAACCACTTCGTGTACGGAGCACGTCTCCAGGACCGTCACTAACTTCCGTACGTCACGAAGTCCGCAATCCTTACGCTCGCACATTTCGCGATTCTTCCACCTAGAGACACAAATATTTTATCGTCATTTTAAGCCGTCAAGGCGACCGCTAGTGATAAGCCTGAAATCCGGGTTCCAGTCTCGGTCCGGTACAAATTCCCATGCGCCGCAAACAGATAGTCAATCCAGATTCATTTAAATGCGAATCCATTTCGTAATATTTACCACAGTTGTAACTGCCAAAACAGTGTCTGTTGCTTCAGACACGCTTGCATATCTGGCGGACATTGTGTTGTGAAGGTGCGGACACTGCATAAACACAGACATTGAAATATCCTTGATGTATCAGTGCCAAGACAGGCTAAAATGACGTTGAAATATATCTCTTCCTGGGAGGAAATCACGAAATGTGCGAATGTGAGGGTTGTGAATTCAGTGAAATGTGGATATTCTGCTTGTTCCAGGATTCCCCACCCCCCAGGGGGCTCCCATTTGTGAGTGCGTGTTTGGCAACCAAGAGGTCCAGCCCCCTCCCAGCTCTACTTTGCAGCGCGGGGTAGCCGCACGCACTAAGAGCGTCTTGTCCGCGAGGTTCCCCCCGTCAGAGGTTCGAGTCCTCCCTCGGGCATGGGTGCGGGTGTTGCCCTTAGCGTAAGTTGGTTGGTTGGTTGGTTTGGGGAAGGAGACCTAAATCAGGATGGCCGGACGCGGGATTGAACCGTCGTCCTCCCGAATGCGAGTCCAGTGTCTAACCACTGCGCCACCCCGCTCGGTAGCGTAAGTTAGTTTAAGTTAGGTTACGTAGTGTGTAAGCTTAGGGACCGACGACCTCAGCAGTTTGGTCCCATAACACCTTACTACAAATCAAATCAGTCATCTCTACTTCCCTTTCCGTGCAGCAAGTCGACCTTTCTGCTGTTTGTTCCTCCCCCCCCCCCCCTTTCCCTTTCTGTCCGTCCATTGGACGGTCTCCTTGGTGCCTACTGCCCCCGGATTTGGATCGTGATTCTGGACACTCGTAATCTTCCATTCCGGCATTCTACGACTTTTCATTCTTCATTTTATGGTCCCATTCTTGGGTTTTACTTGCTATTATTTTCTTTTCCGAATGTCACGGAAGTGCGGGTCGTGCAGATAAGGCCCCCAACGTAGCATATGTTCCACCTTTCGATCTTTTTCTCTTCGCGCCCTTCATTTCTTCCAAATTTACAACGTCCAAAACCCAGCGCGGTAGCCATTCTATTGTGGGAGGTAGGGCCATGACCACACAGGAGTCGCGCCGATGCCGGTGGTTTCTCAGCTGCATATCCCCACGCATGCCAGCGACTACATACCCATTGTGGCTGGAGCAAATGTATTCCAGGCAACAGTTTACTGATCAGGTAACCGCTGCTGCGGCTGGCGGGGTGAGGGGGGGCGGGGGGGGGAGGGGGGGAGGGGGAGCTCATGGGGAGACTTTTCGGCGGAAGACTCTCACATGAAGAGAATTAAGTTATCATTTGTAGGTGGCCGCACCGGCACAGTAATCTCTTCTGAAGGTAACAATTATTACAACGCTGAGAGATTTTTTTTTTTCACTCATCAGTCATCTGACAGGTTTTGCGTAGACCGCCACGATTTCCTCTCCTCTGCCAACCTTTTCGTCACATCCTTGCGCTTGCCACCTACATTCTCAATTACTTGCTGGATGTATTCCAATCTTCATCCAGAATTTCAATCCTCTGTAGATTTCTTAAGTACAACGGAAGTTATGTCCTGATACCTTAGCCGATGTCCTGTCTTCCGGAGCCTTCTTTTTTTCAGTGCTTTCCATATTTTTCAGCTTATTAGTCCACCATATTTTCAAGATTCTTTTGTAGCACCATATCAGAAATTCTTCATTTCTCTTCCAATTTTACCACAGTCCATCTTTTAATACAATACAATGCTGTGCTGCAAACTAACCTTCTCAGAAAATTCTTGCCTATCTTCGATTCTAGTAGAGTTCCCTTCGCGAAGAATGCCTTCTTTGCCAGTGTTAGTGCGCTTGTTATGTCCTCCTTGCTCCGTCCATCATGGGTTATTTTCCTGCCTAGGCAGCAGAATTCATGAACTTCGTCTACTTCGCGATCCACAATACTTATGTTAATTTCCTCGCTGTTCTCTTTTCTGATACTTGTCATTACTTTCATCTTCCTTCGATCTGTTTTTTATTAACATTCTGTACTCATTAGACTGGTTATTCCAATCTACACATCTTGTAATTCTTCTTCACTTCCCCTATGGATAGCAATGTCATCAGCGAATCTTATCACTGATATCCTTTCACCATGAGTAGTAATCCCACTCTTTTATTTCCGTCATTGCTTCTTCGATATACAAATTGAACGATAGGGGCGAAAGGCTACGTCCTTGTCTTAAAAGCTTTGTTCTTGGTCCTCCAGTCTTACTGTTCCCTCTTTGTTCTTGTACATATTGTATATTATCCGTCTATCCCTATAACGTACCGCTAATTTTCTGAGAATTTCAAACATCTTTCACCATTTTACACTCTCCAGCGCTTTCTCCAGGTCGACAAATCTTATGAAAGTGTCCCGATTTTTGTTAGTCTTGCTTCCATTATCAACTACAATGTCAGAACTGCGTCTCTGATGCCTTCACCATTCCTGAAGCTGATCGTCATCTAACAGATATTTGATTTTCTCCTCTACTCTTCTGTTTATTGTCAGTAACTTCGTTGCATGAGCTGTTAAGCTGATTGTGTCACAATTCTAGCCTTGTCGGCTCTTGCCATCTTTGAAATTGTGTGGATGATGTTTTCATATAACTATGATGGTATATCACCAATCTCGTACTCTCTAAAACCCGATGTGAATAGTAGTTTTGTTACCAGTTCTCCCAACCGTTTTCAAAATTCGGATCGAGTGTTATCTATCCGCAGGGCCTGACCTGACTTTAAGTCGTCCAACGATTTTTTAAATTTTAAATCTAATACTGAATCCGCTATGTCTTACCTATCGACTCCTGTTTCATCTTCTACCACATCAGACAAGTCTTCCCCTTCATGGAGGACTTCAGTGTAATCTTTTCACCCATCCGCTCTCTCCGCTTTCTCCGCTCCATTTAACAGTGGAATACCCATTACACTCTTAATGTTACCGCCCCTGCTCTAATTTCGCTTTAATTTCACTGAAGGTTGTTGTGACTTTCGTAATGCTGATTCAATCCTTTAGATAATCATTTCTTCTTCGATCTTTCACATTTTTCATGTACCATTATCGCCTTAGTTTCCCTGCAGTTCCTATTTATTTCATTCCTAGAGCGACCTGGTTTTCTGTATTCCTGAATTTCCCTGAACGTCATTGTACGTCCTTCTTTCTTCAGCTGAAATATTTCTTCTGTTACACACGGTGTTTTCGCAGCTGTCTTCCTAGTACTTTTGTTTTTCATTCTAGCCGCCATGAATACTTGAACTGCTGTTACCGATGTTGATTTACTGTCGATTTTCATAACAACCCTGTCACTGAACATAGAACACTATACGCCAACAGAACAAACAGCCCTGTTTCGGGAAACGCCACGTGTGACATTATTATACAGGGCTGTCGCTACGACCAACTGAAATTTATTGCAGAGTAGTGCACCGTATCAGAACGTGATGAATGATTGTACAATGAACAATGTAACACGATGAATAATAAGATAACGAAACAAAGCACTTCACTTATCCATTCAGACAACATTATTCTTTATCTTCTACTGGATAAACAACAATCAGTTACCGCGATTTTGTAAAAGTACTACAATATGTATTTTTCAAACATTGCTTCAAACCATTACTATCGTGTTTTTGTGATTCCAGGGATTCGGTTGCAGGTGCACCTATCAATGTAAACAAATTACATTGGATATAAGACTCGCATTGTCTAAAGACTCCTATAGTTTTAATTACAATCAACAGTCAGCATTGTCAGAACAAAAACGTGTAAAACTTAAGCACATTAAAGAAGAGAGGTTGTAGGAGATATTACTCATAGACACTTCAGTTTTTCTTATTTCTTAATAGCCAGATGACACCAAATTTGCCATAAGATTTTATGTCATGTCTATAACATAACTCCTAGTAGAACACAGTAATTCCAAGAGAAATTAAAAATTTCGGGGGGGGGGGGGGGGCAATGTCATACCTGATAATGTAAAGGAAGCTATGCGAAATCATATACGATCATGGCCAAATAGGAAGTCATTATAGTCGTCACAAATTCGAAAAGAGTTGCTTGTCCGATGATCTAAATTTTGAAAAAAGATGTTTGATATATTTAGAGAACAACATTGTGAACATAAATGCCATGAAACGTATATAGAGAGATTTTCCACTCGGATTTCAATTTGTCTTTTGGTCTCCCTAAAGCAGATTCCTGCTCGTACTGTGACAGGTTGTATTTGGGTATTATGTCAGCAGAGACAAGTGAAGAGAGACAAGTCATTGAAGTTCAAAGCAGATTACATCATTACAATGCTGAAGTAGCTTATAAAGCAATGAAGGAAGATGAAAACAAGGCCAAACTAAGTCGTAAATACAGTGTACTTTACATTGATTTACAGCAAGTGCTCTTCTGTCCTCTATTGTCCCACTCCTCAGTATTCTATCAACGGTAGTGTTCATGTTATAATCGAGCCATACATATTGATGGAACTTATGATGCAACTGTTGTGACTTGGCAAGACAGCCAAGCCACTAGGAGGTAGCCGAAAGGCACGCGTTTAAGCTCACGCAGGCTGGCGTGAGGTCTGGAACAGCTAAAGGAGTTGAGTCTAGTAAAAAAAGTACGTAGCTTCTGGAATACTTAACTTTAATCCATAATTGGTGAACATTGGTCTGACGGTACATGCGTCACAAGATAACTAGCAATTGATAATGGCGCCTTGCTAGGACGTAGCAAATGACGTAGCTGAAGGCTATGCTAACTATCGTCTCGGCAAATTAGAGCGTAATTTGTGAGGGAACCATCGCTAGCAAAGTCGGCTGTATAACTGGGGCGAGTGCTAGGAAGTCTCTCTAGACCTGCCGTGTGGCGGCGCTCGGTCTGCAATCACTGATAGTGGCGACACGCGGGTCCGACGTATACTAGCGGACCGCGGCCGATTTAAAGGCTACCACCAAGCATGTGTGGTGTCTGGCGGTGACACCACAGCAACAATGTACTTTTGGCACGAAAGCGTGGCCAGACGAGGATCGGCCGAAATTTCTTCGTGTATATTGAAGTACATCACCTCAAACTATCAGCCCTTGCTCTGGGAGAAGAAAAACTTTAGTTATTTGGTCTTACAGAAGCATAGGGAAAAACAATAATTGGCGTGTGTTGTCAGTTAATACTTAATAACTTTGGGATGTTTCAATCACACGTTCTTGGTATCAGCTCATAATTTTGTGCAGTGTGACCGAAAGTCTGCCCTGACAGACTGTCAAAAGATACATCTCACTGGACAATTCCTTAAAAACTAGATAGACGTTATCGCTTCAACAATGCCGATGAAACCTTTCCTTGTATATGATACGCAGCCTAAGGACTCCAAAGATTTGAGTGATTTGGAACATTCATTGGATACGAACTTCAAAATAACTTCATCACATTGAATGCAGATATCAGCAAGTGATCCTGGAACAGTTCGTATCAGAATCAGCCACTATGTGCTACTACCATGATATGCATATTCCAGCTCAAATAAATCACAATGGGTTTGCAATACATGTTGTAAGCCCTATAGTGTCCGCCAATAACTCAATATCTCTGCTCTAGTCTCAGCTGTTGCCAACGAAAGTAGAAAAGATGAAAGATTAAATGGCTATGTGCAAGTCTATTCGAGTGGAATTCAAACAATTTTATGAAGAACAGAAGGCTGAGTAACATTTTGGTGTACTGATTTCGTAACTTAAGCCAGCATAATGGATACTACAAAAAATAACTTCATCATTATTTCCTCTGCGTTACACGTAAAATATTGGCGGATCTATAAAAATTTAGTATTTAGTATTAAGGATGTTCCATATGAACATTTTGTTGAATACTGTGGTTAAATCCAATCATTTATGTATTGTTGTTGGTTTCAACTTTGTGCTTCTGTGTACGGTTACAACCTTGTTCTGTTTCAAGATATTATTTTTTTCCATTATTTCTTTATTTACATGTGACGTTTACAAGTGCATCTTAGTCAAATAATAATGTCAGTACACTTGTTTCATTGCAATTTTCGGAATCCTATATTGAGCCTGTGCATTTTCCTCTTCAGATTTTCTAGTTTCCCTGCCAGTCTCAAGTTTTTGACATTCCACACACTGATTCATAGTTCCTTACCCTCTCGTTGGTTATTAAATGTTTTTCTCATAGTCATCTCGTTCTTGGCAGTCGTCTCCCAGAGATTCAAGTGGGTACTACTCCAGAATCCTTTCGCCAATGGAGAGATCATCATAACACTTTGTCAGTTACAGGCCATATGTAATTACGATATACATTACCTATTTTTAATGCTTGGTTTTGATCGCCTTCTGCATCCTCATGCTATTGATCATTGCTGATTCTCCGCCTTTTAGGAACAGTTTTCCATCCGAAATGCAAGAGAGTGTGTGAGATTGCAGGGCACTCTCACTTCTGATCTGGTGTCGTGCTATTAATGTTCTTCAGGAAAATGATCTTTATTACAATCTGACTTCATACATCATGATGACATGGTGGGCAGTAGTTAATACTCTTGCTTGTGTGCTCTTTTGAAGGAACAGGGGTAAGCTTTACCTGCGTTCAAAGGAACATGGTGCCGATTTAAGCGACGGCAGTAAAAGCATATGGCGACTGGAGGCTGATGGGAGCGTTTTTTCTGTAGAATCTGAGTGAAAACATTTCTGGACTACCGAGTTCTGCAGTCTCATTGTGCAGACACGTTTCGATGGCGCCAGTCGGTCTCCGGTCGTGTCATGGTAGGCTGACTGGAGCCGAGGAGACGCCACAGCAATGGCCAAAGCACTGAAAACTGGCAATAAAACAGAGGAAGGGCCCATGTTAGGCAGGAAGCCGATGAGACAACTGTGACTTTTCTGCGAATTTCCGTGGGACAGGTCACTGGCGCCCAGATGTCCAGACTCTGTTTCAAAACATATTTGTGTAGGCATGAGGCCTTTAGCGAGTTAACGGCCATTCTTGGGAAAATTCGAATTGGACGGAACAGGGGAGATAATAGTCTTTTTATGGAGGGCTGTGCTTCCATCCTGGTCATGTTGTTAGCAAAGACATGCCATAAACACGTGGGAAAGAGGAGACGAAGCTGAAACTTTTTTTCTTTCCTTTTCTCCCAATTTACTTTAAAGTTTCTGATTGGTCAAATCTGTGTATGCAGAGCAAGGGGCAGTCTCCCATTTTCGAATGCGGCTCTCTGCCTCGTGGCTTGTACTAAAGTGGAAGGAGTCTAAGATGTAGAGAAAGAGAAAGCCACTCTTGCACTGGCACTTCGCTAGTAAAGGTCTGTACATAAACGATGAGCCTCGTGTCCTTTGCTAGTGTGCCACTTAGAGCCTGTGCCAGTAACCTTCTGAACTGTCAGAGGTACTACTTCTAGCATCATGCACACAACGATTGATGCATGGGTGTACTTATTTGTCCTGAGTCAGCCATCTAGACGTATTCCGTCATGCATGGTCGTGGGATAGAGTCAAATTGGTTTGGTAGACCAGCAAACGGGTTCACCTGCACACTGGAATCCACCATGGTTTCAGAGGCCACAGGGAAGTACCTGCATTCCGAATTAGCCAAACGCGAGACCGCGTATTTGCATTTTTGGGCGCGCGCTGCCGTCCATGACTTCTGTGGTGTCACCGCCAGACACCACACTTGCTAGGTGGTAGCATTTAAATCGGCCGCGGTCCGCTAGTATACGTCGGACCCGCGTGTCGCCACTGTCAGTGATTGCAGACCGAGCGCCGCCACACGGCAGGTCTAGAGAGACGTCCTAGCACTCGCCCCAGTTGTACAGCCGACTTTGCTAGCGATGGTTCACTGACAAATTACGCTCTCATTTGCCGAGACGATAGTTAGCATAGCCTTCAGCTACGTCATTTGCTACGACCTAGCATGGCGCCATTATCATTTGCTATTTATCTTGTGACGCATGTACCGTCAGACCGATGTTCACCAATTATGGATTAAAACTAAGTATTCCAACAGATACGTACTATTTTTGCTAGGCTCATATCCCTGACCTGTTCCAGACCTCACGATATCCTGCGTGAGCTTAAACGCGTGCCTTTCGGCTTCCTCTCATAGTGACTTGGCTGTCTTGCCAAGTCACAACAACTTCAGTCGCCGAACGCATCGTGATGTGCCGCCCTGACCAGCAAAAGGGTAAAGTATTCGCTGCTGCGGCGTAGGACTCCAATATATGTTTGACAGCACCCTGTTGTTTCGAAGACTATTTTTCTTTTTGGAATAGTATAGATGCTTGATTTTGGCGTAATTTGTGCTATACCGCGGATTCACGTGTATGAAGTCAGATAAAGCGATAAGTGTTCTGGTTAGTGTCGTATGTCGATCCCCAGTTTACACTTTGTCCACCACAGACCCCATATTAGTGAGAGTGTTTGTCAAATAAAATGTTTGTGTGCCGTTTCTTTAGCCATTTTTTTGTCTTATGATGTTAAGAAAGAATAGATCTATTGTCATTTAGCTCACAGCTCCTTCCCTGTGTTCTGGTTAACATTACCTTTGCCAATTTATTAAAGTCCTGATCACAAAAGGAAGTAGGAACCTTTCAATTGGCGAACCGCTGACAGGATCTAGGGCCTTGGCACATCTGTGATACTGTCATTTTGCGTCCTTGCCGAACAGGTCCACATTATTATGAAATAAAAATATAACAAAAATTATAGTTCATCAGTATGTTGTAGATACTTAAGACTCTGATTGTGTTGTTAATGTGTATAATTGTATTATTTATAGAGCATTTGTGTCAGTGACATCTGTGTCATTTGTCGACTGTTTTTCCATGGTTGCTAACGGCGTTGTCGTATTGTTTTTGTGGTGTTTACTATTGTATTTGCTTTGTATTTGGTTGTTTTTTGGTCTGAATCTTGTGTGCTATTGTAATAGTCTCGGACTGCACACTGCTTCGTTAAACTTTTTGACGACATTGTATTGTACTACGTATATCTTGTGGGTTAGATAACATGGTTGTCCAAGTGCTGCACGGATAATTAAAGTTTATTGTTGATAGAGAATTTGAGTGATAACGAGTAGTAGGGCAAGACAAGTAGACCAGGAGCGGGAAACTAAAGCGTGCGTCATGGAGGAAGAGAGCAGTGAAACGGTGGAGGCACAGTTTGAACGTAGGGAGGCGTTGCTGTTGAACGGTGTTATCAACGACGATGTCGTGCAACAAGGAAATCAGCGAGCCAAAAGCGATATGGACTTTCTTCAGGGAACAGACAGTGTCAGATCGCGAGTGACAGAAGATGTGAATGTACCACAAGATATTGGAGTGGAGGTGCTTATTAGAAATCCGGACAGAGAAGACAGCGCGGTATCAGAACACAATGATGCGGATACTGTGGTGCCACCGCCAGACACCACACTTGCTAGGTGGTAGCTTAAATCGGCCGCGGTCCATTTAGTTCATGTCGGACCCGCGTGTCGCCACTGTGTGATCGCAGACCTAGCGCCACCACAAGGCAGGTCTCGGGATACGGACGGGCACTCGGCCCAGTTGTACGGACGACATTGCTAGCGACAATACGGACGAAGCCTTCCTCTCATTTGCCGAGAGACAGTTAGAATAGCCTTCTGCTGAGTCCATGGCTACGACCTAGCAAGGCGCCATTAGCCTTACCTAGTTTGAGAGTTATCGTATAAATGTCTCAAGAAGAACGTTGTAAACCAACAAAGATTAAAAGTTAAGTATATTCCAAAGCTACGTGTTTTCTTTATAGCAGTCATAACATATCCTGTTCCAGAATTGACGCCAGTCGGCGTGTGTGTACGCGTGCCTTTCTTTCGGCTCCCTTCCCAGTGTGGCGTAGCAAGCTTGGTACGCCACAACAGATACAACACCGCAGAAATCAAGTATGAGTTCGGTCGATCAGGATACTGAGCAAAAGGAAGAGGACTTCCATCTGGCACCATTTTTAATGGGAATGAAGAAGAAACTCGATAAAGGGAATGGAGGTTGGACTAAAAGGAATGGAGGAAAGATTCATGGACTAAAACGAATGGAGGAGAAAATTACTGAGTTAGTACGAGATATTAACCAGACGAGGACGGACATCATAAATATCGATTCTCAGGTAAATCAGATGGCAGAGGAACACAAGACATAGGCAAATAAACTCCAGGAAATCCTAGTTAAAGTAAAACAAGAGCAATGAAAGATTTAAAGACTGCACATCATGCTAAGAAGACGGCAGATGGGCCAAGACAGTAGCAAGTTTCGCAAGACGTGTAGCAGCTGAAGCATCGAAAGCGAGTTAACGCACAGAACAGCAAGTACGAGAGGCAGTGATCAATTTCAACAAGATGGTCGAATGCGTGGAAAAGCCACAAAATGACGCGGAGCAGCCCATCGACACGAAAATACGTGACGCTATGGATCTTCATGCGACAGCGGCCATAGGCAAATTTATTAGCTGAGCTGCGCAAATTAGGGACTGGTTCGGACGTGACAACTGCAAGTCCAGTGAGCGAGACTGAAGACGTCCGCACTCTCCTATCATTAAAATCTCAACAGGAAGCTATCAACAGGAGTATGGAGAAGAAATTGGAGGAGACGCTAAGGAAACAAATTCAAATATGGTCAAACGCGAACGCAACAGAAACAGAAACAAATTCAGACGGGACGGATAACTATATACCGTTAGCAGCAAGCAGAGGACATGGTGAAATGAACGTCGCATTTTCTCGAAGCCGAGGAGGGAGCAAAAACGAGAGGACGTCGAACAAGGACATCCAAAGGACTGATATTTTCCGTAGGACGGAAGTTGTCGACGAAACGCCATTAGATTTTCAACACTTCTTACAAGTCCGAAAATACGAAGTTTTCCGAGATAAGGGTAATTTTACTCACCCAGGCACTTGGATATCACAATTTTACCTCTCTTTACCTCCAAATTTGCCTTTAAAATACAAATTACACTTTATTTACAAACACTTGCAAGGGTCACTTGTGAAGAAAATGCGCCGACGTGTAGAAGTTACCAGCAGTTCAAGGACAGCTTCCTAAACGTCTACTTGCCCAAGGAGACGCAAGAGCGCAAAAAATATGAGATGATTGTTGGCAAAGATTTCGAGAGTTCGGGCTACAAAAGCTCAGTCAAGTTCCTTGATGCAATGATTGACAAGAACCAGTATCTTGCGTACCATGCTCTACCGTTGACATCATTCGTCATTGTTACACCAAACTTCCGTCAGCATATCAACAAGTATTAGCTGGCAGGTGTAATATGGGGCTCACCACTTTTCGTAACACTCTCTACGAATTAGAGTAAGCATACCGAGCAGAGAATATCAGAGAACATAGAGGAAACTCTGCAGGTACGTCGCAGGCCCTATGTTGCGTGCACAAAATAACCATTACAATAATAGGAACGGAAATGTACGGAATGGAACGCGTTACGGAAACCATTCACGGTCGGAAAATTTCGGGAACAATGAAGTTGAACAACGAAGAGACTAGAATGTGAATCGCAATAGTTATGTACTACGCAACAGAGGCTGGAATTGAAGGAGGAGGAATGAAGGCTACGGACCACAAAACAACGGATGGCGAAACCGTGGCTCCGGTTTCAACGATAATGGAAGAGGTGCCCGAATGAACAACGGAAGAAGCGGAAATGGAGCACAGGTCGAAAACATTGAGATTCGGGGACCGAACCCAGGGCAGCGAGGAAATGACAACCAACGCCACTGACCTTCTGAACAAGCCACAGATAGTTTAATGGTCGGTGACAGCCGAACGTAAGCACAGTAGCATAAGTTTTGTTTAGATATAATAGTTTTGGGGACAACAGTCATTTGTTTGGAACCTTTTAGTAACTTCACAGTGGTAATTAGCATAGGAACTTCTCCCATTACTGCTAGTCGTAGGAGTTAGGCATTGTTACAATTTCACTGTGCTAGTATTTCTTCGTAACATGTATCAAGCTTATAGATGTACAGTTGGTCAACCCAGATATGACTAATTACAATTGTTGAGAGTAGAAATGTGCCGATTTCACGACGAAAACTTCGTTGTTTTATTCGAGTCCTATTTCACGCGAGTTAAAATGTTCTCGTAGCAGTTCTGCAGTTTGCACGGCACGAAAGAATCAGGTGTCACAACAACGATAGAATTTTATATCTTGCAGTCCGAAACAAGTGCACGAGTATCGGGGCGGAATTCTTCTCGTAACATCTTAGAGTTCAGCTGCAATCATATTTCTTCTGTCTATTGTGTGTGCATTGCAGTAAACGCCCTTGTACGATCCGGTACATAATTCGTAGTACAGTGTGTGAGAGGGGCGTCGTTGAGATTAGTTTGCGAGACCCATAGAGGTCTTTGGCAGGATAGTCGTGTATTGTCCACGCGAGAGGCGTGTTAACTTTCTTGGTGTTTCACTGTGGTTGCCCAGTGCAATGTATCTTCGCTGTGGGATGATTATTGTCATCGCCAGTGGCGCGATGTATTTGTGGTGTGTTTTTTGTCTATGGGTGTCGCCTTTGGTTTGATGTATCTAGCGAATGGAATATTTTATTCGAGTGTGGTTACACAGATGAGCTATCGCGTCTTACGCGATTGTTGTTCACTGTGGTTATTCGCTTGTGGATTTCGCGTTTGGTATTCTGCATTATTGTGCAATGATATTTGTCTGGGCTTTCGCGAGTAGTTCGCGAGCGCGTGAGTGGTTGAGCTTGGGCGATAGTTTGTACTTGTGGCGTGAGCACGCAATGTGCGAGTCACTTGGGGGTGTCTTTGCAGAGTGAGTGAGGCACACTATCAATTCATGAGAAAGAGAAGAACAGTAGAGATGTAGCTTTTCAGTCATATGTCAATAAAACCTTGGGCTTCTTTTATGTTTGTTTCAGGAGCTGGAGTGGAAAATTTGTACACTAACCTGAGAAAATTTTGTGTCAGTTTCAGCAAAAAGACAATTTTGCAGCGGTTTTTCTCCCACATAGGACAGCGAGCAGACTGGAGATTTCAGCACTTGCCTTCGGCAACTGTGTGGTCAGCGCGACAGAATGTCAATCGTAAGGGCCCGGGTTCGATTCCCGGCTGAGTCGGAGATTTTCTCCACTCAGGGACTGGGTGTTGTGTTGTTCTAATCATCATCATTCCATCCCCGTCGACGCGCAAGTCGCCGAAGTGGCATCAAATCGAAAGACTTGCACCCAGCAAACGGTCTACCCGGCGGGTAGCCCTAGTCACACATTTCATTTCAGCACTCACTGAGATTTACGCCGTACACCAGCGTTAGTGCCACCATAACAAAAAAAAGAAAAAAAATATATTATGGGAAGTCTAGTAGCTTGTATATCTTTTACGGTAGTTGGGTTTCATGAATAAGTAGCAGACTTAGATGAAATGAGAATGACTGAAGTGAATGTGTATTCTAAGCCTGCTTAGTACTGTGAGTGCATACAGTACAACACCTCACCACTAGTTAAGGTTACAAAGATTTAGACACAGAAAATTAATCATTTAAAATTATTGCTGTGGAAAAGGATAAGATTATATTTTTGTAAAATGAGCTCTATAAACCATTTTTTTCAAATTCTAGGAACAATGATGTAAAGCAATACTTTACAATTTTGTTATAATCCACCGTGTTTATGCTGTAAACATACTAATTCTCCATGTAAGCATTGTGCAGACTATGGGCAACTGAGTTGATGGCTACATATCAGGCAGTCGGAGAGGTCGCTGACACTGGAGTGGCTGTAGCAGCTGGGCAGTTGGGCCACCAAGTAGGCAGGATGGTCGAGGTCGTCCGCCAGCCCTGTGAGACAGAGACAGAGGGGACACAGCTCTCTCCTGGGAGCAGTGGTCCACATAGTCACCGCATGGCAGCTGGTCGACATGACGTCATTGGGCTACGTGAATGGAGGCAGATGCAGACGAGCCCCTTCACGCCACTAGCTGTCAACAAAGGGGTGGTGTCCTGCCATCACGCGAGCACTTTCGCCAATGCTACCCACTCCAGGGTTCCAAGGGACCAACCGCTGAGTGGAAGGGTGAGCCCCACACCAGCAGGACGCACTGTGGAGCGCTGATTGGAGGTACTTACGTGTCTGGAGACACTGTCGTCTCAGGCGGCGATGGCGGGAAGTGATTCACCTCAGACCTGTGTCCATATGCTGCCCGGGTCATCCCATGATCGTCTCTGACACTGGCAACGCATTGCCGACCACCACGTCATCCAAGATGCTCAGAAATCGAGACGCCACTGTTTGCTGCCGACAGATAAGGTCCTACCACACTGAGAGTGCTGCCTGTAATGTACGTGCCGAGAAAAAGGGGTAACCCATCTCGACAAACTCATCCCACATAGTTGCCACATCTAACCTGTTACATGAAATGTGTAGTGCTGTGTTTATTCATGTGACAATTGTAAATTTACAAAATCGGACTCCCTTAAGACCTTTGAGAAGGGAGCTGTAGGAGCTCTGTTGTTGTCATTAATTTGCTTTATGAATGTTCGTTCCACATACGTTTAATGTATGTTTTATATGTGCCCGACTGTTTTCATTTTTACAAGATCACATGTATCTTCTGTGTTTTTTTATCAAGTTTTATTTTCTCTTAGTGAACTCACGTATTATTTTTTCGTTTCCTATAAAGATTCGCTTGTTTTATGTGAATCATATGTTGTTTTTCTGTGTTGACTCTTGTATCTTTGTACTTAAGGAACACACTGACACCTTTTAGAGAAATAAGATGAACATATGGCGTATGCAAAATGAAAACCAGGAATCTTTTATATTGGGTGAATGTGAGAACGTTTGTGATCGATGTTCTATCAAGGAATGAATGCAGTTATGTCTATAATTGGACTGGGGTAAAAATTTTCCATGGGGCAGGGAATCCTCAAGATAACAATATTATATCCTGGTTAGGGAATAACCCTCTCTGGCCCAAATTTATGGATGAATGAGCAGATAAATCTCTGCATAACTCTGCAAACGTTTAGTAATTGTCAGTGAAGACTAGGTCTTCAAGAATATAACCTGAGCGTACACCCATCACATTTTTATTTCTCGCTTTAATTTTGTAGGCATGCAGCAGAAATTGTATGGATGACCGGAGGTTGAACACCTTACTGTGGAGAAACAAGCGGTTTCAAAATGGAAAAGTCGCTCTCTTCTTATTAAAACGGCCTCTCTACTCAGGAAAATCTGGTTGACATTTCTGTAACTCCCCATAACAGTCTCAATATGGTACAGAATATCATTTCCACCATTATTTCCTTTTATAGGCGAGTTCGGCAACTATTTGGAGTGATGAGCTGTGCATTTTGTCGGTTGTGTACAGTGCGGACCAAAGGACAATACTGTTGATACTGCAGCTTTCATTTTGGCCTTAGAAGGTGATTCGTTGTCTGAAAAGTTAAAGATGATCGTGTAGCAATTTGAAACCTTATTTTCCCCCTCGCATCCAGTGCTACAAAGGTAGGAGATTATTCGGGCACATGTCATCATGTTGCAACGCCAGCCCTGACTTTAAGAACTGTGATCGTCCCTTGCCCCTGAATGCTTCTTCTGCCTCGCCTCCATCCATCTGTATCAAGCCATTCCTCCTGTTGTGCCTAGAAATCCTGCCTATTTGGTTCGCTAGACAAGTCAAACAACTGATGTTAATGAGTTTTATTACAATTAATCAAACACAATACTTCACTTTGGCAATTATACAGATCTGTCGCAAGCAAAGGGCGACATACGAAATAATCAGTCTTTCCAGAGACTACTGATGTCTAACTGACGAAAGTCTGTTCTGAACTTCTATCGAAGTGGCTAATCTTGATGCTGCTATCCAAGTCGGTTCCTCCAGTTGGGTGCAGCACTTATGTCCTCTTCAAATTGGGGCCGCTGCTGTCGTGTTATCGTCCTGGAAGGGAAGTCAGTCAGTGCAGGAGTTTCTACCGACTCACGTATCAAAGAAACCAAGAAGAAATGTGATCATCAGCATCCTATACGTATGATGATGACGTATGCTGTTGTATCGTAGTAAACTGGAGCGAAGTCTGCACATCTTGTTCTCCTTGTAACATGGAAGCGAACTGTTTCCAGAGATGGGTTTCTATGTAAAACATGACCTACAAAGTTCCCTTTACAACCTCTGAAAGTGTGTAACATCCTGCATACCGAACTCAATCCTAGTTCCAGGAACCGTAGGCTTTCCAGAGAAAGGCTGTGTAGGGTAAAATCATTGTAATCAACTATTGGAAGTATAATCTCTTTTTTTATACATCGGAAAACTTTTATATTTTTGTATCGCATGGAGAGGTGCTGATTTCTTCTTGCTCATCGCAGCTGCGTGTTTAGCCCAGTTTAACTTTTCTTCTACTTGTTACCACATAGAATAGTAAGTGGCAGTAAATTAGAAATTTTTATTAAAGTTCATTCGCATTGCCATATGCAATATCCAGATAAGTCAGGAAGTGTGTCGGTATGTCGCAAGCGGGTCAGCTCTTCGACACGTTATGACAACATCCGCTGAATGAGAGTATGCATTACGAAGAAAACCAAGGAAGTGAGGCAAGTGTATTCGTTAACTCATAAGACGTGGTGTAAGAAACACCACCTCTTACACATGAACATGTATTGAGGACCTGGTACAGCATTTAAAAGCCTGTTAAGTGAGTATAGCAGAATAAGGAGGACGCCTGCTATCATTACGAAGCGTGCCTCACGTCATAGTGCCAGCTATGTAATCGAGATGATGGTTTTCATCTGGTGAACTTTATGCTGCTTGCCGCCCACCATTTAGTGTTCGAGAAACTGAGCGTTTTCCAACAACATCGCCCCGCAGAGTGGTGCCAGCACTGAACTCTAACGTAGAAGCCAACATCAGAGACCCTTGGGATCCACGTTTCTCTTCAACACTGAGGCACCTATGGATGCTGAAACCTACCAAGCCGGTAGGGAGGAGATTGGCAGACCATAGAACTACTGACATCAGATATATCTCGGGTCATCATAGAATTTGGAGGCTGAGGTCACACAAGCAGCCAGTGTATGATCACTTGGTGCTGGGCAACATCCACTCCTACTCACCACCAACCTGCCAAGGAGCCTAGGATCCCTAACACCTTCTCCTGTGCCTGAAGACGCTGAGCTGACTACACAGGCGTCAGCTAAGATTCAACACGCAGCTGAAAGAGCAACAATATAGGCTGGTGCAGGAGAGCAACGACTTGTAAAGACAGTGAATAAATGATTGAATTCTAACAATGTTTTTTCTTGCATCAGAGACGCTTTATAGGTTCCCAACAGCTGTTCTGACTTCACGCAGAGGTGTCTCGGCTCGGCCCTTCTGTAAATCGGTGCAGTAGTGTGCACTCTGACGCCATCATCAGAGGATATGGCATCCGATGTGTTTGACTCCAGTGCTTGAAATTTGGAGGCAGTGGTCGGCATCTATGGAATTTACACATTACAGCAGCAACCGCAACACGGTAAGCAGAATAGACGCTTTTCCTATCTTTGGTTATGATGTGGAAAATTTAAGCATACTAATTGCTATGCTATGCCCACAGTATCTTTTGTCTAACCCATGGGACCTGGTCATTTATCACAGCTTAGAGGAAATCGTAAGGAAGCCTGTTTGGTGCCGGTGAGATGCACTATTACTTGTTTGGGAGTCATGGTAAACCATGAACTAAATCTGTGCCGGTAACCAGGGTAGATGACATGGTCATGCACCACACGAGCGTGCTGAGCGTCGCTGAGCGACGAACAGGCAGAAGAAGCAGCAGAGTGCAGTTTCGTATATTGTAAATCGTGTTTTTCTTGTTAGGCAGCTGTTGCTCTGTTTATTTTCAGTATAAATACAAGATAATGGTAAACTGCACAAAAATGCTGGCACAAAGTCAGCTACTAATAGCGATAGTGTAACTGCTCCCATCGAGCATCTATTGGCTACAGGCGGAATGAGTAAACTCTCAGGTGAAAGTGCTCCTTGGACGGCTAATTTACATCTTACGTGTGAAACCAAGACAAACGTGATGTATCACGAAATGCTGAGCGAGGAAGGTACAATTGACCTATTACAGGAACGTTTATTTCAGAGATATTTTAAGCAAAGTAGCGCTATGTTTTTTGATGAAAGGTCAAAGGATTGACACAGAAAGCAAATGAGACTGTAAAGATTTTCTCAGAAGAATCTGTAAAGTAAAAGCGCAAACATACGAGTTGACAAGAAGTCTAGAAGAGGGTCGTGTGATAGTCAGGGAGGCAGAAAACAGAGCTCTCGATGTCAGTTTTGCGAGTAATTCACGTAGGGTAGAGTTTTTGACTGCAGTACTTCGTGCTGCAACGCATCGGCAGATGGTGGACATCCCTACACGAGGAAGCAGTCATAAGCGAACTTCCGCTTCTGAAAAAAATTCCTACCCTTGTGGAAAGAAACGGTGTTTAAAGGTGCAATGCATGCAACCATTGGGAATAGGAAGCAGAATAACACAAATAAGCAACAGGAAGCTTTAAACACAAACAGAGGTGTTTCGTCCTACGGGGAACATTCTCAGTGAGTCAGAGTACTGTAGACACTAATGCAGAGATGAACTGCTGTTTGATGGGCTTTCTAAATGTTAAAGAACGTAAACTTTTAGTCGATACTGGTGCACATGTATGTGTGGTTAGTCTAGACCTCGCGGACAGGAGGAGACTTTTTTCTCCAAGATACAAACTTCGTGGATTGGAAAAAAATGATTTTGTATCATTGGGGAAACCCAGCTCATTTTTGAGATTGGAACTTTAAAGTTTTGTGAGCGTGCGGAAGTGTACGACAAGGGTATTTAGTGATTCTCCGACTTAAATTCTTGGACATACATTGCAAAAATCAATCTTGCACAGCGCAAAGTTGAACTTGGTGAGAGATTACAGGAAAATGAAGCTTTAAATGAAATGCATTGTGTCATACAAAGAAGAGTAGCGCACGTAACCAGCAACAAATAGGAACTTCTGATCCCGATATGCTTTCATAACTTTGCGACAAATCAAGTGAATCTCCAAAAAGGATTAGAAATAGCGAGTTTAGAGGTGGTCGAGGATGAGGGTGTTGATGGATCATGAGATGATTTCAGCATCAAACTGTCAGTGCATCTATACTACCTGTCAATGTTCGCCAGCTGAAAGACAGTGAATGGAAAGCCATGGAAGATCTGTTGTTAGGATTTTCAGATTTATTCGGTTCATATGGTCCACTACCAGCAAATCCTACCAAATAACACTGCATACCAACAGGATTTAATCGACCACTCTATAGGAAACCATACAGAACAGCGAAACACCTACAACCACTAATAGACGAAATTAAAGATCAACAATTACGTGAGGGTATTATCGAGCATACTGAGCACATATGTTCAGCATATACTCTTATCATACTAAAAACGTCGGTCGAAGGTACACGAAAATAACAATTTTGTTGTGACTACGTTACTTGAACGCACGAACAACAACAGATGTATAATTATCTGATCCAACACATCACGCATACGTTAGACAACCTAGGAACATATAAATATTTTTAACGATTTATCTTAGAGGTTTTTATCACTAACTGGTAGGGTTTGCTGTAGACAGACCCAAAATGGTTTTCTCAGCACGTTCAGGACATTACGAATACTGAAGAATGTCGTTCGACTTCGAAACTGCTCTACCTAGATTTCAAGCCTAAACGCCTATTAGATGCGTTACTTAACGGATTAAAACGAAGAACCTGTATGGTATATCTTTATAATAATCTATTCAAGAACTAAAGAAGATCATAGTAAACATGTGGATGATGAATTTGGCAGATTGACGGCAGCACGCATTACACTTAGTGTGGAAAAATGCCGTTTTTATCAGCCACGAATAAGTTATCATGGGCATATTATCAGTCAAGACAGAGTGAGGACAGATCATTAACTTGGTTCCACCATACCCGATTTTCCAATATCATGGACGAGTAAGCAGTTGTAGAACTTTGTTAGATTATATTATTATTGTAAGTTAGGAAAGGGATTCGCTGAAACTGCATAGCCATTAACTAAGTTGAGATGGACAGATGGTAATTTTCAGGGGACATCACAGTGTCAGGAAGCGTTCGACAAACTCACAGAGATATGAGTTGTACATTTCCAAATGTCGACATCTGCTTCCTACGTCTTCCTTAGAAAAATGAGAAATACTCATCCCAATGTTAACAGTGTTCATATAAATAGAACTTATAGACACTAAAAATTACTCTAAGTATAAAACACAAAAGCGTAAAAAAGTAAACCAACTGTTTTATGAGTTATAAGGTCCTTAAAATGGAGATGTCGCGTTTTGAAAGTACTTATTTATTATTTCGATGTGTGGAACAACAACAGTGAAAATGTCGGGCTTTGGAACTTATAATAAAGCAATATGTCTAATTTTTGTTAGGAATGTTCATTTTATTCAAACATTAGTCTCTTCAATTTCGACACTTTTTATGTTTGCACAACATTTATATAGTCAACTAATATTCATTTGCTGTAGTTCACAGATAACACAGTCTGGATCTGGATGCACATTTTGCTCCTTCTCTTCCTCATAAACTCGATGTAGTATATTCCCATCACCAAAGTTTCTATCTATCTCCACCTATCTCCACAATGTTTCCCAAGTAGTCATTCAACATCACGCAGTTTATCTGCTTTGGTGATGAGGCATCTGTGGGAAGTTCCGTTTTTTCCCTGCTGGAAACTGTGTTTCCCCATTTCAGTATTCATACATCTCTTTCAAATCTTCATTTTAAAATGTCAGGCAGGCGCTAGGTGATTTCAAAACACTTTTTATGCTTACGAACTTCCAGTTTGCTGGAGTAGCTTGGGTCAGCAACTTGTGTTAATCAATGGGACGAAAAACCAGTCCAAGTAGCAAATATCGTATTTTCCATTCGATGACTAGTTGCGGGTCGAGACATATTTTCAAATCAACAACCAAGGCAGAAAACTAAATTTACACTCATGCATAACGTAGTTATTACCGAATACTTAAACATACGAGTATGCCAAAAATACAGAACATATAGTTTTAAATCTACATAACAAAATCGAAAATTATATTCCCGCAGATGGCAAAAAATGTGTAATGCACATTTACAATGCATACAGTAGCTGGCAGTTTACTCCTTCCTCTGTCGTAAGGAGACCTCGGGAATAGAATACCCTCTCTGGACACAGGAAACATTTTTATTTATAAAAATGTTCTTCAACCATCAAGAATACAACAAATCGTACAATAGCCGTACAATACCACAATAAAATTAATACTTTCTAAAATCTTTACTAAGCAGAGTAAAATACTTAAAATCACTGACCAGTAGTACACAGCAGCGCCACATACGGCGCGCATTACAAAATTGTATTCCATGTTGGAGCGTGCTACTTACATTTAATGATTCTTACGTGCCTACATTTTGTAATATGTGCCGTAAATGGTGTTGTTTTGTTTTTCTGTTCAGTGGTTTTAAGAAGTTGACAGTTTTTAGTAACTGATTTGCACGGTTTCACACTTACTGATTTTTGCGTGCCATCATGGCATACAATTACGTAACACGCACTGTTTGTGCCGCTGCTGCATACTACTTGACAGCAATTTTACCTATTTGGTTGCTTTTGGTAAATATTTTAAAAATTTCTCCTGTCGAATTAAATTTCTTTTAGTAGTAATGTTGCATTTTTACGTGCCGTCATGGCATACAGCTTTGTAATACGCCCCCTATGTGGCGCTGCTGTGTACTACTGGTCAGTGACTTTATGTATTTGACTTTTTTGGTAAAGATTTTAAGAAGTATTGATTTGTTGTGGTCTTTTACGGTTATTGTATGAATTGTTGTATTGTTGATTGTTGGAGAACATTTAATAAATAAAATGTTTCCTGTATCTTAAGAGGGCAACTCCTTACCGAGTTTTCCTTTCGACAAAGGAAGGACTAAACTGCGAGTTATCTGTATGCATTGTAAATGTGCATTACACATTTTTTTACGTCTTCGGAAAAAAATTTTCTATTTAGTTATGTAAGTTTAAAACGATGTGTTTAGTATCTTTGGCATATGCTTAAGAGCTTGGTAATAACTGTATTATGAATGAGTGGAAATTTAGTTTCCCGCCCTGTAGGTTCATTTGAAACTGGGTCTCGGCCCGAAATTATCCATCGAATGAGAAACAAGATATTTGCAGCTTGGCCTGGTTTTTCGTTCTGTTGACTTCGTATGCCTCTTTACTAATCGTAAACTGGACAGTCGACACCTAATTTGTTTTGAGGACCAAAGTTGTTGAACACATTGTAATATTCTTCCGGTTTATTAATGGTGTCCGTTATCTTTATCTCCTTTTCAGTTCTTCCGAGTACTCGGCGTAGTGGAATAAAAGAGTGACCAACAAGTGGAAAGACCAACTGAACTTCACCGATATTCTGTGGCGTTTCATTTCTCATCCAGTAGGAAATCATGGCAATAATTATGCTCTTTTTGTTTTGTCCTGAGCAGCCGCTGGCAGTTGGCTTAATATTTTGTATGGAAGATACATCAGTTTTGTTTAATTTGTCATAAAGTACAGACGCCTTTTCGTTGAGCCCTTTAATACAACATGATTCTAGCCAAATATACACAAAAGAATTGCCCTTATATTTCGGATCATGAGATGGACCAACACAAATATTAAAATTGTACAAGTACAATTTCTGAGAGAAATGTGCCAGATCAGGAATTTTCAGCAGTACCAAATTCTTTTGGGAGTCATAAATAGGAATGAGTTCATTGATCCTTTCGCAATATGTCGTGGGACGCTTGGGCTATTAATTTGTGTAGTCTTTAACAATCACTCTAGTCTCTCTTTGGGTGTTTTAGAGTGCTGTACTTTTTCTTCCAGCATCATAGTGGTGGAACAAAAATCAGTTGATGGGCCTCTAAATGCCTACATTGTAATTCGTACAAAAAAATGTCGCAAATAAGCCTTGTTTATGTTAATATCAGGTGCAGTCCATTCATTAGAGATTGTACGGTGTTCGGTAATATTATGATCACATTGCAAAAGCAAGCAACCTTTAATATAGCCTCTGCAGGATGGAGGTCACTTGCATAACCCAACTGTTCGGTTTTCATAGCCACCTTTTGGCTCCCTTGTTTCTTGCATCAACTTCCTTTTTTCGTACTGGTGGAAGCCCAGTTTCTAAATGCCGCTGGCAGACAAGCCGTACCCAATCCTTTGAGACCTGCAAGATTCCTAAGAAAGTTAGCTGGCACACAAGGACTACATGCTATTCCATCCCTTGATGTCTCACTGCCCTTTTGTACAAAGTACTTAATGGACATAGTTTTTTCCTTCCTGGTACCTTCAGTGTTTTTCTTGTCCTCTTGGTCAATCAGCTACTGTGTATTTCAGAGTGAATGCACCGTGAGGCATTTTTTCAGGAACACTATAACACAATTTATCAAAATGCTTTATATCACGTAGGAAAAAGAGATTGCATTGGAAAGTTTCTGTTTTAAGATTACAAATTGGAGCTCTGGTACTGCTTTTCGCTGAGTGCCTACAATAATGAATAAAAACGCAATAAGAACATAGACAAACATGTAGTATAGTAGTCATAAGAAAACTGGCCAAAAAATACAAGACAAAATACCTCACACTTACCTTTCTGTTTGTTTTCAGTGTTTTGTCCGTTTAGTGGTTTCATGCACCTCTTGTACATGAGATTCCATTTTATAAGCTCAGGATAACACACCAAGTTACTTCGAGAAACGATAGATAGGTGCGAATTTGGCGATAATGCAGCATAATAATACAACATCGGGCTAATTCTGCATTGTTAAGTTTCTGTCCACTGAAAAGCAAGCAAGAAATACATAGCTTTAAAAACTTGTGGAAAATATATATCACGTATCTTACAGCAGCATACAACATCTGAAAAAGTGTATTGTGGAACATTACATGCTATCATAGTGCACAGTTTAAATGGAAAAGTCTGATTTGGAACTAGCTGAGTATGTCAAGTTTTGGAATTTTTCCTTATGAGAATATGTGCAGTTTTGGAAACCACTCTGAATTTCAGTGCTTATTTTATATTAGAAAAGAAGCGTTTTGGTGAATATTCTGTTGTTTTCTAGACATGTCTTAAGATAAAGATACAGGAAATTTACGTACCCCACTTTTGAGCCAAAATGTTGGATGTCAAAATTTGGAACTATGCGCCTCAGTTAATATCAGCTCCTGTGTTAATGTTGCCTGACTCTGAACAGGAATTCAATCTTTTATGCAGTGCCAGCAACAATGTTTTAGGTTGTATTTTGTATCAGAAGACTGATGGGAAAGAATCTCCAGTGGCATATACCTCCAAATAGTTGAATAAGGCTAAAGTTAACTACACAACAAATGAAAACGAAATGTTAGCTGTTATTTACGGAATCTCGTATTTTAGTTGCTGTTTGTATTGTCATAAATTAAAAATGATAACATACAACACATTAAAATGGTTATTATGGTTGAAAGATTCATCATCTTAAGTAATGAGATGGCCATTAATATTAAGTAAGTTCGACCTTAAAGTAACTCATAAACCAGGAGGAAATGGTACGATTGCTGATACACAAAATAGGAAGGAAGCACTTTTACAAGTAGCATGTGGAAGCCAGGCAGATTACAGAAAGGCGCAATCAGCTGACAGTGTATGTCACATGTTTAGAAAGGAAGCTTAGTTTTAAATACAGGAAGGCTTGCTATGCAGATCTGTAAAGTGTGGACCTCACCTCGTAGTTCCTGCAGTGCTTAGAATGGCTGTATTATGTCACCTGCATGACAACGTATTATCAGTTCACAGAGGGGACAGAACACCATATAGACATGTAGCTGAAGGATATGGTGGAAAACGCATCACAGTGATGTAGAAGGATATGTAAGAAACTGCATCTTGTCTGCATAGAGATGGGATAGGAGTCATAGGAAAACACATTAATACTGACAACCAGAAGCTGACAAACCATTTTCTACTCTAGGACTGATGTTTTGAAACCTTTTAATAGAATGCAGATGGTTCATAAATATGTCCTTACAATAGTAGATCTTTTTCCACGATGTTTCGTTATGGTAGCAATCCCAGATCAGAGGGAGAGTACAGTAACACAGACAATGGTAAACAACTGCTTACTACAATTTGAAGTGCCAGTAACCATTATTACAGATTAGTGAACTAACTTTGTTTCCAAACTAATGAAAGAGTTATGACACTCATTGAAATTTAAGAAGTTATGTACTAGCCCATTCCATCCTGAAACGAGAGGACAGATGGAATGTGTTCACCATACTTTATCCAAAACTTAAGCCATTACATAGGAGTGCATAGTATTCAGATTTCGATGTATATTGAAGTTTTACCATCAGTCAATATTATTCAAGAATTCGTATAGGAGCTGGTCTCTTGTGGTATGAAGTATTACATCGATGAAAAATGCTGCCACATTTTGATGTAGTTCAACCTAAACTGCGCCCACACAGTAAACCAGTGAAATATTTTGTAAAGAAATTAAGATAAAATTGGCAAAGAGTAAATTGTGGCAACACAAAATCTTCAGAGAAGCAAGTATGTATTGGGCAATGGAGAGTTAACTGCCACAGTAAAGAACAGGACAGTGGGTATTACCAGCTAATCAGTATACATCAAAGGGCGAAAAGAAATCGTTTTTAACGAACTATTATGGACCTTACCAAGTCACCAAAATGACTTCGCCAGTCAACATAAAATTACTGTTGCCAGCTAGAGCATCAGTAGTCTATCTAAGTAGAGTAAAACAGTTTAGAGGTGAGATTGATGCGTTTCCACACATTCCTTCAACCGTTGTGGAAAGGGAAGAAATGCCAATGAAAAAGGAACATATGAGAAACGTACTTTATGCTCTACGGTTCTAATGTCCAGTTTGTTTTGTTTATTCTTGAATTGAGAACAACTGTGAAAGGTGAAATGACAGTTTTAATGTCGCAATATTTCTCACAAAATTACAACCTTTACACAGTTTTCAACTCGCCAACATAGAAACAGTGCAATGGGTAACGCATCGTGCCGACATTAAAATGTGAAATAATTTTATACACAACAAAGTGAAATATTAACTCTCTGAAAGAACATTAATCCTAAACAGAATATTATGAACGTTTTATTGGAAGTTTCTTTACATTAATCCTAAGCACAATAACATGAAAGTTTAACACGAAGTTTCTTTACAAAATTGCTCCTACATATACGTTGTGATGTTGGTCAGTAATACGAAAATCGTCCGATTCCGGTTCAAAGTTCGGTAATATTTAGGATGTCAATGAAGTCTACGGTGGATGGTTAGTTAAGTGACAAATTTGAGCGCAAGATTACCCAATGCCGCTCGAGTTTACAGTGGATGCAAGCTGGTGAACCAACAAAGTTTACACCTCTGCACGCGGTATTTACCTTAAGCTGCTTCCTACAGCCGACTGCAAGGGCGCTCTCTCCCGCTGAAATTCCTATAAAACTAATCTGGCCTTTGCTGAACTGTCCAGCTGAAACGTTCCCTATGTTTCTCGTTATGCGAGAAAACGCGTAATCATCCCTAGTCTTTGTAGGTGGTGATACACACATGCATGGTTGTAGCAGTGTACGTATTATAGTGCTCTCTCAGTTCTCGCAAGAACAGTTAACTTATTTGGCTGATTCGTTTCTCCACAGTATGAGCTAAACGTTGCTACAGCTAATCTCTTGCTGGAGTACAACCACTGTGACCGCAGTGTCCACACAAATTTCTTCTCTGCATTGTACAGAGCGTTAAGCGCTCTGTTCTGCACATGACGCCAGGTCAGAAAAGAGTCTCCCCAAACATTTCTCTCTTGTCCTACTCATTGCAGAACTGCCTCCCTCCACTTGGATTCCTTTTTCACGTTATGGTTTTTTTTCGTCCAAGAGGAGCGCTCTTCTTGTTTTGTAGAAACTCTCTCTACCAATCGCAATGTCCCTTCAATCAAACTCCGTCGAAACTTCAGTATTTTTTTCCTTCCTAGTGCGTTTCCGCCAATCGGATGTTTTGTGCCAATTTTACACGCCTAAAGTACATTGACCTTTCTGTGTGTCGCACTCGCTGGACGAAAATGCGACACTGGCCTTTGTTCATATCCCGTTGGAACGCCGAAACGCAACATTCTAAAGTTTTCTTTTCTTTGTGCAGACGTGCCGCTACAAGCGTCCTCTGGCCTGAATCACCTTTTGATGGATCACTGACCTTCCTCCTGACACCCCTTTAAGTGGTTTCAATCGTAACTCATTCAGTGCAGCTCCGCTACACCATTGTGGGACTGGCTTTTCGAAACTAAAACCCATTCCCTGTTCAACCTTCCACTCAAAGACATGCATTGTATGGGAACAGTATGTTAATTACCATCGATTGGCGGTCATCACTTTTTCCATTACATACTGATAGTCGAATGTTCTCACAACTGCCAAATTATGTTAGGTGTCATCGTCACCTTCTCGTTGCGATGTGTAAAGGTCTCATGTAAGGTGCGAATCTGACCATTTATTCTGCCACCTTACAATATCTAGGAGTAAATCGTTTATATTTTCATATGGAATCGAAGTTAGATAATTTAGTCTTAACTTCCTTAAATTGTCATTTTCTGTGTTTATGAACTTGAATAAAAGAGGGAAGGGACTGACGTGTTTCCTTTTCTGTCAGGTGGCATACCAAGATGTTATCCAGAAAGCTTATTCTGAGCATCGTACTTCTATACTATTGCAGATGAGACGTGATACAGAATCAACCTCTTTACAATGGAATTTTGTTTGCTAGACAATCAGATGATATACTAACGAGCCACTAATGGACAGTCAATAGGTTTTCGATATTTTGGAAGTAAGGAATACCGTACAAGGACTACAGAATGTGTTTACAGCATCGCAAAACAGAAAGAGAAAGAGACCTTGTTGCAAGATATGTACATGGAGTATCAGTAATTAAGCTTCTTGTATGAGAAACTGAGGACTCAAACAATTAACAGAAATAATGACATACACGCTAATAAGTATGAAACAAGGTGGCTAAATGCAGGTGAGAAACTGTTAAAAACTGTGTTTGGAACACCACATAAGTAGAATAACAAGAATTTAAACAGGAAAATTTTAAACGCAGCAGAGTTAGCAGAAAATAAAAAAGCAAAATTAGATCAGCACATAACACTGAGCAGGGAATACTCAGTATTACTAAAACGACACAGAACTTAACAATGGAATTAAAACGATATGTGCAGAACACCAGGAATTCCTTAAATAGCGATTTAGGAAAAGTACGAACCCAGTGGTAGCTACATTGATACGAACCGAAGCAGGTAGATTAGTCCGTTCAAGGATGAAGTCGAAATTTTAACTGAAGTAATACATCAGGACATGCATGGGCAATTGAGTGCAGTGTTATTAAATTCACATTAAATTTTGATGACGTTACAGAAATAAAAAGAGACTTTCCAGAGGGCCTACAGCACACTGTGTCTATAACGAGTTAAGATATAGTTTTCCTTTATTCTACATCTGATGTAAGAGTGGATGCTGATCGAGCTAGTTTGCACATTAGATACTATTTTCAGTAGCAAACGAGCAACACCAATGTTACACAGTACATCCATATCCGTTTAGACGAGAACAGCTGAGAAATGGAAACAAATAAAAATTCATGAAATAGTGTTAGTTTGTAGATGGAGAGATGCTCATGTCAGTATTCGAATGATTCTGTTAGACAAAATATTATTTGTTCTGTAGTGGTGATAACAGACGAACAACCAGTACTGTGAAGTACTATTGTTTTTAGGTCATTATAACGAAACTAAAGTTACAGGGCCATAGATTGTTAATTAATGAAACTAGATGTAAAATATCATGTAGATAATTTCACCTTCCACCTACCATCATGGGCACAACAATGATTTATAAGTCAAAATGAATTATGTATGGCTGGAGGCGAATGTTGTATTGGCTGCAGGAACCGCCACACTTATTACCTAACCAAAACCTACTTTCATTAACGAAATCTGAGCTATCACTTTGCTATAATTCCTGGAAGAATCAATAAATTCAGAAGAAGAACAAATTTCAGTCAATCGAATATTGCCACATGTGGAACAATATAATGAGAAAGGTAGATAAACACAATTATTTTCGATGTATCAATGATGAGCGCGGTCTTGGTTCTAGAGTTTATTTGTGCAACTTACTTTTGTATAAGGCGCAAGGTACTTCATTCAAATGAGATACTTATGGAAAAAACGTAGATAATGAATGTAACCAGGACAGAATGGCAAAGAAGATTAAATAAGCTAACTGGGAATCAAGACTTGGGTTGAGGCGCAACCCAGAAAAAAGCTGTAAATTGTAAAGCACAAGGAATGTATAGAGTAATTATAAATAGATAAAAAGGGGAAAACTCAGGACCAATTTCTTAAGTAGGAGAACAGTGTTATGGCATAGAACAGTAATGCGCAATAAATTATAAATTTTTATTTTCACACTGCGAAAGGCAATATATAGTGAGAATTTGCATTCAGCAGATATAATGATGCAAAGGAACACCTAGTGAAGTGAGACAAGCTTATTTGTTAACTCCTAAGACACGGTGTAAGAAACTCTGTCTCTTCGACGAGAACATTTAGTGAGGACCTTACACAGCAGTTAACATCCTGTTAAATGAATATAGCATCACGAACTCAGCCTCAGGTCATGGCCTCACAATAGCTCCATTTAAATGGTCCAGTTCCTCCAGCTCTCATCAGCTGGTCATAGGGATCGATGACATTCACAACAACAGCACTCGATATTGTGATTACTTAATTGTAGTGAATCTATATCCCTGATGCTCCAAAACAATCTATGAACTAGCCAAAGATGCGCTAGAGATGATGGTCTTCATTTGCTGAACTTCATGCTATTCGCTGCCTACAATCTGCTGATGGGGAAACTGACACTACATTGCACAGTGGTGCGAACACTAAATATCAGTGTGGAAGCCGCAACAAGGCATTTCTGCGCCTGTGTTACTGTTCAACTCTCAGGCACCAACAGAGCGCTGCTTTACTTCGGATCCCTTCCAACAGTTCCGCTTTCCTTTATGTCCCAAAAGAGCACCGTTCTGCTTCCTTCCGTTTTTTGACGTGTAAAACTTCTCTTCTCGCGCCCCGACAGAGTTCGGATTTACTTGCTGTCCGAACAAGAGTTCCTTAAAAAGAACAATTCTCTGAAGTATTTGGGAAAAGACTGCCAAAAATTTTATGAGTCCAATCATACAGAAAGTTAGAAACCCTCCAATCAGAGATCACATGAAAAACATTTACCTCTCTCTTAGCAAAGTTTATTGGTATTCGAGTTACTCTTGTAATTTTTCAGTCTAAACAAAATTACAACAAGTTGTGTGATACCTCCATGCTTGAAACTCTGTTCAGTGTAAGAGAACTCATGCTTTTATTCACCTATGACATGTGATGCCAGTTACCCCTCGTTACCTAATTATAAAGACGCCATCCAATCAACACTTGTTCTATTTGCCACATCAAAAACTCTGATCCAGAGTCTCCACGCCCTGGTGCCAGGGTTGTGGTGGTGGTGGTGAAGCTCAGGTCCGCGGCTACTGTGTGAGATTGCGCTCAAAGTCCTCCACAAGATGTTATCTGTAGTTCAAGCCTACTGCCCAAATTTCCCAGAAGCATCCTCTCTGCTCGCTGCCATCCGCACTACACTGACATTCTGGAGTGGGCAAATTGTGTGTACAATTGCCCTCCTACGGCCTCTGCAGTTAATAATCTGCCCCCAGCACCACTGTCTAGAGTCTCTGGACAGGTCCCGCGCGCTCCAGATAGCGAGGGCAGGCAGGCAGCCGATGCCGTGAGTGTTCGGCGTGGGGTGGGGGAGGGCACAACATCCACGAACCGGTTACACGCTGAACTGATGACTCAGGAAGTCGCTGCTCAGTCCCACTCTGCACTAATGGATGGTTTCGATGCCACCGGTCAGCACAAGGCGTCTCCGTGACGTAGAAAATGTGCCAGCCACACCCCACAAGCAAACCAGCGCACAATTTGCAAATCGTCCTGTCGCATGGTTTCCTTGGAGCCATAAGGACTGAGGAAACAGAGCGTGAACACCATTCGTGACACAGACAAATTTTAATTACACTTTATTACAATGACCAATTTCCATTACAAATGTATAGACGTTAAGAATAAAGTGAAAATTGTCAATTGAAGTCAAACGGAATAAGTTTCAGTTCTGACGCTACGGGATAATCGGGACGCTTCACATACCAAACTGGTCAAGGAACAGAGACACAATCTTATTCTAAACACGGACGTAAAATAACATTACCGTGCGCGTGATAACAGCTGATCAAATTAACACTTTAGATAGTGCCATTAACTACAAGAATCTCTTTTCTCTAAAACCAATTAAATTTAAATTGAACGTAGCCAACCCCCAGTAATGTCTAATGGCGCTTGTGTGTTCGGCTAGAAAAACGTGCGCCTGAAGGAAATTACACGTAAATCCGATGGTATAAATTGACACGCACCAAAATTTGACAGCAAGGTACCCGAGATTTAACGAACGCACGGTTGGACAAGAACTGAAACGGTAAAACTTGTCAAGAAAGTTGAAAAAAGTTATTAAACTTAATTTTGAACTCAAATTATTTAATAAAGTGCAATGCAGTCGCATTGGAAGTAGAGAAGACAGGATTAATTCAGGTAATGCAAAAATTAATAGCTAGGTAAAAATGAATTACTTTACCAAGTAAGGTGCAACACCTACCGCATGCGAATCCGCTTTGTCGTATAAACATGTCAAGGCTTGCTGTACCACGAGTTGGTGTGCCAAGCAAAAGGGAGCTCCCGTCAACACAACCAAAGGGAGCAGAATTGATTCTGAGACAGCCCATTCAAACGAAGCACAAGTGGGAAGTGCAGTGCAGAATTGTTTTATGTACCGCAAAATTTTAAAGAATAGTTCATAAGAACAATTACAAAAACCAGTAATACTGGACTGCACCCATATAATTTAACAGTCTAAAACATACTTCTTTGGTTCCACAAAATAGGTTCTTCACCTGTAGCAACATTGGGAAGAGAATAATAGCACCGTCGGGTCGGTTAAAACAATTGAAGAGTCTGAAAAATTGGTCGCACAGAGAACCCCTATGCACCGAGACCACAGAGTGCCACAACACAAAGGCGAGCTGCCGGAAAACGCAGGTTGACGTCGGCGTGAGACCTGCCTTGCCCCAGTCCACTGCAGAATGCTGCTACGGCGGTAAACAGGAGTCAGGTTACTCCATGCGACCGAACCCACTCTGATCCTCCGAAGTCGCAACGGCCAACACTCCTCGTATGCAACACGGAGGATTACGGCGACGAACCACGGATCCACACTACGAGTTCACTCGAGCCGATGGGGAGTGAATTTGGGACCCCACTCCCGGCTCTGCTCCTCGACCAACCTTGCCGTCCTACCAACGAACTTCAAAGAGAGCGCGGCCGCCAGTGACGCTCTCTGGCCAAACATAGTTGTAACGGCGTTTTTCTTGCATTCGTAATGTAAGATGCATTTCCATATCAAAACCCGCTTTGTACTAACACAGAAATGTAAAAATCTCTCAGCCGAATATGTGGTATTAATAAACAATGAAACCGACATGCTGGCTCCAGCCTGACGCGATTCAGTGTCGTTGTAAAAACTACCCATGATGCTCGTCAGATGTCCCCAAACGCAAAAGCGTGAGCGACTGAGGTGAGCTGAGCATGGATCCTGGGGTGAAATACATCTCACTCCATCAATCATTCACAATATCGGTAGATTAGGTGTGCCAGTGCATTTTTCTGTTACTGGTAGACGTCATCTAATGTGCTATTACCGTAGAAGATGGTCGTAATTTCAAAAAATGGTTCAAATGGCTCTGAGCACTATGCGACCTAACTTCTAAGGTCATCAGTCGCCTAGAACTTAGAACTAATTAAACCTTACTAACCTAAGGACATCACACACACCCATGCCCGAGGCTGGATTCGAACCTGCGACCGTAGCGGTCGCTCGGCTCCAGACTGCAGCGCCTAGAACCGCACGGCCACTCCGGCCGGCTCGTAATTTCTACTTCATGTTCAGATCTTGCTGTAAACTATATCCTACATTTGTCGCTGCAGGAAATGCGGTTGCAGACAGGCTGGCACTGTCGAGACATTGACATATTTAAGCACTTTCGACTAGCAGATAATTCAAGATAGCTACGCAGCAGCCCCACTTCCTAAAACGACGGCTATTGGCAGCTACCCATCCAGTGTGCTTCCCACCTGTTTATCTTTCGGGCAGCCTTGCAGCTGTGCGCTGCGGCTTGTCTACAACTCAGGCGACCGGCTCCATATTTCAACGTACGCGGCGGCTGCTTCCCACACACAGGCCGGTCGGCGGAAGCGGAGTGAGGCGGCGCCACAGCGAGGGAACTCAGTTGCGGCCGCGTGACACCTGCTGCGGTACGGCCCACTGGGGTGCGTCTCAGCGCTGCGGCCTCTGGCGATGACGCGCGGCCGCTGCAGCGACGCCGGGAACTCGCGTTGCGCGCTGCCCCCGTAGCGCGTGGTTTCCGAGGGCAACGCCCTCTCTTCAGCCTGTACGTTTGTTAGATTCTTATCGTATTCCTTCAATAAATAAGCTCATAAGAACCACCACCATGTTTCATTACCACAACGGGTTACATTTATTCAATCTATAATCGAATTACAGTATTAAATGTACATTTGTGTGAAAACTAGGGATTAAAGAGACTTTCGCAGATAGGTGGATCAAACTTCGAATATACATAGAAATAACTACTACAAACTAGCACAGAGTGTAACTGAAAAAAAAAACCGTATTGGCATTCATCATTCCAATACTCTTTTTACCTCGTCCTATCATTCTTTTCTCTTTTCCTTCTACAATGCATTGTTGTTTATAATGTGACCAAGCACAGACTTTTTCCTCTTTCTTCTCCTAATTTCTTCATTACATTGAATATAACATTCAGTACAGGTTTTTCTCATCTCATCGGAATTCTTCTAGATGTTAGTAACTGCTTCACCTTTTTAAGTGCTCTTTTTCCCATGAATAAAATACACATTTCATCTGTACAGCTTCCACTCTATGCCATTATACTTCGCAGGTACAGAAAGGATGTTAAGTACGCTCTATTTTATTCTGTCTACGAATATGTTAACTGGAGTTTCCATTTTCCTCATTCTTATCACTTTCGACTCTCCCATACACTGAGGTGACAAATGTCATGGAACACCACCTACCATCGTGTCGGATCTCTTTCTGCTTAGTGCAGTGCAGAATGTCTACGTGGCAAGGCCTCAGCAAGTCGTTGGAAGTCCCTTGCGGAAATATTTGACCGTGACGCCTCCATAGCCTTCCGTAATTGCGAAAGTGTTGCCGGTGCAGTATTTTGTGCACGAACTGACCTCTCCATTATGTCCACTAGATGTTGGATGGCATTCATGTCGGGCGATCTGGGTGTCCCAATCATACACTCCAATTGTCGAAATTGTTCTGACATGGCGCATTGTCGTTCGTTAAAATTACATCGTAGTTTGGGAACATAAAGTCCATGAATGGTTGCAAATGGTCTCCAAGTAGCTGAGACTAAACATACCTAACCAATTATCGGTTCAGTTGGACCAGAGGACCCAGTCTGTTCCAGTAAACACAGCGCACGACATTATGGAGCCACCACAAGCTTGCACAGTTACTTGTGACAAGTTGGGTCTGCACCATACTCGAACCCTACCATCAGATGTTACAGACCGAAATTGCGACTCACCTGACCTGGCCACGGTTTCAAAGTCGTCTAGGGTCCAACCGGTATGGCCACGAGCCCAGAAGCAACGCTGTAAGCGATGTCGTGCTGTTAGCAAAAGTACTCGCGTCGTTCATCTGCTGTCACAGCTCATTAAAGCCAAAATTCGCAGCACTGTCATAACGGATATGTTTCTCGCAAGTCCCGCATTCATTTCTGCATCTATTTCACCCAACTCCAAGCCCCTGTCTCTGCTCTCAATTGTTAATTGAATGCCGTCGGACAGTGCATGGTCCGTGGTGAGAGGTAATGCCCGAAATGTAGTGTTCTCGGCACATTCTTGACGCTGGTGATCTCGGAATACTGAATTCTCAAACGATTTACAAAATGGAATGTCCCAAGCGTCTAGCTCCAACTACCATTCCGCGTTCAAGATCTGTTAGTTACCGTTATGCGACCATACTCATCGGAAACCTTTTCACGTGATTCACTTGAGTGCAAATGACAGGTCCGCTGAAGCACTTCCCTTTTATACCTTCTGTAGACGATATTAGCGCAATCTGTATATCTGCACATAGCTACCCTATGATTTTTGCCACGTTAGTGTATTTACCTTCATTCCATACATATTGCCTCTTCTTGCAATACTGTTCAACATCTTTTTGTAACTGCTCTTCTGATTCCGCCGGCAGTACTCGATCATTAGCGTATGTGCCAACTGCATCTTCTTCTAAGATCTTGAATACCTTCTGTGACAGGGATCATCCTTTCGTTACACATATTCCATTGCTCACCTCTTCCATATCCTCATTCCTTACTCTGTCACTTTCCGTTTTTTAAATGCATCTCCTTTACTAACGTGTTATCATTCCAATCTATACCCACATCTTTTAAAATTCTCTACAGTATTTTCCAGTTGATTTTATCGAAAGCATTCTCCCAGTCAATTAAACAAATATACACTTCCTTGTTGGTTTCCATCATTCTTTTTCCAGTCATCTTCAGCCAACAGCATCTCTGTTGCTTTACCCTTTTAGATCCTGAACTGGTCTTCGCCAGTAATTTCCTCAAATTAGTTTTCAGTTAGCATGTTTCTCCTTGTGGCATTTTTAACAGGAATGATGAAGAAATTGTTCCACAGTCTTTGCATTCTTTTACATTGTATTTTTTAGGTAAATGTACCCTTTTTGGAGTCTTCAGTCTTACGAATTGTTTGATGGGTCCCTCCTCTACCAACCTTTTCATCTCACAGAAGCACTTGCAACATACGTCCTCAGTTATTTGCTGGATATATTCCAGTTCCTGCCTATTCCTACCTCTGCCTTCCTCTACAATCTACAGGTCCCTCCAATATCATAAAAGTTATTCCGTGAGGTCCTACCATCCTCTCTATTCTTCTTACCAGTGTTTTCCATATACTCCTTTGTTCATCGATTCGGCAAGGAACATCCACCTTCCTTAATTTATCAGTCCACCTAACATTCAATATTCTCTTGTAGCACCCCATATCGAAAGCTTTCTCTTCTGTTCCACCTTCCTTAATTTATCAGTCCACCTAACATTCAATATTCTCTTGTAGCACCCCATATCGAAAGCTTTCTCTTCTGTTCCATTTTTCCCACTGCCCATATTTCACTAACATACAATCTTGTGCTCCAAATGCACATTCTCAGAAATTTCTTCCTCAAATTAAGACCCATGTTTGATACTAGTAGTCATCTACTGCCCAGGAATGCCCTTTCTGCCACTGCTCCTCTACGTTTCATGACCATGTTGCTCCATCCGTCATTGGTTATTTTGCTAACTAGGTAACAGAATTCCTTCACTTCGTCTACGTCATGATCACCTATCCTGATGTTAAGTTCCTGGCTGTACTCATTTCTGCTACTTCTCGTTAATTACGTCTTTCCTCAATTTACTCTCATTCCATATTCTGTATTAATTAGACTATCAGTTCCGTTAAACAGATTCAGTAATTCTTCTTCGCTTTCACCGAGTATAGCATTGTCGTTAGCGAATCTCATCATCTATATCCTTTTACACTGATTTTTAATTCCACTCTTATACCATTCTTTTATTTTCGTTATAGAGGTTGAACAGTAGGGACGAAAGACAATATCCCTCTCTTACATCCTTTCTAAGCGGAGCACTTCGTTCTTCCTCTTCCAGTCTTGTGGTTCCCTCTATCCTGTTGTACATATTGTACATTACCAGCATTGCCCTCAGCTTATCCCTCTTTTTCTCAGAATCTCGAACATTTTGCACAATTTGACATTGCGGAATGCTTTTTAAAGATCGAAAAACCCAATGAAAGTGGCCTGATTTTTCTTTAGTCGTGCTTCCATTATCAACCGCATCGTCTTCTTCGCTTTCACCGAGGATGCCTCTCTGGTGCCTTAACCTTTCCTAAAGCTAAACTTATCGGTATCTAACACATCCCCAGTTTCCTTTTCCATTCGCCCTTTGTATTACTCCTGTCAGCAAATCCGACGCACAACCTGTTAAGCTGATTGTGGAATAATTTTCGTACTTCTCAACCTTTTCATTCTTCGGAATTGTGCAGATGATGTTTTTCCGGAAGTCTGGTGGTATATCGTCACACTCCACGTTCTATACAGCAACGTGAGTAGCCTTTCTGTTACCATTTGCCCCAGTGATTTTAGATATTCTAATGGAGTGTTATTTATCCCGTCTACCTTATTCTATCATAGGTTTTCCAAAGCTCTTTTTCATTCTGATTCTAACACTGGATCCCCTATCTCTTCTATTTCGACTCTTGTTTTTCCCTGTGTCGCGCCAGCCGACAATTCGTCGCCCTCATGAAGGCCTTCAGTGTGGTCTTACCATCCATCCGCTCTGCATTTGACAGTGGAGTTTCCATTTTACTGTTACTGGTAGCACACGTGCTTTTAATTTCACAAAAGGTGGTACTGACTGTTCTATACGCTAAGTTTCTTCGACAAGCAATCCTTTTTTGATTTCTTCACATTTTCCATGCAACCATTTCTCCTTAGTCTCCCTAAACTTCGTATTTATTTCATACTTAAGTGACTCGTATTTGCGTGTTCCAGAATTTCCCTGACCATTTTTGTACTTCCTTTTTTTGGTCGATCAACTGAAGTACTTCTTCTGTTACCCAAGGTTTCGTCGCAGTTATCTTCTTTCCAACTTCTGTGATCGTCCTTTTTAGAGACGTTCTTTTCTCCTCAGCTAAACTGCCTATTGAACTACTCCTTATCACAGTACCTATGGCCCCAGAGCGTATCTTTTCATCGCTTAGTCCATACGTATGCCACTTCTTTGCGCTTTGCTTCTTCCTGCCTATTTTCTTATACTTCAGCCTAATCTTCATCAGTAGCGTACTAAACTGGCCAAGCATATGCATTAGAATTCAAGATCCGATTTCGGAATCTCTGCCTGACTAGGAAAACCTACTGTATCTCTCAGCCCTTTTCAAGTATTTCTCTTCCTTTTGTGATTTTTGAACAGAGTATTCGCTGCTACTAGGTGAAATTTATCTCAGAGCTCAATTAGTCTTACTCCTGTCTCATTCCTACTACCAAGTCAAAATCTCCAGTAATCCTTTCTTATACTCCTTCAACTACAGTACAACAACATTCCAATCTCCCATGGCGATTAGATTTTCATCTCCCTTAAACATACTGAAATACCTGTTCAGTATCCTCTCATACTATCTATGTCTCTTCATCTTCTGCTTGTCACGTCGGCATTTATACCCATCGTTGTCGCTGTTGGTTTCCTGTCGATTCTGATGAGATAAACAATATCACTGACCTGTTCACAATAATACAGTCTTTGTCCCACCTTCCTATACGTAACGTATGCTACTCCCGTTGCGACGGTACCATCCAGTACTGGTGGTGGTAAAACTCTAGCTAAGTAGGAAGATTACCGTCGCGTTGTCATGTCCTACAGCTCCTGCAAGTTACCGTCTGTAGTAAATGGTTTCTTAAATTCGTGTGGTCTACGAAATTATGGGCCCCTGTGAGTTATTGCTGGCCATTAATAATTTCTAGTGGAAGGTTTTAACCAACCGGTAAAAATTTGAACGGCATGGATAACGCAATATTTTAGAACCACTACAGACGGCACCTATACAGGGCCTAATATGCGGTATATACACTCCTGGAAATGTAAAAAAGAACATTGACACCGGTGTGTCAGACCCACCATACTTGCTCCGGACACTGCGAGAGGGCTGTAAAAGCAATGATCACACGCACGGCACAGCGGACACACCAGGAACCGCGGTGTTGGCCGTCGAATGGCGCTAGCTGCGCAGCATTTGTGCACCGCCGCCGTCAGTGTCAGCCAGTTTGCCGTGGCATACGGAGCCCCATCGCAGTCTTTAACACTGGTAGCATGCCGCGACAGCGTGGACGTGAACCGTATGTGCAGTTGACGGACTTTGAGCGAGGGCGTATAGTGGGCATGCGGGAGGCCGCTGGACGTACCGCCGAATTGCTCAACACGTGGGGCGTGAGGTCTCCACAGTACATCGATGTTGTCGCCAGTGGTCGGCGGAAGGTGCACGTGCCCGTCGACCTGGGACCGGACCGCAGCGACGCACGGATGCACGCCAAGACCGTAGGATCCTACGCAGTGCCGTAGGGGACCGCACCGCCACTTCCCAGCAAATTAGGGACACTGTTGCTCCTGGGGTATCGGCGAGGACCATTCGCAACCGTCTCCATGAAGCTGGGCTACGGTTCCGCACACCGTTAGGCCGTCTTCCGCTCACGCCCCAACATCGTGCAGCCCGCCTCCAGTGGTGTCGCGACAGGCATGAATGGAGGGACGAATGGAGACGTGTCGTCTTCAGCGATGAGAGTCGCTTCTGCCTTGGTGCCAATGATGGTCGTATGCGTGTTTGGCGCCGTGCAGGTGAGCGCCACAATCAGGACTGCATACGACCGAGGCACACAGGGCCAACACCCGGCATCATGGTGTGGGGAGCGATCTCCTACACTGGCCGTACACCACTGGTGATCGTCGAAGGTACACTGAATAGTGCACCGTCATCGAACCCATCGTTCTACCATTCCTAGACCGGCAAGGGAACTTGCTGTTCCCACAGGACAATGCACGTCCGCATGTATCCCGTGCCACCCAACGTGCTCTAGAAGGTGTAAGTCAACTACCCTGGCCAGCAAGATCTCCGGATCTGTCCCCCATTGAGCATGTTTGGGACTGGATGAAGCGTCGTCTCACGCGGTCTGCACGTCCAGCACGAACGCTGGTCCAACTGAGGCGCCAGGTGGAAATGGCATGGCAAGCCGTTCCACAGGACTACATCCAGCATCTCTACGATCGTCTCCATGGGAGAATAGCAGCCTGCATTGCTGCGAAAGGTGGATATACACTGTACTAGTGCCGACATTGTGCATGCTCTGTTGCCTGTGTCTATGTGCCTGTGGTTCTCTCAGTGTGATCATGTGATGTATCTGACCCCAGGAATGTGTCAATAAAGTTTCCTCTTCCTGGGACGATGAATTCACGGTGTTCTTATTTCAATTACCAGGAGTGTAGCTTTCATTTGCTTTCATGACCCACGATTCGACTGTGGTACTGGATTTCACCTATTCTTTATGATAGAGGGAGTAAATAATCAGTCGATGGTAGAGATTAACTAATACTTATTCAGTACCGATGGTATTTCAACAACTAGCTGTGTTTCTGTTACAATATAGATCATCACAACTGGTCTCTCAAGATAAGTTTCGCCACGTAATTATGGAATGCGACAAAGGAGTGCAGACCTGGCTTCAATGTAATATTATACAAACACACAATTATACCTAAACACATGCTTATTACATTCAGTGGCTATAGGTGATTCAGAACAAGTTCAGCAAAGACACTACAAACAAACCAGTTTAGGGCGGAAGAGTATTTCGCAAGTCTTTATCAAATCAATGGGCACTAAAATCCTAGTGGCACGAGTTTAAACCATGTATTGCCTTAATGCAAAACATCGCCAACAACTCAAATAGTTATTCGGAATCACCAGAAACATCATCACTTCAATGCTAGTCAACACACGTGGCCAGGTTTCGGTAGCCAATAGAAATCTAGAATAATACGGATGCACAAGATTATTCCTTGCCTATTTTACACTCGCCCACTATCGTATGATTATTCGTCGTGTACAATACATTTTCAGACCGAAACTACAATGTATCAATGTGGCGGTTGCTCCAACCGACCATATGGCTCGAAACCAAGTTCACAAAGGAAACATGTGGAAAATCAATAAAAAATCCCAAAATATAACTGTAAATGCATATTGAATGAGTGAATTTCTGTTAAGCACAGAGCAATAATGCGACCGTGTGCTTAAGGCCAATGGTGCGTGGCCTGGCCAAGGCACAAACTCAAAGTTGTACTGAAATTTGGACAAATTATGGAAATAAATCCCCTTTAGTGGTAATCTCACACCTGATTTCAACATATGGATTTCATTACCGAGCAGAGTTCAGACAGTCTAATACCTCTGTTAACATCACCAAAATCGGGAGCTGCGTCTCCACGTCCGTCCAGCGCCGTAACTCAGGAGCAAGTGGACCTCCGGACGACTCGCCTAACAGTTCTTCTTTTAAAAACTGGTGAAGGGGGGGGGGGGGGGGGGGGGGAAGGTTCGCCAACCTAACGGAGCCAATACTCGTGCCTTCGCGACCTCTCTGACCTAATTCGCCCACCATCTCTGTCAAAACAACCACAGAACGACTATACACATGCAATGTTAAGATCTCTGACCAGAGCTTTCTGCTACTTCACATACTATCTCATTCATACAGCCCAACGTCGCATACGGGGAAAGGATACAAGGAAACGTGGCTCATATGAAATAAAATGAATAAATAATTAAATAAACACCACCTGGTCCATTCTCTTGTGTTTGTCATACACGGAATTCACATTTTCAGAGTCAAAACACTCTCGTTATAGTTCTCCTGCACCGGAATTTATTGGAAAAATGTGGAATGGGACAAGTTCCATTTCATCACTCTCGGGTGTCTTCGAAGAAAATGGGGTCAGGGCTTTCTTTCCGTTGGAACCAGTCCAGGACATTTTTTTTCAATTGGTACCACGAGGAGGAGACCCTAATCTCCCCGCTACAGTCTGGAACCGCCGACCGCACGGTCGCAGGTTCGAATCCTGCCTCGGGCATGGATGTGTGTGATGTCCTTAGGTTAGTTAGGTTTAAGTAGTTCTGTTCTAGGGGACTGATGACCTCAGATGTTAAGTCCCATAGTGCTCAGAGCCATTTGAACCATTTTTTTCCCCGCTACATAATCCGTTATTCTTACTTTTTTATGCTTGGTAAGGTTGAAAGTACATTATTTGAAATAGTCAAGCTGCCAAGACCACACAACAGAATACTATTGGCAAAATGGCCATTGCCACAAATGTTTTTAAGAAAAAGTCACAAAAATTCTATAGATGAAATCATCTTAAGCTATTAATTACATTTATATGCCTTACAGGTTGGTACTCATTATATAGACACAATATATCGTCGTAAGACATAAGAACCAAATACTGATGACATAGGTGATTGTTAGTGTATCTCAACAAAACACAGTGTGCTCTATGCGAAGCATTAAAAAGGGACTAAGCATTCACTGCAATCATTAACATAAATCAGCCTACAATGGCTTCAAAACATTTTCTGCTATGTCCATTACCCATTCATCAATTGAGAAAAAAAAAAAAAGAGAAATAATTAGTAATTCAGTTCATCATACAAAACACACAGCCTTCAAAGGCTCCACAAAAGTTTACTGTTATGCATATTCCCTAGTCACTAATCAGAAACTCTGATAAAGAACGTACACATTTGAAACAGATCCTACTGTACACTATTTATACTTCATGAAATTTAATAATTAGTAATTCATCAACTCCAAATCTCAAATTAAACTAGAAGAAAATTATACACTGGCACGTTAGGTAGATCACAAATTTCATTGGAAAAGCAACTTTGTATTTTGACACATACCAACTAGCAATCATGTTATTTACTTCCTGCAAGCAATGTAATGAATTATCCCTAACTCACAGAGTATGACTCCCTTTTAAACGTTATGATCACATAGCATTTGAATACGTTATATCTACTATTTTCAGGCTTAGGGCCTCCTCGTTAATCCACAAATGTAGTTCTGGTCAGACAGGAATGAAGGCCTTGAACCAGCAAACGCTTGTTGATCTCACTCTCCATTTTCAAGCTGATAAATGACAAAAACAGCATACCATCGATCACGCTCCTAAGATTAGAGATTATTCCATAACATTAAAGCAAAAAAACATCCCCTCTTTCCTCTCTGCTCAAAATTGCTACTCAGTAATCAATGCACTGACTTGTTGCACGTTTCAGCAGAGACAGGTATAACTAAAATGACTAACCTAAGACAAACATCATTTCATATCCTCCACATATTTAACTAAGTTATTAATAAGAAAACACACGATATTAATATGATGATATCTTGACGAAAATCACCAAAATTGATATGATTACAGGACCAGCTCACATACTAGCTCCGATATTGTTTGGCACGTCGTACGTTCGAGTAGTCACACGGTACAATGAAATCACACACACACCATCTAGAGTAATTGTCGGCGAAGGATTTCTTCCAAAGGGACTTGGAGGTAGCCTATTGCACTGTGCCAACTGTCTAACTAATGCTGTCGCCTTAAATTTATTGTTCTGTAGAGAACTATTTTCTGCAGAATTATGGAGGCAAACTAGTTGTTCCTTTGCAGTCAACACAGTCATAAACCAGTTCCCCTTTTCTTATTATTATTAGCGCTAATGGTATGGATTAGACTAACGGTACATCAGTTCCAGCAATCCAAATAAAACTATATGTCAAACAACTTCACTGCACGTACGTGTCTCTAAGCTGTTGACCTATTTTAGTGTTCTCAGTCTACTTCCGAATTCTTTAAACAGCAATTTGCCATGGCTCACGGGCCTAAGCTCTGCGATGATTGTTTGTCACAGCTGTCTGTGCCTACCCTTCACCATCATGGATTACCAAGACGTAAGTTCATCATGACTACACACACACTTTACTCAAATATCAGTTTATTTAACTTTCTAAATTCAAAGTCCGCCGTCTTTGCCTTGAATGTGCTACAGCGTGTTCTTCCTATCCTCAGTGTTTATGCATTCAACAAGGGTTAGTAATGCGACTAGCAGTCCTAAGTAGTTTGTCCCTTATCCCTTGACTTTTACAAAAGCGACAGTGTTCACCGTCAGCAACTAACAGGTTTAGTAGCGCTAACAGCCACTGCCAAAGTCGCCGCCTCCCGTGCTCTAGTGGAGCGACATTGCCATTTCCGTCCGACAAGGTGTCTGGTAGCGATAGCAACAGGAGTGTTCTTTGAAGTGGAAAGAGTTTAGCCGCTCTGACCGGCCGTGACCCTGCCGCAGTTGGCCGCGCCGCATGCCGTAGCGCTGGCTCCGTGCGTCAGCGCGCAGCCGATGTGGCTGTCGTCGCCCATTCAGTCACCACTGCCAATTGGTGAGGGGGAAAGGGGGGGAGGGGGCCTGCCGTTCGCGTCCACGGGACCAGCTGTCCGACAGGGACAGGTCGTCCGATGTTCTTGCCGTCTGGAGCCGACCGGTTGCCCTTTGCTGCTCGCGTCACCTTGCGACATACAAATGAAACAATTGTCACTCCCTTAAACTTTGGTGGTCCTCAATTACTCTTTGGGAGTCGTCAATTGTTCTTCTTTGTACCAAGTACAATTTTCACTTAACCTATCGTACATTACCTACGAATTTCACCAGAGCTTTACAATTAATGGCGAATAGTTATTAACAAAAATAGAACAATCCTAAATCGCTATATATTACATGTTTGCTTACAAACACAGGCCTCTGAAACGTCCATCCACACCTGTAAGGCATTTTAGACTTACTAAATGGCTTAACACTACAAGCTCTTTTAATTCCTGAATAACAATTCAATATAGAAAATACGTGTGTAGAAGTCTTTACAGTATTGGAGACGTCCTACAATAACTAGCCTATTTCTTATTTTAAAAGGTATTCGATTGCCCGCAAATGAGCAAATTGTAGAACCAATTAGGACAGGTATCTTGGGTTGTTGGAATCGGTATGCAATTCACTACACCACTACCGCAATCTACATTTCCATGTCCTACTATTCTGCCTAATTACATCTCATAGACTTTCTGGTCTAAGTTACATGCTGGTTACCCAAAACATTTCCAAATCACAATATGGTCTTACTATCACACTTTCCTCTACTCCACTTCCAAAACAGGTTAGATGTCTCATTACTGTTCCTATACTACACACGACAATCAAGACAGGTGACGAATCTGGTCATCCATGAGGGTGTGACCACGATAACACATCATCAAATGACAAGTAGACAATTACACAGTACAAGAGAAAAATATATAAAATCAAAACTAATTGGAACGATACCACCTGGAGTTATTACTACTTGGATCACACTCTTACATTGTCCAAATCGGACATTTTGCTCTTTGTTCTCTCTAGTTTAGTTCTCTAAGGAAACCACTATGGCGTTGCTCACTTAAAATCCCAGAAAAACATGATACTTCCACTTTAGTTATTGCACCAATTCTTGTTATTCGCAATTCATCTTTATCTATAGTCATCAGTATCTCGCCCTCTTTAGTGTCTTATTCCCTATGAACAAAAAATCAAAGGTACCACATATCACATACATCTCGTTTAAAACTAAGGGCCCAGTTTACATATTCTTATTCTACAAGTAGCATCTTTCATTAAATAAATGTCATTCATGACTATTACCAGTACTCCCTTCTGTTACCTCGAAGGGCCTCCTCTGTAGTTAGTCCTGCCTTCATTCCTCTGGATGATTTACCTCCAGGATCCTTAACGTGCCTCCCTCTGATTTTCCTCGCTATGGTCTGTCATGCTCTCTCTCGGGGTCTCTTAAAGTCATTACTGCCTAAGTCAGTAACACTTCATAGCGCTGCGTCTCTGTACACCACTATAATACAACAACACACAAAGTTCGGTAACTTTTGCACCCGACAATTGGTCCCGTCGCTACTTCGGCGCGAGCCATTACTACACATAAGCTCATCTACGGCGCGTTTCCCCATAATTGTACACTCCGAAAGGTTTACCTTTCCTAGCGTCATTTCTTCTTGTTTCCCTTGCAAGTGATCATCTCTCCTGCAGAGAAAATCACGACCGTAACGTACGAATATCTTTCTTGGACACTCATTGTTATTCATACCTAACAGATGGCCAGGCAAAGACCGTTAAGAGTACCAAATCCTTTACACATTACGTTGTAGAGTGCAATTTTCTTAACACAAAGCTAATTTGTTGTTGACGTGAGATGACACCTCTGTCCCTAATTCTTACTCGACACATTTCTTGATATGTGATGCAAACCTCTAGGCGTACGAGACCTGATCATTTCCATTTCAGTCGCGTTCTGATGAGCGACACGCCTCACCCAAAAGGGTCCAGAATAGACATTGAAAAATTTGCTGCAAATGTACTGGTGACTCTTGGACAATCTGCGAGTTTTAAGGAGAACTTTATCTCCTACTTCAAGGGTTAACTGTCTTATACGTCCCTTTTGCCACCTTTTCCTACTTTTATCTTCGCTTTTAATGTTCCCTATTACCAACTTTACCACTTCACTGTGCCGCTGTCGCCTTTCTGCTGGCCAGTCTACCAGTTCCCTTCCTCTGTTGGGCGGTGGCTGATTTCTCAGGACTAGCGCAGGGCTGAACTTTATGGTCCCATGTAGAATTTCGTTCAATATGCCCTGAAAATCGGCCAGATATTGATCCCATATCCGGTGCTTATTGTGGCAGTATATTCTGCATAGTTTTACTAGCTCCTTTATGACCCTTTCCGCGGGATTCCCGGCGGGGAAATAGCGGGAAATTAACACCGGCTTTATCCCCCTTTGCCTTAGGGTGTTTAGCCAAGACCTTGACCGAAATTTTGGACCATTGTCCAAGATTAATTTCTTTACGCTTTCTGACTCTCTAAGGAAATCCCTCTTAAGTGCAGACGTCACCGTTTCCCCGGTCACAGCGCGCAATGGGGTAAACACCACATACTTCTAGACTAGCTCCACCACAATAAGGTCATATCGATATCCCTGTGTGGTCTGTGGGAGAGGCCCAAACACGTCCGGCACTCCTAACTCGTTTAATCTACTCGGTATTATTGGATGTAAGGGTGCTCGACAACACTGGGTCGAATGCTTTGCCCTCTGGATAACCTTACACGTTCGAAGCACTCTTTTGAACCTGCGTTCCATGCTGTTAAAATATACCACTTACTCCAATTGCATACAGCACTTACGCGCCCCGAAATGGCCATAACTGAGGTGTATGTACCATATTAAGTTACAAATTACTTCTTCTGGACACAGACCAAACACTCATCACTGTTGATGTTATGTCTGGAAAACAACAAGCCCTTCCTTAACGAGTAGATCCGACGCCATTCTCCGGCGCTGCAGTTTAGTTTTGACGGAGCTCCACAACTCATCTTTGTCTCTCTCTCTTGCTATACTGCTGAAGGCCGCACTTAAATAATTTTCAAAAGTAACCGGGCTCATATACGTTAGATAGAACCTATTCTCTTTGAACTCCTCATCCTTCCCCTGCGTCAGTCCAATCGGACCCCGCCATAGGGCATCTGCTACCACGTTTTGTGGACCAGGAATATGGAAAATTTTGAAGGAAAATTATTGAAGATACAAATCCCAGTGCAACAGTCGATTGTGCGTAAGCTTCGCCCTCATTAGGAACTGTAACGCCCTGTGGTCCAAATACACATTCGTAGTGCGACCATACCGAAGCTTGATGAACCGCCATACAATGGCTAATGCCTCTAGTTCTGTCACCGTGTAATTTCTCTCGGAATGGTTTAAAACACGACTTGCGAAAGCCCCGGTTTGCGGCACAATATTGCCGTCTTGGTTACTCTCTTGAAAAATGGTAACTGCTATGCCATCCCGGGAACTATCGGAAGACATACAAAATTCCTTCCCCAAGTTTGGGTGAATCAGGATGGGCGTGTACAACAATGACCTTTTCAATGCGTGCTTTACTGTCCCAACTCGAAGTTGTTCTTTCACCTGTCAGTTCGCACAGTCGCGGGGTGGTAACACTTTCTATCGTAATGAACTGTTTGTAAAAGTTTACTAAGCCAAGGAACGCACGTAATCGGCGCTTTGTTCTGGGCGTAGCATACTCTTTAACAGCCTGCAACTTATTGGGGTCAGGTCGTCTACCCCCTGCTGAGACTATATGTCCCTGGAAGTGAATTTCCTTTACCCAAAATTCAGATTTGCCCAGGTTGACACTCACATTTCTATTTCTCAGCGCCCGTAATAATGACGTGAGCACTCTGTGGTGCTCTTCCCATAATTCTTACATGATTAGCATGTCATCAATATAATACGTAATTCTATTCCGGAGGGTATTCCGGTAAAGCTGTGTCCAACGCGCAGATGAAGGCGGGAGAGGAGACACTCAATCCGAAGGGAAGCCATCGGAACTGATAAGATCTGCCAAAACAGAGAAATGCCGTTTATTTTCTGCATTCCTTTGCCAATGGGACCTGCCAGAAGATGGTTCGCAAATCGATCAACGTGAGCACACGAACGTCATGAAATTTCTGGAGCAGGGTGTCAAGCGTCCCTGGACGATCAGTTTCTGTCTTAATAATAGTATTGATCTTCCTTGAGTCCAGAACCAAGCGAATCGACCCGCTCTTCTTCACAATCTGGTGTATCAGACTGTTGTATGAGCTTACAGCCGGTTCCATTATACCTTGCTCCAACATAATCTTAATTTCCTGTTCTACAGCTGGACGGTGCAAAACAGATAAGGGATAAGTTTCCCCAGCAAACGGCGTATGTGACTTCACCTTAAATTCGTACTGGAAATTTTCTATGGGCCCAGGCGAATCTGAAATAACGGTTTGGTACCTGCTGAGAAGCCCACGTAGTTGTTCTTATCCTTGTCAATTCTAAATGCCGAGTTTTCTGGCGTATTACCTCCTGTACTGTTTTCTCGCCATCCCGATCTCCTTCCTTTGTATCTAACAAGCATAGGCACACTACGGTGTCATCACCCTCGCCGATCACGCGTGTACCAAGGGACGCAAATCCAACTCCTTCTGCCCGTCCTCAGAGAAAACAACAATCATTTTGTTTTGTGATCCCGCAAATGGACGCACATTCAATCAAAATCTATAACGGCTTTATAACATCTTATAAAGTCCAGGCCAAGCACTGCCCCCACTGCTAGTGACGGCACTATCAGGAAGACGGCCGTAAGGTCGTCAGATTGTCAGGTAAAATCAGCGTATGCCTGCTGTTTCGTCCCTACACTTTTATTCTCTACGGCACCACGCACTTCCGTTTTCTGCCATGGATGCGTCGGCCACAGACTCTTCACACTGCACCGCGCGCACACATCTCTAATCACCGATGCCTCTCTTCCTGAGTCAAATAGACAGGGAATCGTAATTTCGTTAACTGTTATGCTGATTGTAGGGCATTTGACTGAGTTTACTACTGCTGTATCCTCTAATAACACCTCCGGGATGTCTTCGTTTTCTACTCACATTGTGTTGACATCGTAAATTTGATTATTCTGCATCACTGATGTTCTCGTTCCTATCACTGCTAGTCGAACGTCCCTACTTTCGTCAATATTGTTGCCTCGGGAATTATCGTGTGGCCTTATTGACAACCCGTCCGTTGTGTGCAACACATTGCCATTATCAGGCCGGGGCCGATCCCCCTTAAAGCGTCTCCACCCTCTATCATTGCGCCGTGGGTTCCAAGGTCCACGCCCACGCCTGTCATTACCACGATCATGATTGTTATTGCGACCAAATTGAGACCTCCAATTAAGTGATTCCCGTCATGATTACCTTCGAACCTAACTAATTTTATATTTCTTTCAGTACCTAGTTCTTGCAGCAGGTTCTGAAAACCACTAACGTCATCCACATCTCTTCCCGCAATTGTAATATCTTTGCGCAATTTATTCGGAAGCTTAGTCAGACAAATTCCTTGGGATCATATGCTGCATCAAGAAACTGATTACTTTTCACAAGTTCTTTGTAAAATTCCACGGAGTGCTTGTATGTCCTTTCAGCATAGTTTTCTCCTAACTTTACCCTTTCTTGCATGCTCCGAAACCGGAACTCGTTGAGGAAAGCCTTCTTTAAATCCTCTTGCGTTCGACAGTCCTGAAGTATTATTTGCATTCGGGTTGCCGCTTCACCTCTCAGGTGACTGCAAGCAAATTTTATTCTTAGCACATCTCCCCATGAGCGAGTTAACGTGTGCTCAAACTAGTTTAATCACATCGAGGGCGCTGTCGTGATTTGGGTCTGGGAAACGAGAGCAACATTTTACAGAGACAAAGTGTCTCCTGCATTCTTCCTCGTCACTATCGACATTCGTACCACTGTTCACCGCCCGCACAGGTGGCGCCGAATTTCCTCTCAGATTACTGAGCCTCTCTTCGAAGTCACAGTATTCCTCGTCTTCTCCTCGCCTACGCTTACCATTGGAGCTTTCCACTTCTCTAGTAGCCTTAACAGTAGTGGCACTGCCTTCTGCGCTTTCGTTTTCCCGCAGCTTGTTACGCGAGTCAGCTATCAAGTCCCGGTTGCGTTTGTTTACTTCTGCTTGCACCCTTTTAAACTGCAGAAGTGATTGCACTTCTTCGGATTCCACAATTGCGGCTGGCTGCGTCCTGTCCGAGCCTGCCTCATTCGTTAGCGTGATCCTTTCTACTGCACTCGTTAGGGCGCCTACCAGATTGATTACTTTCTCAATCTCGTCTGCTTGCGTCGTAATCTGCGCACCTTGAGCAGCAACTTGTTCGCTCGTACGAGCAAAAGACTCTCCTTGCTCCTTGCAGACGTCTATTAGGACTTCCCTTATTTGCGGCTCCGAAGGAATGACGATTTCTCGCGAGGACAGTTCGTTTTGTAATACTATTTCACGATTTTCACGTCTGCCGGTGGCCTCATTGACTTTGGTTTGCACAGACTGTATCTCCTTTAACATCGAGTCAGCTGGTGCTTGATTTCCAGCAGCTGATGTTTGGTTTCTACATTCTAACGCTTCTAGGCGTTCCTGGTGGTGCCCTAGCTTATGTTCTTGCTCGTTAAATCGCGTATTTATTGGGCCTATTTGCTCGTTCAATATCCTTGCCAAGTCATCTTGCAACTCGTTATTTGAGCCGCACAAACCTTTCCTCATACTTTCTCTGAATCGTTCAATTTATCACTTAATGTTTTGTATGAATGGTTCAATTTATCACTTAATGCTTTCTCTGAATCTTTCAATTTATCACTTAATGCTTTGCTTGACTCGTTCAATTTATCACTTTACGCTTTATTTGACTCATTCAATTTATCACTTAATGCTTTATTGGAGTCATTAATCTGCACGGTCAAGTTATTCAGTGCACCTTTCTGCCACCGGCTTGCTGCATCATGAAATGAAGAATGCTTGCTAAAAACGGGTTCTCCATGCTCATGCTTCCCGCGCTCGTCAAGACTGTTGGAAGAGGTTCTTCAGCAGTTTCGTTTCTCGCCTTATGGTCAATGTTGGCGGTCACCAAGTTCGTCCCCACGCTTCCTACCTCTGTTTCCGTTAGGGTCGCGCCGGACCTGCTAGTTTGTTCGCCTCCCGCGGTCAGCTGACCTTGTCCGTTTACTGCCACGCTTCCGGACTCAGCTGCACTCGGCAATGCCGACGCGCTCTCCAGACTACCGTTCCATATCCACTATATTTTTAGCACGAGCCCTGGTAATGATCTAACACATTACCTATCTGTACCGTCCTGAACACAGTTTCTTACCACTTATACAGAATGCTACCACAAACCACGAATGAAAAATTGTAATTAACTAAGTTAAAGAAATTCCCTTCAATTTTACAATCTAACGCAACACACACAAAACAACACAATACAACACAAGTGAAGACGATTCTGTATTCAATACAAGCAGAATTCTGCTAAGCTGTAGAAGGAAAAAATAATCATTAGTACACTAAAATATTGATATAATTAATACTTCCTAATTACTGACCAGAAGGACCTGCGATTCGAAACCCTTAACAGGGACGCCACGTGCAACGTAACCATCCAGTAGTGGTGATGGTAAAACTCTACCGAAGTAGGAAGATTACCTTCGGTTTGTTATGTCCTACAGCTCCTGCAAGCTGCCGTCTGTAGTAAATGGTTTCTTAAATTCTTGTAGTCCCCTAAATTACTGGCCCCTGTGGTTATTGCCGAGTATTAATAATTTTGTGGGCTGGCATGAGAGCCAACACCGGGTTATAAGAGGAAGCCGAAAGGCACACGTTTTAGCTCACGCAGGCTGGCGTGAGGTCTGGAACAGGACAAGGAAATTAGAATTTAGAAAAAACGGACGTAGCTTGTGGAATACTTAACTTTAATCCATTAATGGTGAGCGCATCTCGTGGTCGTGCGGTAGCGTTCTCGCTTCCCACGCCCGGGTTCCCGGGTTCGATTCCCGGCGGGGTCAGGAATTTTCTCTGCCTCGTGATGGCTGGGTGTTGTGTGATGTCCTTAGGTTAGTTAGGTTTAAGTAGTTCTAAGTTCTAGGGACTGATGACCATAGATGTTAAGTCCCATAGTGCTCAGAGCCATTTGAACCATTAATGGTGAACGTCGCTCTTGACGGTACATTATTACAGTATAAATAGTAACTGGTACTGGCGCCTTGCTAGGTCGTAGCAAATGATGTAGCTGAAGGCTATGCTATCACCTCGGCAAATGAGAGCGTATTTTGTCAGTGAACCATCGCTAGCAAAGTCGGTTGTACAACTGGGGCGAGTGCAAGGAAGTCTCTCTAGACCTGCCGTGTGCCGGCGCTCGGTCTGCAATCACTGATAGTGGCGACACGCGGGTCCGACGTATACTAACGGACCGCGGCCGATTTAAAGGCTACCACCTAGCAAGTGTGGTGTCTGGCGGTGACACCACAAATAATTTCTAGCGGAAGGTTTTAACCAACCGGTAAAAAAGCAACGGATAACGCAATATTTTTGATCCACTACAGAAGGCACCTATACAGTGCTTAATAGGCAGTGCATAGTTTTATTTGCTTTCATGACCCAGGGTTGGACTGTGATACTGACTTTCACCTATTCTTTATGATGGGTGGACTAAATAATCCGTCGAGGGTAGAGATTGATACTTATTCAGAACTAATGGCGGGACAACTAGTAGTGTTTCTGTTGCAATATGCACTCCTGGAAATGGAAAAAAGAACACATTGACACCGGTGTGTCAGACCCACCATATTTGCTCCGGACACTGCGAGAGGGCTGTACAAGCAATGATCACACGCACGGCACAGCGGACACACCAGGAACCGCGGTGTTGGCCGTCGAATGGCGCTAGCTGCGCAGCATTTGTGCACCGCCGCCGTCAGTGTCAGCCAGTTTGCCGTGGCATACGGAGCTCCATCGCAGTCTTTAACACTGGTAGCATGCCGCGACAGCGTGGACGTGAACCGTATGTGCAGTTGACGGACTTTGAGCGAGGGCGTATAGTGGGCATGCGGGAGGCCGGGTGGACGTACCGCCGAATTGCTCAACACGTGGGGCGTGAGGTCTCCACAGTACATCGATGTTGTCGCCAGTGGTCGGCGGAAGGTGCACGTGCCCGTCGACCTGGGACCGGACCGCAGCGACGCACGGATGCACGCCAAGACCGTAGGATCCTACGCAGTGCCGTAGGGGACCGCACCGCCACTTCCCAGCAAATTAGGGACACTGTTGCTCCTGGGGTATCGGCGAGGACCATTCGCAACCGTCTCCATGAAGCTGGGCTACGGTCCCGCACACCGTTAGGCCGTCTTCCGCTCACGCCCCAACATCGTGCAGCCCGCCTCCAGTGGTGTCGCGACAGGCGTGAATGGAGGGACGAATGGAGACGTGTCGTCTTCAGCGATGAGAGTCGCTTCTGCCTTGGTGCCAATGATGGTCGTATGCGTGTTTGGCGCCGTGCAGGTGAGCGCCACAATCAGGACTGCATACGACCGAGGCACACAGGGCCAACACCCGGCATCATGGTGTGGGGAGCGATCTCCTACACTGGCCGTACACCACTGGTGATCGTCGAGGGTACACTGAATAGTGCACGGTACATCCAAACCGTCATCGAACCCATCGTTCTACCATTCCTAGACCAGCAAGGGAACTTGCTGTTCCAACAGGACAATGCACGTCCGCATGTATCCCGTGCCACCCAACGTGCTCTAGAAGGTGTAAGTCAACTACCCTGGCCAGCAAGATCTCCGGATCTGTCCACCATTGAGCATGTTTGGGAATGGATGAAGCGTCGTCTCACGCGGTCTGCACGTCCAGCACGAACTCTGGTCCAACTGAGGCGCCAGGTGGAAATGGCATGGCAAGCCGTTCCACAGGACTACATCCAGCATCTCTACGATCGTCTCCATGGGAGAATAGAAGCCTGCATTGCTGCGAAAGGTGGATACACCGTACTAGTGCCGACATTGTGCATGCTCTGTTGCCTGTGTCTATGTCCCTGTGGTTCTGTCAGTGTGATCATGTGATGTATCTGACCCCAGGAATGTGTCAATAAAGTTTCCCCTTCCTGGGACAATGAATTCACGATGTTCTTATTTCAATTTCCAGGAGTGTACATCGTCACAACTGGTCTCTCTAGTTAACATCAGTTTCGCCACGTAATTATGGAATGGGACAGGGGAGCGCAGACCTGGCTTCAATGAAATTTTATACAAACACACAATGGCTATAGGTGACTCAGAACAAGTTCAGCAAAGACACTACAAACAAACCATGTCCGGGTGGAAGAGTGTTTCGCAAGTCTCTATCAAATCAGTGGGCACTAAAATCTGACACTTTCCTAGTGGTACGAGTCTAAACCATGTATTTTACTTAATGTACAACATCGCCAACAAATACAATATTTATGTTGGAGCACATGAACCATCATCACTTCAACGCTGATCACACACGTGGCCAAGTTTCGGTAGCCAACAGAAATACAGAAAAATACGTACACACAAGATTATTCCTTCCCTATTTTACACTCGCCCACTATTGTATGATTATTCGTCGTGTACAACACAATTTCAGACCGAAACTACAATTTGTCAATGTGACGGTTGCTCCAACCGACCACATGGCGCGAAACCTAGTTCACAAAGGAAACATGTGGAAAATAAATAAAAATCCCCCCCAAATATTACTGTAAATGAAGCAGCAGATTAAAATACACTAATTGAATGAAATTCCGTTAAGCGCAGAGCAATAATGTGACCGGGAGCTTAAGGCGCCGTAACCCAGGAACAAGTGGACCTCCGGACACCTCGCCTAACCGTTCTTCGTTCAAAAGGTGTTGGAGGGGATGGTTCACCAACCTAACGGAGCCAATAATCGTGCCTTCGAGACCTCTCTGACCCGATTCGCCCACCAACTCTGGCAAACTTGTCCAAGTTTAGGGGTTGGTACTATCCTACCACAGAACGACTCTACACATGCAATGCTACGACCTCTGACCGAAGCTTTCTGCTACTTCACATACTATCTCATTCACACAGTCCAAGGTCGCATACGGGAAAGGGTACAAGGAAACATAAGACACATGAAATAAAATGAATGAATAAATAAATAAACACCATTTGGTCCATTCTCTTGTGTTTGTTATACACGGAATTCATTTCTGCCGAGTCAAAACAGTCTGGCTATAGTCTCCTGTACCGGAATTTATTGGAAAAATGTGGAACGGAAAAACAAGCTCCGGTTCACCGTTACAGCATTTTCTGTTGCTGTTGATATTACTCTATACTCATCTGACCAGGAATCCTTATTTTCCTTCCATTTCGCTTCACTGACACCCAATTTATCCAGACTGAGCATTAGATTTTCTCCTTTCAGATTTTCTACCTTCTCTCGTAGGATCAAATTTGTGACATTCCACGTCCCGACTAGTAGAACTTTATCCTTTCGTTGATTATTTATATTTTTCCATGGTCGCTTCCGCCTTGCTCAGTTCCCTCCCGGAAATCAGATTGAGGGACTAGTCCAGAATCTTTTGTAAATGGAGAGCTCTTCATGACATTTGTTCAGTTACAGGTCACATACAGACTGTCATTAATGCACTGGTTTTCACTGCTTTCTGTATCCCAATGCCGTCGATAGTTGCTGACTGTTCCGCTCTTAGGAGCAGTTTCCCACGCCAAGTGGAAGACAGTGCCCTGAATCTGTTTCCCCTCCTCCGCCCTTTTTGACAAGGTCTTTGGATGAATGAGGGGGGCATCTTATGGTGGAAGCCTTTGGCCATCACTATTGATAATTTTTATTCAAAATTTAAGTGGGGGCGGGTTTAGAACCCGGGTCGAGGACGTTTGGATTACTAGTGAAAAACTCGAACCTTCGACCACGTGTGCAAAGATATTAGAGTGGTCGTAAGTAGTTCTTGACGTCAAATTCCTGAGTCATAAATTCTGTACAGTACCTCAGTCCATCTGGGTATCGAATTTTCTATTCCCGGAATTCCTGAATTGCTATTTCCGATTCTCATTCCAGTATCTTATCATCCCAGTTTTCTTCGTTCTTCCAAGGTAAGTCTGGAGTTATCAGTCTGTGCACCGTACAACTCTCCCAGATAATCTATCCGAACTTTCTTCTGTTATTCCATACATATTGTCTTGTTTCCCTGTTTATTTAACGTTCCTAGTTTGCCTGTTTCCCTTACTTGTCTTCTTGTTATGAATTTCACTGTCTTTTACATTTCTTCCTTATTTCGAATTCTCCCATTTCCTCGCATTATTTCCTCATCGAGTCCCGTCTAATCTGGTTAGTTAACGTTGCTAGTTCATTGTTCAGTTATCAGCACTGTCTTCCGCCTTCCTCCGAATTGTCATTTCTCAGCCCCCTGCACTAACCTCTGTTATCCAGCACACTTTCTGTTATCCACTCTTTCTACATTCCTGTTCATTTCATCTATGTAGTTTATATCTTAATCCTTCCATCGTAGCAGTTCTAACGGTATTCCACTCTTCTGTGACTTCTGCATTCCTCCTTAGGTGTTCCAGTTTATTTTCGATGTAGTGGCTGTACTCTTTCTTTAAGTTGTAATTCTTTAATTTCTCAACATCAAATTTCTTTATCTATTATCTCTTCTTACAAGGGAACCTCCCCATCGAATCCCCCTCAGATTTAGTTATAAGTTGGCACAGTGGATAGCCCTTGAAAAACTGGACACAGATCAATTGAGAAAACGGGAAGAAGTTGTGTGGAACTATGAAAAAAATAAGCAAAATATACAAACTGAGTAGTCCATGTGCAAGATATACAACATAAAGGATTGTGTGGTCTCAGGAGTGCCGTGGTCCCGTGATTAGCGTGAGCAGCTGCGGAACGAGAGGTCCGTGGTTCAAGTTTTCCCTCAAGTGAAAAGTTTAATTTTTTTTTCAGGCAACTATCAAAGTTCAGGTACTCACACATAATCAACTTCGCTTTCCAAAATTACAGGACAAGTTCAGATTTGCTTGGACATATGCAGGATTTGACAGTCTATACAAGGGAAAATTTGAAAACGTTAAAAACATATGTTTTGACAGAGCACAGGGAAAACTGTGCGGCTGTGAAACTGATGCATTCATTTGTTGCAGTTTATGTGACAAACTCTTATATTTTCATCACTTTTTTGGGAGTGATTATCACATCCACAAGAAAACCTAAATCGGGCAAGGTAGAAGGATCTTTTTACCCATTCGCCAAGTGTACAAGTTAGGTGGGTCGACAACATATTCCTGTCATGTGACGCACATGCCGTCACCAGTGTCGTATAGAATATATCAGACGTGTTTTCTTGTGGAGGAATCGGTTGACCTATGACCTTGGAATCAAATGTTTTCGGTTCCCATTGGAGAGGCACGTCCTTTCGTCTACTAATCACACGGTTTTGCGGTGCGGTCGCAAAACACACACACTAAACTTATTATAGTAAACAGAGACGTCAATGAACGAACGGACAGGTCATAACTTTGCGAAAATAAAGAAAGTAAGTTTTTCACTCGAGGGAAGACTTGAACAAAGGGCCTCTTGTTCCGCAACTGCTCACGCTAACCACGGGACCACGGCGCTCCAGAGCCCACACTGTCCTTGATATTGCCTATCTTGCACATGGACTATTCAGTTTGTATATTTTGCTTATTTTTTCATAGTTCCACACTACTTCTTCCTGTTTTCTCGATTGATCTGTGTTCAGTTTTTCAAGGCCTATCCACTGTGCCAACTTACAACTAAATCTGAGAGGGGTGCGATGGGGAGGTTCCCTTGTTAGTATAGTTTAATCTTGTCCTAATATGTGCTACATGCAACTTATGATCCGTACAGCACATGCACCTGGAAATGTTTTTGCCATCTTAATGCTGTTTTTGAATCTCTGATTGATTATAACAAAGTCTTTTTGATATCTAGCAATATCATCTGGAGCTCTCGACGTGTATAATATCAGCTGACTGTACGTGGGCAAAATATTGGCAATCCAGAGATCAAATCTTTCACGAAAGTTTCTCACTTTTATTCCCCTCTCATTGGTCTTTCCCAGTTCATAGTAAACATCTACGTTGTTTCTTCTTCTCTTTCCCATTATACTACTCCAGTCTCTTTTCGTTACAATTCTTACTTGTCCTCTTCCATTTCTTTCTTAGACTTCCTCTATAAGCTCCCATTTGCATTTTTCCTTCCTTTCCAATCTTTTATACATTACCTTGTCTTCTCCTGATTCAGTTTTACCTTCTTCTTCCCGCCGCTTAGCCGTAAATGACGTAATATGTATTACACTTTCTCTCTTCACGTTTCCTAATTTTTTAAAAGTTTTTTTTTTTTAAATTACCACTACCAGTCACAAACTTTGTCAACTATTGTATTACTCATTTATTTAGCGACATGTTTCGAGGGAATACCTCCTCTTCATGCTAAATGGCATTACAAAAACAACTATACAATAAGGGCATACTGATATTACGTAATCTCTTTATAAATGCTGTGGTCATTCTGTGGAAGAAGAGGAAACTTAGTAACAGGCGATGTCACTTTGGAAGCTGGGCTGATGTTTGCACTACAATGTTTTGGAACGATCACTCACTTTGTTCTTCTGGAGAGGCAGTCTCGTTGTGATGCGCTGAGGTGTTTCTTGGCTAAGAGAGCCACGGAAATGGAAACACCTCAGCGCATCACAACGAGACTGCCTCTCCAGAAGAACAAAGTGAGTGATCGTTCCAAAACATTGTAGTGCAAACATCAGTCCTACTTCCAAAGTGACATCGCCTCTTACTAAGTTTCCTTCCACAGAATAACCGCAGAATTTATAAAAAGACTATGTAATATCACTATGACCTTATTGCAGAGTTGTTTTTGTAATGTCATCTAGCCTGAAGATGAGGTAAGTAGAGGGTCAACCTTCGCGACAACTCACGTTGCATTGTTGCCAAATTTATTCAAGATGGCGGCGATGGCGTCATCGAAGATGGCGGCATGTAGACTTGGCAACATCGCATGACGTCATCCAAGATGGCGGCTTTTGGCGGGAGAATAGTCCAATTGTGCTATGTCCAATCACCTAACCTCAAGAAAAACTGGCGGGAAGTTTGAATTTGGGCGGGAAAATAGGCCAATTTTGCTACGTCCACTAACCTAAGCCGCCAGAAGAAAAAATGGTGGGAAGTTTGAATTCCAACAGGATAATGCATGCAGAAACCGTACTTATCTTTATTATTATTATTGATTATCATTTACTAACATTTATTATCAATTATAATTATTTATTATCATTTATTATTATTTATTATCATTTATTATTATTTATTATTATTGACCTGCCTCCACTAGAAAATTCCCTCCAAATTCAAATTCCAACACGATAATGGCTGCATAACCTTACTTTTGTTTATTATTATTCATTATCATTTATTAACATTCATTATCATTCATTGACATTTATTATCATTCATTATCATTTATTATCATTCATTATTATATATTATTATTAATTATTATTATAGGCCTACCTCCACTAGAAAATTGCGCCAAACTCAAATTCCAACACGATAATGTCTCGGAAACTGTACTTCTATTTATTATTATCATTTATTATTTATTTAAGATGTCCGATTTTCTCGGCAAGAAACCCATTTTCCTTACAACCGTAACTAAAATCTATCACAAGTTCAAATCCCAACACCATAATTGATCACATGTACGAGCTTTCTCCGTCACTTATATTTCTTCACTGGTAGCCTATCATAATCGCATCAAATAATAAACTGCACTTATATTAACGTAAGTTACGTCCTTTGATTTTGCAGGGGGGAAGGGACTGAAGACTTTATTTCAAGTAGTACGGTCATCACTTGTTCTCCAACACAGTCAGCACACACATCTTTGATATCACAGTGCAGTCACCACGACGTCCGCACTCCAACTAAATTAGTTCAAATCCTCGCCACCTCCTGGCCAGCACGCGGAGCCGTCCGCGAGGCGTGCATGTACACAGACATACAGAAAACAGGGCAAGCGCTCTCCGAATATGGAGGTGACTGGATAGGCGTGGGTTACATTTACAGGCAATTTTAGAACACAGAACGATATGAAAGTTCCTGGCAGATTAAAACTGTGTACCCGACCGAGACTCTAACTCGGGACCTTTGCCTTTCGCGGGCAAGTGCTCTACCATCTGAGCTACCGAAGCACGACTCACGCCCGGTCCTCACAGCTTCACTTCTGCCAGTATATCGTCTCCTACCTTCCAAACTTTACAGAAGCTCTCCTGCGAACCTTGCAGAACTAGCACTCCTGAAAGAAAGGATACTGCGGAGACATGGCTTAGCCACAGCCTGGGGGATGTTTCCAGAATGAGATTTTCACTCTGCAGCGGAGTGTGCGCTGATATGAAACTTCCTGGCAGATTAAAACTGTGTGCCCGACCGAGACTCGAACTCAGGACCTTTGCCTTTCGCGGGCAAGTGCTCTACCATCTGAGCTACCGAAGCACGACTCACGGCCGCTACTCACAGATTTACTTCTGCCAGTATATCGTCTCCTACCTTCCAAACTCTGCAAGGTTCGCAGAAGAGCTTCTGTAAAGTTTGCAGGGTAGGAGACGAGATACTGGCAAAGGTAAAGCTGTGAGTACCGGGCGTGGGTCGTGCTTCGGTAGCTCAGATGGTAGAGCACTTGCCCGCGAAAGGCAAAGGTCCCGAGTTCGAGTCTCGGTCTAGCATACAGTTTTAATCTGCCAGGAAGTTTCATATCAGCGCACACTTCGCTGCAGAGTGAAAATCTCATTCTGGAGAGAACGATATGTTATGTCGCGGTCGCATGGATCGATCTGACATAAAATCGAAAGAAATGAGAAAACTGATTAGCGCATACGTATAAACTGACCTAATATAGACCGAGATGCAGTGAAAGTGAGAACGTACTTTCTTATCTTCTGGTTAGCTTGGAGCAGTTTGTACATGGAGTCAAGTATGTGGCAGCAAGAGAAGTGTAGAAAAACAATGACATCGAAGCGAGCTGAATCAGGAAGGTAGACAATTTTTTTCTCTTTGAGTTCGTATTATAGTGTATGTCTACTAAGGTGCAGTGATACATGCGAGTTGAATACCGTATTTGATGCTTTTCAGGAGGACAGGGAATCATTCACGTCTAAACCTACTCACATCTGTGTTAAATGAGAACAGAGAGTGTACGGGATGATCGATTGAGACAGAGCTGCAACTAGGTACGATTTAAACGTTGACTCATTTATTGTAGAGAAGGACAAGTTAATGAAGGTCAATTTTTTTTTTTCAAGTGTTCTATCTGGATGCTTTAGTCACGTGATATAGCCTTCGTTCTAGCCATATGCAGCTACAGTGCTTTACACACGATAGATTGGGTGATTTACGGAAATATGTGTCGAACTACGTTGTGTGTAAGTATCACTCCGTTCTTGTTCTTCTTGGCTGTATGCTATTAAATTAATGCACTTTGAGATCTGTTACTATAGATCGATATGGTGTGCTAAGCTCCAATACTTAGGTACATCTCGAGAAATGTGGTGCACTAGGAGGGGTTAGGCCTAGGAAAGATCTATTCAGACGAGAGGTGAAGTGTAGCTGTACTCCTCTGCTCGGTTGAGGATTAATTGGGTAGCGACGTTGCGGGGTAGCCTGGTCAATGCCGAGGAGAGGATGGTCTTTTAATGTAAGAGGGCGAGATTGCTCTGTGACCGCCATAGGCAGAGAGATTGATCGAGTTCTATGTGCGAGGTCTTAGAAATATATATATCGTTGTCTGGTATACTTTGATCGTTTTTATTTGTTCGAGAATTAAGTGTGAATGGACGTACTGAGCAGTCATCTATCAATGCTCGCAATGATGCTTGTAAAGTAGAGGAGGTATGGTTTAGCTATGACATTGAAATTAGGAAAACATGCTGTCACATGATTGGCCAGTGTGCTTTATTACGAGGACAAGGTGCGCGTCGGAATATGGTTATCATTGGTTTGTGTTTAAGTATATAATATTAAATGCCCTATCCTCAGTGTGACGGGTGTTAATGTCGGTAAAAGTATTTGCTTATTTGACTACATGTATGCGTAATTTAGGACATCTAAGTGCTCACCGAATATGACTGTCTGTGGAAAAAGGAATTATTATGTTCTATTGAGTTGGGTTGTATGTGGGGGCGTAAATGCTTGTTCAAAATTATTATAACAGGGTGGGTGGCATACAAGTAGAACAAGTTCTGTGAAAGCGTCTGTTGAAGGAGTGAGCGAGTGGATGACACAACTCATCTACGCCTGTATCATTAGGACATGTAAATAAATGTCGGGTAATCTAAATTGAGGTCATTTTTTTTCTTTTTAATCAAATGTATGACTTCTGCTTGGAGTTATGTTTGTCTATTTGTTCTAAATGAATACTCATCTTTGCTTACAAAGTGAGTTTTGACACAATTGTCGGCGCAGTGTGAATGACGACGGGTTCGCTGGCTGAGGGAGACACTGTTTACATGTCGAGTTGGAGATGCAGGGGAAGATAGATATCTGCGCTATTCAGAAATCCATCTGTGCAGTGTATGTCGTTAGACAATAGCTGGAGAGCAGGTATAGAGAGAGAGCCCACTACGGCATGCTGGTCCTGGGGCTTAGTGGACGGCTGTTTATATGGACGGATACGTGACTTTGACATGCCGCCGGCGGCGCTTGCATTTCAGGCGAATGGTCAAGACAAGGTGCTGTTGCAGTAACTGAGGTCATTCTGCTTGTAGACAGGCTGCAGAAGGTAATTGATATGTCTTTCCCCGACTTAAATTGCGTATATCAGATGCGCAAAGATCTGGAAATGGGATCAGCTGAACGATGTGTAGGATGTGACTAAAGCCAAATTGGAATTTTAATGTAGCATGCAGGTTCGGGAAAGGCGACACGTTTCGCACTGGGTGCAGCCGTCATGAATAATGGTAATTGCGTAATCAACTGACGTGACGACAGAGCGCTCTGGTGGTTGTCATAGGAGCTAAACACAGTTGAACTTAGAGCCATTTTTGTTAGGAAACATGAAATAAATAATAATAAATAATAAATCATAATAAATAATAATAAATGATCATAAATGATAATAAATAACTGGAGCAGCTGTCCGAATGCAGAGACCTGTTGGAGTGTATGGATCTGTAAGAGCGAACTTTGATGTCCTCTAGACGACCGAATAGCGAAGTAATAGTATGTGTTGGGCGGCTTTGGTGATCAAGTCAGAATCTGAGAAGATGATTGATTTGGGTTGGAGTGTTATTAGATGGGATGTAGATTGTTTGGTTGACTACTTCTGCACATTTGCTTCCTTTATTTAGCTCAGTGAAGATCGATTGTGGTGTGTTGGATACATGCTTTTCTGTTCTCTAGGCCTGGGACAGACCTTAGTTGACGTGCAAATTATAACCAAGATCACGAAAATGTGACATTACTGAGACCAGTATTCGAGAGTGGAAATATCATTTTGCGTAGGTTTGTTTCCAGTTAGTCAGTGGTTTACAGCATGCTGCACATAGATTAAGTTCGGCGTTTGTACAGAATTAATTTGAAGTCTATATCTTGGGAATTATGATGACTAGTGATCCGTAGGGTGTAGCCTAGCGCATGATATTGAGAAGTACAGCTAAAATGGTGTAATATTGTGGGGAAAATACATATGTTCTTGCAGTCTATGAGTCTGAGGATGTTTGTAGAAAAGTGAACAGATAAGGAAGGAGAGACAGTAAGGCGTTTGTGCTGAGGGGGGGACGATACCGAATTTGTAAAAAGAGTTCTGAGGGTGACTTAGGTCCGCTGATGTAAGAGGGAAGATTAGCTCGGAGTGTTGGGTGTGTAGGGAACAGGTTGACGGTGCTTTCCTAGGGTTAGGGAACATTGCTGTATATAGACGCTGTAGGAATAGGATATTTTTTTTGCATGCTGTAGAGATATACTGGATAAGTGCACTGCTTTGTGTCAAATGTGTATATACTGTATTGTGAAGTTAATGTGGTTTACATTGTGTAGCGTTTGTATATACTGCACTGTAGAGTTAATATTGATTATGTTATGTGATGAGTAGAGAGGAAGTCGTAAGGACGGTAGAGATATTTCCAGAGTAACAGCGGTCAAGAGAGTGTATTTCCGCTACTTAGCTCATTGTGGAATTCCAATCAAATGAGGCCGCGATTGTAAGATTTAACTGTATAAGTATAATGAGATCAAGGACTTTGGTATTCGAGAGTGCGAATATAATATTTTGGTCTGTTTGTTTCTAGTTATTCAGTGGTTTAAAGGATGCTGTACTTAGAAAAAAATGGGTGTGTTCTTGTAGTCTATGAGCAGGCAAGGAAGAAGAAGAGAGAGTAACGTATTTTTGAGGGGGAGCGATCGCCGAATTTGTGGAACAGTTCTGAAAGGGAGTTCCGTCCATTGATGTAGAAGGGCTGATTACCACTGAGTGTGGCGTGTGTAGAAAGAAAGTGCAGGTTTACAGTGCTTCCTTAGAAACTGAGAGAATTGGGGCATGTAGTGGGTATTGTAAAGTTAATGTGGCTTGAATTGTGTAGGGTTTGTATATATTGGATTGTAAAGTAACTATTGTTTATGTTATGGGATGAGTAGAGAGGATGACCGTGTGTGTGTGTGTGTGTGTGTGTGTGTGTGTGTGTGTGTGTAAATTGAGGGGTTCTGTGGATGTAATTTAGCAATCTCTGTAAAAGTAAGCACAGGAAGCAGCAGAAAGAAAAGCAGGATGGTACTTCGATAACGGGTCATTAGAAAATTATGCCAGTAAATTCGATAACAAGGAATAAGAATGATTAATGGGTTGTGCTGGGATATAGGAGGGTTGAGAACATTTGCGTATGCTGAGAGCTAGAAAGGTAGGAGGTGGGGAGCGCATTCAGTATTATTTTGGTGAACAAGTTCTGTTAGGGTAAGAATTAGAATTTACAAAAAAGCTGAGAAAACACGAAAGAAAGCGCGAACTATTTTTGGGGGCACTATACAATTTCGGAGAGGTTGACTGGGCTCTTATTTTTCTTCCTTTTTTTTAAAAAATTTTCAAATGATCGTTTTAGATTGTGAGGGGAGAGAAGCGCTGGGATGTGTGCGGACGGTGTGTGTGTGAACTCGCTCTCGGCTGTTCTGACAACATACGTGAAGGTGGAGATGTGTGGCATATAGGCCAGCAAGCAATGGAATGCGGCCTTAACATGTGTGTTGGACCGCACTGAGCTAGGACGGTGGCAGACGACTCGCGTGGCCTGGCTTGGATAGTCATGTTCGGCGTGTAGGTGATATGAATTTCTCAGGTGTTAGGTGTGAATGCGGCTGTCATCAAGTCATGTTTGAAGGGTCGAACAGAGGCCTCTGAGCGAATTGAGAGCTGTCGGACGTGTGACTTAGTGTGGAACAGGTTGATGGCGCGCGTCTGTTGAGTTACTTTGCTGTGCGTTATTTGGACAGATTACGAGTACTGATGGTGTTTAAAGTTATGTGTACTGCATTATTTAGGAGCAGTTTGATATTGTGCACTGAAATTAGGAGCTGTTTGTGGAACAGGTTGATGGCGCGCGTCTGTTGAGTTACTTTGCTGTGCGTTATTTGGACAGATTACGAGTACTGATGGTGTTTAAAGTTATGTGTACTGCATTATTTAGGAGCAGTTTGATATTGTGCACTGAAATTAGGAGCTGTTTGCGTGCCTGCCGACTGTGCAACATGACACCAGGTATATCTTGGTGAGTGTTTTTTGTATGAGAGTGATAGGTATACTCGATGCATAAATAAAATGTAAGTTAAGTATTTGTGGGACGATATAGAATATGAGAGAATTCGAGCTGGTTGTTATTTTTTCTACTTGGAGGGTTTGTTAGATCGAATTGCTAAGGCGAGTAGCTACGAGAGCGCGAGCGGTGTGATTGCAGCATATCTCCGTCTCTCAGCGGTTAACTACAGGTGGGGCGAGCGATGTTCTCGGCTTAGGCACTGGGGGTGTGCTCTGGCCACGTGCTAGACCATGTGGATTGAACAACAGTATTAGGGTCATAGTTTAGCTAGAATATTTATAGAGGAGTATGTCCGACGCGAGTATAAAGGCCCAGACTGTGATGAAACACGAACTGACCATCAGAATTGAAGCTTGGCTTATTTGTATAGACAGAATGTGATATAAGTTAATGTAGGTTAGTGCACGTTAGTGCACGTTAGTACACGGAAGCAAGCATTAGTACATGTTAGCCAACGAACGTGGGTCGGTAAAAGGACGTGGTGGTCGGTAGGGACTTTAACTACTTCATTTCAAGTCCAGGTGGGTGTGGCAGTGGTGAAAATTGATTCCAAGTCTAGGTGGACGTGGGAGTTTTCCGCATCAAAGAGGCTAATTAACTGATCAGATTAATTAAATAGTCATGCGGACTTTGTTACATTCACTTGCGGAGGTACTAAGCCAGGTGCGCACGACGGCTCATGTGTTTGGACGTGTGTTTTCGCCAAGATCCTGGATTAGATAATCGAAGCATGTGGGCTGAATAATGAGAATTAGGTGATCAGTTAACTTAGTGAGAGCGTTCTTTGTCTGACAGAGTCACGTGGTCGAGCGCGTGTTGTGAGGTCAAGGAAGTTTCCAACTCGGTAGAAAAACCATTCCAGTTTGAGTGTGTCGGTTGGTCTCTATCGGTCTTGAATTGCAAAGTTTATGGGGATGAGAGCGTCCTTTGTGCTCCATCACGCGTGCTGGTGGGGTGGTATGTGGCGTGAGGGTGGTTTGGACACAGTAAGTATGTCAGTTCCTGTCCATCGGTGCTGGGAATTTGCTAACTTTAGAACCGATATAGCTTTTAGTGTGCCACATGACAGAACTTTCCAAACATCTCAGGCGGTTGTGTGAGGTAGGTATAAGCAGGTTCGAACCTGTTAAGAAAAATAAATTTGAGGTGGAACGTGTCCTTTGTTCAGCACGTGGGCGACAGGTTTCATCCTGTCCAGCGTTAAGTGCTTGCGGGCGCGAAAAGATGTTTACGTAGCCACCTACCTGGTGCGCTCGCTGTGGGGGCTGTGCGGGCACCGCTGGCCGCTTGACGTCAGCTGGCCAGGGAGCTGCTGATGGAGCAGGCTCAGCCGGCCGCGTGTACATCAGCTGCGCTCTGGAGTTTCGCTGTGTGAGCATGGAGAAGTCAGTTGGAGACACCTGCATCACCGTAATGTCTGAAATAAAGAGTAATTTTCCAGGTATTTACAGAAGACTATGTCCGTCACGTTTATGGAGTGTGTGTGACGTAAGCGAGGCGGCGGTGCAGCGACTGTACAGTTATTACGCGCTCCCGAGAGCGAGTCAATTAGCGAGCGTTGTAGTGCGGTCCAAACGTGCTGTTATATAGTCATGGCGGATTCCACTGTCGAGCAAACTTTGCCACCAAAAGTGTAGCACTGCGTTCTGGATCGCACAAGGACACGTGGTGGACGGTGAGCGGTCGGCATCGACAGGTTTGAACGTGCCCACGAAAACAACTTTGGCGGCAAAACTGTTGCAGGGAACAGCCGACTGCTATATGATTCTGCTCCGAGGCAAACAATTTTGGCGGGAAACGTGCGGAGGCGACGAATACACGTGGTGAGCGGACAAGGGACCACTGTGACGTCAAACTCGGCGAGTTCCAGCGCGGGCGGCCACCTCAAGTGACAGGTGTCGGCAGTGTCTCCGCGCGCTGGACAGGTGGTGGCGAGGATTTGAACTAACTCGATTGGAGTGCGGACGTCGTGGTGACTGCACTGCGATATCAAAGATGTGTGTGCTGACTGTGTTGGAGAACAAGTGATAACCGTACTGCTTGAAATAAAGTCTTCAGTCCTTTCCCACTTGCAAAATCAAAGGACGTGGCTAACGTTAATATAAGTGCAGTTTATTATTTGATGCGATTATGATAGGCTACCAGTGAAAAAAGATTAGTGACGGAGAAAGCTTGTAATGTGATCAATTATGGTGTTGGGATCTGAACTTGTGATATAGTTTTGTTATGGATGTAAGGAAAATGGCTTTCTTGCCGAGAAAATTGGACATCTTGAATAAATAATAAATGATAATAATAAATAGAAGTACACTTTTCGAGACATTATCGTGTTGGAATTTGAGTTTGGCGCAATTTTCAAGCGGAGGTAGGCCTATAATGATAAATAACAATAATATTTGATAATGAATGATAATAAATGATAATGAATGATAATAAATGACAATGAATGATAATGAATGTTAACAAATATTAATGAACAATAATAAACAAAATTAAGGTTTTGCAGTCATTATCTTGTTAGAATTTGAATTTGGAGGGATTTTTCTAGTGGAGGCAGGTCAATAATAATAAATAATACTAAATTATAATAAATAATAATAAATGATAATGAATGTTAATAAATGATAATCATGAATAATAATAAAGATAGTGCCCTGCCTCCCACCCGCTCATCCACACCCCGTGGAGGCTGTTGGCACTTGGCAGAAGGGGTCTCCTTATATTGGGACGTATTCCATCCCATTGTCGTCAGCCAATTGTGAGACAAAAGTTCCTCCTTGTCTACCACGCGGACGCTGCCTCGGGATTTTCTATTCATCCATCCTAGACCTAATAGCTTTTCGTAGACCCTGCAGTACTTCCAGCGATGTCTTTTCTTCATTAGCGCCCGTAAACCTCAAACACACACACACTCTTTTCTACAGAGGCATTATTACACTGAAGAGACCGCTATTCATAATGATGCCCTTGACATTGGTAACGGCAGGACATTGTTCTTGACAGGGTGTGCGATCAGCACAGGCGCAATACGTGCCCTGCAATATGAGGCCATGCTGGCCACAAGGCTGGTAAGGATTTCCTCTGTCAGGGCGTTCCATTCCTCCGCCAAAGCTGTTCGTAACTTCTGAATAGTTGTTGGGGTATGTGAATGTGTTGCAGTGTGTCTCCCCAGTGCACTGCATATATGCTCGCTGGGATTTAAGCCGAGGAACGGGCCGGTCAGTCCATTCACCGAAGTTCCTCTCGTTCCAAGAACTTGTATATCTACGCTGTTCGACGTGTTCGCACATTGTCGTCCATAAAAATGAAGATAAGGCCGAATGCACCACTGAGAAGCCGCTAAAAGCGGTGGCTCGTCTTTTTCAGGTTACTATCCCTTGCTGTACGGGCTGTGATATTTGGTATTTTTTCTAAACCAGCAAGGTAAAACAGAGGCCACTACTTCCACAATATAAAGTGGATTTAGTGCTCACGTACTCACTCTGAGCCGTGAACACTTCCCAGTTTATCAATGGGGGATAACTGAAAATTATTATTACTATTATCGGTGCCATGCGTGCAATGGTCGTGCCAGGCGCACGATATTAAATCGTTATCCTATCACTAATAGCGCGAGACCTGCACGACCTTATAGAAACCGTTATAGTTTTGCATTATTCTGCTGTGACACTAAGGGTGATTTCACGTAATGAAAGGGAGAATGTAAAGATTATAGGGCTCATTTATTTAACAGTTGAATATTGAACAATTATACAATCAAATGGGGATGGGGAGGAAAGAACTGAGTTCAGCAGCTTGTCCCAACGATCTTTCATAATAAGCCACGATAGCAGGAGAAAAGGAATTTTAGGAACGATCGCCGTATTATCAAATGGAGGCAATTTACTAAAGGAAGGGGTTGTAGCCATGCAACGACCACCACCATGAGTCAGCCAAAGACTAAGAAACATGCTACTGTTGGTGAATCGCTAGATACTAAAGGAATAAAACCAGCAAGACGCGAAACTATTCATACGGGCGATACCAGATACCTTAGGCTCGCGGTCCGACTACATTAATGAAACATGAAAGGGTGCCAGACACTCACCACGTGGCGTAGGACAAAGGGCACAATTTTCTAGGAACACCTAATTCTGAGTCGAATTTTGCACGGGAGAACTGAAAGAGCTACTGCCAGACGAAGCGGAAAAGTGAGCGTGAAAGTATACACTTCAGTGCCGTGCTGCAAGCTACTGTGACTAACCGACACATTTCGCACATTATGCCCAACTGTACAAGAAACCTACAGTCTTATGACCCGGAAAAATTGCGTAAACCGTAATTTAAGGAACGCGCATCAGTAAAATGACCTGTAAGTTTTCCTCTGGCCCGCAGGGCGCGGTTCTACAGTGCATGTTGGCGCTCATGCTTGTTGAACTTCATCTCCTGGAAGCAGCATCTCCGGTCTCAGGCACGGTCACACTAGAACTGCCGTACTGCCCCTTTGTCCACTATCCTCCCTTGGAGGGCGGTTGGCGCCTACCCGCGAAAAACGGGCGCCCCCTGAACTGGCCAATCAGAGGGCCGGAATCTCACAGGGAGGCGACCTCGCGACGTGAAAATCGAGCAGAAATAGCAGTTACAAGGTTGGTAGGTCAGGTCGGGGAACTCAGAACAGGAGAAACTTTGGCCACTCCTGAACGTTCAAACGACACCACGTGCCACCCTGGCGACCGGAAAAAAGGATGGGAAACGGGAAGCTATCATGGCTGCTAGGAAGACTGCTGCCCTAGCCCATAAATAAAGAAAATTCCTAGCGCCAAGCTCCTCTCGCAGATCAGTGTGAGACAAACTGTAAACATCGTCAAATAAATTAGGCAACCCACAGAAATTATTAAAAGGGCCTGAATTATTATATTACCGAATGCTAAAATGCTGGGATTAGAAATATGAAATACGACCGCTGAATGGTGAGTGAAGTGCACGCCTTAAGTAAAGAGTACAGTGTCACAATAACGATCACCGGAGTGTGTCCCTTATCGAAAGATCTGAATGTCAGTACGCACATGCAACGGCGTGCCTCCCCCCCCCCCCCTCCCCCTTTTCACATACACACAAAATAACACCAGGAGCATCAAGACGAACATGTTCGCCAATGCTGGTCGTGCCCTCATACGGCGAGTGGTGGCAACATGTAACGTACTCGAAAACGTAATCGAACATTATCGTTTTGGTGGTCCATGTTAGTTGGCAGTGACGTATCACACCAAAGATACTTTCGTCTCAAAATCTGCACACCAGTGTACAAAGTGTTATAACCACCTCTTATCTAGGCCAGGTGCTCTGAAAGCCGCCGGAGAGCACGGAACTCAGCTTCGGTGGCTAGGAGCGATGGTCATTTCGTCAGCGTTGAGCCACACATAATCAGAGCTCGTGGTCTCCTAAAAGTATGATGCCCCCGCCGTGCAGGGACGCAGAACTCGACACAGCACCAATATTACGAAGCGCGCTCAGTCACCAGGATGAGACCACCGCACTGCAACTCTGCAACCAAGCTGTTTCACTATAAACTGCGAACGGAACTGAGAACTCAGGCAGTCCCCACCCCAACCAAACAATGCTTCCGGTCGCAGAGGGTAAGAGATGTTGCGTGCCACTGTACTGTGCCAGTGCGCTGCGTAAGTGAAGTGCTGAAGGAAGATAACAAAGCCTTCTGAGTCAACTGCAGCAAACCCATCACGTCGACAGCTACAGAGGAGGCGAAGCATTAAAACGAGTCACCGCTAGGCTCAAGAACTCAACCCACACAGCTGCAAGAAGACAGGGCGTGTCTTAGAGGCAAGCCCTGGCCGTGACTCGGACACATCAGTCGACAGACAGCACAGACTGTCCCAGAACTACCTGTGCCACTACCACAACACTCACATCAGCATGACTGATCTGCAGTTTACGTTTAAGAGCCTCACGAAGGGTTTATCGAAGCAGCTTCAGACCATTTCTATACCTTTCCAGTCTGGAATAGCGCGTGGAAGAATGAATACTAATATCTTTCCGTACGAACACTGATTTTCATATTTTGATAGAATGATCGTTTCTTCATATGTAGGTTGACGTCAATGGAACATTTCCGCATTCAGAGGAAAAAGCTGATGGACGAAATTTCGTGGAAAGGTCTCACCGCCATCCCACTCACTCACCATATCCGTGATACTCTCTTCCTTGTATCGCAATAATACAGAATGAGCTGCGTTTCTTGGACTTCTTCTACGTCTTCCATCAATCCTATGTGGTAACGGTCCTCTCCGGCACAGCAGTGCTCCACGACAGGTCGGTGAAGTGTAGTGTAGGCTGTCTCTTTAATTAACCTATAACACCTTCTAAGTGTTCTGCCAATAAAACGCAGTCTTCGGTTGGTGTTCTCGACAACATTATGTACGTGATCGTTCTAGTTTAAGTCGTTCGTATTTGTAATTCCTAGGTACTTAACTGAACTGTCAGCCTCGAGATTTGTGTGATTTATTGTGTAACCGGAATTTAACTGAGTCATTTCAGCACTCACGTGAATGATTTCACACTTTTCCTTGTTTATAGTGAATTGTCCCTTTACGCATCATATCGATATAATGTCTAGTACACTGTGTGCTTCATGCTTATTTGACGCTTGCCACATGCCTCTCACCCAGGTTTTTGAAATTTTAATGACTTGCTATGTAATTTTTAGTATATTTCTTTTGCAAATCTCGGTACACGGTTTGGTGACTATCACTGACAGTTTGCCCACTGCTATTAATAAGACATCATGCACATTCCTCCAACGTTTTCTCACGTCGTAATGTCGTACGTAACTTAACAACGCAGTTGCGTCTCTTATTTCTTACACTTATAGAAGCTACTGTTTATCTCTCTCTTAATTGGCTGAGTTGACGCAGCACAGCCGTCGCCTCTGCTGGTTACGTCCGCCGCCGCAAGACAGCCCTCTCGCGAGCCGGCGGATCTGCCACGGGTTAATTAAATCCCCAATTAGCCCCTTCTTCTCCTTCTCCGACGCAGACTCGGGCGGAAGCTCCCAAGATTTGGCAAGTGCGACCTCCGGCATTCTGGAGCCCTCCTAACACGCCTTCCCAGGACTGTTCTCCAAGCATTCTGCCGACCGCTCCCATCAAACTGCCAGAGTGCTTGCTGTCCATTCGGGTTCGAGCGAATGTCAGCGGGACTGCGACGGAGAGAATCTTTCGGGTAAAGGCATCTGAGATCCACCCATCATGAGACGGTCCCTGACGCAACGGGTCGGACATTTTACGAATTTTTGTTAGTTCCATTTCAGACAAAATTAGATTTCTACATGCATTACAGATGCTTCTAATTAGTGAACGCGAGCTGGGCTTCAAGCATGAAGTGTCGGGTGGTCATTGTCACAGTTCGACGACGCATGTACCGTCTGTCCAAAAATTTCCTACACTGTTAACGTTCCTAGCACGAAAACGAGGTCTGCACAGTAACTGTGGAGGCAGCTTCAACCAACAACAGATCTGCCTTCGATTAATTTGTTGAGAGAAGGCAGAGCTCAGCAGTGTATGTGAGGCTGTAGCGTGTCAACACGTTGTATCACAAATTGAAATGGAACTACGAAATCAAACTTCCTAGTCGTTCTGAAGAATATTTTGAAGAGGTGGAAAGTGTGTGCAACTTTTGTCCTTCACACCTTGACTCCCGAACAAAAACAATGACACATGCACACCTCCCTCGGCTCGACTGAAATGTGAAACGCGGACAGTTGTCTTCCAGGATAAATCATCAAAGGTGACGAGATCATCACAAAACGAAAAATCACAGAAACGTATACTTAGGAATTAGGAGCAATGTCACTGTGGCCCGCGAGAAGAACAAAATCTCAAAGAAGGACTTTTCTGACATTTCACCTGGTTGTACGGACTTTCAGTGCGTTGTACTCAAATGCGGTTGGAGGCTATGAACAACACCTGAAGCGTTAAAGCACTGCCTTCATTGTCCCATACATTTATTAATCCAATCCCGAAAACTTTTGGAATGACGGTGTACTGCGACGTATGATCTTCTAGCACAAAGCTGTTTAGGTGCTAAGGAGGAATGTTTAGTGAAAAATACAGGGTTATACGAAAGTATCTCCAGGATTTGAAAAGACGATAGCGCTTAAACAACGATGCATGAGGAAAATAGACATATATTTTTGATACAACATCTGTCCAAGAGTTGTCCGCTTTAGAGTTGCTCAATACTGACAGCGTTTGTGACGCGTCAAACGTCAACATGGGTGCAAATGCGCGTGCGTGCCATTCATTCCTGCCTGGGAAGGAGCAACAGCAGCTGCCCGATTTGGAAATGTCTTTATTGCGAACTAATATTTACGAAAGGGATGATTTGTCTGCGTATTCTGACACGCCTTCCCCATGGTGGTACGCTTTGAAGCTACGCCGAGGCGCACTTCACGAATCTAAACATGTAGAGATGGTCTGTTCATTAATATCCGTTATTTCTGTTGACTGCCATAAAGAGACTCATAAATTATTTTAAAACCACCAAGTCCAATGCATTTAGGAGCTACTTTTGCAGGAACTTTTATTGCAACCAACTAGCGGTTTTATTTTCGGGGACATTAAGAAGAAAACTAAGTGGTACGTACACCACAACGCTATCTCAAGATTTGGTACAAGTGAGCGCTGTACCCATACAGAAGTTCTCTTCGCAGCGTATTCTCCAGTGCAGTTCTCTGATGACATCAGTGCACTCGACGAACCAAGTGAAGTGACGAATTCCTGATCACCCACATAGGTAGCTAGAGTAGAAAAATTTACAGCGCTGCTACCCTCCGGCACGGCCACGTGCAGGGGATGGGCAATCACAGCGTCAGATACACGCTTGAATGTAAATTCTGACGCTAGCTAAGCCAGTAGGTGGAGCTGTTGTATTTCACCACAAATGGCACCTGTGCGATTCCCTCAATATGCCGCAAATGTCAGTCGTGGTCAGAATATACTTGAAGTGTTGGCAAAAGAGCCAACACTGTGTTGCTAGAGGAGGCCGAAATGCACGCGTTTAATTACACGCTGACTGGCGCGAGGTCTGGAACAGTTAAGGGAATTAATAGTAGCAAATAAAGTACGTAGTTGATATAATACTTAACTTTAATCCACAACTGGTGTATATCGCTCTTGACGGTACATGTTATAATCTCAATATCAAATGCTATGGCACCTTGCTAGGTCGTAGCAAATGACGTAGCTGAAGGCTATGCTAGCTATCGTCTCGGCAAATGAGAGCGTAGTTGTCAGTGATCCATCTCTGGCTAAGTCGGCTGTACAACTGGGGCGAGTGCCAGGACGTCTCTCTAGACTTGCCGTGTGGTGGCGCTCGGTCTGCAATCACTGACAGTGGCGACACGCGGGTCCGACGTATACTAACGGACCGTGGCCGATTTAAAGGCTACCACCTAGCAAGTGTGGTGTCTGGCGGTGACACCACAATACTTCTGTGTAGTTTAGAGGGCGTTATGTCGGAGACAAATGAATACGAACGTCGCCGCATTGTTACTGCTGGTATAGCTGGTGCTTCCACTGTAATCAAGTTGGCCGAAGTGTTTGGTGCTACAAGAAACACGGAGCCGAAGATTTATACTACATAAAAGGAAAATGGAGAAACATCCTCTATGTGACAATGCGGGCTACTGAGTAATCGTAACGGACGGTCAATCTAGAGGAATGTACGGAAAATATGAGGACGCCAGCTACAAAAGTGGCTACAGACCTGAGTGTCATACTCGCGAACCCTGTCTGCACCGAAACAACACGACGAGAGCTCCAGATCAATGGGAAACTAGGGGGAGCTGGTACTACAAAGCCACTCATCAGTGATGAAAATTGCCGTAACGGGAAAACCTGTTGTCGAAGCAATAAAACCTAGGCTATGGAGGGATGGAAGAAAGTCTTTTGCTCAGGTAAGTCTTCTTTCTCTCCGTTTCCAACCTTTGGCCAAGTTTACCTCCCAGCACTGAAGCGTGGCGTCCTGTGACCTTTAGGCTCCCATATCGTGGTATTAAAAGGGCCCCATGGTTACACTGCAAAGTCGCATTGCTGCCAAGTAATTTCTAACCATTTTGGCCGATCATTTAATCCCAAGATACAATATTCGTTCCCCAATGGTGACGCTGTGTTCCAAGACGACAACACCCCTGTTCACACTGCTCGCATTTTCCATGGCTAGTTTCGTGAACAAGAGGATGAATTGTCTCATCTCTGCTGGCTACCATAGTCACCAGATTTCAATATTGTGGTCTATTTTGCACAGAAGGCCGCTTGATCGTTATCCACTTGCATGATAGTTATCAGAACTACTTTTCAAGAAGAACTATATAAGATTCACGTAAAAGTCACACAGGACCTGCATTTATCCATTCCGAGAAGAGTGAAAGCAGTTTTCCTGCGTGGTGTTAGGCATGGCAGTATAAGGTCGTTGTTGTTGCGGTCTCCAGTCCAAAGACTGGTGTGATGCAGCTCTCCATGCTATTCTATCCTGTGCGAGAATCTTTATCTCCGAGTAACTACTGCAACCTACATCATCCTGAATCTGCTTACTGTATTCATCTCTTGGCCTCCCTCTACGATTTTTACACGCTACGCTTCCCTCCTGTACTAAATTGGTGATCTCTTGATGTCTCAGAATGTGTCCTACCAACCTATCCTTTCTTCCAGTCAGGCCCGCAAATTCTTGTTCTCCCCAATTCTCTTTAGTACCTGCTAATTGGATACGTGGTTTACCCATTTAATCTTCAGCATTCTTCAGTAGCACCACGTTTCGAAAGCTTCTATTCATTTGTTGTCTAAATTGTTTATTGGTCATGTTTCACTTCTATACATGGCTACACTCCATGCAAATACTTTCAGAAAAGACTCCCTGACACTCAAATCTATACTCGATGTTAACCAGTTTCTCTTCTTCAGAAACGCTTTTCAAACCACTGCCAGTCTACATTCTATATCGTCCCTACTTCGCCCATCATCAGCCATTTTGCTTCCCAAATAGCAAAACTGAAATGCTGCTTTAGGTGGCTCACTTCCTAATCTAATTCTCTTAGCATCATCCGATTTAATTCGGCTACATTCAATTATCCTCGTTTTGCTTTTGTTGCTGATCATCTCATATCTTCATTTCAAGAGACTGTCCATTATGTTCAAGTAAATTTGCAAGTCCTTTGCTGTCTCTGACAGAATTACAATGTCATCGGAAAACCTCAATGTTTTTACATGTATTTTGTATGTATTTATATGTATTTTATGTATCAAAGAGGGGAATACAAGAAACTTAACATCAGAATGGAAGATCGCGAAGAAGATAGCATCAAGGACTTTGCTACCCAGGCAGCAAAATAACCCATGGCGGACGGAACAAGGAGCACAAAGATGTAGACTAGCACCAGTTTCATAACCAAGAGAAGTATACTACCATTAAATATAACCCTCAGTTAAGAAGGATATACCTATAAGCTCAGCTCTGTATGGTAGTGAAACATGGGCTGAGGGAAAACCGAAAGAGAAGAAAATTGAAGTATTTGAGATGTGCTGCAACAAAGGAATGCTGGAAATTAGTTGGAGTGATAAGGTAAGGAATGAGCAGGTCCTCCACAAAATCAACGAGGAAAGAAAATATTGAAAACAAAAAGAGAAAGGACAGTATGACAGGATATCTGTTAAGACATCACGGAATAACTTTCATGGCACTAGAGGCAACGGCGTAAAAACTGTAGTCAGAGATTGGAATGTATCAAGCAAATAAATGAGAACATAGGTTGCAAGTGCTACTCTGAAACGAAAAGGTTGGCACAGGGGAGTAATTCGTGGCGTGTCGCATCAAACCTTTCAGAAGACAGATAAAAGAGAAGCGACATTTTGAGCAGCTACTTCTTTTGTTGAACGATTGTTAGACGTGCTCTGGAAGTCAGAGTATGTGGTGAATTATATGTCGTATTGTACAACTCCAGAATCTAACTGATATTAACTAATATAGTGATGAAGGTACACTTCTGTCTTCAGCGAATGCATGTTCTTCATCTTTAACTCCTGAACATGTTTTGCCTAAGCTACGCCATCGTCAATGTGTTGACTTAGATTCAGTCAAATAAGATATAAAAAGCTGTCCGATAATACTCATAGTTTGCGGATTATGCTATTTACATTTGCAAAATATTAACAAAAAAATATCAACAGAAGAAAATATTTTGTATAAGAATATATTTTGTATAAGGCAATGACTTAAAAATTAGTATATAGGAATATATTTTGTATTGTTATATACTAATTTCTAAGTCAATGCCTGCCATTTTCAGCATAATTTATAATTTTCTTTTCAGTACTTCATCTGCAATTGATCAGGGATTTTCAATGATACGTTGAAAAACGCTGAGTTCATTTCCTGTCAGCCGACATTAAATTAGTGAACGCCCTGATGATGGTGAAACTGCTCTTCAACATGTCTGAATATTCAGGAAGAATAAACTGTGTTTGTATATGGCAGAACGGTAATTCCATAATTATGTATTAGCAAGCAAATATGGCAAAAAGTGAACTTCAAGCAAAAGATGAAGTTATATAATTTACATTTCTTACCTAGAAAAACTGTACATGAATGCGGAATTCGTAGTGAATGAAAAGATTCTGTGCACGGTTTGCAGGAATATCACTAAAACGTTTTGGTATCGCGTTTGTCTCCGTAAAATATTTGTTATAGGTCAGTGATAAAGTGATTTTATTAGGGGCGTTCAATAGGTAATGCAATACTTTTTTGTCGGCCTATTTAGGTTGAGAAGATGTCCAATTTGCTGTGAGACATCGTGGAATATTGCTATATCAGCCCCTATACGTAGCCTTCAAAATGACCTCTGTAACATAGGGGTGGTCCAAGCAAATAGCTTTTATTGAGTTTCTCTTGGCGGAAGTCCAGAACATCGCAGATATTCATTGGTGCTTGCAGAATGTCTACAGAGACATGGGAGTGAACAACGATGAGTCATCACAACAAAATCGCGCAAACATAGTCGATCTCCACCCGGCAGGCTAGATCGTCCATCTTCCGAGTTCAGCCCGTGTGTCCCAGTGAAGAATGTACGAGTATTCTGCGGGAAGCCGTGTGGTGGAAGGTTACTGATGCAGCAAGACACAGGCTCCAGCATCTACCAGTAGAGTGGCGCCCTGCTGGCATAGAGGCCCTCCCAGCAAGGTGGCGTAAGACAGTAGAATTGAACGGATATTATGTTGAGAAACAGGATTTTGCAACCCAGGGAGTGGATAATAATATAGTAGATTAGAATCCTGAATAAAAGCAACCTGCCTTCAGAAAAATATTCTGTAGGATTACTTACTGAAGGCCCCTCGTAGTCATTTTATCAGAAAATATAATCCTACAAGTTTATTCCTTTCTGTCACACAGTAAGGTTAAAAATACAACAGTACCATACATGAATCTTTTACATGTAAGGGTAATTGTCCTGGATGTTAGTTAGCAATTTAAGGTAAATTTTCTTGTGTGAATTAATGTTTGTTAGTACTAGGTGGCGACTAGCAGTTTGTGTTGCCCAGTGAATCACGTAACAGGAACACCCAGACAGCAATAAGAGGCAGGGAGCAGTAAGAGGATGTGATAGCTGGAGCGACTGGATTGTATGATCTGACTGTCTGCTGGCAATAACACTGACTGGTCCCAATTTCTTTTGCTCAGAAGTCACGCTTACATCAAGCCTTACCACTTGATGGGGCTGCAGGATGGAAACAGTCTCATTAGTATACACTGCCACAAGACCGTGGAGTCGTACTTGCACCGAAGTATCCATCAGTCAGATTCCGGCTGTCTCTTAGTGTTCTCCGACATTTGCTCTGCACGTGTGTTTAAGTCTGAATGGCCATGTCAGCTTTCTTATTTAACTAATCAAAACATTTGTTAGCAATATTTGTTGAATTCGTGTAACACTTAAAGTTCGCAAGAAAGTTCCCATGTAAGGGTATTTCTGGAAGAGCGTCGTAACTTTGCACATGATATGGAGAAAGTAGGCACAAAAGGTACAAACGTAATAGAAATATAATCATTGGAAATAGGAAATATCGGTTCCCTTCAAAACAGTCAGAGCATGCCACCAGTCGATATTAGCATCACGCATAGGACGTGGAGCGAGTGTTTGGGCTCATAGATTGCAGCCAGTAAAGCCAGGCCTCACTCGTCAGACGAGTTCCACGAGACGTGTCATTAAGATTAAAGGGCGCCTACTGCATTAGCTCGAACTATGCTTTGTTAATAATTCTAAGAATAAGCCCACTGCACTTGGAAATTAGGAAAAGGGGAGTCTTTTACTGGTTAAAGAAAGGCAATCAAACGGAAGTACGAACAATGCTTGAAACTGAGTGATACGTCGTGGTACGGGAAAACTTAACGAAAACGTAAGGTAAGCAGAGCTCAAAGGCAGCAGGGAGTGAAAGCGTAGACCTAAATGAGGTTACAGCTTCAAACAATTTAATTTTACTAAACATTAAAAAACACTTGTTCACTGGTACTTATATCACAAAACACAACAACATTTTTTAAACTCCAGACCTCAAGGGCCGCTGAACATTCACAACTGTAATGTCAGAATGACAACCTTAAGATTCAACATAAGGAGATAATCACGATCTGAAGGACCCAACACCTTTGCTTAATTATTGACCAATACAATAAGTTACTGAAACGAATGACTGTAATCATTCGGCCAGAACGACCAATCAAATATAACCACAAATGCTGGTTTGATAATGCTACAAGAATACAAAACCAACAGTTAATTTACTTCGTCCAAAGGAGCAGTAAAGACCAAAAGGCAAATTCATATACCAAAGGTTATTTCAATGAAACAAGCTAACAAGATAAAATTAATAACCAAAAAGGGGTAGTGACGTCGCCACTCGGCCTGAAGGGCCTGAATATAAGTAGTAATAAATATTTGAGAATCGTTGAAGTTAGTGAGTTAGCACTTAAAATCAGCCCGTGCTCCTGAACACTAGGAAAAATTTACAATCAGCTGTGCTAGGACCGCCTGCTTTAGCAATATGGCACAGACCAGCAGAACTAGAAACTTCACCGACGTGGCGAATCATACACATAGGGCATGACAGCAACTCTCTACAACACATAAAATAAAAATTACTAAACCTTGAAACATATGGTTCAAAATATAACGCCTATATAGGCAGGAACTGTTAATGACACCCACTGGCCTTCGTAAATCTTCGACTGAGTAAATGTGAGGGCCAGTACTAAATATTAATACCACTCAACAAATTGTAAAATACAACATCGTTATTGCATTTTGGCCAGAATAAAATTTCAACCACAGATAATATTTTAGGTTCAGTTATTAAGGCACAGAGAGTTAACACTCATTTCTAGTGATAGTTACACTTGACAATATCACATCAGATCATTGAATCGGGATTTCGGGCACGCCTGAGCCTACTAAAATTGCGAAACACCATGGCACACGACCTTAGAGCAAAACACACCCGACGACACGGGCGGCAATTGAGTGAGACACATCAAGTCAAGAAATTCTCACCGTTAGTCCAAAACGCAAACAAGCATTCGGCGACAGGTTGCAACTCGAGATATGTCAATGGCCCCAGGTCCGCCATAGAACGCGTCAACAGTTGCCACGCCGAGGTTCCTAATCACACAGCCCGTCCAGAACGACTGCCGCCGTCCCGAGTACACACGCTCGTAGCAATCACGTGCGTTCACAGGAAGTTATACCACCTTTCCCGCAACATTGCGCTGCCACACAACCGGAAACAAAACTCACCGACTCACTCCGGCAGCAGCACTCGATACTCTAGTCGTCAGCAGGTCTCTCCACAGAACGCAGCGCCCTCCGAAATTTAAAAGCAAACGGACCAATCGCGGCAGAGCAAAGCCAAGGCTCCGGAAGACGACACACCACACCTAGGCAAAGATGAAGATAATACGGTTCACTGAGGCCAGTTTCTAAATAGTAATATAAGATCGAATATTACAACTGTGGCAAAATAAATGGGACACTTCAGGCACGGGCAGGAGAACATACGAATATCTCCGTAACACCGGGGAAAGACTAAAAACGAGATTTATTACCCCGTCGAGTGGACTGATACATCACCTGACTGGCCGTGGCCTGCATGCTACGTTTCCATACAAAATCAAAATCAAAAGCAAAAGACAGATGAATGATAGCTACGCTTGCGGCTAGGCACACTAGAACACACACTGTGGGGCTGCGCGCCCTATGAAGATGCGGTGGGCAATGGCCATCAGGCATTGAGGTTGTTGCGTTGCACAGCAACACTAAGGAGCGAGTCGACCCGCGCACCTTATACGATACCACAGACGCAGTATCCAGGAAGGCCAAGGAAGACTTAACGAGGCATTCAACCACGTGTCAACATGCAGCCATTCACACTATGGATGGAGAGAAGGCAACTGAGGTCGACGACCAAGGGATATAACAGTTTCTTTGCAATCTGTACTGCGTTGGTGCAAGTGATCATGCAAGTGTGAGCTTTAGTACGTAACAGTGATTAACAGAATTACTTGTCGTAGTGGAAACGCTCTCACTTGTTGCTCGACGCCCAAGGAATCCAGCATACAATGGTTGCTGCCTGGGGTAGTATGAGGCTGGCTACACTAGCTGAAACAACTGTCTACAGGTTAGATGCACCAACATAAATGGACAAACACAGACCAGATACTGTAGAGCTGATGGTAGTATTAGTATCTGGGTAACGGGTTAAGGGTTTAATTGTAGTTTTGTAGTAAAATAAGTTGTTGTAATACTAAAAAATTAAGTATAAAAATGTTTAATATATGTATTGAGTTTATTTGTATCCAAGAAAATGTGATTTGTAAGGTCTATTTTAGCTTCTCGGATAACAGGCGGTAATTTTGAAGAATACGTAATATGCAGCCAGAGCGGAAGTTTATTTTTATAAATAAAATTATTTCTGTTGTGGTACACCAGTGATAAAGTAGCTGAGGATGACTGAAAGTCTCTTACTACCTACGTAGCCAATAAACAGTAACAGCTGTCAACTCTGTATTATTTCTTCACAGTATCGCTCTGTATCTGATGCGGTACCAAATGAAATTTCCTACTCGTCTGACACGGCCAATACGCCGCTATTACGGTGCATAAGGCTCGCTAATTGGTACAAAGCTGCACTGAAAAGATTTTCCTTCAATGCACTACCTCAAACCCCTCAATTGGGAATGTTGTGGCGTAACAAGACAGCCACGCCACTAGGAAGTAGCCGAAAGGCACGCGCTAAGCTCACGCAGAATAGAGATAGGTCTGCAACAGGATACGTAATGAATGCTATAAAGAAAAGTACGTAGCTCCTGGAATACTTAACTTTAATCCATCCTTGTGGTACATCGCTCTTGACGAGACAAGTGAGACTCTTTACATACAAGCTATGTAAGGCTAATGGCGCCTTGCCAGGTCGTAGCCATTGACTCAGCTGAAGGCTATTCTAACTATCTGCTCTGCAAATGAGCGAGGCTTCGTCAGTGTGCATCGCTAGCTACGTCGTCCGTACAACTGGGGCGAGTGCTAGTACGTCTCTCTAGACATGCCGTGTGGTGGCGCTCGGTCTGCTATCACTGAAAGTGGCGACACGCGGGTCCGACATGTACTAATGGACCGCGGCCGATTTAAAGCTACCACCTAGCAAATGTGATGTCTGGCGGTGACACCACAGGGAACGTGCATCATACTCCCATACGTTGCCAGATCATACTACAAAATATAAATTGCAATAATTATAATTACTTAAAGCCCTCATTTAGTTGGTGTATTAACTGCTGATCACTGTCTGTATTTAATTTAATGGGGTGACAACGGTCAACTTCCGTACAACTCGTACCGACGCTAATCGTGACGTCACCACCAGTTGCTAACAGATCGCCTCGTCCAGCCCATCGCTGTGCAAGATATCACTGTTTTCTATGTGAATGTTACTCTCCTCGCAGTCGGCTGCGTAGCCCACAGTGTGGTGTGTGACGTCACTCTTGACTGTATATTCAATGCTACAGGTCCTGATTGTTTCTTAGCGGATGAGCGGACCTCTAAACCCACTCACCTTCGTTTTCCGTATTTTCTTGCCCATAATTCCTTCACATGTCTTATACTCTTCCTTTCTTCTGTTATTTATCCTATAATCTGACAGTCTTTCCACTGTCCAATCGACCTTCGCAGTTGCTAAATGATCACTGCAGGTGGCTGCAATGTGGAGAACAATTCCCGCAGATCTATTCGCACTACAGCCAAGGATATCTCGTTGATGGGAGGCCTTTACGCGGTGCACTCAGTGATGCCAACTGAGGAGCTACTCGACTGAGAAGTAGAAGCTCCGAGGTCTGGGAGGTTGGCAAAACGGCTGGCGGAGCTGTGTGCTGACCACACTTTCATCTATGCAGTATCCGCATGATGCTATGCAGCAAAGGACGACATGCCGGCCAGTCGACATCCTTTTGGCCTGAGGGCCTGGATGAAGAGCTCATTGTCACACTCCATATATCCTTCTTGTCTATTACTTCCCCAATTCGATGCCGAATCGTGTGTGGCAGTAGAACGTTGCATGGTTGTTCGATTATTATTGGAAGTGGCTTCCACCCATTCCACTCTTCTGATGTCAGCCCCTGGTAGCTGAGTGGTCAGCGCGACGGAATGTCATACCTAAGGGCCCGGGTTCGATTCCCGGCTGGATCTGAGATTTTCTCCGCTCAGGGGCTGCATGTTGTATTGTCCTTATCATCGCCATATCATCCCCATCGACATCCAAGTCGCCAAAGTGGCGTCAACTCGAAAGACTTGCACCAAGCGAACGGTCTATCTGATGGGAGGCTCTAGCCACACGGCATTTATACTCTTGTGATAAAACTGTCCACATCATTCCACGACCGTTCTACTTCCAATCCCTGACAAACTACTGGCCTTATGTGCACTGGTGTGCCGGACTGTACGCTGACACTCTGGCAATCTTCGGCTGCAGTAACACACTTCAGTTCACCTATGACAGCTTGTACACCTGAGCCGTCCAGTGGGGCCTTAGGCTCAGTGCTGCCGATACATGGTTCTCGCTAGTGAACTGGTCGCACCACTCGCAATGCTGTCACCCATGAACATATGTTGCACTGAGTTGCCTGTGTGATATCTCTGTATCACGCTATACCGCCGTCTAACATGACGGCAGAACATCCGGGTCATCTGGAACAAAGGCCATGGGTCGGCTCAGCAAGCTGTACCCAATGCTGAATGGGGCTCCCGTCTTACGATCATAGCTCAGTATCACGTTGTCCAGAGAGCTTCTCCATCCTGGGATGGAATATCCTGCCGAGGTGTGCAGTCAAGCCACGAAACGGAAAAACAGACGCATCACAGCGCACTGCGGTTGGCTCTGCACTAGACAACAGAAATGAGGTTCGTATAGTCTTATTAGATTAGCCAGGGAGTCCTGTGACAGCATCTCTGACGTCACCGTCACCGTTTGCCCGTAGACTGAACTCGTGAGTCTCCATCGCAGGCTATTCGTCCCCTGAGTCTGCTGTCGGGTACAGGAGAACTCCGCCCGCTCAGAGAGGAGAGCGAGTACACGGGTCCACAAGTACGAGGGGAGTTCTTCAAATAATGTAACTCATTTTTTCTGAAAGCAGGTTGGTTCTATTCAGGATTGCAATACACCGTATTATTCTCCGTCCTCTTGGTTACAATACCCCATTTTTCAATGCGGCGGTATTACTCCACCCTAGCGGGAGGACCTACATGCAAGCATGGTACCTCTTTACTGGTCGACGTCACAGTCAACGTGTTGGAGCATCAATAACCTCCACACCATCCACGTATGACTTCCGGTGGAGTGCCTCCTTCATTGGGCCAAGCAGATCGAAGGTGGAGTGTAGGAGATGTGGGCTGCAGGCTGGAGATCGGATACGTTTCCGCGACCTTGTTGCGATGATGACAGAAGCTTCGGTGCTTTTATTTACTGCCAGTTCTCCGTAGACATTCTGCAATTCTATGAATATCTGCAGTGCTCTGGTTTTCCACCAAAAGAAATGGGTGGCAGCTTTCTGTCTCCGTTACAGACGGCATTTAGAAAGCTACGTATAGTGCCGCCACCTTGGAGCGGGACTATTCCACGATGTTCCACAATAAATTATGCATTTTTTGAGCCGAAGCTGGCAGAGAAAGTAGATGTGTTGCATAACTTTAGGGCCGCTCCTTTTGTAATCGTGAATGCGCGGCATACCCGCTACATACCTATATACGCAACAATTTCAAAGTAATTTTTGCCATTATTCTATAACTTACCACTCATTTATTTGATGGAGTCATGATTTCTGCTTTATAATTATTCTCACGTGCAATTTCAATCGTCACAACATGTCCGATCTTCCCTAATGATAGAAGGAACGATTAGGGAATAACAATTATTTTATACCAATATAACGAGTGAGCAGATAGCAATGAATATTCTCCTGTTTAACCCCACGTTCAGATAGATAAAGCTTCTTATGGGCACCCTATCGAGGTGTCACTGAGTCAATAACAAAAGTAGTAGAAATCATGATATGAAGATGCTCTTCATCCATAAAAGGGTGATTAATTATTAAAATGCCCGCCCTGTTAGCGGGTCTAACTCACTGCTTTCCGGGCGGGAAGGCGTGCCGGTCCCCGGCACGAATCCGCCCGACGGGTTAGTGTCGAGGTAGGGTATTCCGGCCAGTCTGTGGATGGTTTTTAAAGCGGTTTTGCATCTGCCTCGGCGAATGCGGGCTGGTTCCTCTTATTCCGCCTCAGTTACACTATGTCGGCGATTGCTGCGCAAACACTTTCTCCACGTACACCATAATTACTCTACCACGCGAACATTGGGGTTATAATCATCGGGTATGTGACGTTCCTGATTGGGGGGGGGGGGGGGGGGCACTGGGGGGCCGAACCGCACAATAGCTCTGGCATCGGTGTGGGGCGGCTGTGGAGTGAGTTGACTCCTGTAGCCTTTTGGCCTGTTGTGGGGTTGTGAACCACTGAGGGCTACGGCTGGGACGAAGCCTCTCCGTTGTCTCTAGGTCCCCAGTTCCATACAGTACAATACAATACAATTATTAAAATAAATTACAGAAGCTAATGCTCCCCCCTACGGATCAGGGGGTTAGAATAGGCCGAGGTATTCCTGCCTGTCGTAAGACGCGACTAAAAGGAGTCTCACAGATTTTGGCCTTTATGTGATGGTTCCCTGTAAGGCCTGACCCCCATTTTTCAAAGTTTTCCCAAAGAGCAAGCCAATTGGGGAAGGGCGACTTAGATGGTGCATAGTGTTCATCATGCACTGAGACTGCTCGCATCCTTCGTCGACGTGTACCTGCACTTCCGCTCTGAAACCTGTTGAGTAGGTACTCAGAGAGCGCACAGGATAAGCTTATGATTGTGGATGGAGCCGTAAACAGTTACTGTGAGTTGCACAATCAAACACACAGCTTTATTTTCTAAGAACCACTCATTTACACATTGCTTTAAAAGATCACAACTAAACAATATGGCTGAAGGCCTAGTTAAAGAACTTGAGATGCTGTTAGGGCTGTAGGCTCAAAACCACACCAAAAACAAGAACGGCTGAAGGCCTGCTTAGAAATGAAAAGCAATTAAAAACAGAAGGTAAAATTTTTTTCTTGAAAAAGACTTGCAATTGAAAACAATTAGCGTAAAACAATAGAAACTAAAAACTTTCTTTAAAGCAAACGTGCAATTGCAGACAATTAGCGGCTGAAGGCCTACACTACAGATCTGAAGGACAACTATAATCAAAACACATTAACAAACAATTTTTCCAGCCAAGAAATTTCTTTTTAAACTTACAACAAAACGGCTGAGAGGCTAATTAAAGAAATATTAACTCATTGCACAGCTGAAGGCCACAAAAAATTTGAAACAATGGCTGAAGCCTGAACAACATGTCATACAAACAATTTAAAATAAAGCCCATCATTCTTGTAAAAAGTTTCCTTTAAAGAATACACACGGCTGAGGTCCTTATTACAAGGGGATCACGTGAATCCTCGGCTGAAGGCCACACATAACACATAGAACAACTAACGGCTTAGGTCCTGGATTACAAATAATTTCAGATAGAACCAATTTTAAGGAAAGTTTTTTTTCCTTTTTTAAAAGAAAATCAATCTTCAAAGTTTTTATATAACACGACTGAAGGCCTTTCTGTAAACTTTAGAAAGAACTGAATTAACACACGTCTGAAGGCCTCGCACAATACTTCAAACTAAGGGAACAATAACCATTTTAGGCAAATATGAACTAAACAACTTAAAAGGCTGTGGAACTACAGGCCACGCCGAACAGCATCAACGCAACGAGGAAAGGCACACTGTGGGGAAAGTACGCTAACGACCAGGGCAGGTAACTAGGGCGTTAACGGCCACAGGGGAGAAAATACCGCTGGTGCACTTCACTGGTAAGCAACAGTCAATTTAATAATTAATCACAATATAGGAAGATGGCAGCAAGATTTCGCCAACCCCAACACATCATATGTTGCTGCTACCCCGAATAGTACACGGAGTAAAAACCCACAAATGAACGGAGAGATGTCACAGTAGTTGAGGCTCCGTGACAGGTTAACTGATCACTCAACTTCAGTGTCCGGTTTCGGTGGACAACAAACTTTGTCGATCTTGCAGCTAGCGCCTAATGATCCGACAGCGTGTGCACGCCGCCAGCATTCCCGGCTCGGCTTGCGCTGCTTAAAGTTCCTCGTTGCTCCGTCCCAACCGACTGACTACCTCAATCCAGCATGCAGACAGCATTAAAATAACTGCTCACTCAAAACCACACAAGCTAGACACGGTTCTGCGAAATCACTTCCCCAAACAACTCGAACAATACTAAAACCAGTCACTGTGGAACAACTAGGGGGAGTCATAATTCGACACACACAGAGAACCCAGAAGTGGTCGGCGACCAAATAAACGTCGTCCAATGAGATGACCGACCGAACGACCAACCAAGATCGTCCCCAGGACGAAGTCATGTGTGCCAGCAACGGTCGGACGAGACATGGCTGTCCGGACCTCACTGCTGTTCCGTCCCCCACTAAACTCCCGACACACGACAACCCAGAAATACTAGCTGTCGCTCCAAAGATAGTAAGACAGTGCCTTTATCGATAAGCACTGCTGCTGCCACTCACGGGTAGGCATGCCAGCAACTTAGTGGTGCCTACAAATCGAATAAGAAACGAGATGGCAGTACCGCCAAGACACGATGTCAAGCGGAAACGGCACGAACACGAGATGCGCAAGGCTCACGCTCATTCTCCAGCTGTTGAGCAAGGTCACCCTCCTGGGTGCGTTTTCCTCCATCCTCGGTGCAGAATCGTTTCCTGCGATATCGCCGGTAATGGTCTTCTTGTTCACACCTGATATTCATCAAGGTAGCCAGTCCGTTGTGGTGGGGCCACCATGTACCCTGTTGGTTGTAGCCCGCTGACCACACAGGGATCGCTCTGCTGATGCCTGCGCCATTAACTCTCCACGTATGCCAAGAAGCAGATGCCCATCACCCTGGGGCATCAGGACTCCCGGCAATAACCTCCCTGCCAGGTGGCCTTAGCTGAGGCTAGGTGGCACCTGTGAGGAGAGCCCCTGGTCAGAGTGGGTGGCATCAGGGCAAATGACATGCCATGAAGTGTAGTATGTCACCTCTTGCTGGTGGTCAAACACCATCAGTCACTAAGTGGACAAGGTCTAACTTCAATGCTAAGAAATATGACCACAAATCGTCCCCCTCCCCCCCTCCCCTGGCCACATCATGGGAGGAATTCCAGGCTAAGGATGTCAGCAAAGCTTATTCAGCCCGGCACCTCATGTGTATGGGGGTTGTTGGGGAATGTTTCTCATCAGTGAAACCTCAGTTTTTTGTGGAGCATTTAGAGGACAAATTTGGCGAGGCGGAGGGCTTGTCTAAAATGCGGTCAGGGTCGGTCGTGATCAAAACGGCATCGCCTGCCCAGTCGAGGTACTACTCCTGTGACAAGCTGGAGGATGTTTCTGTTTCCATCACGCCCCATAAGAGCTTAAATATGGTCCAGTGTATCACATTTCACATGGACCTTCTTTTGCAGTCTGACGATAAGCTCCTCGCCAGTTAAGAGCACACTGGAGTACGAAGGATAATCAGGTTGCCACCGGTGCCTTCATCTTGGCCTTCGAGGGTGACCCACTACCCGAGAAGGTCAAGGTGATGGTCTACTGCTGTGACATAAAGCCATATATCCCTCGCCCAATGCTGTGCTATAAGTGCTGTACGTTCGGCCATATGTCTTCCTGCTGTACCTCCAGCGTCATCTGTCGGTATTGTGGATGTCCTTCACATCCCAATACTCGCTGCGCCCCTCCTATCATCAGCTGCAGAGAGCACCATGCGCTTTGCTCATCAGACTCCAGGATTCTCCAGGAAGAATGAAAAATAATGGAGGACAAGACCTTCGACCGACTGACTTACACTGCAGCTATGAGAACATATGAGAGGCTACATCCTGTGCATATGACGTCAACCTATGCCGCCGCTACGACAACGGTTCTACCATCTTCCGTTCAGCCACGTACAGTTGGCTCTCAGAGCTGGCAGACTCCAACTGCCCCCTTGATGGTGGGGGGTAATTCCCTCCCTGTTGCTCCTGCACAACCTACTTCAGGACCAACACACCCCGCCCCCAACCATCAGACACATCAGTCACCACTTCTCAGCCAGAAAAGCGTAAGTCTTCCTCGGCTCCTCCCGCCAGGAAATAAACCCTTGGGTCACTCCCTTCCCAGGTTCCTACGAGTGGCAAAGCTGCCAAGGGCTGAAGCAACATAGAGCTTCACAGTCCACCTCAGTCCCTCAGACTAAATCAGTGAAGCCCACCCAGCTGGGCAAACCTAAGGAGCTGTGGGAGAAACCTAAAAGAAAAAGACCCCCCCAAGAACCAAGGAACTGTGGTGGCACCCACACCACCACTACCTACAAGTTCTGTGTCCAAAGATTAGGTGGAAATTATGGCGTCCACTGAGGACCCAGATCTCGCTGGGCCCTCAGACACAACGGATGTCGATCGCACAGGTACTCATCTGGTGGTAGCAGGTGACCCTGCGGCATAGACTGCCTCAGTGTTTCATGCCTAACCAGCCTCACGATCACGTAATCCTCCAGTGGAATTGCGGCGTTTTTTTCCACCACCTGGCTGAGCTAGGGCAACTGTCAAGCTTTACAATTCATTTCTGCATTGCCCTACAGGGAACCTGATTCCCAGGCAATGCGAACCCCTGTCCGCCACAGCTATAAGAGATGTTATGGGAATCGTGGCAACTATAATAGATTGTCAGGTGGAGTTTGCGTCTATATCCTGAACTCATAGTCAACCTGTGCCCCTTCAAACCCCTCTTGAAGCTGTGGCTGTCAGTATAAGGACGACGCTGGAAATAACTGTCTGCAATATGTATCTTCCTCCAGATGGTGCAGTACCCCTGAACGTATTGGCTGCACTGATTGATCAACTCCCTAAACCTTTCCTATTTTTGGGAGATTTTAACGTGCATAACTCCTTGTGGGATGGCGCCATGTTTACTGGCAGAGATATGGAGGTCGAAGTTACTGTCACAACTCCACCTCTGCCTTTTAAGTACAGGTGCACTCAAACATTTCAGTGTGGCACATAGCACATATTCGGTCATTGATCTCTCGTTTTGCAGTCATGGCCTTCTCCCATCTATCCACTGGAGAGAACATGACGAACTGTGTAGTAGTGAACACTTCCGCATCGTCCTCTCTTTCCCCCCAGAGTCATGCCCACGGACTCCTACTCAGATGGGCTTAACAAGGCAGAATGGGAAGCCTTCACCGCTGAATCTTCCCCACAAGGTGCGATCGATTTTGTCGTTGAGTAGGTAACTACAACGAAAGCTTCTGCGGCGGAAAACGCGATCCCTCGTTCTTTAGGATGCCCCAGGCGTAAGACAGTAACTTGGTGGTCGCCGGAAGTCACTGAGGCAATTAAAGAGCGTCGGCTTGCTGTACAGCGACATAAGCGGCACCCTTCCCTAGAGCACATAGTAGCTTTTATACGGCTCCATGCCCACGATCACCTGCTTATAAAACGACGGAAGCAGGAGTGTTGGGAGGGGTATCGGTCGGCCATTGGGTGCCATATGTCACCTTCCTAAGTCTGGAAGAAGATCAGACGTCTTTTTGGTACCAGACCCCAGGTGTCCCTAGCATTAACATCAATGGTGTGTTACCTACTGTCGCAAATGCGTTTGCAGAGCACTTTGCTGAGCACTATGCTCGAGCCTCTGCGGCAGAGAACTACACCTCAGCCTTTCGCACCCTCAAATGGAGGATGGAAATGAAAGTCCTCTCGTTCAATACACGTCACAGTGAAACCCTATAACCCCCCTCCCCCCATTTACAGAGTGGGAGCTCCTTATAACCCTTGCACATTGCCCCAAAGCAGTTCTTGCGCCAGATCGGATCCACAGGCAGACGATTAAACATCTCTCGTCTGACTACATGCGGCGTTTCCTCGTCATCTTCAACCGGATCTGGTGCGATGGCGTCAGTCCATGGCAATGGCGGGATAGCACCATCATTACAGTGCTCAAACCCGGTCAAAACCCGCTTGATGGGAATCGCTACCGTTCCATCAGCCTCACAAACTTTCCTTGCAAGCTGCTGGAACATATGGTGTGTCAGCGTTTGGGTTAGGTCCTGGAGTCACATGGCCTACTGGCTCCATGTCAGGGCAGCTTCCGCCAGAGTCGCTCTACCACTGATAATCTTGTGTCCCTCTAGTCTGCCATCTGAGCGGCGTTTTCCATACACCAACATCTTGTTGCCATTTTTTTGACTTGCATAAAGCATACGACACGACCTGGCGACATCATATCCTTGCCACATTGTATGAGTGATGTCTCTGGGGCCGCTCCAGATTTTTATCCAAAACTTCCTGTCGCTCCGTACTTTCCGTTCAACAAAATGGTCGAAAAGGTTCTGAGCATTATGGGACTTAACATCTGAGGTCATCAGTACCTTAGACTTAGAACTACTTAAACCTAACTAACCTAAGGACATCGCACACATCCATGCCCGAGACAGGATTCGAATCTGCGACCGTAGCGGTCGTGCGGTGCCAGACTGAAGCACCTAGAACCACTCGGCCACACAGGCCGGCGTACATTCTGTGTCGAAGTCGATGCCTCCCATAGCTCCCCCCATATTCAGGAGAATGGCAATCTGCAGGGCTCTGTCTTGAGTGTCTATTTTTAATGGCTATTAGAGGTCTAGCAGGAGCTGCAGGTCCGTCGGTCTCACCGTCTCTGTATGAGGATGACTTCTGGATTTCGTACTGTTCGTCCAGCACTGGTGTTGCTGAGCGGTGCCTACAGGGAGCCATTAACAAGGCGCAGTCATGGGCTCTAGCCCACAGCTTCCAGTTTTCAGCCGCGAAGTCATGTGTCTTGCATTTCTGTCGAAGTCGCACCGTTCACTCAGAAACAGAACTTTACCTTAATGACGATCCAGTCACTGTATTGGAGACATATCGATTCTTAGGACTGGTTTTTGAGGCCCGATTGACTTGGCTACCTCACTTTCGTCAGCTTAAGTGGAAGTGCTGGCAGCACCTGAATAACCTCCGCTGCCTGAGCAACACCAACTGGGGTGCAGATCGCTCTATAATACTGCAGCTCTACAGAGCCCTTGTTCAAAACCGCCTTTACTATTGGAATCTGGTTTACGATTCGGCGGCGCCCTCAGCATTGCCTTTACTCCACCCAGTGCACGCCTGTGCCGTTCGCATAGCGACGGGAGTTTTTCGAATGAGTCCTGGTGGAGTCCTGAGTCCCTCCATTGAAAGCTAGGCGTGCACAACTGCTCACCAGCTACGTTGCACACGTTCATAGATCTCCTCCGCATCCTAATTATGGTCTCCTTTTCCCAACAATCTCTCGCATTGGTAGCCCAAGTCAGGGCTTAGGACTGCAGTTCTCATCCGGTCCCCTATGTCTGGACTGGAGTCCTTCCTGTTACCACCTCTCCTCAAGGTCCATTCATAAATACCATCATAGGGCGCAGATTATCCTGGACATTTCTTATGGCCATAAGGACTGCGTTAACTCTGCAGCTCTCTGCTATCACTTCCTCTCGATTCTCGACATGTACTGGGGCCATGAAGTGGTTTACACCGACGGCTCGATGGCTGGTGGTCACGTAGGTTTTGCGTATGTTCGTGGAGGACATACTGAACAGCACTCCTTGCCAGATGGCTGCAGTGGTTTTACTGCAGAGCTGGCGGCCATATCTCGTGCACTTGAGCACATCCGCCCATGCCCTGGCGAGTTATTTCTCCTGTGTACTGACTCCTTGAGCAGCCAATAAGCTATCGACCAGTGCTACCCTCGCTTTCCTTTGGTAGCGTCCATTAAGGAGTCTGTCTATGCCCTGGAATAGTCCCGTCGTTCAGTGGTGTTTGTGTGGATCCCAGGACACGTCGGAATCCCAGGCAACGAACTTACCGACAGGATGGCCAAACAGGCTACGCGGAAACCGCGTCTGGAGATGGGCGTCTCCGAAACCTGCGCTCTGTCTTACTCCACAGGTTCTTCGACCTTGGCAGATGAAATGGCATAACAGTACGCACAACAAACAGTGCGTCATTAAGGATAATACAAATGTGTGGAAGTCTTCCTTGCGGCCCTCTCGCAGCGAATCTGTTTGCCGGCTCACGTGGCTCACGTGGCTAACGCATGGTTACCTCCTCCATCGCGAGGACCCACCTTGGTGTCGCTGTGGCTCATAAATGACGGACGTCCACCTCTTGCTGGACTGCCCACTTTTAGCCTTTCTGCGGGGGACTTTTGACTTTCCCAGCACCATAACTTCGGTGATGGCGATAGTGCCTCAACAGCAGCTTTAGTTTTACGTTTAATTCGTGAAGATGGGTTTTATTATTTGATCTAAGTTTTAGCACATGTCTTTGTCCCTCTGTGTCCTCCAACCTAGTGCCTTTAGGGTGGAGGTTTTAATATGTTGCAGAGAGGCCTTCCTTCTCCTTTTTATTTGCATGGTCAGCCAGCTGTGGTAATCTGCTCTTCTGTTTTCATCTCTTCTAAATGTTTCTTGCGTCTTTCTGTGGTTTTCTTGTCCGACTTTGCCCATTTTAGTGTTTGTTGCCTTTTATCATACTTGTGGTTTCTCCTTACTTCCACATGTATTTGTATGTCTCGAATTGGTCCCTCCCCTTCTCTTTTAAACCAACCAATCAACCAAATTAATGCTGAACTACATAGCTCGCTATGAGCCGATCAACTGAAATTACCATGACGAACCGCACAATAACCCGGGTTCCGTGTGGGGTGGCAGTGGGGTGAGAGAACCACTGTAGTCTGTTGTGGGGTTGTGCACCACTGAGGGCTACGGCAGGGCCGAAGCCTCTCCGTCGTTTCGAGGTCCCCGGTTCAATACTCACACATATCATGCCATGTAAACGGATGTGCACAGTTTGTTGCACTTTAAGTCTGAACTGATGTACCAAAAGTGACAGTCTTATTTGGAAAACGGAGGTAGTGAACTTTGAACATATCATCATCTCACGAACAGCTGCACTACTGGCCATTAAAACTGCTACACCAAGAAGAAATGCAGATGATAAATGGGTATTCATTGGACGAATATATTATACTAGAACTGACATGTGATTACATTTCCACATAATTTGGGTGCATGGATCCTGAGAAATCAGTACCCGTAACAACCACCTATGGCCGTAATAACGGCCTTGATAGGCCTGGGGATTCAGTCAAAAAGAACTTGGAGCGCGTGTACATGTACAGCTGCCCATGCAGCTTCAACATGTTACCACAGTTCATCAAGAGTAGTGACTGGTGTATTGTGGCGAGCCAGTTGCTCGGCCACCATTGACCAGACGTTTCAATTGGTGAGAGATCTGGAGAACTTGCTGGCCAGGGTAGCAGTCGAACATTTTCTGTATCCGGAATGGTCCGTACAGGGCCTGCAACATGCGGTCGTGCATTATCCTGCTGAAAAGTATGGTTTCGCAGGGATCGAATGAAGGGTAGGGCCGCGGGTTGTAACACATCTGAAATGTAACGTCCACTGTTCAAAGCGCCGTCAGTGCGAACAAGAAGTGAACGAGACGTATAACCAATGGTACCCCATACCATCACGCCGGATCATACGCCAGTTGGCGATGACGAATAAACCCTTCCAATGTAAGTTCACCACGATGCCGCCAAACACGGATGCGACCCTCATGATGCTGTAAACAGAACCTAGATTCATCCGGACAAATTATGTTTTGCCATTCGTGCACCCAGGTTCGTCGTTGAGTGCACCATCGCAGGCGCTCCTGTCTGTGATGCAGCGTCAACGGTAAGCGCAGCCACGGTCTCCTACCTGATAGTCCATGCTGCTGCAAACGTCGTCGAACTGTTCGTGCAGATGGTTGTTGTCTTGCAAACGTCCCCATCTGTTGACTCAGGGGTCGAGACGTGGCTGCACTATTCTTTACAGCCATGCCGATAACATGCCTGTCATCTCGACTGCTAGTGATACGAGGCCGTTGGAATTCAGCACGGCGTTCCGTATTACCCTCCTGAAACCACCGATTCCATATTCTGCTAACAGTCATTGGATCTTGACCAACGCGAGCAGCAATGTCGCGATACGATAAACCGCAATTGCGATAGGCTACAATCCGACCTTTATCAAAGTCGGAAACGCGATGGTACGCATTTCTCCTTTTTACACGAGGCATCACAACAACGTTTCACCAGGCAACGCCGGTCAACTGCTGTTTGCGTGTGAGAAATTGGTTGGAAACTTTCCTCATGTCAACACGTTGAAGGTGTCTCCATGGGCGCCAACCTTGTGTGAATGATCGTAAAAGCTAATCATTTACAAATCACAGCATCTTCTTCCTGTCGGTTAAATTTCACGTCTGTAGCACGTCATCTTCGTGGTGTAACAATTTTAATGGCCAGTTGTGTAGTTGTCTCATGTTGTCACTCAGTTAACGTAAAAAAATGAGATGGACATGTTGTGGTGTCACCGCCAGACACCACACTTGCTAGGTGGTAGCCTTTAAATCGGCCGTGGTCCGTTAGTATACGTCAGACACGCGTGTCGCCACTAGCAGTGATCGCAGACCGAGCGCCGCCACACGGCAGGTCTAGTCTAGAGAGACTCCCTAGCACTCGCCCCAGTTGTACAGCCGACTTTGCTGACGATGTTTCACTGTCTACATCGTTCTCATTTGCAGAGACGACAGTTTATCATAGCCTTCAGCTACGTCATTTGCTACGACCTAGCAAGGCGCCATATTCAGTTTCTGTGAATGTATTCTGAACAGATAATATTGTAAATCATGTACCGTCAAGAGCGACGTTCATCATTAATGGGTCAAAGTTAAGTATCAAACTAATTACGTCCGCTTTCTGAATTCTAATTTCTTGTTATGTTCCAGGCCTCACGTCAGTATAGTCCTTCCCTCCTCACGCCAGCCTGCGTGAGCTAAAACGCGCGCACTTCGGCCTCCACTAGTAACACGGTGTTGGCTCTTCTGCCAACACAACACATGTATTGGTACAGATTGTCGGGCGTGGAAAGTGGATCTGAACTATGTAAGAATGTGGATGTCATATGTGCATAAACACTACACAGTGGAATATGTCGTCACTGTGTGAACGGTCAGCGCATCTCATATATCTTTCAAAGGTAAATCCTAAACATAGTACCTGGCAAAGGACATCGATGACATGTGAGGTGTATCCTGACGAGCAGTACGGATGCAGATTTTCGGTGGTGTGCAGTTCTTGGAGAAAAAGGTAGCCAGGCGGGAACTGTGAGCTGTAATAAAAAGCAGCAGTGACGACTGAGTTGCAGTCTCACTACATCAGTCATCACTTTTTAAAACGCAGTTAATGATCGAAGTATTCAAACTGAGTAAATATCTGGTTCCAACAACCTGTCAAATAGATCATCAAGTCCAATAACAACAAAAAATGTGATGTAACAAAATATATGCACATATTTAGAATTATATGTTGCCGCATACAATAACTGTATTGTACGTAGAGGCCAGTGTGTCTAGAAACGCACGATGTTTTTTGGACGGTATTTCGATCCACTAACTGGTTTAGAGTCACATGAAAGAATGCTGAAAAGAGTACGTCATAAACCGTTTTCACCATTTTATGCGGTTTTTATTGTTGCTAGACATGAGATTGTGTTTTGCGCATTATTTGCAGATTTTTTCTTTCTACGTTTTCAAGTGCTGTGTAATATATTAACAGTTTTAGGGATATATTTTGTTAATTCTTCAAGTATAGCATTTTTTGGTGAGTAGAATGCTGTGTATTTTTGAGCTGTTTACATACCATGTAGGCAATGAAGCCATACTTAGTCGGTCGTGCAACGTGAAAAGAATGTCTTTTCTTTATTGTCTTAAGAACTCAACAATGCCTGAAAGTGGAAATTTGTTTTGGTTTTTAGTAGCCTCTAATCCAAATGTAACTTGACACTGGTTTTTGGTAATGCTTGTGTTTAATTTGATTTCACTAACAGGTCATTAGAGCGTAGTATAACATTAACGTAACAGATAAACAGTACTGACAAAATTTCCTCGATTGTAACGCTTTTCAATTCCAATAGTGCCTTTTTTTCTCTAGCTACATGACCTTGTGGTACCTTCGAACATATTTTCATATTCGGAAAAATCTTCCATTTTTCAGAGTAAATATTGTAATCTCAGAAGAAGACCACAGCACACAAAAAGTGGATAGATTAAGAAAAGAAGAGATTACTCCCTCAGGATATAGTTATCGTACTGATGGGATGATAACGTGACCCACAATATGAGAACACTAGGTAACATTGACTCGGTCATCCATCGCGTTACGCACCCCAAGTCCACGATAACACATCCATACCCAAACTGTCACAGCTACAGCGAGATGAATTTCAGATACACTTGACGCTAAAACGGACAGCGTGCAGGCTGTATACAAGTACTGGAGCATCATTCGCTGCGGTAAATACTGACTCAGCGGAAAACTTTGCGTATCGTCAGTCACAAAAGGTTTACGCTTCACCAGGAAACGCAGTAGAGTATCGTTTCATGCACCGTCGTGCGCTCAGAAATGTCACGCCGTGCTCCAGCCACCGACGCCGTCAACGATAACTCACATGGTTACGTATTATCATCCGTGCAAACTCTCACCTCTTCCCCTGTAGGAGCAATGACGTGATATGGCTCATGAATAAAGTGGCTGGACTGACAGCGAGGTTGTTCAGGCATCTAACTTCGAAATCTGTACTGCTATTATAGAACGGATGATGTGACAACAGGCATAACTCAGCACGTTAGTCAGTTAGTGCAGCAGCATACTGCTAGCACATAAGTGGATAATGTCTAAGAAGGTAAGTTACTCCAGATTGACGTTCCCTTTCGAGTAAGGAAGTTAAACAGTTTACTGCAGCTAAAAGTGTCCATTTATGGTTTACTCCACGTGGGGAGATAATGCGATAATGAATACTGTAGTAATTAATTAAGCTGTAGAGGAATGGGTACCTCTGTGTACGGAAACCACGTAAGTTCGACAGAATAAAATACACTAGTAAGGTGGGTAAGGAGAAATCTTGGGTAACAGATAAATTACTTCAACCGATCGACGAAAGAAATACAAAAATATTCAGGGGAATACAGAAGTACAGCAACTGATGAAACTTAGAACTGAAATAAATAGAAAGTGCTGGGAATGCAAGTGGAATAGCTGCAGGAAGAACGCGAAGATATATTAGGTTGGTGCATAAGATGGTAGCGTTTTTATTTTAGCTATTGGTGTTACTGTTGCTAAGGATTTGTCTATCGACTGTCACTTTTATTTGTGGTTCACTATCAATATTTGAGTGTTAAAATTGTCATTTTGTTATTCGGAGATAGTGAGTGGAGCTGTGGACACTAGAAAATCAAGTGGCAAGTGGAGGAAACGGAACATCTGCGACACATTCTTCTGTCTGAGTTCAGTAGAGGCGTGACAAAAATGGAGGCAGCCCGAAACGTTAGCACCGCTTATGAGAATAAAGCCACTGGACAGAGGAAGGTAACAAAATGGTTTTCTCGTTTTGAGGAAGATCGTTTTGACTCCAGTGACTTTCCACTTTCAGGATGACTGGTGTCTGATGTAGATCGTTTATAACGCATTAATCCACTGTGAATCATGTCACTGTACTGGAGAATTTGCAGATGTCACGAACTGTTATCATTTGACTATCGTGCGACCTTTGCAAGCCGTGGGAAAGGTTCAATAATCGAGTGAATGTGGACCGCTCATTCTAAACAAAAATCAAAAAAAATCAGCGGGTGACCATATCTACATCTCTTCTTGCTCGTCATCAGTTGGCTCGTGAACAACACCTACCATTCTTGCACTGCATTGATGCTGGTGACGCGAAATGGTGCCTTTATGCTGACATAAGGGAAAGAAAGGAGTGGTTGAGAGCAAACAAAGAAGCAAATCCACGTACAATGTCCCACGCGCATCTACAAAAGATAACGTTATGCATCTGGTGGAACAGGGATGGTGTGGTGTACTAAGAATTGCTTCCGCGAGGTGTAACCACCACTGCTGACATTTATTGTCAACAAGTTAGAAGTCCTGCAGACGCAGTCCAAGAACTACGATGAGGAAGCCTGTGCAAACTGATGCTACTCCAGACGTGCAAGAACAAAGAGGGAAAAATAAGAGCGGATGATTAAGAAAGGATCAGAGCGGATATAAGAGAGGGATGCTATTTTTTTCGCCCGTAGTGTTCAGTCAATGAACTGAAGGTGCAATGACGAGAATAAAAAATAGGTTCAGAAGTGGGATTAAAATTCATGACGAAAGGACACCGATGATACGTTTCACCGATGGTATTGCTATTATCACTGTAAGTGGGGAATGTTTAAAGAAACTATTTAATGGCCTGGAAAATCTAATGAGCACACTCTACGGATGGAGTGTAAACCAAAGAAAGATGGAACTAATGGAGAGAAGTAGAAATGAGATTACCGATCATCTTTGTATAGTTCTCATCTTATCTGTTTCCTTGGAAGAAGATACAACATGGCAGATGAAACAAGGACGACTTACGTAAAACATGCAAAAAGGATATTCCTGCCCTGAATATAATTTGAGGATTGTGAGATTGTATGCTTTGAGCACAGCAATGCGTGGAAGTGAATCAGAGACTGTGGGAAAACAGGAAAATAATTGAAGCGTTTCCATGCGGCGCTGTAAAAGAATGTTGAAAATTAGGTCGAGAAGAAGAAATTAAGAAGTTAGCTGGAGAATCGGCGAGGAAAAGAAGGAGCTCCAGAATTTGCATCACTGGGCTAAGAGCACCCCGTTCGAGTCGTCTATCCGAGGAAATGTCGCCAGCAGTTCCAGGAACTGAACCGAAGTCTTTGATGTTGCATTAAGCCGCGCTGATCGTCCTGCTAAATACTCGTAGATAGTCATATTGATGTGGGAGGCAGAGTCCATATGATCGTCGCAGAACTATTTCCCCTGTACGACATAGTGCGAACAGCGCGAGGTTACATTAGATTTAGGGGAAATTATAGTCTTACGAACTATTATCATGTATTAGTACTAATGATTCTATACTAAGAAACAGATGGGTTTCCTTGAAAGATTTCCTTAGCTTTTCAGTATTTCCGCACGCAACGTGATAGAAGTGACGATGCTTGGCGACAGAGACGAAGAAACCTCCCGATCGCAGCCTGAGTATCCAGATCCCGCCTCCGTTTTGGCACGGTGCCGACCTCTGCTGGTCTTAAAGCTGCCAGCAGGACACCGCTCTCCATCCTAATCTCTTCCTTCTGCCCCATCTGCCTCGAACTGGTCGATATGGTTCACCAGCTGCGTAACTTTCACTACAAGGCAGAAGGTGCACTACCTGCCACTTCACTCACATACTCCTTACTTCTCTCTCACTGCTTCAGATTCCCCGTATGAACTGTGAGGTTTGCGTATCGGAAGATCACGCCATATGCTATGAACCGAAATCCATTATCTGATTCTTGATTCATGTTTGTCTACTATTTTTTCAAACATGTTCTGTAACAGGAAAGTTTTCTTTCCCTTTGTTTTCTAATATCAGCTGATAATATTTTGAATTACAAGACTTTCAAGTCTGTGGATATTATGTTGTGTTGTCGACGGAAAACGAACACATCCACTACTACAGTGTGAAGAAAGCGCATAGAGGCTCAGCGGGAGTGAAGTGTTTTGAGTGTAGCACAGCGCTGACCCCTCTCGCAACGCTCCGATAACTGGACATCGCATCTTTTAAAAAAGAACGTTCGTGATAGCACAGAACACATCACGTTTTCTGGAAATGATACACCGAGATGTAACGGAAAGGATGATTGAACAGAGGGATGTTCACCGCTGCCACAGTTTTAGCATAGCCGTTGAAAAAGAATTTTAGCAAGACGAAAAGAATTATCGGAGTACGAACACAGAAATGAAAAAAAAAACATCTGAGTTAAATTGAATTTATGAAACAAATTAAAATTCCAATAACGCATTATTGCTCCGATAATTCATTAACTGACTTATTCGTGACCTCTGCGTCAACGTTGTATTTGACTCTGACAGTAATTAAATTTTTATCCTTTATTATCTACCATGAGCTAAATTACCCGATAGAGCAAACAATTTCGCTGTAGCCATTACATGTATTTATACTGTATCGTTCCTTTTATTTTTACAGCTGTCAATCTGGATGTATCATATTTCCCAGTTTCCATATTCTTACTCGTACGGGCTGCAAGTTTTACATTTCGTACTGAGAGCACTTATGCAAAATTCAAGCCTGATATGACAATACCTAGAAATTAAACAATAAATTGTGAAGCGTGAAGTCGATGTACGAACCACTTTCGTGTTCAGTCAACTGTCCCCTGAATCCTTTCAAAGAATTTAAAATAGTTGTTGGTAAAATCACTTTACAAGGAAACCCGAGAGAAAATGTAAACTTTTCTGATAATTTTCCAAGTGTCGATTGATGTCAAACGTTTGTTGAAAGTCCGTGCGTAACACATCTCTATACTCACAGTTGTTTCACACATTCCACATTGACCTCGAGAAAGGAACAGCTGCAGAGCAGCGATGCATAATTTTATGTGAGAGGTACTTGCAGTACTAAATGGAAGGTTGAAGATTGTGTGAATCATCTTCGATTTATCAAAACATTTGACAATGAGGACCATGTTATAAGTCTTCAACAGTTGCAGCATTTCAAAATTATAGGAAAATATGAACAGTGGTTCATTCTATGTTTAGAAAACACGAAATAGACGTCACGTGAGAGTTATTCCTTCTTTCTCGACTACATTAATTCTTATTTGGACCATAATCATTTCGTTTCATTTAAAACTTCATGGTTGGCCAATGTTTCGGGTCCCAGATAATTTTTAATGCATTGCACTGACGATCGAAATAATGCGGTTAAATAAAACAAGCATTCGGAAAAATATTGTGTCTGCGTGTAGTTCAGTGCCTTAAAAATAGAATGCCGGTGTGTAGAAGAAGACATGGAAATAATATAGGGGCCGAAAAACTGAGCACTGTAGATAATTTTAACAAAGCGAAACACTTCTAGTCCAAATAAGGCTTTATATTTTATCAAAAGATGGAATAGCTGCAATGATACTTGTAACAGTGTGACTGTGGAAGAGAGGATACGAAAACAAAGACAACATGACATCGAAGATTGTTCTTCTGTGAGCTCTCTGTGGTCATGCAAAACTTCCTGGAACATTAAAACTGTGTGCAGAACCGCAGTTGATCTTGTGACCTTTTCCTCTCGCGGACAAGTACTCTGCCACCTGAACTACGTTTTCCTTTTTTAATGATATTTAAATAAAATTTTTGCGTTGTTCTCTACTACATTTTCCAAAAAAGGAAATATTGGGTACGTACTGATGGTGCTTATCATTTCAGTTGATTGGGCATCATTTAAAATAGGAGTAATAAAGGAAAAGGTTACATCAGCCTGAAGTAAATTAAGTCCAACGTATTGTAATTAAATTCTAGCACCTCTTGTTGGTGGACTAAGAACTTGTTGTTGGACTAAAAACTTTGTGCTTCATGGTGAATAAATTAATGTGCTTCTTCTCCCATTAAGAAAAACAACAGCATAAACAGCGGAAAAAATATGAAGGAAAAAAAATGTAAAATAAGTGATCTCTTGAACTGAGTTTTATACCTTATTTTTTTGCTAGAATCTTAATGCATCTGACTAAAACATTTGAAAAATGGAAACTTTAACTCATAACATTGTCTTCTAGAATAAACCTCAATTAACAGTTTCAGTGTTTTCATGTTGTCAACCTAAATTATTTAAGTTTCAAATGAGTTTTATATATCATTTAAAGATGATAGATATCTATTACAGATGATAGATATTGGTTGACATAATGATTCGTTAGAATATTAGAACTTACACTTGTTCTTGTCTCTATGTGACTACATGTACGTATGATTGATATTCTGTTCCTAGTTTATGGTTTGTAACTATTTTCTCATCTTTCTTTCGTGATGTGTCCCTCGAAACGCTTACGTATTGTTTCATTACGTTGAATTCTTCCCTCTTTATACAGTTTTCCGTCTCGTTGATATCGTTCCGAGCCAGATCATCATAACTTCGGGTTTCATTCGCTGTGTCTGGTGGATGATCTGCCCAGAACACAAAGTTTTGCTGCCTTGTCTTTTTCTGCAGTTCAGATAACTCCTTGACATTCAACAAGGTTTCAGCGCGATCCAATTGTCCTTCTTTTCTCTTTTATGTTTTTTGATAATCGGAACAAGATTCCGGATTTCTCGTCTCAGCTTCTGCGCTGCTTGCCTTTTCTGTTTCGAACAAGGCACTGTGGTATGTTTGTACTTTCGCAGTTAAGAGTAAAGAGACCGTCGAAACATAAAAGAGGTTTTGTTATTGTGTCCATTTACCACGATTTTTCCAGAATGATGCCGGTCATAGCTTCGTCACCTCAATCGTTTTTTTGCTTACCTATGTTGACGGTTTTTCTACTGTTCTTTGCTTTCATTAATCTTGCTGCTGAGTCCAAATGATTTTCGACTTCCACAGACAAATTCTGGGTTTGTCATCATGACTCTAGCTAGTGACGCCGATATCATCTGCGTCGATTGATTTAATTTTATTGTTAGTATTTACGCTCTCCATTCCTTTCACTTGCTCTTCAGTAATATTTTCTTTTGTCTTTCTCACTTGCATTTTTACTACATCCCGGCACCGATGTACCCACAGAGGAGACAGTCTGTCATTTAAGGAGACTTTTGGGTGTCATTACTCCTGGCTGACTCTTTGTTGTACAGATCGTCTGCAGTCGCCGTTTCCCTCAGGTTCTTAGTCGAACTGCATACGCAGCAAGTGCGAGATTGGTTTTTATAAACAACATGCAGTCACTTAAGAGGGTATGTACTGCTTTAACTCTACGCTCCCTATATTATTGCTACTGTATTTCCCATACAAAATTTTTCAGACCACACTTTTCCTCTGATAGAGTAAACTAATCCATATAAACTAAGTACACTACTTACAACGGTAAACTGCATATTACCATACATTGGTAACCAACACCTGTGCATGTTATTAATACTGTGTTAATAGAACCATTATTTTGCGTAAATCAATGTTCCCGAGTATTCGGTCACAAGCGTTGCTAACTGTCCAAAATGTTGTGAATTATCACAAAAAGAAACGGGCAAGTCTCTTTGTAACTCTTCTTCATTAACAAAGGACTGCGTCATATTAAGAAATATATACGTCAGCCGGAACTACGAGAAAACGGTGTTACAAGTCGGATAATGGATTGGAAATAAAAAAGTATTGGTTACCAATTGATGATAATATAGATTTTATAGGACGATATACGGCAATTCTCATTGTGAGAAGCTTGGAAGAAGATGGTCCAGGCGAAAAGTTTCTAATAAAATGTGAACATTGGGAGGCAGTAAATTTCTCTGTTATTAGTAAATAGTTCCACAGATCTATGGGTGCCATATGATCTGAAAGCATTAAGGATCACACTGTGCTACTCTTCGTAAAGGATGTTGTACGGTGAAACCGCCGAGTCACTACAAACATTGTACAGTAAAGCGTTGCATGTCACGTTGTAACACGCCCGGGAGTACGAATGGGGGGGGGGGGGGGGGATACCTTATACTGACTTCTCGTTTCGCGACCGTGCGCCCTGTCCACACCACGTACCTGGTAATCCCGCGGCGGTCGTATTGTTCTGCTCCACAGCTGGCTGTTGGCTTGCGTGAAATTATCCATCCGAACTTCAATGTTAATTGCAGAGTAATCACGTAGGTGTAGATGTAGACAACACTTGTAGCAACATTTCAACCTGAATACTAAAAAAGCCTCTCACATGTGAGGTACACACTACACAACATAACAGTACCGTGTCCCGCGCTCGACTCACTACAGACCCGGCTGCCCGCAAAGATACTCCACAACTAAGCTAGCGATATGAAAATACGCTTACATTCCCGCACGAAAAAGTTTTCGAATTGTCGAAGAGAATATCGAAAAATCTAGATAATTCCCTCCTGAAGGGTATTAAGGAGATGATGTGAGGGGTGGGAGGTATACTGTCCCATCCCACGAGTATATACCATTGCCACATTACGGACCAGACATGAGTTACACATAATCACGGAAACAGTTCTCAAATATACAAAATTTTACGTAATAAAAGAACCCTACCTACAGTGCTAACTGTATAGCAAAACACAGTTACAATACTATGGATAAACAAAGAGTTCATAGAATAAGACACAAGAATACTAAGTCCCTGGAATAGAAATGTTTACAAATACAAAAGGATACAAAAAAATAGTAGGAAAATACACGCGTTCACTGTTACTCCAAGTACACAGTATCACTGGTGGCACTATTAGGCAAAAAAACTAAAGAACCTCCATCAGCACTAGGCCATCAGAATCCAGCAAAAAAAAAAAAAAAAATATTTCACAACTCACACCACTGCGTCACAAAGGAGCGTTCTTTGCATTGAAAGGGGTGGGGAGTGACTGTAGCGTCGATGCTGCGCCGACCGGCAGATGGGCAGCATAGTCGTCAGCTCGCCACTCTCGCCTCGCGGTAATCCGTCCATTCGCGTACATGAAACAGGATAATGACGGTCTCAATGTTGTCCTAGCAGTGCCTATCCAACTTACTCATAGTCCGTTTCTTCTACAGTAAAGATTACGATGTTCTATATGACATAATAAACACATACGCAGTCAGGAAGAAAAATATATGGATGTCCACTAAGTTAAATTTTGGTTCTAAGTGAATGGTACAAAAATTAATAGCAAATCATTAAGCAGAGGTAGTAAGAAACTTTTAAATGAAAAACTTTTGGTTAGCACAACCTATAAACACTAGACACTAGTAATCACTCAACCATAACACTGTGTGGGCAAGAAGAAATGTAATACATATAATCTAGGTTAAACTGATAGAAGTGCTGTAAGTAGGCTGTTTATGTTTTCTTATTGGCAACGTTACGTAGCGCTCTGTATGAAAATCACTGGCTGTGCTGTGTGCAGTCTGTGGCTAGTTTCCATTGTTGTCTGCTATTTTAGTGTTGGGCAGCGGCAGCTGGACGTGAACAGCGCGTAGCGTTGCGCAGTTGGAGGTGAGCCGCCAGCAGTGGTGGATGTGGGGAGAGAGATGGCGGAGTTTTGAAATTTGTAAGACTGGTTGTCATGAACTGCTATATATATTATGACTTTTGAACACTAGTAAGGTAAATACATTGTTTGTTCTCTATCAAAATCTTTCATTTGCTAACTATGCGTATCAGTAGTTAGTGCCTTCGGTAGTTTGAATCTTTTATTTAGCTGGCAGTAGTGGCGCTCGCTGTATTGCTGTAGCTTGAGTAACGAAGATTTTTGTGAGGTAAGTGATTTGAGAAAGGTGTAGGTTATTGTTAGTCAGGGCCATTCTTTTGTAGGGATTTTTGAAAGTCAGATTGCGTTCCGCTAAAAGTATTGTGTGTCAGTTTAAACACAGTCATGTATAATTTTTCAAAAGGGGACGTTTCATATGTCGACCCTTAGCCGAGGATACCTCACTGGAATCTTCTGATTTTTTCTTGTAGTTTGTGTAATTTGTGTAGATTTTGTTTAATGCTAGCGCGTAATTGTAGAGAGAATCATCTTTGTAGTTGCAGTCTTTCATTGTTGTACAGTAAAACAGGTGAGGCACACATGTAAATTTGCACCAAGTATTTCGCAGCTGCGCTTGCAATTCACTAGATATTATTTTCAGTGCTATGTTAATGTGTTCTCTTATTTTTGCTCTTCAAATTGTGTTTTTCTGTGTTGTCGTGTGAAATATTGTGACAATAATGGCGTGTGAAAAACGTAATACTAGGCTCCAAAATAAACTGAGAAATGACAGTGAAGACGAAAGCAGTGTGTTAGCGCCACCATGTAATCAATTAACTAATATTCAAAGTAGTAATTTGGTAACTGTGCATAGGGAAATGGAGCGGGCGTCAAATAATGGTGTAGACAGTGAAACAGGTAGGAACAGGGAAGCATTATCGATCGATCGGTCGGCAACAGCTCGCCTCAGGGATCGGGAATGACAGAACACAATATGGCAAATACTGTAGACTCAGGCTTTGGGTTCTCACCGTTTTCAAAAATGAGTCAAGATACATTTTCCGCTTGTCAAAATGTGAATGTTGCCGGTGCAAATTCACTGCCGAAAAGCACTGAGGAACATGTTTCAGACACCAGTGCATTGTTATTACAATTAATGCAACAAATGGGACAAAAGCTTCAAAAGTTAGACACAATGGAACAAAATCTTCAAAAGTTAGACACAATGGAACAACAACAGAGACATACATAGCAACAGTTAGACACAATGGAACAAAATCTTCGGAAGTTAGACACCACACTTGAACAAACACGTGAAGATTTAACTACTGAGTTACATAACATTGAATCGAAATGTCAAAAAGTCTGTAATGACGTAAAAACACAAATTTGTGAGCATTTCCAACCTATTTTTTCGCGTCATGAAAATGCATTACAGAATCACGAAGCAGCCATAAAAGAACTACAAACTATTGTTCATGAAAATCACGACACCTTGCAAGCTAAAATTGACTCAGTTGCATCTACCAATTCGGTTACGCAACTTGCAAAAACTCAGGAAAACTTAAAGGACACAGTAGATACGATTTCAACACAAATGGACACTCTGAAACTTGATTCAGAAAAACACACAGAGGAAATAATTTCACTAACGGATAAAGTAGCCGAACTCTCAGATCAGTTCACTAACTTATCTACAAAGGTAGATGATGATCTGAATGACACAAGACCTGTAGCCTTCACTGAATTTCTTAATTTGTTCATACTCTTCTGTGTCAAACAAAATCAGAATCAAATTAATATGAACACAGAAGAGAAATCCGGGAAGTACAAGATCAGTTGGTACAAGTAATACAAAAATTACATATTTCAGAGGACACTCGCGCTCCAATACGGGAAGAGGGACTTAGAAATTTGGAAAAACCACAAAATAATAACACAGGGCATTTCGGAAATTATAAAAGAAATGGGAAAGGTGCACCGAATTTTGAGATGGAACCGCTGACACGACGTAACAATGACCGATATGCTACTCGCCCACACGATGATTTTGACTATAAGCTGTTCATTACTACACGTACATTCAAAACATTTAAGAATTCTGACAACGACATTCATCCACAAGCATGGCTTCATCAATTCTCTCATTGTTTTCCTCCCAACTGGTCATTGGAGCACATGTTAGAATTTAAGTGTGGCTACTTGGAGAATGAACCAGCTGTAAGAATGCGATCGGTCATTCACGACTATCACAGTGAAGGAGAATTTTATCATGCCTTCCTCTTAGCGCATTGGTCTCAAGCTACACAAGACCGAGTAAAACATAGCATCATAATGATGAAACGTTTCGAACAATCTGAATTTTCCAGTCTTATGAAATATTTTGAAGACATGTTGCATAAGAATCAGTATCTTTCAAATCCATACAGCCCCTCAGAACTCATCCGCATTTGCTTAATCAAATTACCTGAACATTTACGACATATTATTTTGGCAGGACGTTGCAAAGACGACATTGAAGCTTTTCAGGGACCGTTACAAGAACTGGAAATTGATACTGACAATCGCGGAACGCGAAAACAGGAACACAACAATTACAGGTCACATCCGTCGCAATTCCGCGATGAAAGAAATAATAACTGGACACGACAAGGCTATTCTCACAACACAAATCGTGACCAAAACAGACACCACCCGTATGACAACCGTTGGCAGAGTAGTAATAATTACAGGGAAAGATCACCTCTCCGTGGTAGTGACTGTCACAGAGACAATCAGAGAAACAGGCAATATGGGAACCAAAATAATTATTACCAAGGGAGACAGAATAACTTTAGATGCAACGGTCCAGCGCACAGTTACGATTCAGGGAGAAATTCTCCACCACGTCACCGACAATAAAGAGACTATGGAATCTACCAACATGACGACAGACGATATGATCGTAACGACAGACCTGAATTGCATCAGAACTGGCGGGATTCAAACAGTGCAGGGCCCTCTCGAGAAGGTGAATTTGTAGAAGTTAGGTCTCCAAATCCCAATAACTACGCGCGCCAACAAAGACACAATAGACAATGACTCATACCGCTGGCAGCCACAAAACGTACTTCTGAAACTGACGATGCAGCTGCCGTAGCTAGTAATTACGTAAAAATGGAAGACATTAGGGACATCTTACTCCAGGAACACGACGTAAAACGTAACAACGTTGCATATACTGTGATTCACATTACAGTAAATGACGTACAATTTATGGCAGTACTTGACTCTGGCAGTCCCATTTCAGTAATTAGTGAAACAGCTTTTAGCAAATGCAACAAATCGAACGATTGCCCCACACTTCCGTTACGTAAGATTAAATTACAAGGTGCAATCATTGGAAAAAGTGTAGATGTACGCCAACAAACCAACTTAGAATTCTTTTGTCAAAGCCACAGCTTCTCTATGAACTTTCTTATTCTTCCATTATTGTCGACGGAAATTGAATTGGGAGTAGACTTTTTGAATGAATACAAAGCAATCTTAAACTTTCACGATGCTGAAATAAGTTTAGAGAAAGAAGGTACGTCAATAGCTTTGAAATTTGAAGATTGGCTCTTAAACCATGACGAGGAAATTAATCGGCTTTACCTTCTGTTAGATAACAGTTCGGAATTTTCTACGGAACTAGACACTAACAATCACTCTGCAAGTACTAACTGGGATGATATCGACGACATATTTGATACTAATGAATTAATTTAGAATAAAATTCAAACAGTTGAGAATTGTAATGACACTGATAGGCAGGACCTTTTTGAGATTTTACAAGCACATTCTACAGTTTTTACTCACAAAACAGGAACAATCAAGGGATTTCAATACCAATTTCGTGTTCGTGAGCATACTAAATTTTGTGTTAGACCATACGTAATTCCAGCACGTTATAGGGACCGTGTTAGAACAGAAATATAATCTGTGCTTGACGAGGGCATTATTGAGCCTGCAGTAAGCTCATACAACAATCCATTACATGTTGTTGAGAAGAAAAATGGATCGATCAGGCTTCTCTTAGATTCGAGACAAATCAATACTATCATTATTCCTGAAACAGACAGGCCGCAAACGTTGGAAGAATTTCTTCAAAATTTTAATGGTGTAAAAGTGTTGTCTTCCATTGATCTCAGATCCAGCTTTTATCAGATCGAACTTCATCCAGAATGTAGAAAATACACAGCTTTCCTTTGTTTCGGCGTTTGTTATCAATTTCGGAAACTTCCTTTTGGTTTGAACATTTCTTCGGCAGCGTTCATTCGCGGGCTAAATTCCATATTACCTGAGTTCTTAAAACGTCACATCACCTTATATGTGGACGATATTCTGATAGCAGAAGCCTCATGGGGACAACATAATCGCATCCTCAACAGTTTGTTACGTATTTTTACAGAATCTGGAATTACAGTTAACTTGGAAAAGTCTGAATTCGGTAGGTCAAAGGTGAGGTTTTTGGGACATATTATTTCTTCTGAAGGCATTCAGCCGGATCCTGAAAAGTTAGAAGCAATCAGAGCCATTCCAGTTCCATCCACAAAAAAAAGTCCGCAGTTTTCTAGGTCTCGTAAATTTTTACTGTCGTTTTCTGAATATGCAAATTCTTGTTACACCAAAACTTTGTTCTCTCACTGGAAAATATACTATTTGGAGCTGGGACGAACAAGCACAGTTGGAATTCAATTCTTTGAAAGAATCGCTACTTAATGCGCCAATACTAGCTCATCCAGATCCGTCACAAGGTTTCTGCCTTAGCACAGATTCTTCTAAAGTCGGTCTTGGTGCCCATTCATTTCAAGAAGCCATAGAAAATGACACTACTGTTCAGAAAACCATTGCTTTTGCTAGCCGAGTGCTAACAAAATCTGAAAAAAATTATTCCGTTACTGAATTAGAAGCTTTAGCTATCGTTTGGGCATTTAACAAATTCCGTTTCTTTCTTTTTGGCAAGCACGTAAAAGTATACAGTGATCATCGTGCATTACAATTTCTAATGTCTTCAAAATTAAATCATGACAAGTTAAAACTTTGGGAATTGTTTCTGCAAGAATTCCACTTCACAATAGTCTACATTCCCGGCAAGGAGAACATTGTTGCGGACGCACTGTCACGCTCACCGGCTGGGCTTGAGAAAAGTAACACAGAAGGCAACCTCGAGAAAAATTTCAGTATTCTTTACATTCAGAAAATCGCCTTTGAAAACTTCATCACCACATCTTTAAAGGACATTGATCATGAACAAGATAAAGATCCGATTTTGAAGACATCAAACGCAAATGGCATGAAAAGACACACACACAGATTCGGCATTATTATCTGGTTAGAAAGAACATACTGTTCAAACGCTGCGCTGTTGATGACAAGCTATGGATACTTTGCATTCCTGACGATTTTGTTAATAAGCTCATTTGGTACATTCATTTCAGCTATGCACATTTTGGCCCACGAAAATGTTATCATTTTCTTCGAACGACTTGTTATTTTAACAATATGGAAAAGAGAATTCGAAGTGTCTTGTTTATTTGTAAACTTTGTCAAAAGGCAAAACCATCTACTATTTCCCATCGTGCTCCACTGTTTCCTATCATTCCTTCTAAATTAAAAGAATTTGCTGCTGTTGATCTCTTGGGACCGCTTGTCAGAACATCTAATGGATTTTCGTACGTTCTAGTCGCTGTTGAACTTACGTCAAAATTTGTTTCTTTCACTCCGTTACATAAAGCCACTGGACGGTCTGTATCCAACACCTTTGTAAAAAATTTCTTACGTGGTGTTGGACACGTTAGTAAAGTCATTTCAAATAACGGACCGCAATTCAGATCTGCTGTTTGGTCACGCATGCTTCGGAATCATAAAATCAAACCTGTTTTTATTTCATGGTACTCACCACATTGTAACCCCTCCAAACGGATTGTGAAAGAAATCAATAAGCTTTGCAGACTTTATTTGTCACAGAAAGCATCAGCATTGGGACAGATATTTACACTTATTTCAAAACGTGCTGAATTAAATGCCTCATAACTCCACTGCTTTACCACCTACTCTTGTACTGAAAAATGAAGAACCACCGAACAGAATCAGAGAGCTTGTACCTTTCCCGAATACACGTAAACTTCGACACAAAGACATAATTGATTTGGCTATTAAAAATATAAAATCTGCAGCAGACAAAAGGAGAAAACTAAATGGTAAAGCAAATGCAAAGAAATTATATATTGGTCAGAAAGTTCTCATTGAAGCTCATTCACTGTCACATAAGAAGAAACACTTGAGTCACAAATTCTTTCTAGTTTACAATGGACCTTACAGAATTCGACGTATACCACATGATAATTGCGTTGAAGTTGAAACTCTGTGTACTAGGAAGAGTAAAGGTTTACACCACATTTCACATGTAAAACCGTTTATTGAAAGATAATCTGCTTTTTAACTTTTTCTTTGCCATATAACTGTTCACTTTACATTGCTAGTATGCTTTGTCAGACTTTGTTAACATACAACAATGTTTGAAGTTAAATATGCAGTCAAGAACCAAGAGAACTTATTTAAACAGAAATTACGAGTGCATTGTTATTGTGAACAGAGGACACAGTGTTACTGTGTGTGTACATTCTTGCTTGTTAGTTGCACAATTACATAATGACTATAAGGCTCACATGAGATTTTAATGCTTTTGCGCTGTATCTGTTCTATATCTGCACAGATTTTCTGTATTATTCTGGAAAGTAAAACATGCTTTAGTAGTAACTTTTGTGGTATAACTACAATGAGACAGCCTTCTTCATAGCACAATAATACGTTACATTATAGTACTTTCTTGATCACGGTAAGGTACGTAATAACTATGGTATCTATACGCAAAGCATTTCACTTTCGTTTATGATGAGGTAAGTACATTGACTTCAGCAGAACTTTGTTTAGAGAGGACGATAACTACGACAGTTCCACAGAAATATCTTACAGCAAGACGCACATTTAGCGCTACAGGACACGCATTTGAGTGATTAATTTTGTACTTAAACCATTTATTTTTCAAGATTTTTGAATTACAAAGAAAGTTTTCCGTGATACATTTCATTCCACTGCTGTAATCTGTAACACCTGAAGGTATAATTACATTTATCCTCGGGAGGGTACATGCTTACTTTGTGTACCATGTGTGTGGCAAGCACAAGAAGCCCTAGCTAATACGGTATTTGCTTACACAACTTTACACATCGGTACCATATTTCTCTAACACAAAATCACACAGCTTTCTGACTATTTAACAGAGAAACAAACATATTTTTACTACGTCATGTTTACGCAATTACACCGTTGGATAACTTCACACTTATGAAATTGTATTTTGTCTGTACTTTGTGATCTCTTCATATTTTTTCAGAACCGTTGTGATACTATGAGAGCTTACAATGATGTATTTGGTAAGGGATCATGATTTTTGAAGTATGTTTGAGGTAGATGACTTTATTGAAGGTATTGAAATTATTGAAAGAAGCTGCAACAGTTCTGAGATGTGATTGATCTGTTATGATGTTATTATTGCGATGACGATGTGTATTATGCTGTTGAGGTATGTTTATGATCAATAAGCTGAGAATCGTACTTTAAAGAGTTATGAAATGTGTGTACATGCGTGAATGTATCACAATGCCGCCGAAAATTTTTTTACTCTGTTATATTGATAGGATTTTGTTTCTACACATTTGTAACGCAAATTCTCGACCTGTGGAATTTTTATATGAGACTGTTGCTGCTGTCGTAAATATTTCGGTAAGAAAGTTAAGTGACCACCTTCACGTAATGCGTTGTGGGCACCCAGCTGCGCGACAATCGCCTGGAAAAAAGCCATTAGTGTGTGCCTTTCAGAGGCACAGGTGGAGAAAAAAAAGAGAGGCCATTATCCTTGCTATTGACATTTCTTTGTAGAAAGCATTGCAAATATGACACGTTCAAACTTGAAAACATATGATTACACTGTGGAGCTCTTAATTTATGATATTTACTAAAATGCGTAATGAAATGATGAGAAACATTTTACATCTATTGTCTTTCTAGTTGAGAGATTGCTCATTTTGTTTAGTTTTTGTGGTGCACCACTTTAATGACATAGATATTAAGATATGAACAGACATTTGCCTTATCTGCGTTGTTGTCTTTAGTGTACTATTTTTTCTGCTTGAGCTTTGTCATGTTTAGGTAAAAGTTATTGCATTTGCTGCTGCTGCTTGCCAGGCATAGTGTTACTGAATTTGACTTTGTATTACTCTGTTAAGCCAGTTTTACTACTGATTTATTTTTATTGTTTGCTGCACATTGCCTTATATTAGTTGTAATATTGCAATTGCTCTGCTAATTTATTTTAGTGATGCTTGCTTTGCCAATTTGAATTTTTTTTTCATTGCTGTTTGTATTAATTGTTTTGTGCTGCTGCATTGCCTCATCCCTTAGTATATATATCTGAGCTCAGTAGATTTAAGTTAGCTTAAGAGGGGGTAGACTATATAAGAGAATGAGTTGCGATGAATTGGAAGAAATGCATTGAGAAGTTATACGAAAGAAGTATAGAAAGCAGGTATACATTGGACTTGTTGGGAATAATGATGAACGAAGGGAGATCTCCAAGAAAAAAAAAGGGTTTGGTTTGCAAAATACTGCAGTACCAAATGTTACACTGAAAACAAACCCTGTACTTTCCCCCTTTGTTACTTTGCTATGTGTTTGTGTACTCTTGTATATTTGTGTTTTTCCTGTCTTCATGTTTTTAGCTAATACGATTTATGTTGTAGAATTTTTCTAGTACTAAGGTACATTCACTATGATGAGGCATACTGTTATCCTCAAATATATTTGGATTAATAATATGTTATTCACTTTGTAAAGATGTTTAGACATTATTAATTCTGTTCTGTTTCTGTGCTCAAGTGTGAAATTAATGTTTCGAAAACTATTCTCATTATTTTATATATTTACTTATGTCATAATTCCTGTAACACTGATGTATCTGTTTATTTCTATTCTTTTGTAAAGCCTGTTTTACTACAAATGTTATCTGTATTATTATGTTTTTAAAGATGTATTTTGTACCTTTGTTATTGTATTCTTATGTTATCAAATTGTAATTGACACCAGTACATCAAATTAAGTAACTTGTAAGTTACATTTCACTGCACACATTTGTGTTGGTCATAGTCTATGGACAATATGTGAGAAGTAGGGACTGTTAGGGTTTGGACGTGTGTTGATAATTCAGCAAGGGACTGGTTAACAGCATTGCTGGTTCTAAGGACATTTCAAAAACTTTGTGAGTGCACAAGTGGTGGTTTATGGACTTGCTATATTGTCCGCAAGACTCTTCTATGGTGATTGTGCACCTGTACAGTCGCAACAGATGGCTGCTGGCCGCATCAACAAGGACTACAATGGGTCTACACCTTTGATGACTCACCAATACCATTATTTCTACAAGGACTGCAGTGGATCTGCACCTCTGGTGGCCCACCAATACCATACTCTCTACCAGGACTACAGTGGTCTGCTCTGTGATGACCTACCTACCAATATTCTTCAAAACATCGAATGACTCTGCTGCAGTCATTAATCTCACTCACTACAGTATAGATTATTGTTTTATACATGGTGTTTGCCCTCGTGGCATGAGGTATGCTGTTGATTACACCCTCAAAATATGTTGTATACGCTTTCCACTTGCTATGTTTCCAGTTTCGCACCTGGTCATCCGATGCATCCTGTCATGAATTCTGATATCTGTAGTCGTCAACGTCACCTCTGTGACAACCATGGCCACATAAACCATCATAATGTCTCCTGTCATTGTTATTATTCCTATGTCGTCCATTATATCTATTATTACCATTTGAATGGGTATTTGTATTGGTTTCATTGTTCCCTGATGCTCTTCTATCATCTTCTCCTCCTTTTCCTTGTGATTCATATAACGGGTTTAATTATCCTGAGATTAATTTCATTGCCTCTACATCATCTTTAGGGATAGCTAGCAACTTATCCTGAACTCCAGTTGGTAGCTTACTTATGGTCAGGGACACTATTGCTTCTGTCGTCATCTAGATACGAGCTCCTCTCATCATAATCCTCGAAGAACTTCTTTAAGTTCTGGTCACGCCCTCTCTCAAACCTACCGTGGTATAGACTGTTGCGTACTTCATTTAGCTTCCATCTTGACCAATATTGTTGCAAAAATTCCTTTTCAAATTCAGCATAGGTTGTACACTTATGTCCTATTCTCATACCCCAGTTACCAGCTTTACCTTCCAATCTTGCTCCAACGAAGCGTACCTTTCTTTGCTCGTCCCATAATTCAGGCAACACGCCCTTAAATTGATCTAAGAAATCCTTAGGATGCCACCTCCCATTTGTTTCGAAGTTCTTAAAATTCCCTATACCGAGGAAGACCTCATCATTTTGTATACCAATTAAGCTACCTCCAGCAATGCTTCTATCACCTAGTAGTTATTTCACTTCACTCTTCACCTGCTGACCGACCTGTTCCTTAGTCTTACCTACCTCACTGTACGCCTCTTCTACTCGCCGTGTATAAGCATCCTGGTTTAGCGCAACAGCTGATATCCTGTGTTTACAGTGTTTCACTTCCTCATCCAAAATTCTCATCTTAGGCCTCAATCTTTTTAATAATTTCTTCGTTCACATCTCTGACATCCAATTCTATATTTTCAAAACGTTTAGTATTGCCTGCAAAATTCTCCTCGTGTGGAATGGTAACTTCATTTATCCTCTGATGACTTGATTCAGCCAGCTTCCTCAGAGGCACGTTAGTCTTGTCGATCTTTTAACTTTCGTTTATCTGCTCCACCGACTGCTTAATATCGTCCTTCTGACGCGTAATATCTTCCCTTAATTGTTTGTTATCTTGCTCTACTTGTTTATTATTTTGCTCTAACGTTTCCTTAATATCTTCCTTCTGCCGCTTAATGTCTTCCTCTATTTGTTTGTCACTATTCAACAATGTTTTGAGCATGTCAACGATGGTTGCTGATAGACTACTGTCACCTGTACCGGAATCCTTCGACATTTCACTACTACTTGCTTCTGTTTCTGTCTCCACCTGATTACTTTCACCTAAAAAGTCTGCTTTCACCTCCCTATCCAGTTTTGTTGCACCAACCTCATTATTTGCCATATTGAACCACAAAGTCACTCAAGCAAAAAAGATAAAAAAATCACAGTAACACTCATAGCACAGAATGGATGGCAATAACTGAAACTAAACTACAACACCGTATGCATTCAACGCTGTAATTCGTGCTCAGAAGCACACATAACATACAAGATCACGTAAAACAAAAGCAGAAAAAAATTAAATATAAGCTAACGTAAATATTGTTCTGCAAGTGTATTAATAGTTGTAAAAAATTGGACTACCGCCTGAGAGTGACATTTACTTCACTGTACGATCGGCAAAGTAATTGTGGCTCGTAATTTTGTGAACAAAAGTATTTCAACTGTTACTGTTTGTAATTACATAAGTATAGAACGCTATCTGCACTGTCAGTTAATTACTCTCGTTGCTTCAGTTGCGTGAGGTAACGTTGTGATGCGCGACTTAAGGTGAACACAGACTACTCTGATGTGACGTGTTCCCACGTCACGTCAGGCAGCGTGGGACCACGTCAGACATGAAGCTGTGTTCACATTGGCCTGACGTATAGCAGCATGACACAACTCCTTCGTCTGCATTGTATTTTCCGACAGTTTGTTTTGAACCTGCAACCATGAATGTACTGTGTGTTTTTGACATGCTGGAAGAAGAAGAAATGGCTGCTCTGTGTATTGCATCCGTTTGCTCATCTAGAGAATGGGTGCATCCTATCAATATGGGGCGAGACGAATTCGGGGAGTTCCAAAATTTAATGCCCCAACTAATAGAAGGTGAAGAGTGGTTTAAGTGGTATTACAGAATGACAAAAACCGAAATCTACCATCTCCTGAGCTTCGTTGGTTCGATAATAGAAAAACGCTCCACTCAACTCATGGAAAGCATTCCGGCGGAGATACGACTTGCAGTTTGCTTGAGGTAAGTGCTAATACTTTATTGTATTATATATCTGGGAGGAAAAAAATTATCACAGAGACATTTTGGAATTTTTATTTATTTTCTTTTCACAAAGTGTGTTTTATTATGCATCAGAAAGGTAATTACAAATAAGAAATTTTTCTTGCTGTTTCTCTTCCCAAGTATAGGACAATGTTGAGTCCGTTGTGCAGTCCAAGCTGTGTTCAGATCGTTGAGGAGATGGTGTTGAGGAGGATTGATAGAATGATGATGGATTTGTATTAAGAGTATTGTGGTAGCCAGGGTTCATCTGAAATGAGCTCCCATGTGCTGCTTGCAACGCTTCCCCCAAAACAATGTTGCTCACTTCCATCTTCACTCTAATCTGCTCATCAAGACGCAATTTTTTCACATTTTTTGCCATGGTGAGGAAAAAAAGTTCGCATTCATCGTCCACGTTGTCACTTGATGTAGCGTGTGCACTTTGAAGAAGTACTTGGGAGCGCAAGCGTTGGTTGTCTTTCATTATTTTAACCATTTCTTGTACGGATGACGACAAACGTTTTTTCCAACATAAGGCCTTACAGGCTTCTCTGAATGTTGAGTAAAAGTTGTTGGCGAATCTGATACATTAGCAGTGGGATTGTCGATGGCCTCCGCCATTGTAGGGACTGCACTTTTCAGTAGACCATTTCTCGGTGGATTGGTTTGGGAACTTTCTGATGGGGCCACTGGTGAGTCTGTTTCATCAATCGGACGTAAGCCAGTTTCTTCTCGTGTTCCATCACAATCTTCATTATTGGGGCTGTCTTCCGCATTTCCTCGAGTTTTACTTGTTACGAGAGCTACATTAAAAAAAGTCATTTCATCTTCAAATTTCCATTTGCTCAAACACTTTGCTGCCTGATCTGATTGTATGGCTCTACGGTGTTTAGCCTGGATGTACGTATTCCACAGTTTATTCCAGTTGTGTTTACATTAATTACCTAGAACAAAGAAATTAGTTTAGAATTCTAGGCTAGTCTTTATAGTGCATTTAAAATTAGTTGCGAATTTTGACGTTTGGCTTGCCGGAGGTGACGTGAGTCCGTTACCCAGGCAACACCAATGGCGATCCAGGCTTCCCCCCTGAGCCGCCACCGGTACGGCCTGTAAGGCATTCCTGTCGCCAGGTCGCAGGTAAACACTACCACAATTGTTTTCCTTGCCGCCAAAGAACGTTCTCTGTTCATTATTGTCGTTTCCCTACCGGTAAAGAATGTTTACCTGGCGGCCGGCTGCTTTTAGGTGTGGCGAAATCGCCGCCTGCTGGCACGCATTGGCAACACTCCCCTCCACTCGCTCCATACGGAACTGTCAAAAGTCGTAAGTAGTTTTAAATGCACCATAGTTATCTATTAGTTATTCATTTATTCTCCTTTGGCGCTCAAAGACAAACGTCGCTTGGTTGCCATAGGACAACGTGAAGATTAATAATTCAAGAAGTGGGCTTTTTTTCACTGTTCATAGATACTTGGCAACTGGCAATTCTTACAGAACATTGGGTTTTTCTTTTCGGATTGGGTTTTCAATTATTGGAGAAATAGTTGAAGAGTGTTGTGAGGTAATTTGGAAAAGTCTACGACCGATTTAGATGCCAGAACCAAAGAAAGATGAATGGGAACAGAAAGCCAAGGATTATGATGAGAAGTGGAGTTATCCACACTGCATAGGAGCTTTGGACGGCAAGCACGATGTCCAGCTGGTGCTGGTTCATTGTACTATAACTTCATAGGAATATATTCCATTGTTTCATTGGCATTGGTAGATGCAAATTACAAATTCACGCTTGTTGGCGTTGGAGCTTCCGGAAAAAGTAGCGAACGAGGAACTTTTGAGCGATCTGAGATGGGGAAAAGATTTGAAAGCAACAAATACGCTGTTCCAAAAGATAAAGAGCTACTACCAGCAATAGAGATACCTTATGTAATTACTGCAGACGAAGCCTTCCCTCTTAAAACCTATTTGATGCGTCCATACAGCAAAGCAGCCATTACAAGTGCGAAGAGAGGGTATACAACTACCGGCATTCAAGAGCTCGACGGACTGTAGAAAATGCGTTCAGAATTCTAGCCGAGCGCTGGAGAATATTTCTAAAGCCTATTGAAACTAAACCAGAAACTGCAGATCTAATAGTTTTAGCTTCCACCTGTCTACATAACATGCTTTGGAATACATCAACAAATATTTCCCCTCTCGAGGAACTAATCAGAATGGAAAGTGAACACATTCATGATGTAGCCAACCTCGAACCGATTCATAGAAATTTTGTGAGAGAAGCGGCCATCACCAGACATAAGTTCAAAAAGTACTTTGTTTCTGATTATGGTTCAGCAAGTTGTCCTTGGGAGTGGCACTCCATTCGAAAGGGTATAGTTGCTCCATGACACATCCGGTATTATTTACTTAATAAGCACATTCGTTATAACCAACCATTTTAAGTTCAGTTGGGTGTTATTTTTAATTACAATTCGTATAATCTAATTTATATAATAGATATCTGTTATATTCATATCTGGTTTTACTTGTTATGGATTGATACTTTTTCCTATTGAGAGGCACCCACATGCGTTGCTCATACTGTGGTATCAAGCAGTCAGGCCTGCATGATGAGTGGTCTGCCAAGCGAGTGCATTCATTTTTATTTATCGAGTAACATGAACTATCGTACTCACAATTAAGTTACAAATTATCCTCCTGTATGAATATTACGCAACGGATAACGCACATCTGACTGTTAGTAATTTACATAACTCTGAATGTTCACTATGCACTGGCAATACCACATTTCCTTTCTCATTCAACGGCTTTGAACAACACGTGGCCATCACACTGAATATGAATGGCGCACACATTATAAATTCTGGGTATCATGACAACATACTATTCGAAGGAAAAGTCCACCAATCTTTTTCTTTTCACTATCTTATTTACTCCGATAAATTCTATAACCTAAACACACAAATTCTATAACCTATAACAATAACACATGAGAAATTCCGCCCAGTGGGCATGGCTTTACATTGGTGATTCTCTATCTTATGGTCTCGTAATTATTTAACGCTACAGTGCACTTTCTAGAGAGGATGATGGATCTTTTGCAATATCTCACACTTCGACTCTCACACCTATCATCACGAAACTTTCCTCCAGACCGAGTGGTACAAAAACGAACGTGCATAACCCACTGCCTCTGAAACTATCTTGTTACTCTCCCATGCCAACCATACATACTTAAATTTCATGAAATACATTACACTGGCAACATACAATACAAAACAAGGAATAGTCGTAACGTTATAATCACATCACTTTCAGCTTTCCCACTTTAATTAAAATTCATCCCAGTTTCACACGACACTGCCCCACTTCGTAACTTTTCTTTCCTACTACGAACTCTGGAGGATATATGCACGTCTTCCTGTGCAATGCAAGCCAAGTGGCGTTGTTGGACAGACGGCTGACTCACCTTGCATCAATCTCAGAGTATTATAGTTTGAATCAAGCGTCACACGGAAACATAACACGCAAAGTAATATTAAGAACATTTTCAGCACACACGCGAGTCCTCAACTGATACCATGGACGAGTACTTCTCTTTATCCTTTGTCTCATACACAGATTAAGACTCACACAGTACTCACCACATGGAAGTACTCGTCTCTAATTTCAAGTCTTGCACACCCCATTTCTTAAATATTTCCAACTTATAGTACACAAGCTAGTAATTCAGCTGAACTTAAGCACTCGGAAGTATTTCAACTTACTGCTACACGTGGTTTAATTGTGACCGTTGGTCACTTCCGAAGATTACTACCATCCCCTTAATATTACCTGCCTGACATTTAATTCTCCCCACAAAAGTTCCTGAAATAGAGAAATTATTATTCCGAACTACTCTTAAGTATTTCACATGCATACCATGTCTCCACTCTATTGTCTTTACGGAGCACACCTAAGACAGGTCTTACCAATGCTAAATCCAGCGGCAGAGTGCTGAAACATGGGTGTTCTTCAGGTCACCTTGCACCTCCGTTGAGGTGGCGGAAGACCATCCTACCCATTGGTCAGCCACATTTCAGGCGCTCAAAGCTCTGGTAAATTTCATCTCTTTGGTTCCACCAATGGTGACCAAAAGATCGTCTCAAAGATGATCATATATTCACATTCACTATCTGCAGTTAGCAGACGACCATACATTCATTCATTTCACAGATCTCACCAAACTGGATGTAGGGATTTATTTTGTGGGAGTGCACATGTGATTAATTAAATAAGTAAATTGTCATTCTTTCCCACACTGGTATCCAGCTTCGCTGTATTAATTGAAATTGAGTTATTTTTACAAAAAATACACTCCTGAAAATTGAGATAAGAACACCATGAATTCATTGTCCCAGGAAGGGGAAACTTTATTGACACATTCCTGGGGTCAGATACATCACATGATCACACTGACAGAACCACAGGCACATAGACACAGGCAACAGAGCATGCACAATGTCGGCACTAGTACAGTGTATATCCACCTTTCGCAGCAATGCAGGATGCTATTCTCCCATGGAGACGATCGTAGAGATGCTGGATGTAGTCCTGTGGAACGGCTTGCCATGCCATTTCCACCTGGCGCCTCAGTTGGACCAGCGTTCGTGCTGGACGTGCAGACCGCGTGAGACGACGCTTCATCCAGTCCCAAACATGCTCAATGGGGGACAGATCCGGAGATCTTGCTGGCCAGGGTAGTTGACTTACACCTTCTAGAGCTCGTTGGGTGGCACGGGATACATGCGGACGTGCATTGTCCTGTTGGAACAGCAAGTTCCCTTGCCGGTCTAGGAATGGTAGAACGATGGGTTCGATGACGGTTTGGATGTACCGTGCACTATTCAGTGTCCCCTCGACGATCACCAGTGGTGTACGGGCAGTGTAGGAGATTGCTCCCCACACTATGATGCCGGGTGTTGGCCCTGTGTGCCTCAGTCGTATGCAGTCCTGATTGTGGCGCTCACCTGCACGGCGCCAAACACGCATACGACCATCATTGGCACCAAGGCAGATGCGACTCTCATCGCTGAAGACGACACGTCTCCATTCGTCCCTCCATTCACGCCTGTCGCGACAGCACTGGAGGCGGGCTGCACGATGTTGGGGCGTGAGCGGAAGACGGCCTAACGGTGTGCGGGACCGTAGCCCAGCTTCATGGAGACGGTTGCGAATGGTCCTCGCCGATACCCCAGGAGCAACAGTGTCCCTAATTTGCTGGGAAGTGGCGGTGCGGTCCCCTACGGCACTGCGTAGGATCCTACGGTCTTGGCGTGCATCCGTGCGTCGCTGCGGTCCGGTCCCAGGTCGACGGGCACGTGCACCTTCCGCCGACCACTGGCGACAACATCGATGTACTGTGGAGACCTCACGCCCCACGTGTTGAGCAATTCGGCGGTACGTCCATCCGGCCTCCCGCATGCCCACTATACGCCCTCGCTCAAAGTCCGTCAACTGCACATACGGTTCACGTCCACGCTGTCGTGGCATGCTACCAGTGTTAAAGACTGCGATGGAGCTCCGTATGCCACGGCAAACTGGCTGACACTGACGGCGGCGGTGCACAAATGCTGCGCCGCTAGCGCCATTCGACGGCCAACACCGCGGTTCCTGGTGTGTCCGCTGTGCCGTGCGTGTGATCATTGCTTGTACAGCCCTCTCGCAGTGTCCGGAGCAAGTATGGTGGGTCTGACACACCGGTGTCAATGTGTTCTTTTTTCCATTTCCAGGAGTGTATGTTGTTCTGACAAGAATAATGAAGTATGTTGTACCTATTTTCAATGTCGGGCGGTACTGTACCCTTTCACTGTCAAAATAAAATATAATGCCTATTGAACTATTATAAATTGTAAAAAAGAAAAACTAATAAAAAATATGGAAAAAGTAACTGTTTTCACTAACCTGTAATGCCGAGTTTTTCTCCTATTTCGTCCCAAGCCTCTTTCCTTGAATCTTTCCTTGAATGCTGGTTACGATATTCCCAGTTTGTAGCGTCATACAGTCCGGATTTGACCGAACGTATTCAATCAACATCTCCTCCATCTTTAAATAATAACTGCAAACGGTATAGGAGAAACCACTTCACAATTCTGACGCCTTCCCACGACTCACGAAAATCTAGAACTTCAAATATTCTTCCCACGCGTCATAAGGCGTGTAGCGTCACATTGCATCATCCAACGTATTCTCACGTCACGTCAGCTCAATATAAACATAAGTGCAGAAAACCCTACATTGGATTTTTGTATCACGTGCGTTATGACATGAGCCCATGTGTTTCCACGACATGTCAGAGTAGTCAGTATTCGCCCTTACTTTGCGTTGTCTTCTGGCTCCGTAGTCGCGGCTGTTGCGTAGCGTCGACTCAGTTGACGCCGTCGGGCTGTCAGCACTGCACACTCTCTGATAAGCGTGGTAATATTTGCAACGTCGCTCCTAGGCGCCGCTCACGTGGTACACGGTGATTGCTGCCAAAAAGTTTTCACTTATACCTACAGATGACACTAGCGTCGTCTTCCGTAATGGCTGCCAAATAACTGCTCCCTTTCGCACATAGATGCCGCTAGCGTGTCAAAAGCGCACCACCGTGGAGTATGTTTACTTCGTAGCACTAGCTCTTTGCACTGTCATGGATCGGACGAGTACATGCACTGTGTCACAACTTCTTTGACGTACACATCCCTGAGCTCATGTGACGTCGCTCAATACTATAAACTAACAATCAGTCTTTGTACACACATGGTTATACGGGAGTACGAATGGGGGGGGGGGGGGCGTACCTTATACTGGCTTCTCGTTTCGTGAACGTGTGCCCTATCCACACCACGTACCTGTTAATCCCGTGGCGGTCGTATTGTTCTGCTCCACAGCTGGCTGTAGGCATGCCTGAAATCATCTATCGAAAATATGCAAGCGGAATTAGGGGAGCTACGCAACGTTAAAACACAACACTGTTCGACGTCTGGTAAGAACAACTATATTCTGAGACGATTAAAGGAAAATCGCAGGTTGCACTGTTTACATTCTCATTCAGAATGGTTATCCCAATTAATGGATGATTAACAGTTCACAAAATATCATCTAGACGAGCGTACGCGTAACCGACAAGACGCGGGTGATTGTTGATGATGCGGAAGCCGAATAATCGAGCGAAAGTTCTTACGCTCTTCACACATACAGATACCTGGTAATAGTCTTCCTTGTCACTAGTAATGATATAACACTGTTCGTAAAGTTAATTTTTCAGTTCTGAGTTCTCACTTGTACGAGCGTGCGCGTAACAGTCGTGGCGCGGCTGATTGTTGTTAATGCGGAATCGCGATGATCGAACGCCCGTTCGCACGCTCGCTACAAAACACTGGCAGTTAACTGCACTTTCATGGTAACTAATTTTTACTAATTCACATTGGTTCATTCTGGTAGACCGAACACGGCGCGGATGATCGATGCTGTGCGACACGCAACGAGAGGAAACGTAAACACGTTATCGACGGCACTACTCATTTTTTCATTACTTCTTGACACACTTTCCTCTGAATCACCTCCATATTTCACCACTTAACTGTAACAGCACTTGCAGCAACAGTTCAACCTGAATACCAAAAAAGCCTCTCACATGCAGAGCTACACACTACACAACATAAGAGTACCGTGTCCCTCGCTCGACTCACTACAAACGCGTCTGCCCGCAAAGATACTTCACGACTAAGCCAGCGATATGACAATACGCCTACAACATGTTTGGCTCACACATTACACAGAGTTGCAGAAGAGATGGTAGCAAATTCATTGATATTGACAAATTCATTGCTTGTGTCAGTAAGGTATTTCTGAAAGCAACTTCACGTATTGCAGAATTTTAGTTTTCGGCCATGACATGAAAGGATGACGGTACTGTATTGATTGATGCCTGCATGAAAGTTAACGTTGTGAAAACGTGATTGATTCATTCCATAGACCAAAGCTATCTATTGAACTTGCCAAAGAATTTGCGTTTACTGCTGAAATTTCAGGCCAACATTCATACAAAATTCACAACAAGTGAAAATTTGTGAATAATTTAAATTAGTTTTTAGTAAAGTAGGGACATAAGTGCCAAAGAAGATGAAAAGGTGCTAGGAGAAAGAGAAACGCTGTGTTCCATTTTATAATTTTGGTGACCGAAAAATTTTCATTTAATCATGCAAATTGGATATTTGATGTAAGGTCTTATGGGACGAAACTGCTGAGGTCATCGGTCCCTAAGCTTACGCACTACTTAATCTAACTTAAACTAACTTATGCTAAGGACAACACACACATATGCCCGCGGGAGGACTCGAACCTCTGAGGGGGGAAGCTGCACGAAGCCGCCCCGCATGGCTTAATCAAGCAGGTTTAGATTCTAGTCATACTGTCTATTTTAAGTATGCTGATCTTACATCAGCTGAAGTAAGAAACAGTTCTCCGAAATACACAGCTTTGTTGGCTGACAGTAAGAAATATTTTCTGTTTGTAAATTTGTGCACGGTATTCGTTGACTATTGCAACAAAAGCTCATAGATTTAAGTAAATATGAGAATGTGAAAAAAATACTTCACAGGTTAACGATGTTCTGCTAGCGTTAATAAAAAAAAAAGCATACTACAACATCAAATTACATAATTTAATGTGCTTCACGTGTATACCGACTTACTAATTTATTTTACAACAGGAACTCTACATCATTTTAACATTGTTAGGCCATATTCTTATATTATTATACATATTTTTATAAATTTTCCGTCATACCAGCATAGTTTTCGTGCAAGTAATGGTGACTTCTCTGGCACAAAACTCCTTGCCCTAAATTTTGACATACGGCGCACACAATCTCCGAAGCATAACACTTGTAGAAGCGAAATATTACAATCGTAAATTTGATTAAATGTGTACAGAAGTCAGAGGGTTCAAATTCTTAGGCAGAGGGCAGATGAAAATCTCATTAGGAACTATCACGTTCAGAACGTTGTGAACAGTTTAAATGCTGCTATTTTCGACAAGGCAGCCATAAAACTATCTTCAGCAATCGTTCCTTCCTCCGCCTTTTGATCTACAAGGCATTGTGGAACTCAGTAGCGTTGTAAACATTTGCTACCTTCCTCATCCCTTCGCAACTGCTGTAGGGTCTTTGAAAAGGCAGTAATCAAAATCAGTTTCCACCGACATTCCTTTCTCGATATCTACCGATCCCCACAACTTTCTGGTGCCATGGTGTGGCGAAAACATCTGCTGCATTCCTTGTCGTTTTTACAATTGTTTTAGTGTCGACAGATATTTGGACTCCACACGCTGTGCTGTGTGACTGAGACTCAGTCTACTGTAACCAGTACTGGGCAGTGTCAGTATCCGCCGTACTACAGTCTACATTAAATTAGCTGGGATTTTTTACTTGTAGAGTCAGCTCTGTTACGTTGCCTCGACAAGTACTGTCTGTTGCAGTTCGACGCACTGTTTCGTTTCCCATGGTGAGAAGAAATCTTTTTTAACCGATCTCCCATAGAAGCCAAATAATAAATCTGAAATTCATGTTTGGTATAAATACATAAATGTCTCTAACCTAGTAAAAAAAAGGTGCTTATTTTCAATTAGGTCCTCAATTTGGTTTTTCTTAAAATAGGCGACATTAGTGCACCGGAAGAACTGTCCTGCTGTAGAATTTGCATGATAGGAGCTTTGTGCAGTGGGAACCAACAGCACATGAGCAGTTCATCTGGTTCGCAGTTATATGCCAACTACATTTAATGCGGCTGTAGGAGGCATATAAAACCAGCTATTCGATGGAAACCTTCTAGGATGGTCCTTTTGGACATACAGCTGATATCCAACTATGTATCGGGGCAGAAGGGAATCGCCACTAAACTGAGAAAGGCGTTTTAAAGGCTCATATCATTTCGGAAATAGCACATTACTTCTGGGCAATACTCTACAACCTGTAAGGTGCAGATGACGGCCAGCACACACAAGAAGTGGTCTACATATTATCACATATCTGATGCCATTCATCTTTAATCTATGAACTGTTTCATCGCTCAGTCATGTGAGATACCAGCATTGGCCTCGGCGATGCGACAAGCGCTTACATGTGCCTCGAGGCGGCTTTAGGGGGTGCGGAGTGGCCCTCAACCCAACACTATCACGATTTCCACTGCAACATACTACACTGAAGCATGAGGGTGGCCCACATGTAATGGAACTATTTTAGACCTTGTAGCTACAAACAGGCCTAATCTGTTCGACGATGTATTTATAAAGACAGGGGTTAATGGCCACGATGTCATCATAGCGATTTTGGTTAATAAATCAATCACAAAAGCTAGGAGATATATCGACTACAAAGAGCAGATAGCCAGTTGTTAGCATCCAACTTAGACAATGAACTGACATCATTTAGTTCCAGTACGATGGGTGTAGAGGAATTCTGAACAAAGCTTAAACAGATTGTAAATCACACTCTGGAGAAGTACTTAAAATACTGGGACAAAGCTCACTCTGGTGCATTTTGTTTCTGTGGGTTGCATGCATACAGAGACAAGCATATATTCAAGGGCAAATCGTCCCCCTGCCCTCCCCTTAACCTATTGTTATGCTAATTGATTTATAACCCCCTGGGGTTATAAATCTGTCCATCTGAGAAACCCCCAACCCATTTCACTCCGCCACTCTCTGGGAAAAGGGATGGTGATCCTGTGACATTTTTTTTTGTCACCTCTCCCTAATTCAGTTCCCCCACTTGTGAACTGGTGGGAAAAATACTGGAGAGGAAGATGGTGTCTTTATTTCTGTCAGGAAATATTTGGTGCTGAAAAGCGAGGAATTTAATAAGTTTATTACCAGTAAACATGCAGCTGAAGAGTGCAGCTGCAGGTTTCTTCACAGGAATGAAAATAAGTGATAACTAATGAGTGTAGGGGGAATACTTTTCTGCAAGTAACGCTGATGCAGTGGGATGGACTGAATATGCATTTCGCAATTCATAGAGACTGTTCCTGTGCTGGAGCTGTTCATGGGTTTTGAAATAGCCAGTCAATCCACAGCACAAGGTACAACTTCGTTCGGTTCTACTACTCCAGACTGAATGAACCAAAGGTGTTCGCCTTGGTGTATGGGCCACCACTGCTGGCCAGGAGAGGTTCAAAATTGGCAGTAAATTGACAATTAGCTGCTGCTGGAAGAATTTTCTTTATTTTGGCAGGGAAACTGTACTGACAATCACTCTACAGAGTGTATGAAAGTACTGTTGTGTCTCCTTACGAAAACGTAAAATTACTTTTAAGCTGTATAGAAAATAATAAATTTTTATCTCACATTTTTGTACTTTCTTTCACACTTTGTCAGTATGTAACTTAATCCATATATCACATATGTGATGTTCCTCACGCACATTTTAGACATATTTGCTATACGTCTCTGGATGCAGAAATGGTCATGTGCTACCTGCTCACACAATGAAACTCATTCTCCGTATAGTACTGTTTCTTCTCAATAGCTGGGTTGCTTAAGTATTTTATATATGCATCCTGTTTTTCTTTGACAGCTTTCATTATATCCTCATTCCAAATTGTTAGACCTTTTCTTACTACAGGCTTTCTCCTGTTTGGGTCTGGGATGTCTTCAAAATTATGAAAGAAAAAGTTCTACATTCATTCACACTGTTCGTTAAGGATTCATTGAGGTGATTTTAGCTTTTGAATGTAAATCACTCCTGTAACTCTTTGTTTATAATATGTGGGCCACAAATTGTTATTGATATTACCAAAAGAGTATTCATGATGAGCAATATGCGCCGCAAATCTGGTCTTATTTAAGTTTTTGCGTCCTGAACAGAAGCAAGAAGAGGAGCATGTTAATTTGCATCTGCCAGGCTTTCAATGCCACTCTTCACTGGATAATGTGAAAAAATTTTATTCTGTAGTTTAATGTCTATGTGGAACGGAATTTCATATAGTTCAACAGTTGTCACCATGTATTATATCCCGACTAACTGTCAACTAAGAAGAGTGAGTGTGGCTACAAGCACATCGGGCCAAAGAAATACTGTGTCAAGTGGTATGCATAAGCAGTTTACGCCTTGATCGGATGGACAAGTCGACAGCGAAAACATCAGAGGCGGGCACATGTTCTCCTTTAATCAATGAGTTTTCAATTTGTTTGGATATAAATATGCAGTCAGTTGCTTTTTTGGAGTTTTGATACGACTTATTGTACTATCAACTAGTTTTCGAGCCACTGCAGGTTCATAACGTAATGTACATATTACATCAACATTATGTCGTTCACCAAATGTATATAGACGCCGTGGTGATAGTTCTGGCAAAGGTAACGAAAATTTTGTAATTAGTAACGAATCGGAAAGGTTGTTATTTTATGAGTACTTACAGGGCACTGCATGGTGATATCCAGAGTAAACACGTTCCCACAATGCACATTATCGATTATAGGCAATAGTTAACTACGCGTGGTCTGATACTTATTCACAGGAGGAAAACACTTGATGTAACTACAAAGAATATGAAATCGGTAGATGTCTGTCTTTCCTACTCATGATCTTCGGCGCAAAGGGCTCTGCATGAGAGAATACAAGCACAGATAACATATTTAAGTCAGTTTTCCTAGCTGCAGGTATGTTCTTATATTGGCAATGTACATCTAATATGGATTAAAAAGTCACACAAGAGACAAACAAACAAAGTGAAATATTAAGTATGTAATTAAAGAGCAAATGGGTTACAGTACGCCATATTTGTTATGTGACTATGAGAATATAATTTATGCAAGAGGATGAATATTTCTTATCACCTCCATTTCTCTTTCCGTATTAGGCAGGAATTGCCTGTTATGGCACCCATCTCTGTCGGGGTATTCCTCGCTCTCTTCTCCCATGGCACTTATGATTTCTTGTCTTTTAGGTAAGTCTCTCACTCTCCATTCTTTGTTGATGTTCGTTAAATTTTCTTCTGTAACCTCGAATTTTATCATTGAGTCTAAAGATTTGCAGTTCTTCTCTAATATCTTAATTTCTTAGCCTGCCTTCTCTTGTTCAAACTTTAACACCCCTAAGGAATTTCATTTCTTGTGCATCAACCTGGCTTTCTTGCTTCTTGGTAATAATCCAGGTCTCACTTCTATAGAGAAGTGTGGGAACTGCAACAGTTTTGTAAAATTTAATTTGAGTGTCTTTCCTGGTTTTCTTTTTTAGGCACCTGTTAACTGTTCCACATACCCAATTGAATTTATTTAGCTTCATTTCAATATCTCTGCTTTAGCCATGTGTCATTTTACATCTAAGGCAACTGAAATGGTTCACTTGTGGTAAAATCTTCTGATCTATCAGTATTTTGGTACCGATTGGTTCTTTCCCCATGAAGGTCATTGTCTTAGTTTTTTTTAAAAGTTCCATGGTAAATTTTTCACTTATTTGTTTTAGCAAGTAGATTCCTTTCTGAAGGTCATCTTCCTTATCTTCTAGGATCACTGCCTCATTAGCATATAGTAAATTATTTAAAAGAATGTTTCTGTCTAGGTGGATGCCTTTATGAAATATTGATTTCTATATATATATTATTTCATTAATGTTGGTGTTGGATAAAGTTTGAAAGATGCAGAACTTTGTTGTACCCCTTTGTTAGTTGGTATCTCCTTAGTTGTTTCACCATTGAGATCTAGGCTGATATTTGTGTCTTGACATAAACTTAGTATCACATTCACAAGATGGTTTGGATATCCACGGTTCATCATTATTTCCCAAAGTTTCTGTCGATTGATATTGATCAAAGATTTTTTTAAAGTCAATAAAAGCAATATATTTTGACTTATTACACTCTCTTAGTTTTTCTATTATTTGCTGTAGAATAAAAGCCGCATCTATTGAGGAGTGTCCTTTTCTAAAACCCATTTGTTCCTCATGCAGTCAGTACTGCTTCTGCCATGTTTTTACATCTTGTATTTGAAATCTTAGCATACACCTTGTATGCTGAGTCCAGTAAACTTATTCCTCTGTAATTATTGCATAGGCTTTTATCTCCTTTTTTAAACATTGATATCACTGTAGCTGTTGTCCAGTCATTGGGAATACTCTTCTTCTTACAACATTGGTTGAAGAGATTTAGCAGTCGTTGGTAGCATCATTCCTCCATATTGTAATAATTCAGCTTTAATGCCGTCCTTTCCTGTTGCTTTTCTGTTCTTAAGTGATGTTAGTGGAGATGTTAATTCGTCAGACTGATTTCATCTAATCCTTTCTATTCTAGTTGTTCAATTTCTGTTTCTTGTGCTTTATGATCATACCACAATTCGCTGTACAGATTTATCCACTCTTCTTCTTCAACACAATTTATTTGTATTTTATCTCTTTCTGGTGTGTTTCATCCTTTTAAAACCTTATTTGGCATTTGTGGTCTTCCATGGATATCATGTTCGATATTAGAAATAAACCTATCCCACGGATCCTGATGTACTTTCTTTACTACGCGTTTAGCGTTATTTCCTTTCTCTGTATAGTATTGTTTCTTCTCAATAGTGGGGTTGCTTAAGTATTTTATATATGCATCCTGTTTTTCTTTGACAGCTTTCATTATATCCTCATTCCAAATTTTTAAGCCTTTTCTCATTCTAGTCCATTTCTGTTTTGGTCTGGGATGTCTTCAAAATACTGAAATAAAAAGTTCTACATTAATTCACATTGTTCGTTAAGGATTCTTTGAGATGATTTTAGCTTGTGAATGTAAATCTCTCCTTTAACACTTTGTTTATAATATGTGGGGCACAAATATTTATTGATATTACCAATAGAGTGTTCATGATGAGCAATATGCGATGCAAATCTGGGCTTATTTATGTTTTTGCATCCAAAGTCCTCTTTATATTCTTTGTAGCAAGTTGCAAAAATTTTCCCGTTTGTCCTGTACAGAAGCAAGAACAGGAGCACGTCACACTTTCGATGACACTCTCCATTGTATTAATGTGAACAACTCTTATTGTGTAGTTTAACGACTCTGTGGAACGGTATTTGTTATAATATGCGATCTGGAAAGATTTGTAAGTTTGTATGACACTTTGTCAAGAAATGTAAGGCGGGCAAATTTTGTCGTTTATTTCTTGGCTTCTGATGGTGGTGGTAGTTGCTTAAGTTAACTTTCGATTTTTCAACTAGGGTCTTTATGAGGGAACTGTTATATATTTTGGGCTATAGATTTAAGTATGTTCATTTATTCACATCCATCTGCTTCACTGATGGTGTTGCATAGTGTGCACTTACAAGATGACCTGAATAGATTTTGTGTTGGTCAGGATGGTATGCGTTATTGGTAATTGTAACATCAGCAGTAGTGGATTTTCTATATGTTTGGGAGGTATGCTTGTTCTTGTGACTACAAATACTGAAAATAGTCATATGAATCAAATTAATTCCTTCATGTCCCTGATTTTCAACTACGATACTGATATTTAAGTACATTTCATTCATGTCATCAACTAAATTATTTACTTCTTCTTTTGGACCAGTGAAAAGTGCCATTGCGTAACTCACGTATCTTTTATACCACATAATTTTGGCGGGATATTGTGGATGAGTTAATAGTTTTTGTTGTAGGTTATGTACAAATAAGCCTGCAAGCAAACACACCCGATTACTATACATTGCCAGACTAGTATCTTGTGTATAATACTTACCACTGAATAAAAATATATGTTACAACATTAATTCAAGCGATATCCTGAGTTCAGAAATTTCTCCATTGATTAGCTTTTCTGTACCTGATAAAAATCATTTGTATTACTGACAGGTTGTATTTGAAGTATATATTTCTGTAGACATTTACTATGTCAATAGAGGCAAATACAGCAGTGTCTAGCGTTATTAGACACTTAATGTTGCTGATTAACACAAAAATATTGTTCATTGAAAAGCTGTTTTCGATAGTTTAATATTTCTTCAGTGTATCATTAAGATTTGTGGTATTTTGTGTCGTAGCTTGTTTATAACATTTACAATTGGACATATAGGATAACCACTATTGTAAATCCTAGGTTAAGACGTTAACCTCAAGGACTGTTTATTCATTACAACACGGTACTGGGCTTCAGTAATGGTTAGTAAAAAATTTAAAATTTAAGAATTTTTTTAGGCTGACCGTTATAATTTTTTGGGTGTGGTCTCTTTTTAGTTCAGTGATAATGTTAGATACAAAAAATTCGATTGGGTTGGAATTGTAGTCACTTCGATACACAATAACTGCTGTGTTGCTGTTATCTGCTTTTTTAGAATGGCACCATACCCAGAAAAGTTTCTGTTGATGTCTGTATTATCTCTTTAATTTGGATTGATGTTGAAAATTTTTTTTCCTTAACATTTCCTTTTATGGTTATTTGCTTTATGATCTATGGTTAAATTTAGCTGTGGCACAGGCTATTTTGTTGATAATAATTAAAATGTTCACATTATTGAGTAAATTGTATGGTTCTTTAGAATCAGGTGTAGCCTAGTGTGGAATTTATTACTTAAGTCTTTGTTCAATGGCTGTACTTGGGAAAACCCCTAAACACTGTGATTTTGGGCACCATAAGTATGCTACTAGTTGTGCTGCTGGCCGCTTCTGTAATGTTAAATCGCTGAAAATTTTCCCGTATGTCCTTAACATGATGTTCTCTGGGAATTTCTAAACCTTTTTTCGATTTTAACATGTGTTACAGGGATCCAGAGGTTCAAATTCACCGTACATAAGTAAAACATCTGAACTGAGGCGTAAATGTAGTTTTAACTGACGTAGAGACCGCATGGCAAGGGTTCTGGGGTCATGGCAAGGGTTCTGACGTCACTATCTTGAGCTGGAAAGTATTCGTTGGTGCTTCTTAACGCCATAAGCACCTTACAAAAAACTGTAATACGAAATTTTTTGTACTTTCAAACACCGCATGATTTGGTATACTGTAGGCGTAGCCTAAAAATATTGAGCTCTTCTTTGTAAAGGACTGTAAAGTGAAGTTATATTGGACGGAAAACGATTCTGTTTTAACGTTACGATATGTGTATTTATTTTTCGTTTATATGTGTGGTAGTATGTAAATACATCGAAGTATATAAGTAAAATGTCAAGACTTTACTGAGATACAGACTTCATCTTATACAAGCAGCACACCCTGCTGCAACAGGGCAAAGAAGGGAATTAGTTGAACAATTCTTCTGTCGGAGCACAGAAAAGACAAATACGCTTACTCTGTAAAAGATTCAGAGAGAAGTGGGGAACCAGCTGCCTCAGTCCCCTTTCCGCCTTCCCCACCAAAAGTTTTTGGCATGGGAACATATTCACGTTTTCTTGTGCTGCAAGACAGTAGCAGAGAGACACTCACATTATAAAAGAGAGATAGGGAGAGGAGTTGGGGGATGTGGCAGCGAAAGAGGAAGAGATGGATGAATGTTATAATAGTGGGAACTAAAGATAGAGGAGACAATGGAAAGCAGAAAGAGAGATGAGTGGAACCACACATAGGCTTAGATGTCTGGAACCTTCCCATTCTCCCTCCCAATCAACAAAAGTTAACAAGAATAGCCTGCCCACTTTCTCCCACACCACCCACGCTTTCAAGTTTCCTAGTCTAGAGACCAAACCCTCAGGGAAACCACCCCCAAGGACACAAGTGGAGAGGAGACAATAGTGGCTGAAAAGAAAGATAACAATGGCATTGTGACAGAGAGAGACAATGAAAGTGAAAGAAGGAGACAGTCGTAAGGAAGAGCGAGAGAAGGGTATGATGACAATGGCAATGGGAGAGAGACAGACAGGAGAATGTCCAATGGGAGAAGAAGTAGACATGGGAAGGAGACGTAGCAGTGAGAGGGAGATGATGAATACAATGACATCGGTACTAAGAGTGACTGGGTAAAAGGAAATAGAATGTTGTGTATTAAAATAGTGCGAATATTTCACATGCCAAAATCATTGGTGAGGTCGTCGAAATGAGGACTGATACAGTTGGTTACCCACTTCTCAGTTAAAGTCTTTTATAGAGCAGTCCATTTTCATTCTTTGTGCTCAAATAGTGGTATTTTACTGCTGGTATATACTGCTACATTTAACAATAAGTCGCAAAGTTTCCTAAGTGATCATAGTAATGTTGCCAATCAAAGTTTCTTTTCTTTTTGACTGGTAAACAGAAGAAAATTCTGTCCTATTGTTCTCATCCTTTTCATACACTCCTTTATTTCCTTTTGAATCAGCAGAACTGAATATGCTACTTTGTTTCTTACCCAATAACTTGTTTCCACTTACGTCAATTTCATCTGTGTCACATAAATTCCTCATAAGCGCTATTACACCGTCAATATTCTACATCCTGTTATCGTATCTCGAGGTGGATCTTCAATTATTATTATTATTATTATTATTATTGTTATTATTATTATTATTATTGGCCCTTGATATAAATTTTAAATATTTATCTGAAATGGGCTGTGTGCGTTTGTAGCAACCAATATTTTATTTATTAACATCATAAAGCTTAATGAAACTTTTATCAAACTTCGAATACCTATCTTTTTAGCGTAAAAAACCTGTGCAAGGTGTTGGATTACCTATGATAGTCTGTAATTTTCGTAGGAAGAAGAAATGCCTAATTAAATAAATATTTTATACAGAGAACAGGTTTTCTGCATCTTTTATGACCATTGTCAGTATGTACTTGAACATGTGGAGGTTGCGATAACATATAGATAACTGCATCCGCTATGCCTTCAGGTTCCATCATAGGCGTATGCATATTTTTCAGTGCTTCAATCTAATACTTTTTTAAGTTATTATATATAGCTGTTTTCACAATTCCTGGCGATATTTCCTAAAACAAAAATCAAAGGTTAACAAATAGAAGACATTACTTAGTTTTAAAAACTGTTTTATTTGCCCTTGAAATTTACTGTTTATCTAAGGATCATTTATATATTTCTCAAACTTATTATCCTAGTTCAAGTATATTAAACGTACGACGGTTATTGGGCAAGTAAGAAACAATCGGTCACAAAGTGGAAACCGCAGTGGAAATCAAAAATGTTTGTTTCGGAACAGTTAGTTACAACTTCCACCTCCTTCTGTATACAGTCGCCGCTCCGACTTAGACGTCCGTTCTAGCATTGTACCTACTTTACTACGCACTCATCAAGAAGGCAGCTTACAGTGTTTTCTGACAATTTTCTACTCTGGTCTGTAGCTCGTTGTCTGGGTCAAAATGTTGTCTTCATAGACGGCAGTTCATCTGAACAGGGACGAAAATCTTTGGGAGCAAATTGCGGGCTGTATGGTGAGTGATCGAACACTTCCCATGGAAAACGCTGCAGGACCGTCCTCACTGTCCTTGAAGTGTGCGGTCGGAAACTTTCATAAACAAGATAATGCATGACAGTTACGTCACGTGGAGTTGCATAAAACGAAGCCAAAAACTCCCGGCACGCATCATATTTTGTGGAAGCCACCATTCTCTGGGCATCTTTATGCACTCATTGTGCGCTCAGAACTAGAAAGAGCAACTTGACACTATCTACTGGCATGCTAGAGACACTGCCCTACATATTTTTGCAAAGTCTGATCGGATTTTCACTGTGGTTTCCATTTCGCGACCAATAATTCCTTACTTTCCAAATTAGCCCTCATACATTGTGAAATAAAGGTTTTACAACAGGTTCTACCAATAAATTACATGACTTGTTCAGTCTAGAAAACATAAAGAGTTGTTAGGTCAGATTCACTTTTCACAAGGTGTTAAACTCATAAACAGATAATAATTTCAATTACATAATTAGTGTTCCCTAAACGTCGTATTTTGGACGGCATCGAAAGTATGAAGTTGACTTTAGTAAACGTCTTTATTTTTTGATGGCGTCTGTCTTGGGAATTCAGTGGTTCAGTTTGATTAGTATGTTGTGTGAATTCATCTTCGACAATCCAAGGAGATGCGTATGTTTGGCTTATGTACACTAAAGTTCAAGCCTGATCTTACTCAGTCTGATTAACGAGCTACTATTTTTCCAATCGTATATAAGTATTGTGAGACAGATGCTTCCGAGTAAGTGTTTAGTGCATCCACAGAATGGAGTGTGTTCTTAGCTAATGAAAGAACTTATACATGCATTACTCGGCCAAATGTCTTGAGAAATCCATAGCTGTTAGTAAGTTATGTTACGTAAGTAAAATAACATAAAGACTCGCTGCACTACTTTTAAGCACTCTTTCTGAAACATGGGTAAAATTATTTCTATGTGCGTCTTTAGGTAGCTGATCTGGCGAGAGAGTGAAACGGAAGTATAGGGCCAGAGCTTTATGCTCGTGGGTACACACACACACACACACACACACACACACACAGTATCCCAGGAATACTGCAACCAACTTTGGTGGGCGGGGGTTGTTGAATGTGTCTGGGGGAACAAATCTAGAATAGCAACCCGCGCTCAGAAAGATCAGTAGTAGAAGAATGCGGTAGTTTAGAAACTAAGTCAGTATTTTCCAAAATCCTAATGTGGAATACAAGAGGCAGGACAAACTCAAATGTCTCCATCCATTAACAAATTAAAAGTTACTTCTATCCCTTCTTTCGTTGCTCCCCGAAATTGTACTGGATAGGCATTGCAAAATGTGTATGAAATTCTGTTCAGCAGGAATGAATCAAATTTGGAAGTCCATCTAGATGGGCACAGTTTCCTCAGAGCCTAACACGTCTGTTAGTTCATCAGTTTCTTTTATTTGTCATCTCTGAAACACGTAAGCACTGAAGAACACATACATTCATGGCCCTTTGTCGTAAAACTGTTGCAGTTCCTACATATTCATGACGCAATCATTTCGTAGCAAATCTAGGTAAAATGCTTTACTTCCTGAATGCAAACCTGTGTATTTGCCATTCATAGATACAGCATAATTGTATTATTGACCACTGCATTTATCCAGCTGTATTTTCATCTTCTCTAAATTATTTTATTATTTACTCTTCAAAATTCTCAGTATCATAGCCACTTACACCACCGCTTTCCTCATTTCAATCACATTTCCATTTGAGTTAGCAAAATTTCAGTGCAAATATCTTATAACACAAAGTTGGTCCATTCTAGAAGTAGTAGGGCAAGGAGAGAAAGAGACAACCTTGAGCCCAACCTAGAGGTCATTCTGGGAAATACCGCGCAGTTGAGCTTCTCATATTTTACTGATGTCAACATCAGTATTTCACCAGTCATTCGAGGAATCGTGTCATGCTGCTCGTCCCAAGGTCAAGGGGGAGAGGGCCTGTGTACACCTACTGCCACTGTGGAAATTTTGCATTGAGCACCCCCCGCCCCCGCACACACACACACACACACACACACACACACACACACACACACACACACGTTGTGCACCCCCTGCATTCGTGGGAGCGAGATTCGACTGCTGTTCACATGCATTACTAACTTCCAAAAATTCGTTTAAGGACTGCCTATGCCTGTCCACACGTTGGTAGCTAAGTATCATTCGCTGTGGAATACTGGAACGAGTAAATTGCATACTTCTTAACTCACAAATAAAAACAGACATTTGATCTAAAATATAAGTAATAAATTAGGAATTCTTATTCACTGAAAATGAGATTTTTACATTAAATACTATCCCACAACGTCTGAAAACATAAATAAGAGCAAGTCCATTTTCACATCTTACTTGCTCCTGTTACTTACCAGATGGCTGCATGAAAAATCGATATTTCTCTGTAAATAATTAAAAATCAGCATTTCCTTCGAAAATGTAAATAAAAAATTTAAAATTCGTAATTGTTGAAAGTGATCTGTAGCTTAAATGCGACTCCACAAACCCAGAAAACGCGAAATAATTGCAAATCCCAATTCTTCCAATCACCAGCAGAATTCTGCACTGTAAAGTCGAGTCCATAGTTAGATCTTTGTACCACGACAGTAGATGGCTCCAGTGTCAATTAAAAAACAGCAGCAGCACGAAAAATGCATAATTTACATTTCTATTAGAGGTTAAAACGCTCTCTGATGTTGCAACATTGCAACACTGCAGTGTAAAAAAAAATGTGTGAGTTAATTTCCACATATATATAGTCGTTAAATTAGTGACCAAAGTCTGAAGTATGCACCCCAAGGCAAAGATCAACAGTCGTCATTTTAGAAATTAGGCCAGAAAATTCGATGTCGTAAAACTACCCTATCCAGGCCTATAGCTGCAGAAAAATATGTGCTACGTTGGCATTCAAATAGAGACACTGGATCTAATTATTCGCAACACACCCTCAAAGTATGTATTTCAAAGTGTTTAAATAGTCTGAAGCACCAATTTAGGAGGGACATCGATGATGCTTCATGTTGTTCACTATAAAAAATATAAACGAAGCTTTCCGGTGGCAATTATTACTATTATTACAAGTAGCACAGCACGTAAATAACTGCAGCTTGCAGTCGGAAGGCCCTGTAAAAGCTTTATAGACTGTATTTGACCGATATTAACCCTCTAAATACCAAAGGGTTGGGAGGATACGTTACTTTATGCCTTCCTTTTGGAAATATTGAAATCTAGTCAGATGTTTTATTTCTTAAAATTTTGTAAAAATTATTTATTGTCTTTAATGAAGTCTTCCCCCAGATTCCATGATTCTTCCACATATCTCGTTTAAGTTTAATCGGAAAATTTAAGTTTAAGTGAGATGTCCATAAAGTCTTCTGCTCTTGATAGTAATGCGACTTCCCACGACAGTCGCCTTACTCCACAAATAATAGCATGGTGTGACCTCAGAACGCGGGGAAAGTATATGTCTCTGGGTTGACATTAACAATGGTCTCAACAATGATTCATTTCCGTTTGGGTCTTTATTGTTTCCTGTTCAAGGGCACTTAGATCAATGTTAGATACAACTGTGATTGAAAATGTAGCGACAGTCACTTAGTGACTGAGGAATACCATAAATCCTGGAAGAATCCACAGATTCTCAAGTTGAATTTGATGAAACTGACGACTAGTTAGTGAACCTGAAGAAGTACGCGTTGTGCGCGAGGATATGGACAGTGGGAGAGAACCTAAGACTGGGAACCCGAAACTGATGACGAGGCAGCTTGCGAGTTAGTGACAAGTTCATTACAAGCACTGGAAAAATTTATATCACCAAACCTCCTCACATTAGAAGACTAGTGGCACAAAACATAGTCAGAATGAGAAGGCATAAAGGCGAAGGTAAAGTAGGAACAAGAGAATCATTCGAAAAGTTTTTATCTCTAGAAATTGTCAACATCATAATAAAGCGTACCAATGATGAGGCACAGAGGCAGAAAATACCCAAGACAGACAGTATTGAACTCATGGCGTATATAGGACTTCTTTTTATTATGGGGAAGGAGAATGACAGTAAGTCATCTGTTACGGATTTATGGTCCTACACTTCAGGAAGGTTTGTTTATACTGTTAGCATGAGCCGAATCACTTTCGAGCAGCTTACTAAAATAGTAAGATCTGATAGTAGAGAGTCGAGAAGCGATCGCAGGAAACCTGATAACTTTGCTGCAATACGAGTAATTTTTCATAAAATAAATTAATGACTGCGAAAATATTATGTTGTTGGGATGCACATTGTTATTGATGAAATTTTTTCATTGTTCCACGGCAAGCGTCCCTTCAAGATCTTCATGAAGGGAAAACCTGGTTAATACGGTATACTTATACGCATGCTCACAGACGCTAAAACCAGATATGTTCTCAGCATGGGGCCTTATGCTGGGAAAAGAAATGATGGTGCAAAACAACAAAATTCCGCTGCAGCTGTGGTCAAACGCCTCGTGGTTCCTCTACATAAATCAGGGTGACATGTCACCACAGACAGATATTACAATTCAATTGATTTGGCCAAAGATCTATGGAGGAATCACAAGCAAACTCTCTTGGGAACATTGCAAGCTAATAAGAAGCATATACATCAAGAACTGAAAGATATCTCATGACGAGAATTACATTCTAGTGAATTTGCTTTCAGTGATACTAGTACTGGAAACATTCCAATTGTTTCTTATAGTCCCCGTGAAAAACCTTAAAGAAATTTACTGTTTCTATCACCTCAACGGTTTGACACCGCAGTTGGTTCACAAACTGACACTAAGAAGAAAACAATTACAAATTTACATTACGGATTCCTCCAAATTGCTTAACATCTAAGGATTATTACGGAGGAGTACGAGACCAGCTGACGAACCCTTTGGGTAATGGTAATTAATAGCGAACCCTCAGTATTACGTGAAAGATAGAAGATCAGCACCGACATGCCTTTCACTGTTGCATGAACAGCGAATCCTGTATTTAAAAAAAAAAGGAAAAAAAGTTTAATTAGCAAATATTAGTCTGACAAGTAATATGAACAGGCAAACTGCTGCGCAGTGATTTATTTCAGCCCATCATTTTTGCAGTGCAGTCAGAGCAAAGCCGAGTTACCCGTTACCAAATAAGGAACAACTGTAGGGCCTAAACGAACATTTTGAGAGAAATTAAGATAAGTTTTGATTTACAGAGTTTCACATAAATTCAGAAGCTGCATTTTTCTGATAGGGGCACATTTACATTACGTAACGGTTAACCATTGTGTAAGACAGATTGTTCATGATAAAGCCACCATTATTCACATACATTCTAATTCACATACGGTCAGGTGTGTTGTAGATTAATCGGAATCTCATACATAAGAAAAGTAATTTGCAAAGATCTATTTGCGTTCAGAAGTAGGGAAGCAATAGACGATTCTATATCAGAGATGGTAACCAGAATTTTAGAACCTTTCTTTCAGATAGTTAGCGAGAGATTCACTCACACACACATACAGAGCAGTTTGCCAATTACGAAACAAAAGCATTTAAAACACCAACTGTAGAGAATAGACGGGAGCAGAGAGGGAAAATGGCGTTGGAACACACCGAAGTGGGATGTAAAATACGCGAATCTATGCTGTTTACAATTAGACACAACGTGATGTGGAATAGTAAGAACGCAACATACCAGGCTTCATTTACTAAAAGTGTTCAATGATTATCATCCGACGAAGCATACAGCTTTGAAGATAAGTTGATAAAATATTGACAACAATGTGGTTCCTTTTATTCCATGTAAGATATTACGGATGTGATTACAGAGAAGTACATTTGAATAGCGATGAAGTGACGACCTCTTGTGTGTACTAAAAAGTATGCAACGCTCTGAGCAATAGGGTTCCCGTTAAGCCACACTTTATTATTAGCACTATCCCGGCAGCCTCTGAAAATTGGTGACTGTGTTTCACTTCACTCTGAAATGAGAGTCCCATTAAAAGGCTGAGACAGTTAATGGACGACACCGAGTTTCCAAGTACCTGATATACCTGAGTGGGAACCTCAAAGGCCTTCCCAGTAGAAACTAACGGACCTTCTGTTGAGCTGGTGCCATCTTGGCGACTCTACAATGCACAGAACAGAAACCAGAACCCATTCACGAAAAGCTGGCGTGTGAGTATGTAGGGAACTTGATGCAGACAGTGACTGGCGCATCGAGTTGTGTGAGACTGCCGTGGGAACATCTTATCTCAATACTAGTCGCCGTGGAGGGATTCTCTGGAGTGGGATCGAAGTGGTTGGCAGCCTGTAACGTCGAATGATAGGGTGGAGCTACCTAATTTCTGCCATTTATTGTGCTACAATGGAAACTGAGCCCAACATTAACATGGTGACACTATGGGAAATTCAGCGCCATCAAAAACAGGATTAGGGGGGAAGAAGAAGAAAACGCTTGAGCACGGTCCTTCGAGGGGAAGGAATTGGTTGATTTGAGCGCACTCTGTGTGAAGAGGTGACAGTGTTTCAGAGTGGGCACTCTGACTTGGCATTCATGCGACATTTCAACCTGTCTCGTAATCAGTTTCCAGACTGATTGAGCCTTGCATTCATCCAAAGATCTACTGTCATTTTGTGACATCCACAGCTTCCGTTCATTGTCGGACGGTTCTTCTTTCAGTCCACTTTTCCGATTGTGTTCTTGTTACCTGACCTACAACTGCATAAATATAGCTTGGATGTCACCCTTGCAGGTAAATTACTGCAGATAAAATTCATCACATGTACTGTGGGAGACAGCAAACAATCGATTTGCATGGGACAGCAGCTCTGTGTCAAATGTTGACTGACCGTTTCTCCTGCAGAACGATTACTGAGAAAACATCGCACGTGACGCGTATTGAACTGTTCTCAGTGTCGCTTGTAAAGCAGCGGTCGGCTACAGAGAAATGCGAAGATAAAAGCCACCGGCTGTCTGTCAACAGCCACGCGGCACCACGCAACCTCAACTGCAAACTGACAAATCATGTGGGCCCACCTTCGCCTTCTTCCACCACTGATTTCAGCATGGCAGATAAAATGGTCAACTCCTTGCTGCAAGTGTAATTTCTGAGCAGTGTCTTCTTCGTACTAGGCCTGAGAATTCCGATTATTTGTGTAATCCATGCACGGAATAAACAATTACTGTTACATGACATTAATATTTGATAGCCGTATTTACTAGATGAATGCGACAACAGGGGGTTACTTCATTGCATTTCTTCCCTTATTCATTCTTTCAGGAAGGCCAGTGGACCAGGGTGCCCATGGAGAGCTTCTGTGAAGGTTGGAGAGCAGGAGGGAGTGGAGGGAGGCAGTGGGACTGCGGAAGTAAGGAGACGGGTTCTGTGTGGGTAAGTCATCCAGTCGGAGTCTTGCTACCGAAGTCAAGGTTTCAGGTTGGAGTCAAAAACTCGGAGCATTGGATCAGACAGACAGCAAGTTTCAGATTGGCACACAGTCTGCTCCATAGTGGCAGATTCGTCTGTGAGATTGTGTTAGCAATGGTTTATTTAATTAACTTCCTATGTCTATAACGAAGCCTGGATGCTTATAATGAGCATTTTAAGTTTCTCTTTACTCCATTTCCTTTCCTGCAATTTATGTACACTTGTTTCAACTGTCTATTTACCAGGTTAGAAAATTCTGTATGACTGAAAAGTATATTTACGTAACCACAAAATTAAGAAACACCAGTCCTGCTCGGAGACTTTGAAACGTAACAATATAATGCATTTGAAACACCCCACACCGTATGTTGCTCTTCCTGGCCACCAGATCCTTGGTTCAAATGGCACTGAGCACTATGGGACTCAACTGCTGAGGTCATTAGTCCCCTAGAACTTAGAACTAGTTAAACCTAACTAACCTAAGGACATCACAAACATCCATGCCCGAGGCATGGCCACTTCGGCCGGCAACCAGATCCTTCCTCAGTCCTTCAAGCAGAGCCTTGACAGCATGCTTGCTGGCGTAGTACGTCGAGTACAATGGATCGAATGGCATGATGTGACCAGCTATACTGAAAACAAGAAAAAGAAACAAACATGTATTGCCTGTACTATGTGGATAAAGATTATATACTGTGTAACTTGGCAGGATTTAACCACCAAACATGAATAATTTTGACAATTCGTATTTCATTTACTTAGTAGGGGATCGCATTCTTTTAGGGGGGCGGGAGCTATCGAATTATTAATCGTTCCTTAGTTGGTGCTGGGTAGCCTTATACTAACATTTCTGTGGAGATGCAAACCGAGAGTGTAATTTTCTGACAGAAAGGCGAAAGTGGGACTTCACGGTACCTGTGATCGACATGGAAGCTGCTGGGAAGCCCGTTTCATGGATCTAAAAGGAGAATGCTGGTAGTTTACAGCCCAAGACAGTCGCCTCATCGTGAGGCCGGTGGAAAGAACTTCTCTTGATTGACCTGTGGTCGCTACGGAGGCTTAGGCGAGATGACGCTGAAAGCATGAGATTGTCTACATAGAATCTTACAAGTGCCACGAACAGCGTTTTTCAGCATAAGGAGTGTACGTGGGATGCCTGCCGCAAATGCGTGCTAACGGCCGAAAGAAGTTCTTATGCGAAGTGCCATCCCGCATTTCTGCCAAAAGACACAGAAACGTATTCGGTTAGTTCAATTGCAGATGGAGGAGGGGTCATAATTTGTTCTAGAAGCTTCTATTGACTTGATCATGAGCTGAAAGAGGTTGACTGATAGCCTCATGACGCGTAGAGAGGAAGGCACTCCAATTGTAACGGGGGCTGTGATTGGCTGTAAGGAGAATTCACACTAGGCTTGTTCTCAACTGGACGCTTCACGGCGGGGGGGCTCTCTTGGTTGTGTCGGTAGGAAATAATTGGCTAGATAGCGGTATTGAGAGCTCCCTGGTGAGTGTCAGTGAGTGATAAACTTAGGTGGATAGCGTTTTGAGACATGGCTGGCGAGGTGTCAGAGAACTGTCTCAGCATCAGATTCGTATGTGCTGATGTTGCCACTAGGAACTGCATCATTCGCGTCTCTATGAACAGAGATACGAACCTGTGCTTCTCCGTGGAGATGGAGGCATTATGAAGTGCTTCTTTACGAGCTCACACTTAAAAAAGTCTCTGACCCTGTTTTATAAGTAAGTAGAATTCTTAATTCGTCATTACACGGAAGTGGCCTCGACCCCAGGAGGTTGCAGACGCCATTTGACGTCCTCTGTGTAGTCAGAATTTTCAGCTACGCAAAGCACTTTGTCTCTACGACTACTGGCAGCAGTTTACAGATTATCGCTCCAGAACTGTTCTTCACAGAATTCAATTTGGCGATATACGCACCACGGCTCGGCAGATAGGCATTCTTTCTGAATACGTGCGTTCCATTTCTTTGATCTCAGTGCCTTTTACTGCCAATGCCAGTAAGGGTAGAGGCTTTCTTAACTTAGATGTTAAACAGTGTCAACCACTTAAATGTTTTTGTCGAATAAAGTCTCAAATTAAGATTAATGAGTAGCAGTTAACGTCCTATGCCAATGAATGATCATTTCGCATTGTTTCTTCGAGAGTTGTTTTTATAATAAAGGTATTATCGGTACGCGGATGATCTACTCTTGCTAGAATTGGGCTCCAGATATCGATCTTGATCAAGTCAGAGTGGAGATTTGTCACAACTTGGGGACTAACCCAGACGGTACTCCCAGTTGGAGACTGTCAGTGGTAAAGCTAATCTAATTCACTTATTAAGCGTGATCATGTCATTGCCATCATGTCATTTACTGCCATACACATAATCACACGCAATTAGAAGGAGTAGTATTGGCACTGAAGTGACAGCACCCTTAGGAACACGTCTGTATTTCTCATTGTTTTCTATCCTTAAAATACATAAACTTCAGTGTGATACTGAAGAAGTTGCAGATTCCTCCCTACCAACCATGGGAGCGAAACAGAGGGTTAGGTGTGAGGAGTGTGTTTGATAGATTCGACAGGTGCAGGAACTGAGACACCAGAGGTGCTGTACATTGAGTTCCTCTGTGGAGGTTTTGGTTGATGAGTGTTACGAATGTTAGTTTCAACACTTCACCATGTTGTTGGTCGTAACAGTGAGCAAGTCATAGTATTTAGCACTACTCGGCAATGGTTTTGGCACATGACGGATTAGCACACAGATATATGAAAATGCGTGGTGCTCTACAAAGAGTAGGTTATGAAAGATCTGTAGGTTACAATAATTGTATGCCTTCGTTTCTAGAGTTCAAGTGAACACAAAAAAAGCACACCGCACTTCGTCACGTCTAAGCGAAGAAGTTTTAATGTCCCGTCGACATCGGGGTTACTAGGGACAAACACTATTCCTGTTTAAAATGATCACGTTAAGAAATCAATGGTGGCCTTGAAAGAATTATTCTGGCTTAGGCCTTAAAGTGAACAAAGGAACCACAGGAAATTTTCATGGGGATCGCTGGACGGGGGTCTAAAATCCACACCTGCACCTTTTTTATCCACCATACCGTCTCGCGCAATTCTAATTTTCCTGTTTCCTTAGATGCATGAGAATTCTACATGGTATCAGAATGCTACATTACTTTCACAGACGCTGTCTTTTAAGGGGAAGTGAAAGTAGATCCGTTGTAACGACTCCTTCATTCGAGAAAACCGTGTATAATGCAAATATTTTTTTCTGAGAATCAGACGTCTTATCTACTCTGGTGTCCAAAATCCAAGCAACAAACAGAAATCATGCAAGGTTGCGTTAATTTTGCAACAAAACGATATAAACAGATGGCAGTAAAGTAGAAACAATATAAAAAATTCAGAACGTAAACAACTGCACCATTTTGTCTTCGTTTTTTTTTCAGCTTAACGCATTTTCACACACATTCCGACAACTGGTTAATGTGACTGTCCCGCTTCCATTCTCTTCACTGCAGAAAATCTGATGGCGACTCCTCTGTGCCACACGGCACCGTCTGTGACAGTGTACACCACGACCGCGGTTGTCACACTGCTCGACAAATACTGCCTCGTTTCATGGGTGCTCTGACGTCATCGTTGGCGTTATAGAAATGTCATCGTTCATGCCGATCACGATTGTATGGACATCTGTTGACATTTTCTATGATTATATCGTGAATTATACAGACAACGGGGGAGTAGTGGTTTGTTGCTTTAATTTTGGACACCAGTGCAGACTGTGGAGATAAGAGTCAGCTTTCATGTTCGTTAATAAACACGCAAAAATACAAGAACTTCTTGACATTCTCGAAACATGAGACGTTGATTGGAAATTGAGCAAGAAAACGCCTAACAGCAAAAAAACATAATCGTAATGGATGTTTTGCAAATTGCGCAGTTGTTAAATTTCGCCGGCCGAAGTGGCCATGCGGTTAAAGGCGCTGCAGTCTGGAACCGCCAGATAGCTACGGTCGCAGGTTCGAATCCTGCCTCGGGCATGGATGTTTGTGATGTCCTTAGGTTAGTTAGGTTTAACTAGTTCTAAGTTCTAGGGGACTAATGACCTCAGCAGTTGAGTCCCATAGTGCTCAGTGCCATTAGAACCATTTTTTTTTTTGTTAAATTTCGCATCAAGTGCAGATAAAACTAAAGTTCAGACGAGGTCGGCTGTCATAGGACATTACCGACTGTCAATCATTCAGACACACACGCACACATACGTACACGTACACGCACACACACACATATATATATATATATATATATATATATATATATATATATATATATATATATATATATACAGGGCCGCCGCTCGAGCCACCACCACGACCACCACCATCACCATAGTCACATGAGCACTACCACCAACAGTAACAGCACCAGATTAACAGTAATGATTAACAGTGGTGTCAATAGTTAAGTGAAAACGAACGCTATAAACTCTGAAAGTAAAACACCAACTGCAAATCTTCAAGTGTTATCTTAACATAGGTAAACACTACACAGTTTGTAAAAAGGTGAGGTAATATTTGTTCTTTTGGCAGCTATAAATACGTACCAATACTTCGAGAACCAGGTATTCGGAAAACGGAAATCGTTTTATTATTCTTAAACGACAATACACAGTGATATCATCACCTGTAATTCTACTGACCGAATTGTAAACAAAGTAGCTAGTCTTGTAATAATGAAAGCTAAACGCTGTGTATAGCTAAGCCTAACAGGAAAAATATCAGACACGTGTACATAACCCTATATGAAAATTTGCAAGAGTGTATTTACGAGATGACATTGCTTGTGGTTTTTCAAATCAAGATTGAATTTGTATATCACGAAAAATCATTTCTAGTTTTGTAGCTGGGTAGATTATCCACATATCCTGAATAAAGTGTATTTAAAGATGTTCATTTTTCTGCTCTGAGAATTTGGCGAACGTGCCAACCGAAATAGTTACGATAGCTCACCACAAAACAAGAGTGAAAAAACAGAGTCCAAGATTACCAAATAACTGCAACCTAACAACTAGCGTCAAACCAGGGGTAATGCAACAATATATTTTAAGCTGTGTGGCAATACGAGGTGGTATACTAAGTGCAGTAAGAAATCAAGGAAAAAAGTTTGATCGGTAAACAACTCACCTTACTTCTCGACATTCTCGCCCATGAGGGGTACACACTTGGTCCAGTTTCTTCGTCCCATCAAAAGAAAGAGGTTTTGTCAGACTCTGCGAAAATACTCGTTGACTGCGGCTGTCACTTTTTCATTTGTTGAAAATTCCTTCAAAGCAAGCAAAAATTTCAATTTAGGGAACAGGAAAAAGTAACTTGGAGCTGAGATTGGTGAACAACGCGAATGAGGAAGCAGTTCAAAGCCCAGTTCACACCATTATCGCTGATGCGTGGTATGGAACATTATGCTGGTGAAAGAGCACTTCTTTGTGTGCTAGTCTATGCTTTTCTTCAGCCAACTCAAGTCTCAAACGATCCAGGAATGAAGCATAATAGGGTTCATGTTCGGTTGTACGTTTTCCAAAGTAATGTATGAGGATTATTCCTTGAGAATCGCAATAGACAGTTGGGCACTGGAGAATTCTGAACCTATCTCACTTTACATTGCAACATGTATCTGCTGCATGATGAACAGGAGTACTGTAATTCAAGAACTGTCAAGAAACTTATTAGTTCCTCCCTAAGGTATCTCATGAAACGTTCTTCATGTCAGAGCTATCGCAGGTGTCAGTGCAGAATTCAAGCTTAGGGCGGTTTTGAGGTACCAGAGACAATGATTCTCACGCGGTACCTGATGTCGACGTTTATTGGAAGCTAAACGCTGAATGGCTCTATGTTTAAGAATACCTCTATACAGTCTCACAAGACGAAAATACATCGCTATAAACGCTTTGAGGTCTACCTGTATATGTGGATGACGAAGCCGTCGTCGACTCCCCTGTCCAGCATGCTCTGGACGGCCTCCCTCGTGCAGACGGACAGCCCCAGGACGTTGACGTCCAGTGTTTGCTGCCACTCGGCTGTCTGTCCAGCTGGGAACACAGCATGCCGCCATCATCAGTCATCAATAAAGCGAAGGACGAAGACTGCAGTGAAACAGTGTGTACCGACACATCATTCGAAATGCTTATGCTGTTAAAGTTAGTGATCCTCTATACAATGAAGCTACTCATAACAGCTACTTTTTTTAATGTAGTGACAGAGCATCGTCGTTTAAGCCGATTCTGTAATCCTCGTCACAAGAAGTCGAGTGCAAACTGTTGTATCTACGTCGTCACAGCCACTTTATGTCACCAGTATTATCAATTTGAGACGCTGAAGACTGTCTTCCACAGGGTCCTACCTGTAAAAGTTGGAGGGTCACTTCTGAACTGTGCAGTGGGTAAGGGATGTTGGTCCAGTCTAAGAAGGTGCCAGATTAGCTGCCAAAGATTCGTGCGGTTTGGGATTACTATTGTGAATTTAGATCGCTTCCGTGTACTTGTGTAATCTCTTCGTGGTAGTGACGACTTTATGCTTGTAAAAGGTGAACGTGTCTCTCGCTATTTATGAACAGCGGCATTACAGAAAATCAAGAACTGCGTCCTTATTATTCCAAAAATAGAAATATTTTTTTTTTTTTTTTTTTTTTTTTTTTTTTTTTTTTTTTTTTTTTTTTTTTTTTTGCTGCTGGCTGCCTCTTACATTTGTTTAGTATTCGGAAGGAGATACGTCGCTTGTAACTGGACCTTTTTCATTCTGGATTATATACAGTATGGTCGGAAACAATCTGAAAAGCTTTTGAGAGTGTTGGAGAGTAGGCTGAGTTGAGAAATAGTTGTTAAGAAAAGAACTCGATACGTTGCTCCGTTTCCGAAATAGTAAGCACTGAATGTCCTTGAGTGCGCAAATTCAGGCGGCGCGCCAGATTCAATTAGTATCAGTTGTTATAACATGGATGCCAACTTTCGAGACTGTTCAGCCTTCGGCTCTGGTTCGATCCTTACTACCGTCCCATGATTATTTAGTCCGTCGCTCTCTTGCTCGGTATTCGGGAAACAAACGAACATGTTTGGCGTCACTGTCTCTGGCAAGCCTCTTGAATTTGCGCGCTCAAGTCGCAACGGCCTGATTGGCTAACTTCCATTGTTTTTTATTCGGACACGGGGCAAAGTACTGAATTATTTCTCAGCGCAACTTACCCTGCAACAGCATTAAGTGCTATTCAGACTGTTTCTGGCAACTCTGTACATTCACGTTTCATCACCGGCCAGTAGATGGAATGCAACGATATCTTTGTTGGCTTCCAATACTTGCAAACTTCTCTTTACCAGTCGCAATCCAATAGATTCACACATTCTGATAGTACAAATTTTCTTCCATTCTGCTTAATGCTTTCGGAACGCAAACCATGTTCTTTGAAAGCTCTCAGTTTCTTAAACCATTGTCTGCGTAAATAGACTGGTCGCCTCGCTGAGGATTTGTGTCCATGATTTTAGTTTAAAGTGTCCCACTTTTGACACTTTGAAACAGTACGTAACATTGTAATTCCTTCACTAACAAAAAATTTTATTTCATTATATTTCATGAATCTGATATTTTATTTTTCAATTTCAGTATTGCTTAAATGTTTTGAAGGAATCATCATAAATCATTTGTAACTGATGTTTTATCAGAAAGGTGCCTCAAAACGAACATGCAATAAATTTATGAATTTAAACTACAAAGAACACAGGTAAAACAAAACAAGTCGCCTGTAGTGTGAAGTTCGTAAAATAAATCAATCGTACTGTGCAGATGGAATCTGTTGCCTAATTGAAAAACGACTCAACTTAAACAAAAATTATTGAAACGAGTTCTGTAGGTTAGAAATATCTATAATACCAAAGATATGCGTAACTTTGTGTTACAAAAACAAGGTGGTTGTGCCAAACTTACACTAATGATGCGGCAAGGAATGATTCCATCGTGTAACACTGGTTAAAAATGGATAAAGGTAAGAGGGTAGATGGACAAGCGTTAGCTCGCCCTCTCGGATCAATCCAACGAGTAAAACGATGTTAACTTGGTATGTAGTGTCTCTTTTTCTCTCTTTCTCTCTCTCTCTCTCTCTCTCTCTCTCTCTCTCTCTCGTTCTCTCTCTCTCACTCTATTTGTTTAGTCGATTCCCACTATCCATGACCCCATGAACTAAGGCACGCTAATTTCTTCTGTGCTGCATTCTCTCCTGCAGACGTTCCAGTTGCGAATCCATTACTGCTATGACCCCGTCGATTCATCTCATCCTTGGCCGCCCATTTCTTCTGCCTCCGATCTTGCCCAGTATTACCGCCTTTTCCATCGAATGGTGGTCTTCTAGTAATGTCCCCAAAGTAGGACTTTTTTTTTTTTTTTTTTTTTTTGTTTTAGAATTATACCGTCGAAGCAACAGTCTGGTTTTATCTGCTGTATTCGTACTCTTTGCCGTCCATGAAACTCTTAAGAATTTTCTTCCAATACCACAAATCAGAGGTATATATTGCACGCCGTCCAGCCTTCTTGCGACTCAGGTCTTACATCCGTATATCACAATTTACTATAAGGTTTTTTGTTTTAAAGTTACGTCTCTACTCCTTAAAACACTGTCAAAGTTGTACCTCCCCTATCCTCAAAGCTACAACGGTTTCTTGATTTAGTGGCTGCATTCACCAACACAGAAAATACCTCCATTTCTTCTCCTCCTGCATGCCATGCAGTGATACATGCAGTTGCACAATTTTCGCTTCCTTGACGTTCTCCCTCACACCAGCAGGATGTTCAACTCTCTTTCACCTTCTGCAACCAGTATGGTGTCATCTACATATGTAAGATTACGTATATCAATATCAGCTAATTGAATTCCCGTTTATTCTTCATCGTGCCCAGCATTCCTCATAGTGTCCACTGTTGAGCCATCTGACTTTCATCCTTTCCTGTCGCAAGGTTGAACTGCCCTTGGTAGCGTTGCTGGCATGTGTCATTGTAGGGGGGGGGGGGGGGGAAGAGGGTGTAGGGGCGGAGCAGGGAACAATGGAAGAGAATCATTCTATGGGGGGGGGGGGCGGGGGGGGGCTACCAACGAAGATGGGACCAAGATTTATACTGACCCACTCCTGACGAAGGTGCGTCTTAACATGATAACATTAAAGGCCGGCTGTATGAATAAGCACCATCCACCCTTACACAAGCAATTGACCAAAATAACTAAAATCTTACATGACATTTTAATTATTCTTCAAAAAAAGTGTTCAGATCCGTGTGAAATCTTATGGAACTTAACTGCTAATGTCACCAGTCCCTAAGCTTACACACTACATGTTGTTGTTGTTGTTGTTGTTGTTGTGGTCTTTAGTCCTGAGACTGGTTTGATGCAGCTCTCGACGCTACTCTATCTTGTGCAAGCTTCTTCATCTCCCAGTACTTACTGCAACCTAAAACCTTCTGAATCTACTTAGTGTATTCATCTCTTGGTCTCCCTCTACGATTTTTACCCTCCACGCTGACCGGCAATGCTAAATTTGAGATCCCTTGATGCCCCAGTACATGTCCTACCAACCAGTCCCTTCTTATAGTCAAGTTGTGCCACGAACTCCTCCCCAATTCTATTCAGTACTTCCTCATTAGTAATGTGATCTACCCATCTAATCTACAGCATTCTTCTGTAGCACCACATTTCGAAAGCTTTCATTCTCTTCTTGTCTAAACTATTTATCGTCCATGTTTTACTTCCATGCAAGGCTACACTCCATACAAATACTTTCAGAAACGACTTCCTGACACTTAAATCTATACTCGATGTTAACAAATTTCTCTCCTTCAGAAACGCTTTCCTTGCTATTGCCAATCTACATTTTATATCCTCTCTACTTCGACCATCATCAGTTATTTTGCTCCCCAAATAGCAAAAATCCTTTAATACTTTAAGTGTCTCATTTCCTAATCTAATTCCCTCAGCATCATCCGACTTAATTCGACTACATTCCATTATCCTTGTTTTGGTTTTGTTGATGTTCATCTTATATCCTCCGTTCAAGACACTGTCCATTCCATTCATCTGCTCTTCCAAGTCCTTTGCTGTCTCTGACAGAATTACAATGTCATCGGCAACCTCAACGTTTTTATTTCTTCTCCGTGGACTTTAATACCTACTCCAAATTTTGCTTTTGTTTCCTTTACTGCTTGCTCAATATACAGATTGAACAACATCGGGGAGAGGCTACAACCCTGTCTTACTCCCTTCCCAACCACTGCTGCCCTTTAATGTCCCTCGACTCTTATAACTGCCATCTGGTTTCTGTACAAATTGTAAATAGCCTTTCGCTCCCTGTATTTTACCCCTGCCAACTTTAGAATTTGAAACAGAGTATTCCAGTCAACATTGTCAAAAGCTTTCTCTAAGTCTACAAATGCTGGAAACGTAGGTTTGCCTTTCCTTAATCTTTCTTCTAAGATAAGTCGTAAGGTCAGTATTGCCTCACGTGTTCCAGTGTTTCTACGGAATCCAAACTGATCTTCCCCGAGGTTGGCTTCTACTAGTTTTTCCATTCGTCTGTAAAGAATTCGTGTTAGTGTTTTGCAGCTGTGACTTATTAAACTGATAGTTCGGTAATCTTCACATCTGTCAACACCTGCTTTCTTTGGGATTGGAATTATTATATTCTTCTTGAGGTCTGAGGGTATTTCGCCTGTCTCATACATCTTGTTCACCAGATGGTAGAGTTTTGTTAGGACTGGCTCTCGCAAGGCCGCCAGTAGTTCTAATGGAATGTTGTCTACTCCCGGGGCCTTGTTTCTACCCAGGTCTTTCAGTGCTCTGTCAAATTCTTCATGCAGTATCGTATCTCCCATTTCATCTTCATCTACATCTTCTTCCCCTTCCATAATAATGTCCTCAATTACATCACCTTTGCATAGACCTTCTAAATACTCCTACCACCTTTCTGCTTTCCCGTCTTTGCTTAGAACTGGGTTTCCATCTGAGCTCTTGATATTCATACAAGTAGTTCTCTTCTCTCCAAAGGTCTCTTTAATTTTCCTGTAGGCAGTATATATCTTATCCCCAGTGAGATAAGCCTCTACAACCTTACATTTGTCCTCTAGCCATCCGTGCTTAGCCATTTTGCACTTCGTGTCGATCTCATTTTTGAAACATTTGTATACCTTTTTGAGTGCTTCATTTACTGCATTTTTGTATTTTCTCCTTTCATCAATTAAATTCGATATTTCTTCTGTTACCCAAGGGTTTCTACTAGCCCTCGTGTTTTTACCTACTTGATCCTCTGCTGCCTTCACTATTTCATCCCTTAGAGCTAACCATTCTTCGTCTACTGTATTTCTTTCCCCCATTCGTGACAATCGTTCCCTTATGCTCTCCCTGAAACTCTGTACAACCGCTGGATTAGTCAGTTTATCCAGGTCCCATCTCCTTAAATTCCCACCTTTTTTGCAGTTTCTTCAGTTTTAATATACAGTTCATAACCAATAGATTGTGGTCAGAGTCCACATCTGCCCCTGGAAATGTCTTACAATTTAAAATCTGGTTCCTAAATCTCTATCTTACCGTTATATAATCTATATAATACCTTCTAGTATCTCCAGGATTCTTCCATGTGTACAACCTTCTTTTATGATTCTTGAACCAATTGTTAGTATGATTAAGCTATGCTCTGTGCAACATTCTACCAGACGGCTTCCTCTTTCATTTCTTACCCATAATCCATATTCACCTACTATGTTTCCTCCTCTCCCTTTTCCTACTCTCGAATTGCAGTCACTCATGACTATTAAAGTTTTCGTCTCCCTTCACTACCTGAATAATTTCTTTTATCTCATCATACATTTGATCAATTTCTTCATCATATGCAGAGCTAGTTGGCATATAAACTTGTACTACTGTAGTAGGCGTGGGCTTCGTGTCTATCTTGGCCACAATAATGCGTTCACTATGCTGTTTGTAGTAGCTTACCCGCAATCCTATTTTTTATTCATTATTAAACCTACTCCTGCATTACCCCTATTTGATTTTGTGTTTATAACCCTGTAGTCACCTGACCAGAAGTCTTGTTCCTCCTGCCACCGAACTTCACTAATTTCCACTACATCTAACTTTAACCTATCCATTTCCCTTTTTAAATTTTCTAACCTACCTGCCCGATTAAGGGATCTGACATTCCACGCTCCGATCCGTAGAACGCCAGTTTTCTTTCTCCTGATAACGACGTCCTCTTGAGTAGTCCCCGGCCGGAGATCCGAATGGGGGACTATTTTACCTCCTGAATATTTTACCCAAGAAGACGCCATCATCATTTAACCATAGAGTAAAGCTGCATGCCCTACACGCTATATAACCTAAATTATCCTAAGTACAAACACACATACCCATGCCCGAAGGAGGTCTCGAACCTCCGCCTGGTCCAGCCGCACAGTCTATGACTGCAGCGCCTGACGCCGCGCGGGATTAGCCGAAGCCACTTCAGCTGAATGTATAATACATTTGATGCGCCCAAGAAGTTCATAAACGCTAATGCAAACGTTTGTGGAGGATGCAGTGTCTGTCGAACGTCCGCCAAAAGAAGTCCATTCGTAAACGGTCAGCGGAATTGGGAGTTCCAAACTCTACATTACAAAATCATATCAGGAATGATTACAAGCTAAAGGCATTTAAACCTTCGTTTGCAAACGAACTGCATGGTAACGACATCCGAAAAGTCATTAGGCTTGTGTGGGTGAATGCTTGATGTCTTAGCAACTCTTCCTTCAAGTGACAAATTGTTTTTCTTTGACAAGTGTGCAATATATCGCAGTGCAAGAAACAGAAAGGTTTCTGGAGTAAAGAAAACCAATATTTTTATGACGAACTAGAACACAACCCAACACATGTCCTGACGTTGGCTGCAATGTCTGCAACCCACATGGTAGCTCTATATTTCTTCAACTCTTCTGTGAATCACACTGCTTATGTCACCATGCAACGCGATTGGTTTATTCCGCATCTGCAAGATCGGGAACTGCTCGGGCGTATGTGGTTTCAGCAGGATAGGGCACCAGTCCTTTCTGTTATCGCCGTTAGAGAATATTTCAATGAGATATTTTATCATAAACGGACTGGATGTTGTTCTGTCCATTCGCTTGTACCTTTGGAGTGGCCGCTTCGAAGTTGTGATCTGTCATCCTGTGTGCAATGCGTTTTAAGGGGTTCATAAAATGGAAGGTTTCTGTCACACGTTGCGAGACGGATGTACTTAAGAATTTTGTTCGGCGTACGTTTACTGCCATCATGCCAGAAATTTGGAGGAGAATTTCGCATCTTATATGTAAGAGAATCATACTGTGTTGTGAAAACGGTGGCGTACCCAGACACTCCGGAATAAATAATTAAGAACAGTCACACAACCTCAAAGATGTCCTGTGTCATGTTGCCATATGAACACAGTGTCAACATCTAAGTATATACGGACACACCATAGGGGGTAATGCGACTTTGTGATCACTCGTTGATCTTCCGGGTAATCCACGTTCCAAAATTCGAATCTCAATGACGGCTCGGAAGTTCTTAATTGCCGAGAACATAAAACAAATTTTTTCCACAAATTATTAGTAAAAAGGATTTTTCTTCACTTGTGAAGATTTCCAATCACACATTAACCATTTGGAATTAACATCGTTCCTCACGTACGCTTAAAAATAATATTTGACCGGGGAAAACATCTGAAAACCTATCACGAGCTTGTAGAATCCACTGCACGCAGAGTCGCCGCTGTATTGCTTTCCAAATGTGGACGAACAGGCTTTTAAGTAATTGATCATTATGTTTTTTCTCATCAGTGGGTATAAAATACGTGATATATTTTTAATAAGATTTTACCAATTGTTGAATGGCACTTTATTCTGGCTACAGTAACGCATTATTAATCCGTGTCGCCTACCAGGATAACTGTCTAGGACTGTACAGCACACGTCTTGGAGACTCATTCAAACCCCAGACAGGTCAGCCCAATGTTGCGCCGCTACTGCCGCTGTTAATCAACGGACGACAGCCTTCAGTGACATGAAAAGTATTCGCAGTTGCGATTATGGGCAACCATCAGCTGTATAATGGAAAGATTGTAACTGTCGTACAGAAATTACTACAGACCAGAACGAAACAGCCTAGCAGATGGGCGTTATCTGAAGCTAATTACACAGATTGGAAAACTGTAATACTCTGGTATCCCCCTCATACTGCACTGCTACAGTTACTGTAACTGTCAGCCTGTGTCCCAGCTCGAGGTAGTTCCTGCTTATACGTATATAGGACGAAATTAAACCTCCATCGTGTGTATGTGTGTGTGTGTGTGTGTGTGTGTGTGTGTGTGTGTGTTTGTGTGTGTGTGTGTGAGTCTGCTAAGAGATTCCTTCTGCTTATTTTTCATTCAAATTCCATGAGCTGTGAACAACAGCTAAGTGTCCTATCGCTAGTCCCAACAACTGGTTTATCTCGCAGTGTGTTTGCCGTCTCAACATTGCATTGCCTTATCTGCCTGCCTATGAACGCCTAATACTATTAGTTTTCTTTGGCTACGTGGTCTATAGCTGGGCTCATGATATGGCTTACCACCACACACTGCCATGGCTATTTCATCATGGAACTGCTTCATCTGCCATCTTGGAACGTCGTAGCCGGCTGGTTTGCTTTCGGCATTTTCCCAGAGTAACTTATGATTCTTTTCTTTGTTGTACCTGCTGCCTCTTTTCCTCTTTCATTGACTAAGCGCATCAAACTTAGAGAACTGAACGATGCTTTATCGAAAATTGTATCAATAGTATGTGACAACTCTGCTTCTTATGCTACACGCAGTTTGTACAACAGAAATGAACAGTGGTGGCTTCTGTGAGGGCGCGCTCGCACGCGCTCGTACTGGCGCCACTTCTGCGCCATCGATTCTGGCCCTCGTCTTATCATCTTTGCTTTGTTGTGTGTTACCTCTGGGGTTGTGTAGTAAGGAGTGGTGTATGGAAGACGGATCTGGACGGGTGTGCCTGATTATCCGGCGTAATGACCGATGCAGAGTGTTGAAACCGTTGACCGTTAGTCTGTAGGTGCCCTCCTTTACCTGCAGCGTTTACCGTTGCTTCGGGTGAGCCGAGAGGGCAAAAAGCGGTTCTCGTCGCATGTATCGTGGTTACGAAATGCATCAGTTAATTGTGGTGGCCTAAATACGCCGAGGTGTACTGAACCTCTTGTTAGCAGCTACGAGCAGGAGGGCAGTATTATCCAGTGCCTACTTGAAGTCCTGAAGCTATATTCAGTAACTGCTCTACTTAAAGACTGTTGATTCTCTTACGGTGCTAGCTGGCCAGGTATCCGGTTCTTTTATGCCTTTTGGACCTGTGTGTGTCAGTCTGCAGGTTTCTTTACGCCCCAAGCTAGTATTTTGCAATGGTAATCTGGTTCCTGAAATCACTGTTATCATTATTTGATACTACTGAGTGTGATTTTTCTTTGTTGTAGACGTTATGGCCTTCTTTCAAATGACTTTGTACATTTTTCCTTGTTATTTCTAGGAAGGTTAACTTGCAATGTTTATGAGCGGGGTGCTCCTGTGCTGAAGTTTTAATAGTTGGTATCCTTGCGAATAATTTTAATTGTCCGTTTAAATACTACTGTGTATATTAATTTCTGTCAAACGTGTCTGCTGTTTGACGTTTGGTACATGCCGACAGCTTTGTACAGGCAGCGGTTGACGCATTGCTGTTCTGCTGGTCCGATGCAGGAACGCGTCTTCCTTCTGCTTCGGCGGCTTTCCCGTCAACGCACGAGGCATAGGTGTTCTCAGGTCACACACGCTTCTGCGGATTTCTCATTTCCACCTCAAGCTGAGCAGTTTATTGTCATTCCTTTGGTATCATGGCTTTGGTAATTTTGAGAAAGTAGTTTTGTCAGTGTTTCTGTTATTGTAAATTCATTGTAATTCACATGGTTCAAATGGCTCTGAGCACTATGCGACTTAACCAACATTATACGTACTTGTGACCAATGTTTGCCTCGGACCAGGTCTCGAGCTTACTGTCGCAGTGGAGAAATGGTTCAAATGGCTCTGAGCACTATGGGACTTAACTGCTGAGGTCATCAGTCCCCTAGACTTCAACTCTACTTAAACCTAACTATGGACATCAAACACATCCATGACCGAATTTGAACCTGCTACCGTAGCGGTCGCGCGGTTGCTGACTGTAGCGTCTAGAACCGTTCGGCCACCCCGCCGGCTGCAGTGGAGATGTACGCATTTTGACGTCCTTTACTTGTCGTTTGTTGAACTTAAATTCAAGTCCTGTTGTGGGGTTAGCCCACAGTTGTGCTGCTAGACGCGCAGACGCAGCCCTGCCGCCCGTTTGTTTCATCAATTGTTTCTAATCGGTGCGTGTGAATTCCTAAGGAACCAAACTGCTTAGGTCATCGACACCTAGACTTAAACTCTACTTAAACTAACTTACGCTAAGAACAACACACACACCCATGACCGAGGGAGGACTCGAACCTCCGGCGGGAGGGGCCCCGCACTCCGTGACATGACGCCTCAAACCGCGCGGCCACTCCACGCGGCTTTGAAATCGGGCCATCACGGTGTTGCATGGTTGATATGTTATTAGAGTACCACTTGTAATTTTACGTGTAGTGCAAATCTCATTATGCATTGCGATATTACTTTAAAAACCTCAGTTATCTGTATTAATTTAACGAGATTCTTGGTAACTGTTAGTTGGGTTATGACAGAATTGCTATTATGTTCTTAATTTTTATTTGTTTATTTATTTATCTTTTTTTTTTTTGAGGTGAATGATAAATGACGCACGGAGTTGGCCCACCATTGCACATGTTTTCCTTAAGTTAATCCCGATCCTTGCTCTGAGTCTCTAACATATCACACGACACGAACAAGACATCCAGCCGTGGCCAGAGAGAAACAAGAGAAACAGTAAGCGTACAAGAATCCTTTTCAGCACCGGTTCTGTGCGTAATTTACCACCTGTCCATATAAACCGTAAATCTCTTTCCAGTTTCTTTGCAGCATCATGACGTTTCAAGATTCTTACTTGAATGGAGACGAACTGTGGCTCACTTACTTGTGGGAATGTTTTCTCTGCAGACGCCGGCGCTGTTGATATGAACATTGACCCCTCCTAAATTCTCTTTGATCCATTTGAAGGCGCATAGAACATTCTCCTCGCAGCTGACGTCACATTGCAACGGATAGAGCGTACCCGGAGCGTCCTTCAGTTCTCGAGCCTGCAAGAAATAAACGACAGATTTGTCGAATCTGCACGAGACAGAAGGAAAAAAATCATTAGGAGATAGATCAAGTATGCCATTTAACAAAATTCCATTCTACACAAGTGAGTGTCGTAACTACATGAACAAAGGAGCTGTTGCCAAGAAGGATGATAATATTTTTGGTTCTCTCCCCAGAACCACGGAATTCGCGAAGACAGGTAGCCTCACTTAACTTGATTATATGTGTAAAGAAACTTAACATAGTCATTCAATGTTACGCTTTTACCACTGACTAATCGAATTAAAGCACCAAACAGGTAACAACCAAAAACTTACATTTTCATAATTCTTCAAAGAACTTAAAGCAAATCTGTATGAGAAATAAACAATTTTTAGGACTTCAGTTGGTGTTGTGTTCACTGTTGTACTTAGTGCACCAGAAACTAAAAGACAAGCTCTTCAACTGAACAGTAACCACAGTTCAGATAGGACATCTCGTCGGCAGCTAAGACCGAACGGTTCTCGGCGCTTCATTCAGGATCCGCGCGACGGCTATGGTCGCAGGTTCGAATCCTGCCTCGGGCATGGATGTGTGTCATGTCCTTAGGTTAGTTAGGTTTAAGTAGTTCTAAGTTCTAGGGGCCTGATGACCTCAGATGTTAAGTGCCATAGTCCTCAGAGCCATTTGAACCATTTTTCAAATAGGATATCGACTATGTCAGGTGTGCTGCTCTACTGGAAGCCACATGCCCTGCTCTTAATCTATTGATGGTGAAAATCTTCCGCTTTAGACCAGAATTGTGGGGAAACAAGGATGATGTGGTATGTGCTGTTAGATACTTCGGCCCGAGGTACTCTGAAATTGATAACGACTCTCTTTCAGGAATCTATTCATAACCTTCCACAAAAGGAAGACGTATGGACAACTTATTACAAAATATAACAACGTAGCAACATATCAGTATCACGTGCAGTTCCTGATCTTGTTCTGTTCATTGTGAATGCATTATAAAAGAAAGACAGACACAGCCATAACACAAAAACAGAAATAAAGCGAAGTAGCAACGGAAGTAATAGTGGGTTCTTCACTGAGGGACACCGCTAATAAATATGGACTAAATTTCATGACACTATCACCTTTTCTATCGAACAATGAAAACTGGTTCGCCCAATCTAGCTACATCTACTGTTTACAACTACACTGATGGGAAAAATCGCAATATCAAAAAGTGATTAATGTAGAGTAATGAAATTTACGGAATACATTTGTCTAGTTAACATATTTAATTGATTAACATTACGAGGTCATAGGTTAATGCAAGCGCGAGATAAACCATTCTAAATGTGAAATTTTTGTACATTAAGAACCCGTGTAGCCACCAGATTGTCGAATGCAAGCATGCAAACGCGCATCTATTGTATTACACAGGTGCCGAACGTCAGTTTGTGGGAAGGAGTTCCATGCCTATTGCACTTGGTCGGTCAATAAGGGGCGGTTAAACCTGTTGGTTGATGACTCTGGAGTTTTTGTTCGATGACGTCCCATATGTGCTCGATTGGAGACAGATTTGCTGCTCGAATTGGACAAGGCAACATGTCGAGTCTTTGCAGAGCACGTAAGAGTAAAACAGCGGTATGTGGGCGATTATCCTGTTGGAAAACAAGCCTGGTCTGTTATTCATGAATGGCGGCACAACAAGTCGAATCACCAGACTGACGTACAAATTTGCACTCAGGACGCGTGGGCTGTTCACGAGAGAGCTCTTGCTGTCGTACGAAATATCACCCCACACCATAACTCCAAGTATAGGTCCATGTGTCAAGCATGCAGACAGGATGGTTGCAGGCCTTTAGCTGGATTCCTTCTTACAAACACACTAAGGCAGAACCAACATTCATCAGAAAACGCAACAGACCTCCACTCAGCCCTCCAACGAGCGCTCGCTTGATACCACTGAATTCGCAAACGGCAGTAGTTTAGGGTCAGTGGAATTCACGCTATAAAGTGTCTGGCTCGGAGCTGTCCTTGGGGTTATCCATTTGTAACGGTCTGTTGTGTCATCGTGGTTCAGACTGCTGCTCAAATGACTGCTGAAGATGCAGTGCGATGTGTCGGAGCCATACTCCCAAACAGATGGTGTTCCCTCTCGGTAGTGCCCCGTGGTCGTCCAGAGCCCGATCTTCTTGCGACCGTACATTCACGTAACCACCGCTCCCAGCTGTCATGTACTGTGGTTATATCCCTGCAAGTCCTTCTGCAGTATTGCAGAAAGAACCTCCAGCTCCTCGTAGCCCTATTACAGGACCTCGTTAAAACCCAGTGAGGTGTTGATAATGGCGTCTTTGTCCCTGTAGGGGCAACGTTCACTAACATCAACTCACCACGTATAATCTCAAAGATACGACCGCACGTATTTGAACCCAACCCATCTTGGCTTCTCATAGTGTAACTACTAGTGCAAATCTTAAGTGACAAGGGCGAAATGTGAATCGACATCATCTTTAATATGAAGACACACGCTTACCATCTTTCGTCTACGTCGCAAAACTCCTTGGTGTTGAGATTTCCGTCAGTGTATAGGACCACCTCTTCATCTGGGTAATAATCGCAATGTGGATAGGATTTTAATTATATCCGTTTTATTGGAATCCAAGTGGGTGCTCTTAACCTATTAATGGTGAAAATTTTCTTCCCCTTCAGGCTAGAATCTTGGGGAAGCAGGGCTGTTGTGATACGTGCTAATACACTCCTGGAAATTGAAATAAGAACACCGTGAATTCATTGTCCCAGGAAGGGGAAACTTTATTGACACATTCCTGGGGTCAGATACATCACATGATCACACTGACAGAACCACAGGCACACAGACACAGGCAACAGAGCATGCACAATGTCGGCACTAGTACAGTGTATATCCACCTTTCGCAGCAATGCAGGCTGCTATTCTCCCATGGAGACGATCGTAGAGATGCTGGATGTAGTCCTGTGGAACGGCTTGCCATGCCATTTCCACCTGGCGCCTCAGTTGGACCAGCGTTCGTGCTGGACGTGCAGACCGCGTGAGACGACGCTTCATCCAGTCCCAAACATGCTCAATGGGGGACAGATCCGGAGATCTTGCTGGCCAGGGTAGTTGACTTACACCTTCTAGAGCACGTTGGGTGGCACGGGATACATGCGGACGTGCATTGTCCTGTTGGAACAGCAAGTTCCCTTGCCGGTCTAGGAATGGTAGAACGATGGGTTCGATGACGGTTTGGATGTACCGTGCACTATTCAGTGTCCCCTCGACGATCACCAGTGGTGTACGGCCAGTGTAGAAGATCGCTCCCCACACCATGATGCCGGGTGTTGGCCCTGTGTGCCTCGGTCGTATGCAGTCCTGATTGTGGCGCTCACCTGCACGGCGCCAAACACGCATACGACCATCATTGGCACCAAGTCAGTAGCGACTCTCATCGCTGAAGACGACACGTCTCCATTCGTCCCTCCATTCACGCCTGTCGCGACACCACTGGAGGCGGGCTGCACGATGTTGGGGCGTGAGCGGAAGACGGCCTAACGGTGTGGGCGAGACCGTAGCCCAGCTTCATGGAGACGGTTGCGAATGGTCCTCGCCGATACCCCAGGAGCAACAGTGTCCCTAATTTGCTGGGAAGTGGCGGTGCGGTCCCCTACGGCACTGCGTAGGATCCTACGGTCTTGGCGTGCATCCGTGCGTCGCTGCGGTCCGGTCCCAGGTCGACGGGCACGTGCACCTTCCGCCGACCACTGGCGACAACATCGATGTACTGTGGAGACCTCACGCCTCACGCGTTGAGCAATTCGGCGGTACGTCCACCCGGCCTCCCGCATGCCCACTATACGCCCTCGCTCAAAGTCCGTCAACTGCACATACGGTTCACGTCCACGCTGTCGCGGCATGCTACCAGTGTTAAAGACTGCGATGGAGCTGCGTATGCCACGGCAAACTGGCTGACACTGACGGCGGCGGTGCACAAATGCTGCGCAGCTAGCACCATTCGACGGCCAACACCGCGGTTCCTGGTGTGTCCGCTGTGCCGTGCGTGTGATCATTGCTTGTACAGCCCTCTCGCAGTGTCCGGAGCAAGTATGGTGGGTCTGACACACCGGTGTCAATGTGTTCTTTTTTCCATTTCCAGGAGTGTAGATAGTTCTGTAGCCAGATTCGTTGAAGCTGATGTCGCAACATAACGTTCACCATTCTGCCGTTGTCTCAGCTAACTGCAGTTGGTATTTGTCATAGTGAAGATGAAATATTAAAGTCTGTAGCAGTTGTTGCTCCTGTCGGGCAATCAGAGCAGCGCGATATTCACTGAGTCTTCGATTTATGGAGTTCTTGCGATGTAGCAAGATATCTTAGGAGGTCCTGCGCTAGATAGTTCGCAGTTTTTTCTCCAAACAGACCTGGCAACGGGCAAGAGAGTAATTATGGAATTGGTACATATGAAGAGTCTGCCGACTTGTTTCATATTGTATGATCTGTCAGAAAGGAGGTAACATAGGTGTTAGCCCGGATTTTTCTGTGGGTCGCTGACAGAAGCGGCTCATATTTATCTTTACAAAGTACACAGCTTCTGCAAGGATGCCTCATGTCGTCGAGGCACCTGTGAACAATTTTTTACCAGGCTTTCCAAAAGCAGTATGATTTGGACATGGTTGAGTCTCAAGTCGCTTGTGGATATCGCCGCTTTGCTGACTTCATTATCTTGTACTGAATAACGAACGCGAACTGGGATATCTATTACTTGACATCAAATTACCCCAGTTCAGGGTATATTCATATTGGATATATGTATACCACGAACGTACTGTAAAAGACTGTAAAGCCCGAGCATGTTGCTATGAACTGGAGCCAAGTGGACTGTCTAAAGCAAAAACTTCGTCAGTTCGGTGCAGGGCTTACCTGAAGAATCCACGAGCTACGGAGACTCGTACAGTTACCCCAGTGTCCATCAAAGACCAGAAGCGGCCAAGAGGGAAGAGAGGGCATGTGGAACACATTTTTTTGAGTGTGAATCGAAATTTCCCAAGATTTGTTTGTAAAATTTTGTAATCTGTAAACCCAATAACTGAAATCGGTATAATTTCAAATACGGGACATGAGGTTCTGGAAGTGTTAGTTGTCATCTGCCGGAGCGAGAGCTTCAAATAACTTTCACATAACACTAGAATCTCCGTTCAACAGTAAAGGGAATGTATATGGCAAAGTTGGGACAGAAACTCTCCTCGTTGTTGCGTGCGCAAAATTATTAGGTTAGGTGAAATGCAAATCAAACGTAACAGCTAGTACACACAGATGAAAGTAACTAACGGTGGTCCAGTTAGCCTGATAACTGCATGCTTGCACAAGGTGTCAGAATTAGACGCGCCGTTCTTAAAGTCATTCAGCATAGCCTAAATTGAATTACACGGATGCAGCTCAACTATACATTAGCAGAAAGGAGCTACTTTCATGCAGCTAGTACAAACCAGGAAATTTTCACTTACATTATCGACTGTGAGAACAAGCATTCTTGTAAAGTAATGTTAAACTGCTCGTCAGATAACTGCTCCGAAAAATTAGTTTCACAACAATCACGTGAGAGATACAGTTTAGCGCTGTTGACAACAAGTAAAGTAGATGATCCTGAGTCCGCCGACAAAGAGACAGTGATTGGCGAACATGGTTAGCGATGTTGGTCACCAAGAGAAAACATTTATAAAGAAATCAAGGGGATCATTCGCAAATATTGGAACCGATAGACAGTTCTACGTAAAAGACGCAACAGAACACTTATTCCAAATTCCAGAATCATAGACGAGTTGTGGCTGATGTTCAAACTCACTATAGATCTCTATGTAGCTAATAAAAATACGATGATGCCCTGTTTTGGTTAAATAGTAAGCCTACATTTTGAAATTGCTGCAAATTGAATTTTGTTACACCCTTGCTAAGGAACAAATACAGTATCACTTAATACAGTCTCTGACTCATTGGCTCTCCATGTTCTTGCACTGTTTTGCATGATACAGTCGTAGATCTTCTCATTCGTTGTCAGTTCCCGTCAAAGTTTACAGTATACTAATCACGTAGACTCTACCGACAAGGGGCTCTTGACGTAACTGCTGAAAATTTAACAGAACTCCATGGTCGGTTATTCTTAGAGTTCATGTTTCCAACCTATTAGTCACGTGGAATATACCGCTGTTAATATTCGAAGTAAGAAATGTTATTTCCAGCGCATGACATACATTGTCCCTCCAAATTTCTCTCCGATAAACTACCGTAGTTAAACTGTAAGGTCATAAAACAAAACATCGGTTCTTTGTAATACAAATATTACATAGCTTACCAGAGATGTATGAAGCGTGCTTTTTACGAAGTTCAAGCCCGATTACGGTTTGGAAATTGTAGTATATTCCTAACAGTCCTATAAAACTATCGTCGGCAGCCGAAAATGCATACGAAGAAACAGCGACATCTTACGAAGAAATAAACACCACTATCAGTAGCCGGAGGAGATGTAACAGTCTTATCGCAGCTTATCACTGCCCCTTGTAACGTTCTTCTTGCAAACTGAAGTCATGGTCCAATCGATGTTAGGTTGTACTGCTCATGTGCAGGATGCTATGACCGTTTCACCTTGAGAACACCTCTTTCCACTATTAAGGTGTTCATATGTAGCATCAGTCTACTTCCCTCCAGAACACACAGTTTCATTGATTTCGGTCTGTGCACGTTTCATGGTATTCATTCGTAATATTTCTAGGTTTCGCAATTTTACATATTCCATATAGGTAAGAAAAGGGGGTCGCTACACTTTCACCTCCGTAATTACAACTGCCTTTCAAGATCATCCTACCACCCGCTTATAAAATAAATAAAATAAAATAAAATAAAATAAAATATTAATTATTTTTATCTGTCTGATTGGCTCTCCTATGAGTCGTCAGGTTTTGATTATTCGGTATCAGACGCTTGACAATGGCTTTTTCGTAAAGGCAATGTTACTCGTAGTCGACCGTGAAATAAAACTGAAATAATCGGACTTCGTAATTAAATCGTTTCCAAAGACTGCTGCGGTAGGTGCGGACTCATAATCTAAATCTCAATATTAGAATAATTTGCCAGCCATGTCAATACGTCGTACAGAGGTGACTGTCTACTAAACATAAAAATTACACAGTTAGTTAAATCAGATATATTCAATGAATAAGCCTACAGTTCATAATCCTACTTACTTTTATAAATATAAATTCTTTACAGAATCGAGTGCCTAGTATGGTTGCAACTCGCAGTAATTTTCTATATCATGAAATATGGCGGTGTGCCAGACAATAAACTAAAATACGTGCTTCTCGCACCACTTCAACGAGAGCTCTCCCTTTTTTTTTTTTAATCAAACATACGACTAACGAAAATGTACTTTTGTTTTATCAGCGACACAGCGCTGCAGTTGTGTGCCATAGGCTTTATTTATTTGTCACTGATTATTTATTTAATTAATATCTCGCGTTTCCGAGGAAACTCACGCTCGGCATGCAAATGTGCCTTTATATTGCCCCCTGAATTGCGAGGCGAAAGGACACACCTGCAGGCGAGCAATTCACCTAAAGGCACAAGAAAATCTAAGTTATCTACAACTATTTACATGACTTACATTATACTGTATATTATACACAAAATTTGAATGACGCGCGTGCGCCGAAAAAGTTCTTATGTTGGCAAAACAGAGTGCGCGCATGCGCAGAAGCGTCTGTGTAACTACGGCACTGCCGTTATTTCGTAAATTTAGATCACGCGGCACAGTATTGCAGTTCATATTGTTCATGTGCGCGCGCATTTCTTAGTCGTTGCACAAAGAAAATATTCCACCAAGATTACATATGAAGACTACATTCTATGACAGGTAACTTAGTTTTAAAATTACAATATTTGTTATAATACAATACAACTTTAGATTGTTGAATGTTCTTAGTTACATAGCATTGCAATGAAATGCTTCAAAGAAAAATGTCCGTATTTTTCAGGTGCGTTGACCTATACACATGGTGTCGTTATCACAGTTCATATTCATCTGCTGCACAATAATTTTTTACAGGTTAGTATCGTCGTGGTAAAGTTTTTTTGATCACAGTAACATCGTTGTATAACAACGTGATTGATACATAAGCATGTCCATTTCCTATTTCCATTATAGTCGTTGTGATGCAGTTCGTTGTGACAAAAAGCATTGTTTATTACAGATCAGACGTGACCCGTCGAGTAATTAGTCCATATGCAGTTCGTTTTCGATATTCCGTGGAAGCTTGGTTGCAGAACCTCGGACGGCACATAGCTGGCGTCGATCCTTGGACAGTCCAGGTAAGCGTGTCCGTCACATTTCGAGAACATTTCATTCCCTGAAGTTCCAACCAAAATTCTTCCACCCGTCGTGTTGTTTTCTGGACAGGCACTTTGTGTCCATTTAATCCAGTTAACATCTTGAAGTTGGGTACTGTAGTAATGTCGCTAGACGATGCACGAATTATGCACTTCACATATTCAGTTTTTTTTTTTTTTTTTAAATATAGCTCACCTAAATGTTCGTGGTTACTCATCGAAGAAATCGTTCATCGCGTTAACAAAGGTACGATGCATCATGAATGTCATTAACAGTTTCTTTCACATAGGTTTCTGCGTAGTTGCAGACTTAGTAATGTACGTTAATGTCCGTGAATAGTGGTTCACTACGCAATTTTTTTTTTTTTTTTTAAAAAAGTTTTTCACATTTTGGCACTCGTTATCGTTCAAATTTTCACACAGTAACAGTTACATTATACATCAGTTTAAAAAAACATAAGTAATAATACATACACACGTCACATATTTTCTTAGCATAAACATAATACAGTTGCACATAAACATGTTTACATCATCATTACATAGCTATAGGTTATTACATTGTGTCATATTTGATTACATGAATTGCAGATATTTACATCCTCTTTAGCGGTTTTGCTGGGATATTATCGATGTTTTTTGTGATGTCATCTGAAATTAAGATAGGTTAGACACAACATTCATTACATCAGTAGGCAAGACCAGGCGTTTTCACTACTCAATAAATATTCAAAATAGTAAGAGAGAGAAAATGTTCGATTCCTCGCGTTTTGTGCGTGTGTGTAGTGTGTCTGTGTGGCCTTGACTACTGGTAGATGCTTTTCTTGCTGAGAGATGTGCGTCTAATCTATTTCTCGAAGTAAAAGATCGCTTCACAGATGACGTCTGTCGGTTCGTCAGGTGTCATAGCAAGTCAGTGGTACCTACAGTCACAAATGTTCCGTGAAAAATTTATATATCATTCACTGCTACGTAATCATAAATTTTACTTTAATATTCAGTCTTCTCGGTGGAACCGCGGCGTTGAAAGAAAAGTTCTTCTGTCTTCAACTGCGACTCTGGAACGCTGAAATGAAAATTTCTATACTACTTATTATCTGTGTTGTAGCAACAGAGTTTTTCGAGTTGCTTAGCAATATTTTGATGGGTATGACTTTTACATTATTCAGCATGAAATGCTCTAAGATCTCGGTGTGCGTATAGCCCAATAATTTTGTTAGTTCTACGATGTTGTAACAGATACGCACCAGGGTGCGGTATGTTAACAATTATATAAGGTCCTTCATATAGCAGACGCCACTTAGCGTTGCGTCGTTTGAGTGCAACAGATTTATGATGAGTACGAAGTAGTACAAGCATTCCTACCTCGAATTTTTGTTTTCTTTTTATTATGTTTCTGTGATGTTTGTTTCGTATCTGTGCGTGATGTGTCAGCGTAGTCAATACTTCTTTTATTTTCTGTTCAGGTGTGATTTCCTTGTCTGACAACTTAGGTAATGGTTCTATCCACTGATCGTTCTGTTTGCAATTGAACATGATCTCGTTAGGTGTGTAATTTGTATCGTAAATATTTAAGTTATTGTGTACGTCTTCGAAAAGACTTAGGTAGGACACCCAATTAGTATGTTTTGATGAAATATAGGTCCTCATGAATCGATTTAATTCTCGGAAAAGTCTCTCAGTCGCGTTACATTGTGGACTAAACCTCGAAATAAATATACTTTTAATGTTATTGTCCTTCAAGAAATTTCTCCATTTGTACCCAGAGTAGTATGCTGCATTATCTGACAGAATTGCTTTAGGTTTTCCCACGTGCGTCAGGTAATCACTTGAGAATCTTCGTATTATAGCATTTGCAGTGGCGGATTTTAAAGCATAAAGTTTTACGTGTTTAGAAAATATATCGTAAAAAGCTAAGATATATTTGACGCCTCCAGAGCTTGCTGGATGCGGTCCACTAATGTCAGTACACAGAATTTCCAGGGGTCTACCAGGTAAAATAGAATGTAAATCTGTTTTTGTGGATAAATTCTGAGGTTTTGATTTTTGACATATGACACATGTTTTTAGTTCCCTGTAAATTTTTCTTCTCATATTGCTAAAATAACAGTATGTACTGAGCTTTGCCAAACACTTTTTCGTCCCATAATGACCCCAAACTAAGTGTGTGTGCCAAATTAGATTACGTTCAGACTCTTTGGGAATGCATACACACCAGTTAGTAGCATTTGGATGTCGGCGGTAAAATAACACATCATTGTGTAACTTGTAATACTGAGTCAAAGGATGGTTGTGTTTTTCTACCAGTAATGTTATTATCTTATACCAGTGAGGATCAGATTTTTGTAATTCAGCCATGTTTCTGCACATATCAATATAATATTGGTGATACTGCTTGTCTTGCATTAAGAGAATCCTGTAGTCATTTATATTTTCTAAGTCACTGTTGGTATCATTCATACCTTGTGGAAGTCTAGACAAAGTGTCTGCAATGGTGTTGTCCTTACCTCTTATGTACTTAATTTCAAAAGAGTAGTTCTGAAGTGTAACTGCCCATCGTGATAGTCTAGGATGTACAAGTTTACAAGTTAACAAAAATGTCAGGGCCTGGTGATCGGTGTAAATTACCGTATGTTTTCCAAATAAATAATAATTGAATTTCTTGAATGCCCATACTATGGAAAGTGTTTCTAACTCAGTAGTGGAGTATGTACGCTCACATTCAGTTAGAGTGCGACTCGCAAACCCAATAATTCTTATCTGTTCCTCCTCTTTATTCTTTACAACTTGAAATAAGCAACAGCCCAAGCCAGTACGTGAAGCGTCACAAGTCATACAAAAATCTAAATTGAAATCTGGATGGCTCAAAATGTTAGCATTCACTAAAGCATGTTTAATTGTATTAAAGTCATTCTGGCACTGTTCCGACCAGATCCAAACTTGATTCCTTCTGAGTAGATTTAGCAGATGTTTACTGTTCAAAAGTGGTTGTGGCAAAAAACGTCTGAAAAATGAACATAGCCCAAGGAATGATTTTAACTGCTTTTTAGTTCGAGGGCTAGGAAAGTTTCTGATAGCATCTAATTTACTGGGATCCGGACGTATGCCCTGTGAATTAATGATATGTCCTAAATACTTTATCTCACTGCAACCAAATTTTGATTTTCTTAGGTTGGCTGTGACTCCAGCTTGTGCAAATTTTTCTAAAATTCTTTGAAGTGTGTCAACGTGTTCATTCCAGGATTGTGTAGCTATCAGTATATCATCTACATAGTGTGTGACTGTCTCAACTAAATCGTCGCCAAGCACGGTATCCAGGGCTGTAATGAATACCCCAGAGCTGACATTCAGTCCGAAGGGTAGAACACAAAACTGATAGGTTCGCCCCCCGAACATAAATGCAGTATATTTCCGAGAATCAGGAGTGATACCCACCTGCCAAAACGAATTAGCGAGATCTATTGTGGAAAAATATTTTGCATCTAGAAATTTCTGTAATTGCTCTTCTAAATTTTCAGGTTTTGTGTGAACCGGTAAAATTATTTCATTAATAGCTCGTGCGTCTAACACTAACCTAATGCCTCCATTTGATTTTTTGACAACAAGTAGAGGACTACAATAAGGTGAGGTGGATGGTTCAATGACCTTCCAGTCTAACATTTGTTTTAATTCTTGCCACACAGCAGGTCGTTGAGATAACGGTACGTTATATGTCTTATGGTAGAAGATCTTGTGAGGCTTAACTTCAATCTTGTACACATACGTGTTGATAACACCTAATCGTTTGGTAAAAACTTGTAAATATTTGGATAACACTTCCTGTAGTTTTATACGTTCATGTACACTGAGAGCTGTAGCTTCACTTATCTTATGATCAAGCAATGTTTTCAAGTCCATTAGCTCTGTGTCAGATGAGTGTGTTTGCATGTCTTGAATGTCTTTGTCAAGTACTAACTGAACCTTGTACCCTGTACAGTGTTTGTCATGCTTTAGAGTTCTCCTGTCCAAATCAATAATAATTACACTGCCTTTATCATTTAAAATACATTTACCTTTGGAGAAGTCTATAATGCAGTCCTTCTCGCTCATAATATCTATTCCTAATATGCAATTTGTCACAAGGTTTTGTACAACCAGGAATGGCCATTGTACGGTTCCATTACCTATTTTAACGTTTACAAAAACTTGCTTCGTAACCCTACATGACTTATTACCTAGTGCAGTAGTTATTTTACAGTTTTGGGCAGGAAACTCAGGCACAGGTTCCAATTCACACATCTTTTTATAAAAATTAAAAGATAAAACGCTCACAGCTGCACCTGTATCTAGGATAATAGTAGTTGGAATCCCACCTACTACACCAGTAGTGGATGCTAAAACAATTTCATTTGTGTTTAAACGACATTGTGTACTGTCTTGTAAAAGTTCATCTGATATATTGTTATTGTGGTTGTATCTTATAAATAAAACAGGTAGTTTTTGTTTAGAATTACTCGGCATATCATTATTCTGTTGTTCAAGTGTGGTGTCAAATAACTGATTAACATTGAAGCCGCCCCCCCAAGGATTCTTCAGCCACGACCTGGGGCAAAGTAGTGACTGTTTCTAGTTTGTTGGATTATCATTTGTACTAGGTACTGACACGGATTGGGGTTGTGCATCAGGTGTCATTTCTATTATATTCACATTCGGATATTGCCTATTATGATCTCCAAACTTTTGCGGTTGTTGTTGCTGTTGCGCATTATAACTTACCTGTCGGTCGTAAGGTATGCTCCAATTTTGACCTGGTGGCTGCTGTGGTAAAGCAGAGTTTGAATGAAAGTACTGATCGTTACGAGTCCAACCTTGATGCTGTCTTGGCTCGTAGTTATTATTATTTCTATTTCTGTTTGTGTTTTTGTTATTACCTTTGTATCCGTTGTTACCGTTGCAGTTATTACCGCGGTGCCTTTTGTATGGATTGCCGCATGAAATGTTATTACTGTTGTAACTATTGTTCGTATTGGAATACGCGTGTTGATTTTGATTTCCGTACTGAGACGGCATGTGAGTTTGCTGTTTTTGTTGTACCGCGTATCCAACTGTGGGCGCGCCAGAATTGTGTTGGCAAGCCTGCATGTTTTGCATACCACTAGTGTAAACATTGTGGCTGCTGTTTTGCCGCGCGAAGCGCTGATCTTCAAGTAACATGTCAACCGAATCTAAAGCTGTTAAAAAATAATCTGAATCGTCATCCGGGATATGTAGAAGTTTTTCCTTAATGTTGAAAGGCAATTTGGCCTTCAACGCTCGGAGTATATCACGTGTTGCGACTGGTTCGTCTAAAAAATGTCCCATGTTCAAGTATTTTTCAAAATATCTGCGTAAGTTACCATTTTTACTGTTAAAAGTTTCAGGTTCTAAAATTTGTCTCCTGAGTCGCTCCTGGACGGATTGCGACCAGAATTTGTTCAGAAAGGCACGCTCAAACTCACTGTACGTGGTACATACGTCAGCTTGACTGTATGCCCAGACAGCTGCATCGCCTTGGATGTAACCGACAATATATGAAATCTTTTTCCGGTCACTCCAAGTGCGTGGAAATGCGTTACTAAAAGATTTAAGAAAAATCACCGGATGAATGGTTCGTTTCTCTGGGATAAAAGCCTGAAATTGCCTGTGTTTTATTAAGCTTTCGTCTTCCTTTGCATTATGATATGGATTTGTTCCACTGTAATTACTGCAATGCTCAGCTGGCGAGTAATTACGATAATGTTGCTGTGGTTTACCATGATAATAGCTTGTGTTTGTGGTTGCACGTCGTGGTATGTGTTGTAGTCGTGGTGTGTTTTGTTCTTGTGTGTTTGTGGTGTGCGGTATGTGTGCGTCATACTCGAATGTATATTGGTTTCTGAACTGTACATTTTGACTGATATTTTCGTTACATTCAGACTGTGGTTGATCAGTGAATTGTCTCATGGGTGCAGTGACGGATTGTACTGCGTCACTAATCAGCTGTTTGTTATTAGTGATGTATTCCGCTACGGAGTCGTGCACAATTGTTGGTAAATTTTCACGTATGCATCTATCAAAATGTTTGTCTTTGTTCTCTACCCAATCATGAAATTCTTTATTAATATTTTGAAAATGAGCTGTGGCATCAGATTGTAAGATGTCAGTCAGGTGTTGTTCAACATCGTCAAATTTATTCTGCACGTCAGTAATTCGTTTTTCAAGGTTGTCGTGTACTGAAGGATATGTTTGAATTTGTTCAGTAAGAGCTTCACACGTGACATTAAGGTTTTTTAATTGTTTCTGTAAAAGTGCTACGTCATTTGTAGTCTTTTCTTGTCTCGTATTAAGCTTGGAAAATTTCGTACTGAGTTCAGTCATCTGTTCGGTCAGTGTGGCGTCTATAAGTTCCACACGTTTACACAAAGTGTCATTACATGCCTTGATTGCTATGAGATCAGATTTAATTTCGTCATTTTGTGTCTTTAACTGTTCATTTTGTGTCTTTAAGGTTGCCATGTTTTCCGCGTTCTGCATCCTTAAGGTTGCCATATTTTCTGCGTTTTGTTTCATTAGCATTTGTAACATGTTGGCAATGTTTACTGTTTGCAAGGTCTCTGCCCCCGCCGCGTCATTAGACGTGACGTCATGTATTAACATGGGCTCTGACTGAGACTTTGAAATTTTTGTGGTGGACGGCCTATTGTCAAAATTTCCGTTGACACTTGCGTCAATATTTGATGTATCGTCACTACCGGTTGCTGTCGTAAAGTCATTTTCTAACATTTGTCTCTCGTCCGAGTCGGATTGCGTCTGAATAGTACGTCTTTGCTGTTCCATTTTTGCGTATTGTTTTCTAGTTATTACCATGCCATACGTGATATATGTTTCAAGAAAATATTTGACACTGATTTTAAAATAAAATACAGTTGAGTATGAATCGGTCGTAGCAACAATGGCTGTCTGTTAATTTAAAAATATAAACTGAATTTGAGATTATTGGTAATGGCTGCTGGCCATGTTACATGATATCGTACAGAAGTCGGCCATATTGTACACTCGTGTATTGGTATTGTTGCATACGTTATTGTTTAAGGAAAAATACTGAGAATGGAATTTATCACTGAAACTGTTATGCGGAAAAGAAACACTACAGAATTTTACTGAAAAGCTAATACACTGAATTATACGTCTGGTCAAGCCTGCTAATGCAAAGATGCTGCGACTGTTATGCGGAAAAGAAACACTACAGAATTTTACTGAAAAGCTAATACACTGAATTATACGTCTGGTCAAGCCTGCTAATGCAAAGATGCTGCGTCTTACCTTATTTTGCTGGAAGCTTCTTTGCGTCTTCCCGCAAAATTTTATAATTGGCAAATATCTTCTGATTTTTTTTTTATTTCTCATATAGTCAAGTCCAGGACCAGAAGGTTGATTTTTCACATGAAACAAAGAGAACAATGTAACAAATGACAAAATAACAAGTCCGACACGCAGTCGCCAATATAAAATAAATAAAATAAAATAAAATAAAATAAAATATTAATTATTTTTATCTGTCTGATTGGCTCTCCTATGAGTCGTCAGGTTTTGATTATTCGGTATCAGACGCTTGACAATGGCTTTTTCGTAAAGGCAATGTTACTCGTAGTTGACCGTGAAATAAAACTGAAATAATCGGACTTCGTAATTAAATCGTTTCCAAAGACTGCTGCGGTAGGTGCGGACTCATAATCTAAATCTCAATATTAGAATAATTTGCCAGCCATGTCAATACGTCGTACAGAGGTGACTGTCTACTAAACATAAAAATTACACAGTTAGTTAAATCAGATATATTCAATGAATAAGCCTACAGTTCATAATCCTACTTACTTTTATAAATATAAATTCTTTACAGAATCGAGTGCCTAGTATGGTTGCAACTCGCAGTAATTTTCTATATCATGAAATATGGCGGTGTGCCAGACAATAAACTAAAATACGTGCTTCTCGCACCACTTCAACGAGAGCTCTCCCTTTTTTTTTTTTAATCAAACATACGACTAACGAAAATGTACCTTTGTTTTATCAGCGACACAGCGCTGCAGTTGTGTGCCATAGGCTTTATTTATTTGTCACTGATTATTTATTTAATTAATATCTCGCGTTTCCGAGGAAACTCACGCTCGGCATGCAAATGTGCCTTTATACGCTTCCCCCATCCGAAATACAAACACATGGATCATTGTATATAGGAAATGTCTTAGAATTTTTGGTAGGTTAGCGATTACTAAATGTTTTTGTACTAAATCTGTAGTACCTTTTGCTTATACGTTCACACCAAGAAAATAACTAATTCCTTATTTTTTATAGGTGTACTTTTAATAATTCCCAATTTAATTTTTAGCTTATAACATAGATCTGCATCTTCATCATCTATGTCTTTCTCCAGCATGTAACGTGACAAATACAGAGAAGTACTTTCTGGAATTCTAATACATACAAAATTTTCTTCCTGTAAAATACTTATTTTGCGGTTTCAACTATTAGCTCCCTTTCTTTCTGCAGTTCCTCTAGGCGAGAAGATCCGAAGATTTTAATTACTCCTCTTATTTTTTCCATTATGCTTTTGGTAATGCATACTACATCTTCCAGTGTGTGTGCCGGCATCTCCTTGGCTCCACATTCTTGGGGGAATTCAGTATAGAACTTCAGTGGTAGGACAACCTACGTTCTGGAGCACATTAACTGATATCAAATTGATATGCAAATTAATTAAGTCGTGACAGTTCACTTATTAATGACATAAGCCTATTGCTCTGCTAGGTGGTTTTTCATGTAATCTCTCCCCCTTCCCCACACTCTCCCTATTGTTCTGTTAATTGCTTTATGGAGGCTGATTTATGACTCCCTGAGGGTAATTCATCCTTCTGAGAAATCTCTCACACCTCCCCCTCCTCGTCATCCACCCCTCCAGGAAATCCCCTCAGGATACAAACACTTTTGATATCTAACTAAGGGATTAATAAATTAAATTGAACAACTAATTAACCTCTCCTCCTCTGGGAAAACTACCAGCTGCCTTTCCCTCCCCCAGATCCCTTCGCCTCCCCCAACTGGAATTAGGAGAAAAAGACTTAGTTGATTATCCACTTGACAGGAATCGATTGGGGCGTATCGAATATTTTTAAATAATTTATGGCAGGCAAGGAAGTATGTGTAATATAGTTATTTATCCCTTTAAAGAATCTGTCAAGAAATTTACTTTAGTGTATGTAATACTGGTTCTTTAAACAGTTTCTGGATGACAAGACAGTATGGAATTTTTAAACATTTATGGCGCTATTTTATTGTGGTCATACATTGAATACTGTCATGAAACACTCATCACACATAGGGGCAGATTGTCCTGAAGATTTATGGCGAAAAAGCTCTGGATCATGTCACTGAATGCGGGACCAATCTCACTGCACAGTGCGTGCCACAAGTCAGGAACCGTCGCAACTGTGAGACCGCACTAATCCTTTGCAAACAAAGAATCAGGCAGTGGCATCCCTTTCAAAATTGATACCAGACTCATTTCTTGCCTCTCTCTCCCTCCTCCCCCCCCCCTCTCTCTCCCACAGCATTTATTTCAAATAATTACTTTCTGTTTGTGTGAACTAAAATATGCAAGCACACGCAGACCAAGATGTCCTCCCCCAACCCCATCTCATCCATCCCTCGATGGCCCCCACACCTACCTGGCGCTGGTGGTCGCTATATCTACTTGTCCTGGCACTTCCATAGCTAGGGAAACTGGTAACAGATGGAAGAAAAGCATTTGAGACGGAGTTGTTAGTGTGTGTTGTGTACCGCACTAATCCCTTCTTTCTCCTGAAAAGACTAATGGATACCCGGAAAACACCCAACTGTGGATTTCTTGGAAGTATTCCCTTACTCTACTGGATTGATTTACTAATTAATTAAATCAATACCATTCATGTGCTGCCAGTTTTACCTTGTACCCAATTGGCGGATACTAGGAATGCTACATTTGGTGCGATTCGACCACATAAGTGCCCGGTTTCCAAACTCTCCTAGAGTTTTCTTCCCTTGCCTCCTGTTGGTGGATACTGGGACAGTTGGGTCATTTGGTAGGAAATCCACTACACTGGAGGTAGCTGAAAATTTAAAATTTCTGCTGAATTGCGTGCTACGACCTTAAACAATGTGTGGAGGGGTTCAATCGGTATGTATGCTCGTAATACCACTATCAGGAACAATAAATTTTTCAATCGGGAATTTGATGATGTGGTTGGGTTTTTGAAGCACTATATAATCCCTAAGTTGGTTTTCTCAGAATACAGCGAAATGAAGAAGGAGCAGGAATGGTCTACCATGTGGCAGGACAGTAACAACAACGAATACCATCTTTCCACTGCAAGACAGAGTCCACTGGACGCTACTGAGGAGCAGTATATATCACATAGTTAAACCGTGTTCCATTCTGCAGTAGTAGTTACCACAGTTAGGTCTCGGAGATCGCTGGAACAGTAGTAAATCCGACGCTCTCACTTCGGGAAGTCCACATGCAGCGCCCCAGGCCAGAAACCGCGCAGCACTGGTTGCCGCCGTGTACTCACGTCTCAGCGACCGCGCCATGTCAGCAGCCTGACTAGACCTATCACACAGAAATGCCCGGCTGTGGTGGCGTCTGGGGACGATTGGAAAGGCAGAAATTTGGAATTTATCAATACCACCACCGCCACTTGTTAGTGATTGATATTGAATCTTCTCAAATATGAACATAAAAGTGGGATAATACAATGAATACGATCATGAATGCTGCCCAACACATACTGAGTACTAGTTGGTTATTCACCCACCTAGAGGGCGACACGGTTTACCCCACATGACTGGTTCATGAGGCTTAGCGATGATTTGCACCTGAATCCAGAAATGTCAATTCATTCTGACCACCGGCTACCTCTGCCAACACCCAGAATACAGGCAGAGTCGTCCTAAGAGACCAGCCTCATATTTATCAGTGTAATTACAATTAAATATTACAATGACATTTGACAATGAACAAAGTATTGGAAATGACTCCTGCTGTCGGCTTTGGCTATACAATTCTTATGAGTCGAAATAATTTTCCACATGAAACCTTTCATCCCCTTTATGGCAATCAAAGCACTTAAATCGAATTTTTCCGGATCAGTTCTATATCTCCCTTAGTTACTTTCGTTGGTCATGTCGGAACACTGACCACAGTACTCTTACACTCTAAAACATACACATCTGTGATTGTAGTTTACATGTGTACATGTGTGGTGCTAATGTGGACATCAGAAAAAATTATTTGATGTTCACACTCGCACCAGCTTGCTGTCATTTCGCACTGCACAGCAGAGTAGCAAGCGCCCCCCACCTCCCCCCCCCCCCCCCCCGTCCCTTCGCCACATCGTCGTTATCACATACCTTTTGTGGAATAAAGGGTCTAGTTACAATTAAATAAGTCCTCGTACCTTTTTCATAAGGGGCATTCAAATGAAACCCGGTCACTTGTGTAAAGAAACGGTAACGATTTTATTAACTCAAAAATGTAGTTATACACAGCAAACATACTCAAAAATAGTCGCCAAAACTATTGGCACATTTATCCCTTTCGATTACATCCTTGAAGAAGCTGTCGGATCCAGGCCTGGACCCAGTCACGTATTTCGTCGTTCGTTGCGAATCGATGTCCGCGAATAGCTTGTTTTAGAGGTCCAGACACATGAAAACCACACCGTGAAAGGTCGGGACTGTAAGGAGGAGGATCTAGCGTTTCCCACCGAAACTGCTGCAATGTCGTCTTCACCGCGTTGGCCGTGTGTGGGCGGGCATTATCATGCTGGAGGATAAACGCCATTGGAAAACATGCTTCGGCGTTCGACTAAATGTTTCGTCTAAGGTTCTATAAAGTGTCTTGATAATGCTGGGCATTGATGGTGGTTCGCTGTTCCAGGAACTCGACAAGCAGTAAGCCCTTCTGGTCACATAAGGACATTATGACCTTACCAGAACTGTTGTTCACGGCCTTTGATTTCTTTGGAGGTGCTTGCTCTGACGCTTTCCGGTTCAAAATCGTGACACCATGTTTCGTCACCTGTGATAATACGCGAAAGAAAGCCGTATTTCGTATATTGCTAACGTTACAGATGACTCAAAGACAGCGCCATTCCAGTACTGCGCTGTTCGACGGTCACTTGGTGGGGAACCCACTGCGCACTGATTTTTGGAAACATCAAGTGATGATGCATTATGCTGTGGGCGGTGCCCACGCTAATACCCTGTGACTGATAGAGCTCGTCCACGGTGATTCTGCAGTTGTCCCAGAACAAAGCATTCACTTCCGCAACCGTTTCCGGTGTGATTACACGGTGAGCCTGTCCAAGACGGGCATCGTCTTCCAGTGACTCGCGCCACTCAACGAATCATTTGCACCGTTCCACGACACTTGAACGACTCATCTTACACAGCCTTCATTTGTCGATACATTTCGGTAGTGGACGATAATGTTTGTGACCACCTTCTCTTTGGCGAGCAACCACGCTGGCACTATGCAACATCAAACGGTGACCACGCGTCAATCTCTCTACCAATAGATGGCACCACCATACCCGCAGTTATACGGTGCCACCTCACGTGTAAGGCAAAGGTAGACGCACAGATCAGTTTCATTTGAATAAACCTCATATTTCCTCGTCTTCGCCACTTCCATGAAACCGTTTCGTACTTTTGATCTTTTGATACTTGTAAATCAAACCAACACAGTGGCGTGTTATGTATTCGGACCGCCATGTTGAAGTTCGTGTTAGTGCATTTGAACCTTATATCATGGTCAAACGCATAACAATCGTCGACCCAACACCCAGATCACACAAGTTTCTCAACTAAGACATCATTGCAAGTACTGTATACTACAGTGCGTCCATTCGGGGTTAATTTTCAAGGGCCATGTAAACCGCTAGAGAAATGTTTGCATACAATAATGTTATCGCAAAAGTGTTTGGTATCGGCTCTAAGCACACTTTCCCTTGCGAAACACTGCACCTGTTTAACACTTTGGAGGCGGTACACGCCGAGACAGGTCTGATGCAGCAGGCAAAAATTAGTTTGTTACGAAAAAAAAAGAACCCAGCGTACAGTATGCTTCGTATAATTTCAATATTGATCGAAGTAATTGTATTCTCGCACATGTAACAAACAAAATCTTTATATGGCGCTGTAACAGGTTCTTTTTTTTCCGAAACAAAACTTATCGCTGCCCGAGGTGCCCGAGCGGTTCTAGGCGCTTCAGTCCGGAACCGCGCCACTGCTGCGGTCGCAGGTTCGAATCCTGCCTCGGGCATGGACGTGTGTGATGTCCTTAGGTTAGTTAGGTTTAAGTAGATCTAAATTCTTCGCTAGCGATGACCTAAGATGTTAAGTCCCGTAGTTCTCAGAGCCATTTGAACCAAAACTTATTTTTGCCAGCAAAATCAGTTCCGTCTCGAGGTGTTCCGCCTCGAAAGTGTTGAACTGGTGCAGTTTTTAGCAATAGAAAATTAAATATCGAACAATTTTACGTTAACATTATGGTGTGCAAACGTGTCTCTACCCATTTACTCGGCTCTTGGAAATTAACGCCGAATAGAGGTACTGTAGTATATTGGACTCAGAATGATGTCTTGGGCAAGAAATTTGTATGATCTGGGTGTTAGGTGTACGATAGTTATTGGTTTAAACATGATATACGGCTGAAATCCGCTAACACAAACTCCAACATGGGGGTCCGAACGTGTAAGACGCCACTGTGATAGCTGGATATACAAGTATACAAAATACGAAAGGGTTTCGTGGAAGTGGCGAAATCTAGAAAATAAAAAATTTGTGGCAGCTTTTTAATTGTAATTACATCCTTTATTCCTCGACAAAGATGTGATAATGACAATGTGGCGTGGGATGGGGGCAGGGGAGGGGGAGTCTGCTATTTGGCACAACGACGCCCAACTGGTGCGAGTGTGGACATATAATTTTTTCTGTCGCTATATAACTATAAATGAGAGTGCTGCTTGAACGTAAAGTTACTGTGGCTTATATTCCAGCATGTCACCAGACTTTAGTGGGAAGTGCTCAGACTACTATGCACCTAAGAAAATTACATATGTGCAGTTGTAAAGGCATGATAGATTTGACATCGGTAATTGTAATTTCAGTTCACTGAAGAGTATAGCTGACATAGGGAGGTGATAGACACAACTCCTAAACAGTTTCACAATATAGCAAATGCAGGGGTTCAACAGGATCTGATATAGTGTACAAACAGGGCGGGCAATATGGCTGCAACAAAATGGATCACAGAACGTCTTCTCATTGGCTCCCCTAAGCAGATCCTGGCATGTTCTTTGTGGCACTATCGACAGCGTCGTTTATTACAGTACACCAACACATATCGGTGATGACTTTCTAATCATTTCGTCACTGGGAGCACTGTTGATCATCACATATAGCCGGAGGCCTGTGTTTTACAACACTTGTTTGAGAGAGTCTTGGAGGGGATGCAGCACTTCCCAGAAACGCTGACTCAAAATACCTACAGTCTAATCCCGAATCTGACTGGCTAGGAGACTTCAAATCAAATAATTTTCTAGAAATGAGGAGAATCGAGACAACTAGTCTGTGTGTGTGTGTGTGTGTGTGTGTGTGTGTGTGTGTGTGTGGACAAAATTTTTCATTGCACCGATTGCTGTAAGGGACAGGAAAGGTTTTATGAGGAAAATTATGTCCACTCATAACAGTGGTATCCAGAGCCCAAGCCGTCAACAGGAGCCATTTCCAATACTTTGTTCATCGGCAAATATTATCAGACTGGTACGATGATCGTAATATTTAATTGTAATTACACTGATAAATATGTGGCTGGTTTCTCTAGGACGAGTCTGCTAGCTGTCCAGTTGTTTGGCAGAGGTAGCCAGTGACAGGAACTAACTGACATTTCTGGTTTAAGGCGCAAGCCGTCGCTAAGCCTCACAAACCAGTCCGGCGAGACAAAATCATGCCGCACTCTAGGAGGGTGAACAGCGAACTAATATTCAGTATGTGCTGGGCAGCCTTCGTGATCAAATTTGAGAAAATTCAGTATGAATCAATGACAAGTGTTGCCACTAGAGATATTGATAAAGTCCAAATTCCTACCATTCCAGTCGTCCCTAGACGCCTCCACACCTGGACATTCCGGTCTGGTATGCCAAGTCAGGCTGCAGACCTGGAGCGATCGCTGAGACGCGCGTACACGGCGGTAGCCAGTGCTGCGTGAGTCTCTGGCCTGCTGGGGCACTGCGTGTGGACATCCGAACATGAGGGCGCGCCGGCTTAACGCTTGTTTCAGCTATCTCCGACATCTAACCGTGACAACTGCCACTATGAAGTGGAACGTGGTTCAACTATGTGAAATATACTGCTCCTCAGTAACGTCCAATGGTAGACCGTGTCTCCTACTTCTTCGTGCCGGTGTAGCTGAGAGAACCAACTTAGGGATAGGAATGCAGTATTTGGTGTTACAGAGAGTACTCTTTGTCACTGGTCCGTTACCTAGCTTGCATAATCTGTCGCCCAGAACGAAGTCTCAACTGAGAGGAAAAAAGTGCAGGTGACCCCTGTGCATAAGAAGAGTGAAAGAAGGGATCCGTAACGCTATGGAGCGAAATAATAAATCTCCTTTGGAGAGAAACGTTCCTGTCCACAAATCAGCGCATATGTAGAATGCACCGCTCGTGAAAAATTCAACTTGTCCTTTTCTTGTATGATAACCTGCGAACCATTGATGAAAGGCAACAGGCAAATTCAATTTTTTTAGATTTCCAGAATGCATTCCAAACATTGCCACACAGCGCTGTGTTGTGGTTTAATGTAGGTCCGACAGTATGGACCAGTACCTAGTACGTTGTTCCAGACGGCAAATGAGACGAGGTTATTATATGGAGTATGCCAGGGACGAGTGATGGAACCTATCTTATTCTCTAAATATGGATAAACGATGTGATTGCCAAGGCAACTGTTTGCTGACTACACTGCAGTGTAAGGGTCAGTGTTTTCGTAGAGTGTGTTGGAGGCTACAGGATGAGTCGGAGATCATTTCAATTTGGTATGATGAATGACAGCTTCCTACAAATGTTGAAAAGTGTCTGTTAATGCGGATGAGTAGAAAAACACTCCTGTATTGTTGGGTACATTGGTAGTGTTGTGCTGAAGGACAAAGACACGGCGATTATCCAGTCTGTAACATCTGTAAGTGCGGACATTCTTACGCATGAGACCTTTATGTGTACACACATCAGCGTGCTGGTTGTTGTTTCTCTGCGTGGAACAGTCTTCCTACAAACACATCAGAAACTTTAGGACCTGAGGCTTTCTGCATGATCATACTGCACCACTAGGAGGATTATGCCTGTCAGTATACACTAAGCGTTTTGCGACCACACGTCCGCACTTCACACCCGACTTACTGCCGAGGGGAAAGACGGTCATTCACTGCTTTCTTTTGCAACATCTACTTAGAGATACTAACCAACTAAAAGATATGATTTGTAATGACTACGACTTTTAGACTGCAGTGACATAAATAAAGATGTAACATTCTTCCGTACGCTGTCCTCAGCCACCAGTAGAAATATCTGCACTTACATAAAGCAAGTCCCTCTAACTAAGGGCTTACATTCAAAGGACGTCATTTTTCCAAGTAGAGAAGTAATTAGAATATTTCTTCAAAATATAAGAGGTATTAGAGACAAAATTAGAGAACTGCTTGTAGATTATTGGTATATCGGAGCACCACTTAAATAATTTAACACTTCAGAGGCTTCATTTACCAGGACACAGATTAGCTGGATGTTTTTCAAGAAGTTCCTTGCGGGGTGGAGGAGTGGCTATGTATGTAAAGAACAGTATTCCATGTGAGTCCATAGACGTATCACAGCACTACACTGAACACATATTTGAATGATGTGCAGGGGCAGTTGAATTTAGTGACACTAAACTGCAAATTGTGGTTGTTTTTAGGTCCCCTAACTCTGGCTTCAGATTATTTCTGCTCAAGCTAGACAGGGTTTTTGGGTAACTTTGTAGGAAGTACCAGAAATTAATTACATGTGGTGACTTCAATATAAATTTTGTGTATGATGGTGCAAGAAAAAGGATGTTGATAGTCTCCTAAATTCGTATATTCTGATGCAGGCGGCGTTTTTTTTTTTTTTTTTTTTTTTTTTTTTCAACTACGTTGCAGGGGAACAGTAGCACAGCCATAGGCAATATTTTTATTCATTCTTCATTACTAGATGGGCATTCTGTTAGTAAAAGGGTGAATGGCCTTTCAGACGATTATGCACAAATTTTAACACAAAAGGGCTTTTGTACTCAAACAAAAGTCACGTATACTTACAAACTATCTGGGAAAGATAATCCTACAGCAATAGACAGTTTCTTAAACCTCGTTAAGGAACAAGAGAGGCAGGATGTTTATTGTGCCGATAAAATAGATCACAAATATGATACATTCCTTAACAGATTTCTCATGCTCTTTGAGAGCTGCTTTCCATTGGAACGTCCTAAACGTGGTACTAGCAGTAAAAGGCTGCCCGGGTGGCTGACTGGTATGATAAGGATATCATGTAGAACAAAGCGGGATTCATATCAAAATGCTAGAAGCAGTCACTATAAAGCTACAGTAGCCCATTACAAACAGTAGTGTAAGGTGGTTAAAAATGTCATTAGGAAGGCAAAAACTATGTGGTATGCAAATAGAATAGCTAATTCACAGGATAAAATTAAAACCATATGGTCGGTTGTGAAGCAAGTGCTTGGTCAGCAGCACAAGGTCGACGATGTAAAGTCATTTCGTAGTAAAAATATTTCTGTTACTGATAAATCAGATATATGTACAGCATTTAACAATCATTTTCTGAGAATTGCTGATGAATTAAATAAAAATCATATAATTTTCTTGACAAATGTCTTTCCCAGATTGGTGTCTGAAACACTCCTCTGTGATATAGACAAGAGGGATATTGAGTCAATAATTAAATCGCTGAACACTAAGGTCTTTCATGGTTATGATGGAGTGTCTAGCAGAATATTAAAGAACCGTGCTGCACATGTTATCGCTGTATTTAGCCATATTTGTAATTTTTCCTTTAGGAATGGACAGTTTCCTGAGCCACAAAAGTACTGAGTAGTAAAGCCACTTTAGATAAAGGGAGGAAGGGATAATGTAGATAATTTTAGACTTATTTCTATGCCATCAGTGTTTGTAAATGTTATTGATTTGCTATCAAATGTACAGTTCGGCTTTAGAAGTCGTTTAACAACTGAAAATGCTAATTCTCTTTTCTCTGTGACGTACTGGATGGGTTAAACTCAAGCTTTCGAACGCTAGGCACATTATTTTATTTAACTAAGGCGTTTGATTGTCTTGATCACAAAATATTGCTGCAGAATTTGGACCATTACGGAATAAGGGGAGAAGCTCACACTTGGTTCACCTCTTTCTTTAGCAACAAGCAGGAAAACGTTATTATTATCAGTGTTGAGAATGGCTGTGATGTGGGGTTTGAGCGGGGTACGTTCAGGTGGGGGGTGCCCCACTTATGAGTGTTGGGGCAACTCCTGTTCCATATTTATATAAATGACATGCTATCTAGTAAAACGGGTAGCTCAAAACATTTCTGTTTGCTGATGGCTCTAGCTTGGTAGTAAGGGATGTTGTGTCCAACACTGGAACGGTTTCACATAGTTTATTTTCTACAAGCCATGAACTTAGGTCATAAACTGCACTAACACTAAATCGCAGGAAGACCCAGTTTTTACTTTTCTGACACACAATTCAACAAAACCCGACGTTTTAATTTTGCAGAATGGGCATATGATTACTGAAACGGAGCAGTTCAAATTGCTAGGTGTCCAGATAGTTAGTAAACTGTGATGGAAACCCCACGTTCAGGATCTTGTTCAGAGACTTAAAGCTGCCATTTTTACTATTCGAACGGTATCTGAAGTGAGTGATCGTTCGATACGAAAATTAGTCTACTTTGCTTATATTCATTCGCTTATGTCGTATGGTATTATATTTTGGTGTAACTCTTCCCATTTTAAAAGGATATTTTTGGCTCTGAAACGAGTGGTTCGGGCAGTAAGTGGTGTAAGTTCACGAACCTCTTGTCGACCCCTGTTCACAAGTCTGGGTATTTTAACATTGGCCTCCCTCTCTCTCTCTCTGTCTATATATATATATATATATATATATATATATATATATATATATATATATATATATATATATATATATTCCTTATGTTATGTTAATCGAGGACCTAGAAACGACGGAGAGGCTCCGTCCCCGCCGCAGCCGCAGTGGTTCACAACCCCACGACGACTACCGCAGTCCACTTCACCCCTTCGCCGCCCCGCACCGAACCCAGGGTTATTGTGCGGTTCGGACCCCGTTGGACCCCCCCCCCCCCCCCCCCCAGGGAACACTCACACCAGACGAGTGTAGCCCTTATGTTTGCGTGGTGGTAGAGTAATGGTGGTGTACGCGCACATAGAGAACTAGTTTGAGCAGCAGTCGCCGACGGTGTAGCTGAGGCGGAATAAGGGGAACCAGCCCGCATTTGCCGAGGCAGATGGAAAACTGCCTAAAAACCATCCACAGACTGGCCGGCTCACCGGACCTCGACACAAATCCGCTGGGTGGATTCGTGCCGGGGACCGGAGCTCCACCGCGCGGGATTAGCCGAGCGGTCTCAGGCGCTGCAGTCATGGACTGTGCGGCTGGTTCCGGCGCAGGTTCGAGTCCTCCCTCTGGCATGGATGTGTGTGTTTGTCCTAAGGATAATTTAGGTTAAGTAGTGTGTAAGCTTAGAGACTGATGATCTTAGCAGTTAAGTCCCATAAGATTTCACACACACACACACACCGGCGCTCCTTCCCACCCGGAAAGCCATGCGTTTGACCGCACGGCCAACCGGTCGGGCTTATATATTCCTTACTGTCATTTCTTGTTAGCAATATTAGCTTATTCCAAGGAATATGCAGCATTCACTCAGTTAATACTCGGCAGAAATCAAACCTGCATTTGGATCGGACTTCCCTGACTCTTGTGCAGAAAGGTGTGCAGTATACTGCTACATCCATTTTCAATAAGCTATCACTCGAATTAAAACATCTTAGCAGTAATACACGCGCATTCAAATCGAAACTGAAGAGTTTCCTCATGGGTCACTCCTTCTAATCTACCGAGGAATTTCTTGAAAAGTTAAGGTGGTTCTTGTTGTATTGTTGATCGCGTTTACTTAAACTTATAGACCGACTTTTCCTGATTCTTAAACGTTTGATTTTTGTCTGTTATTACCTTTATGTTGTAATTTCATGTACTGACACATTCCATGACCTTGGACATTAGCTCCTTAGTTTGGTCCTACGGAACTTGATGTGTAAATAAAAATAAAATAAATTACACCCGTTACGCTCTGTAAGTCTACGTGTAACATTGCAAAGCTATATGAAATGAAACGAGCAAGTAGTGTCGGCAGTAGTGAAGGCGATTTATCGATTTAAATTTATTGGAAGATTTCTGATGAAAATTTTGCTCAGATATGAAGGAGACCGCGAATAGAATAATTGTGCGACCCATTGGTTCAAATGGCTCTGAGCACTATGGGACTCAACTGCTGTGGTCATAAGTCCCCTAGAACTTAGAACTACTTAAACCTAACTAACCTAAGGACAGCACACAACACCCAGCCATCACGAGGCAGAGAAAATCCCTGACCCCGCCGGGAATCGAACCCGGGAACCCGGGCGTGGGAAGCGAGAACGCTACCGCACGACCACGAGATGCGGGCGTGTGCGACCCATTCTTGAGTAGTACTCCAGTACTTTGGATCTCCAGAAGTTCGGATTAAAGGAAGATATCGAAGCAACTCAGAGACGGTCTGTTTGACTTCTTACTATACACTCGAGAAACACTCAAATATAGCAAAGATGCTTCGTGAAAATAAATGGGAATCCGCGGAGGGATGACGCTTTCATTCCGGTAAACACTACTGAGAAAACCTGGACTCTACTGAAGGATTTCACTAATGTGAATATAGAAGCCAAACGCAACATTAAGGTAAGTCTTGGTCTGTTTGCTTGCCGACATTAGATAACGTGTTTTGAATCTCTGTGAACATGACAAGTTCAGACAATAGAATTTACAGTATTACAGTCCTACAGTCGGACTCACTTGTTAGCAGCAAGAACTGTTACTACATTTTGCAAAAAACAACGTACCGTTTGTGGAAACGCTGATGAGTACTTGTTCATCAAATACCGCTCATAGGTATGAAACCAACATTACTAAGCTCACAAGTAAACCAAGTGAAAATATAGCACTTGTTTCAGGTCTTACTATAACCGTTAGTATTGTCCATAGCAGCACTGGTGATGCACAAGTGGTCGAGGGGTATCGTCTTTGATTAGTAACGAAAACGTCTTCGGTCCCAAGTTCGAAACACGAAACTGTTTAAATATTGATTAATAACCAGCATTGGCGGCCGAGGACTTCCGGCATAAGAGTCACCCTCATTCTGGCAACGGCCTTGTCAAAGAGGGCGGTGCAGCGGACGGAGGTTCAGGGCACTCTCTTGACCTCGGGTTAGGAAACTGCTCCTAAGGGCGAAAGAATCAACAATATCAAATGTCCAAGGTCATGGAACGTGCCATTAGATGCAACTACAACAGAAAAGTAATAACAGATAAAGATCAAATGTTTATGAACCAGAAAAAAGTCAGTCCATAAACTTACGTAAACGCAATCAACAATGCAGAAGGCAACGGAAATCACTGCATGAAACACACATAACGTATATCCACAAGATATATAGCCTGTAACTGAACAAAGTTTCATGATGATCTCTCCATTGGAAAAAGATTCCGGAATAGTCCACCATTCGGATCTCTGGGAGGGGACGGCCAAAGAGGAGGTGACCATGAGAAGAAGGTTAGATAACCAACGAAAGGATAACGTTCTACGAGTCGGTACGTGTGTTTGTCAGAAGCTTGAACGTGGTCGGGTAACTAGAAAATCTGAAAAGATAAATTCTAAGGCTCGTTATAGACATAGTAGAGGCCAGTGAAGTGAAATGGAAAGAAGAAACGGATTTATTGTCAGATGAGTATAGGGTAATATCGCACGGCATCAAATGGCTTAGCGGGTGTAGGATTCATTACGAATAGAAGGTAGGACGGAGAATGTGTTACTGTGAACAGTTCTCTGACAGGGTTGTTTCTATCCGAATCGACAGCAAACAAACACCAACGATATTTCATGTGTAAACGCCGACTTCGCAAACTGAGTATTAAGAGATGGAGGAAGTATATGAGGATATTGAGCGGGTAATACAGTACGAGTAGGGAGATAAACATGTAATAGTAATCGGGGACCAGAATACAGTTTTAAGGGAAGGAGAATATGGGCTTGAGAAAAGGAATGAGGGAGGAGAAAGACTGATTCAGTTCTGTAATAAATTTAAGCTAGTAATAGTGAATATTCTGTACAAGAATCGCAAGAGGACGAGGTATACTTGCAAAAGTCTGTGTGATAAGGGAACATTTCAGTTAGATAACGTCATACACATACAGAGATTCCGAAATCAGATACTCGATTGTATGGCGTACCCAGGAGCAGATATAAAGTCAGATCAGAATGTAGTAATGATGAAGAGTAGGCTGAAGTGTAAGATTTTAGTCACTAAGAACCAATACGCAAAGAAGTGGGATACGCAAGTACTAAGGAACGACAATATACGCTCGAAGTTCTCTAAGGCTGTAGATATAGCAATAAGGAATAGCTCAGTAGGCAGTACAGTTGAAGAGGTATGGACATTTCCAAAAAGGGGCATCAGAGAAGTTGGAAAGGAAACATTGGTACAAAGAAAATAGCTCCGAAGAAACCATACTTCTGTTGATCGGTGAAAGAAGGAAGTATAGAAGTGTTCAGGGAAATTCAGGAATACAGAAATACAAGTTGCTGAGGAATGAAATAAATAAGAAGTCCAGGGTTCAGGGAAATTCAGGAATACAGAAATTCAAGTTGCTGAGGAATGAAATAAATAGGAAGCGCAGGGAATCTAAGACAAAATGGCCGGATGAGAAATGTGAAGAAATCGAAGAAAAATGAAGGTCGGTAGGACTGACTCAACATATAGGAAAATCGTAACAGCCTACGGTGAAATTAATAGCAAGGGTGGTAACATTAAGAGTGCAATAGGAGTTCCACTGCCAAATGGAGAGGAGAGAGTAGATAGTTGGAAAGAGTATATTGAAGGCCACTATGAAGGGGAAGATGTATCTGTTGTGATAGAAAAAGAAACAGTAGTGGATTTAGAAGAGATAGGAAATCCAGTATTAAAGTCAGAATTCAAGACAGCTTTGGAGAACTAAGATGAAATAAGGCCGAACGGATAGATAACATTCCAGGAGAATTTCCAAAATCTTTGGCGGAAGTGGGAACAAAACGACTATTCAGGTTGGTGTGTTTGGTGTGTGGGATTTATGAGTAGTCTGGTGACATACCATTTGACTTTCGGAAGAATATCATCCACATGGTTCCGAAGACTGCAACAGCTGACAAGCGCTAGAATTATCGCACATTCACCTTAACAGCTCATGGATTAAGAAAAGATAAAGACACCAGAGAGGCAATCGTGACATGTTGGTTGAAAATGGAACCAAGACTAAAGAAAAATCAAGTTACATTCATAGGATTTGTAGACCTGGAAGAAGCTTTAGAGAATATAAAATGGTGCAAGATGTTCGAAATTCTGAGAAAAATAGGGGTAAGCTATAGGGAGAGCCGGTTAATATGCAATGCGTACAAGAGCCAGGAGGGAATAATAAGAGTGGACGACCATGAACGAAGTGCTCGGATTAAAAAGGGTGTAAGTCAGGGATGCAGCCTTTCGCCTCTGCTGTACCATCGAAGAAGCAATGATGGAAATAAAAGAAATGTTCAGGAGATGGATTAAAATTCAAGGTGAAGGGATATCAATGATGAGATTTGCTGATGACATTGCTATCTTGAGTGGAAGTGAAGAAGAACTACATGATCTGCTGAACTGAATTAATAGTCTAATGAGTACAGAATATGGATTGAGAGTGAATCTAAGAAAGACGAAAGTAATGAGAAGAAGCAGAAATGAGAACAGCGAGCAACCTAACATCAGGACCGATGGTCATGAAGTAGATGAAGTTAATGGATTCTGCTTCCTGGGCAACAATATGTCCAGTGTCGGACGGGGCAAGATGGACTTCAAAAGCAGACTATCACTGGCAATAAGGGCCTCAATTTCTGGAAGGAATTTCTGAGAGGGTACATTTCGTGCACAACATTGTGTGGTAGTGAAGCATGGGCTGTGGGAAAAACGGAACCGAAGAGAATCGAAACATTTGAGATGTGGAGCTACGGACGAATGTTGAAAATTAGGTTAAATGATAAGGCAATGAAGACGAATTTATGCACAGAATCGGAGAGCAAATGGATATGTGGAAAACATTCACATGGTGAAGAGACAGGACGATAGGACATCTAGGACATCAGGGAATGACTTCCATAATACTAGATGGAGATGTAGAGGAGACAAACTGCAGAGGAGGACAGAGATTGGAATACATTCAGGAAATAACTGAGGACGTCGGTTGCAAGTGCTACTCTGAGATGATGAGTTTGGCACAGGAGAGGAATTCGTGGCACTCGGCATCAAACAAGTCAGAAGACTGATGACTCAAAAAAAGTAGCATTTGAGGATGACCTATGAAGGCTGAAAACCAGTTACGATTGTGTCATAAAAAAGTGATGAAGTTAAATACAGAAAAAAGTAATACCTTACTCTTAATACATCACATTCATTTCTATATGACACTGAAACCAACGCAATTTCTGTTTCAGAATTTCTGGGACAGATTTTGAACCTGTCCAGTTTTGAGATGCTGTACCGAGGCTGCTGGTTAATTAATTACCTGGACCCTGTCGATCCTCTTGTCGAGGCCGACGACCTCGAGCCCCCTCCTGAGCAGCGCCCGTGCGGTGGCGGCGCCGATGCCGGAGTTGGCGCCCGTCACCAGGGCGACGCGACCTGCGCACCGCTCCATCCTGCCAGCAAGTGGCGCGCCTCAGCGGCTGTTCGCCTCCAGAGGACAGGCGGCCCGCGTACGTCCGGCGGGGCAGCTCGTTATCGCCAGATCGCAGTCCACACTCCTCTCTGCCGGCGCGCATACAGATCTGTCTGTCCGATGGACGACTTCAGTGGAACGCTTCAACGAGTAGCTTCTAGAACCTGTAACAGGTACAAGAGCAGTTTTTGCCTTATTCAAACCGACATTCGGTTTCACCGCAATTGTATGTAAATAAATAAATACGTAGCAGCATTTGTTCCAAACAATTTCTTTTCCGACGACCGGTCTGTAAAGCTACACATCGTCAACGGAGTAAAGTACACATTCGAAATGAAGGCATCGTTCTACGAGGGGCGTTCAACAAGTAATGTAACATAGTTTTTTCTCTGTCCCTTTCTGTTGAAAACATCAAGAATCTGGAATATCACGCTTCAGCTTCTGTAGTTTTATGAAGTTTCGATATGTGGCGGCGCTATATGTCGCCTTCCAAATGACATCTGTAATGCAGGTGCGTTCAAAGCACAGCGCTGTCATTACGTTTCATTTGGTGGAAATCGAGAGTATCGCAGATATTCATAAGTGCTTGCAGAATGTCTACCGAGGCCTGGGAGGGCGTCTGTCATCTCTGCAACAGAGTCGCGCTAACCTGACCGATCTCCCTTGTGCCGGTTCGTTGCACAGGGCTGTGAATCTTGCAGTGTTGGAACGTGTGGACATTTTCATTCGAGGTGACTGACGGATCACAAACAGACACCTCTCTCCAGAGCTGGACATCTCTGTTCGTAGTGTGGACACTCTGAAGTTTACCCTGCTGCCATCATGAAACTGAAGGATCGACTTCAGCGTGTTCGTTGCCACGAAAATGTGAACGACTGTCTCCTTCTCCATAACAACACAACACCCCACACATGTCTGCGTATCCAACAGGATCTCACAACACTTCACTGGAATGGTCTTCCTCATTCACCCTACAGCCTGTATCTCGCACTTTCCGAGTTCCATGTCTCTGGTCGAAAGAAGAATAGACTCCACAGGAATCAGTACGTGGATGATGCTACAAGACGTTGGCTCTGACATGGACCAGCAGGTGGTACCATGCGGGCATACAGGTCAGCGTAGTAGGGAGGCGTAAGGCCCTCTCATCGGACGGAGATTATGCTGAAAAATAGAGTTTCGTATCCAAAAGAGAGGGAAACAATATCCTGCACTGGAATGGCAAACCAAACCAAACTGCCTTCAGAAATATCTGTTGCATTGCACACTGAACGTCCCTCATATTATTATTTCTTCAAATAGCTTCAGGCATTGGTCCACACAACCAAGTACTAAATGTGTAAACACGAAAAAAATTAAACTGCAAACCCCTTGGGTACAGGTTTTCTCGGCAGGTATGTTGACTTTTCAGGGATATCAGAAGAACGATCATTTGAAGGGGAAATATTGATATGGACATATTCTCGAATAGTTTCCGAGATAGTATAATTTCATATTCAGCTTCAGTGTTGTTCAGTAAAATATCGGGTTTACACATGTACAGATATATAACAGGTAGTAAATGTTACAACATATTTTACAAAGTGTCAATTGAAAAATATCATTTTTTGTAACAGATTCACTTTAAGCCCTCTTATGCATGTCACATTACAAGTGTTTTATAGTTGACAATAAATTCTAGAGTATCCCACCGCAGCTTCATTGCATATGCGGAATCTTTGGAGGACATGTACTGTTGGTTGTGTGAGTGCTTCTGTACGTTCCCTAATGAGAGCAGCAGCTTCAATGATTACACCAAGCAGTTCATCTCTCGTATGCTCGTTTCGTTTCTACACCCCACATTTCATCTAACACCATAAACAAAGACAATTCCCAATATACTTGAATCTTTACCATTTCCTATGGGACACTAAAAAGTGGTTCTTGTAAAACTAATCTGTACATACTTTACTTCTTCTGTTTCGTCTTCTACTTCTTCTTCATCTTAGTCGTTTCCTATTTCTCTGTACTGCAGGTTTACGCAACGTTGCTTTTTCTTCGTCATTCCTGTCACGTGCTCGTGACAGTTGTTTTAAACAGTAAATACTATAATTCTTACGCTAGGAACATCGCGTCAGGGAGTCATTTTCAAACCTTTCGTTTTCCTTAAATGCGCACTTGATTTGCTGTCTTAAATATAACATTCCCTTTGTTTCTTCATTTAAGATTACGTAGAGTAGATGCTGATTTAGGTTTTCCGTGAATTCCCTAAATCGATCCAGGCAAATGCCGGGATGGTTCCTTTGAAAGGGAACGGCCGACTTCCTTCCCCGCCTTCCCTAATCCGATGAGACCAGTTACCTTGCTGTTTGGTCTCTTCTCCCAAAGAAATCAACCCCAACCCAAGAATTGATGCCTATGACATAAAAATATGCTTTCGTAAGCTAATTAAATCCTCCTTTACTGCATTTGCGTCGATAGCTGATGAAGCTAGAACCTCTGCTACTGATTCTTACTCGGCGCGTTTTCAACTTTCAAATCATATGCACACTGTTTTTAGTGTTCACGTATGCAAAAAACTTACCCACGTCTCCTTCGTTAGCCTATAAATGTGTGTCTCCTCAACGGCCGTTCAACGAATGTCGCTGCTTTATGCGCCTCCGCAGCAGGCGCCTCCTTCCTGCACCCATGCTGACTGCCGTTCATAGGCGACGGAGGCTGGGATTCGCACGTCAGAATCGCAACTGAACGTCCACTGAGCGCCGAAAGGTGGCCTTTCCAGGTGAATCACGTTTTCTGCTTCATCGTACAGATTGCCGTTGACGCGTACGACCCTGCAACGTTCGCCGGAAGCTTCGAAGCTGGATGAGCGAGCGTCATGGTCTGGGCAACGTTTTCGTGGCATTCCGTGAATGACATTATTCTCGAACGTAAAATGGGTCAACACAAGTATGCATCTATCGCTGAGCCCATGACCACTCCTACATGCAGTCTGGATTTTACTCGCCACGACTGCATCTACCAGCAAGACAATGCAAGGCATCACACAGCTCGGAGTGTACACGTGAAATTCGAAGAGCACCTGCATGAGGTTTTCTTTCTCCCTTGGTCACCATACTCTTCCTATTTGAGATCAGTCAAGTTCTGTGGGGCCACCTCGGTCGGGCTGATCCTCAAGGAAAGTACACAGGGCAGCTGTTCACGCCACTGGAGTAGGCACGGCTCCACGTCCTTGTCCGTACCTTCCAGAGCCTCACTGACTGTCTACCTGCAAGTCTGCGTTACAGATGGTGGTTGTAGAGCCTTCTGACACGTGTTCACATAAATGTGACTGGATCGTCTATAGTTAACAGTGTGATATCTGTGTCATTCAGAGTTAGGCTTTACAATAAAGTTATAAAATGAAAGAAAAAGGTAATAAGTATAAACATATATTATCGTGAAAGATACCTTTGGCGATAACTAATTTACTGATTCGGTGAATCAGAGAAATTAGAACTTAATGGAGTGAGAAGTAAGAAATCAAGATGTAGGTTTCTGTGATTTCCCGAAATTGCTCCAGAGAAATGTCGGGATGGTTCCTTCGAAAGGGCACGGCCGATTTCGTTCCCCACCCTTAACAGAATGAGAGCTTGTGCTCCATCTCTAATGACCTCGATATGGACGTGGCGTTAAATCCAATCTTCCTTTTTTCCTTTTGTTTTCTCCTTTTTATGTTTTACACACTCCAGTAAAATGCAGACTGTCATCTTCAACTACAATTTGCATATGCCTTAACTGCAAGCCTTTGACACTTATCTCAATACGGGAGGGGTATTAGTGTGAGTGTGTGCTGTTGTATGGGAGTTGAGTAAAAACAAGGAAACACCGCAAAAAATGCAGGCGTGAACATAAATTAAGATCCTAGCGAAGGCGGCAGTGTGCGCCGTTCTATTTAGCCACGAACGCCATCTGTGCAACGATCACATTACGTTGAAAATGTCAGTTGTAGATAAAAGAGTTTTCTGCTTGGTTGTGACAGCATTATGTCGGACTTAAGCGTTTTCCGCGGCTGTTGCGCGTAATAGTATATCTAACAGACAGTGTGTGTCAGTTGTTCACTCGCATTCGGGAGGACGACGGTTCAATCCCGTCTCCAGCTATCCTGATTTAGGTTTTCCGTGATTTCCCTAAATCGTTTCAGGCAAATGCCGGGATGGTTCCTTTGAAAGGGCACGGCCGATTTCCTTCCCAGTCCTTCCCTAACCCGAGCTTGCGCTACGTTTCTAATGACCTCGTTGTCGACGGGACGTTAAACACTAACCACCACCACCACCACCACCATCAGTTGTTCACATTTCTTTTGGTTATACTCGTCGTATACTCACTGGTGATCGTAGCAGTTACGCGGACCGATTAATTCCACAACATTGTATCCAGTCGCTGCAGACGTCCTTCAAGATACTTCTATATTAATTATCTCTTCTGAGTACAGTTCGAAGAAATCGACTTGCGTTCCAGCATGCAAGCTGCTGGCTCATTACAGACTGCAATAACAGTTCGTTTCTGCGTGCTCCCCTGCAGAGATGTGCTGCCACACGTTTTCTAACTTCAAGCGTAATTGTCCATTGTCGATTACTGCATTCGCTATGATATCGCCCCATGATAACAGAACAGTACTCATCTTCTATACCAGCGGAATAAAGATACCCTTCAGTTTCACAATCAGCTTCATCCCATTAAACTATAGGTATGTTTAATAACCTCTACCGTGTGGTTCAAATGGATCTGAGCACTATGGGACTTAACATCTTAGGTCATCAGTCCCCTAGAACCTAGAACTACTTAAAACTAACTAACCTAAGGACAGCACACAACACCCAGCCATCACGAGGCAGAGAAAATCCCTGACCCCGCCGGGAATCGAACCCGGGAACCCGGGCGTGGGAAGCGAGAACGCTACCGCACGACCACGAGATGCGGGCCCTCTACCGCGTCCCTGCTTATCGTATGATAATACAGGCGCGTGACTTCCAGGCCAAGAGTTTTACCAAACAGAATGTGATGCTCTCCTGATCACATAAAATGTTTCGGAACAGCTCATATATGCTTGTTTCTCCACTTTAAAGTTGGGTTGCTTCACAAAAATTCAGCTAACAAACCCAGTAATAACCCAGAATATTTTAACAAGTGTGATGTTTTCGGCTATGGAAGCCACATCCACAAACTGATCAAAAAGACAGAAACTCGTTAAAAAACCATCGATAGTATTTGTATTTGTCCAAAATAGAAAACAGTCACTGTCATCCTGTCTCAAAAAAGACCTGCGAAGTTACATCCTCACAACATAACGCAATCTCTGGAGAAAGATGAAAACTATCACATTTCATGCATCGGTGACGAAAATAATACAACATCTTTCAATTAGAGAACACATCGAAAGATATGCCAAGAAATTTTAGGTCGTACAGATCAGATGAGGTTGAGATCCACATCCGTGGATGGTCTTGCACTGATATTCAGTGCAACAGGAAGTAAACCAATATATCAAATTGGGTGTGACGGTTATCAAAAAATTTGCATCAAGTACTGAGGACAACAGAGAAAACAAAGAACTCAGCCTTTGTTTTGCTAGATTTTGCAAAGAATACTTTTCTCAATTATCGGCTTTCCTAGCTGAGTACCATCTGTAAATAATTTAGCGTTACACATGTGTGTGTCGTTGTGGAGATCAGTCGAAGACTGCTTCGTGCAGTCCTCTGCACTAGTCTGTTCTGTGTAAAGCTCTTCAGCTCTACGTAACTACCGAAATTTACATAAATTTGAACCTGATTACTGTACTCTAGCCCTGGTCTTCTACTGTACTTTTAACTCTCCACACTTCCTCCATTTCGAAACTGTTATTCCTCGATTCCTTTTGGCGTGTCTTATCAAAATGAAATTTGCTTGTTATATTTGCACATTGCCAACCTTCAGTTATTTACGTGTCGCTTATTCGCGACGAACTTTTGTTGTTATCGCAGAACCCACCGACAAACTTTCACTGCAGCGTCTGTTACGGTAGTTTCTCTGCTTGAGGTATTTAGGACGTGAATAACCTAAGCCAACGAAGGGAAAGAGAGCTGAGACGTTAGGCATTCTTTTACAAATTTCGAAGGAAAACAGAGCCTGCGTGTTCTTTCTTTTCTGTTCGAGGCTGTGATAGAGAAAGGTGTCCTTTCTTACGGTGTAAAATGGTGTACCATTGAGACCGACAACTATGCAGCTGGTCCCGGCAGAGGTTCGAGTCCTCCCTCGGGCATGGGTGTGTGTGTTTGTCCTTAGGATAATTTAGGTTAAGTAGAGTGTAAGCTTTGGAACTGAAGACCTTAGCAGTTAAGTCCCATAAGATTACACACACATTTGAACATTTGAGGCCAACTGTATATACGTGAGGGGCGTTCAGTAAGTAAAGCAACCATTTTTTTTCCCTGAGAGCGTATTATGGATTCAAATACTCCATACTATTCCCCACAGGCTTTGCCTACAAAATCCTACTTTTCAACATCACCTCCGTTCAGTGTGACAGCCTTACGCCACCCTACTGGGAGGGCCTGTAGTCTCGCATGGTACCATTCTACTGGCCAACGTCTGAGCCATCGTCTTGCTGTATCAGTAAGCTCACCATCACCCACGTACTACTTCCCGGAGACTGCATCCTGTACTGGACAAACAGATGGAAGTCGGAATGTGCGAAATGTTAGCACATGACTTTGAGTAAGCCAGCACTACCAAAAGAGACACACAGCTGTGCAGCCTGGCGTTTGATTGTGACTCATCGGTCACTTGGAAACAGAGAGTCCACACATTGCAACACTGCAGGAGTGACAACTGTGTGCGGCCGGCCAGCAGGCCGGCTGTCAGGCAGATTTACGCAGCCTCTTTGTGAAGATGACAGACACATCGCCCAGTGACTCACCGTGATTTTGTTCACTGCCAGATCTCCGTAGACATTCTGCAAGCGGCCTGAATATCTGTGATACTCCAGTTTTCCGCCAGAAGAAACTCAGTGACAGCTCTCTGCTTGTAATGCACATCCGTTGCAGGCGCCATTTCGAAGGTTACGTATTGCGCCAGCACCTGCCGGAATTCCATGAAACTGGAGGGCGTGAAGCAGGAATATATCACGATGCCGCACAACAAAATATGCATCTTTTAACAATAATGGTGGAGCCAAAAAGAAAAAAAATGCTTTTCATTACTTGTTGACTGCCCCTCGTATATGACGAGAAGACTGTGAGAGTTGTAATACCCACGCCTATATTTTATTCAGAATAACATTCACGACAGCACTGTGTGTAGAAAGTGAATGAACATGCTCGTGATATTAATAAAAAGGACTTCGTCGTTAATAAAATAATAAATAATTATTGTCAATAGCATAATTTAATATTTTGTAAAAAACTATATCTTAGACAATAATTATAGAAAAACATAAAGGAAAACTCTTTGTTATCTATGACTCTTCTAGAATAATCCTTCTTCTTGTCCGAAGTGTTGTACTGATAGGATGTGACTGATGTCTGGTAACACAGAGGTCAGTAAAAAACCGTATTATGTTGCTAATTTAATATTTGGCAAAAACAGTTTATGTGTCACTGAAATAAATCTTCTGTGATTGGAGTTTTACTTCATTTTGACTCTCGTCATATGCAAATGTTAAGTTTTCTGATCAGCTACAAAGCAGCGCAACCATTGGAGCTACTGATCTACAGCGCGGTTTATTGGTAAACGCTGAATAATAAGCGATTAACACTAAGAAATATTTTCAAATGTTAATGCATATAGTGAAGGTACAAAAAGGTTTAATATATATTATTTGTTAGTATTAAAACAGGGGTTGGAGCAGAATTGATAACTCATTGCCTTACGTTAGCCGCCATCTTAGTCAAATACTACAGCGATTGTTTTTAATTGACTTTATATACAGACATAAATGTTGTTGCTCATAATAGCGGTAATAAATCTGTATTGGTTGCCCAGAACCTAATCTGAGGTAATAAATTCCAATTAGGCTGTGAATAATCTCTAAATATTGTGAACTTCTATGAAAGGAAACAGCTTCTTATGTGATACAAATTTGTATAAGCTGATGTATGAAGCTTGATTATTTCTTAAAAACTTTTATGAAATATTTTAACACGAAAAAATGCATTATTGCTGTGTGCGTGAGGTTTTGTGCGACAAAACTGTTAATTTTGCTTAGGGAAAAGTGTTGCCGCCTCGAATAACAGTAGCGTTAAATTCGATAAACGATCTGTAACTAGTAAAAAGAGTATTATGCAGTAGCACTGAAAATTACTAAAAATCATTACTCTTGTTTAGTTCAGATTACACATCATACATTTAGCTTGTTTGCTGGAATGTATATGATTACTTTTGTGCGTGAACTAAGTGCCATTTACAATGCTCGGCAGACAACATTGCTACACATTCCCTGGTGGAGATTTGTTTAACAAAATAACCATCACTAACCGAGAAAAGCAGTTATTGAATAAAACCTCATGTTACATTAATAATAAGTAACTAGTTTTATTGCAATCTTGATGAAATTGTACAACACGCAGTCAAATCACAGAGTAAGCAATATATGAAAGCAGCAGTAGGTTTGTGTGTGTGAAGTCCTTGTGTGATATTACAGATCCCATTATACGACTATTCTGCATCAGATGACCATTGTTTTCTTTACTAACTATTTGGCGAGAAATGTTGGGCTGTCGACGTGATAAATAGAGTTTAAGTGTCACCGGAATAAATCTTCTTTGGTTGGAATTTTATTTCATTTTGATTCTCATCATATATAAATGTTAAGTTTTCTGATCAGGTACAAAGGAGCGCGTTCTATAGAATGCCATGGGAGAGTGCCTTTCTGGGGTTAAAGTTCACTTTTCCAGTTTCTGTTTATAAACTGCGTTTAATTGACCATCAGGAAAAGCAAGTCGGTATTTCATCCACCACATACGTTCTGCATCGTCTATTCCTTTCAAAACTTTGTGAAATAACTGGTCTTTCTATGCTGTGCTGAGACGAGGAATTTTTTCAGCTAACCTTAATTAGATTCGTCTAGGTTAAAACATGCTCATTGCTGAAAAAATATACTGATATCGTCTAAATTTTGGTAACTGAGTATATTGCGGGACGGGCTCTCGGCATGTAACGTGAACATTTTCGAAGCTCCATGTTTCCTTCTGCACAATGAGGTTCTGGCGTAACCACAAGCGCCAGAACAGAGCTGAAGAACGCAAGAGAAGAGAAGGCGGTGAAACAACGTCAGCCAGTGGTGCGCTGATTAGGACCGCACCACGACAGCAGCGGCCTCTAGAAGAGGAGAACATAAGCGCAGTTCCTGCCAACCTTGGCCGCTCAGTATTCGGACAGCATCAGCACGGCCCAGCAGAGACTGTTATGTCACCAGTGAAGTGTGATCCATATCAAATGCTTGCATTAACACTGTATATAGCAAAGGTCACTTATTTGCATATCGCCCGTCGCTTGCGACCACTTATTGTAAATACAAGTTAAGTTTTGTCATTCTTCTTATTTGTAATAATAACTATTAATGTGATTTTGCTTGAATTGTTGTACAACATTCCGAGAACGCACCATCCTTTAGGCATTCTATGCGAGACGAATGGGCAGGACCCCACAAATGTCATTCTCGGACACCCACTGCGCCGAACTGGCTGAAGTCACACGATATCTTAATTGAATTTGGTCGTAATTTCTTTTTTTTTTTTTTTGTTTTTATTAATGTGTGCAAAGGGAATTCTAACGCAAACTTGAGAACTGCCGATGAGGGATAAAATTTAAATATATGTCTTCTCATAGATTTTAATTACAGGGCAGTTGGGGTTAATGAGCGCAGGAATATTGGATGGTGTGCTGGAATGCACGTTAGGGAGAAGTTTAGCTTAGTAGTTGACTCCAGGCTACATTTATTCATGAAACAGAATGAAATACTCTACTCCTGTAAACACTTATAATGTAGAAAGTCCTTTCACTATCAATCAGTGAGGGGTGTCTGCTTTAACTATTTTAGTCAACAGTATTCCGTAAGGATTAGGTCAAGTGAAAAATTCAAACCGGACACTCAAATGAAACAAAAATCCAGACACTTAAAGAGAGCAGACGACAAGTTCACCATCTCTAGGGCAGACGATCTGCGAAAACTGGCTTGAAGCCGACAATGGAAAGACATCAAGAAACTTAATAAGGATCCCGCTGCAAGAAGTAAATCATGACTGGATGAGGAACAAGGCCTTCCCTAACTGAATCTGGTTAAACGACCAGATATTTATCACTCACGAAGTGCCCAAGAAGTGCTTCCGACAAATGAATTAAAAATCTCAGATACTTCCTAACGTGGAAATACTTACTATCTCACAAGTAAAATCACATTTCTAGTGAGCACAGCAGTGGCAGTCACACTAAACAGACCCCGAACAGCGTCTGCTGACTTTGAACAACTTTCAGCCTGCAGCAACTCCGAGGACAGAGACAGACAAAACCTTGGAAGTGGCAAACTGACCAGTCGACAAAGCGACTCTGCAGTGGTGCCGAGCGTCTCCTCCAATCAGGTGACAGCAGACACAGCATCTGGTTCTCATTTCAGTATTTCCTAAGCATCAAAAATTGAAGCAATCGTTTTTCTTGAGCAGCGATCTTTAGGAAACCAATCGCGAAGCCACTCGTTAAGAATGAACAAGCAGACCGAGCTTCCCCCCTCTGCTCGCATCCGCAAGACTGCCGACACAACGTAGCCTCCGGGAAAAGATCCTACGGCCATTCCAAGGTCCAAGACGGGACCGAAGAGGACAATCTAAATTTATCGATGTGCTTACGTTCGTATTTACACAGACATTCTCACAACCAAGCAATCATCCATGTTTAGGAAAGGTGGGTAAGGGTACGAAATATGTTGAATACCGAGCGTAATTAAACAGAGAATAAAAGTCAATCCGTCCCCAGTGTGAATTCTTCCTCTGGTATGATAAAAAAATCTAAGAAAATGCGAGCAGAAAAGTGACAGAGTGCAGAACATAACAAAGTTACTGCACCCTTCCTACGTAAAACATTTGTCTTCCCGAGATACAACAATAACTATAAAGGTCAAGGGAAATCTAAAATGGTTATCTCTGATACGCACCTTTCATCAATTAAATTAAGTACAAATTTTGTAGTTAAGCAGAAGTGAACAATCCTGATAGTAATGAAACAAAATATTGTCATTGTAGTATATACTTTTTTCGTACACTTGATGCGCCAAAGATGACGATTAGCGTCCTGTCTTTGAGCGCGCGTCATACATCTACATCACACTCCTCAAGCCACCAAACGGCTTGGAAGGTAATTGTGGTGCCACTAAAAGATCAGCCATTCCTCGTTACACGAACGAATAATGCGTGTGTCAGCTTCTTCTAGTTTATAAATACAAGCTCATTTCTTATCATTCTATGTTTCACAGATGGCGAACTGTTATGTGTTGCATGACACTTGTAACTTCATCTACGTTAATTAAGCAGGACAACGACCAATTCTCTATCATTGTGGACCATCTTGATTCATTAATGCTCTCACGTACTGAGCCTTGGTAATTACAACATTAGCTAAGTAACTGCACATGCCACCTGAGGCAAATTTTTGTGGATCACTAGGCTATACTGGAAACCACTTCATAATCCTTTGCAATAATATCGTTCGTGTGATAAATAATCGGGTCTCGAGTATTAAGATTTGCTTGATCTTGTCTATATAGATTATCTCCATCGACTTAGTGATTTTACACATTTAATGTGTCCTTCATGCGACCATGATGAAGTTGCCAAAAGAATAATCTTCTGTTTTTTGTTATATACAATTCTACCCCAAAGAAGAGCATAAGATGGGTGCTCAGATTTATAAAATAGTTATGATAGTACACGTAAAGTACATACCTGTAAGTTAGCTATTGAGAGTATCCTTAAGCTTCACCTTCTTAGAGTAATTTTATTGATATGCTAACTGTGTGTGTTTCATTTACATCGCATCCACACACCATTTAATATCATGTTTTTGTATTTTGTATTACTTTCACATATTAGCTGTTGATGTTCACTTACATCACGACAACAGTGAGGCCATAGCTTTGGCTAAGTCATGTGCATTTTCATTTTTGTGAGGATTTACATTTGCCTATTATGCAAGAGCTTTTTCAGTCTAAGTATTTTCCACAACTTCTACTGTTAATTGTAAATAATTTAAATCATATTACAATCATGACTTCGATATGGGTAACATTTTTCAAGTATCATTCCTGGGAACTTCTCACATTTTACTAGATCAGTGTTAAACGTATTACTAATGTCGTTAATCAATACCATAGAATACAATTACCCTCACAGACACTGATGATAATTTCAGAAGGAACATGTCGAAATTTATCAAGATTATTTATCAAAGAAATTTTCTGCTATTTAGTGGATAGTGAAATATTTTATTTCTGACTGTACTTGCGAATAAGTACGACTTCTTAGCAGTAGAGGTTGCGAAAAGCAATCAGCTTGGAATGTGATCTTCTGTTTAGTTCATAAAAAAGTTTGAAGCCTGCTCTCCCTTTTTAAGAGAGTCTGATGAAAGCTGTCCATTATACTTGGATATTTGCCAAATTCTATAGATTAGGTTTGTTTCATCTAAGTTATCTGCAAGGGATTATTTCTGTCACCTTTGGACCCACTGATTGTCTTTCGTTATGTGATCTGCTGTAATAGTGTACATGATAAGGTTAATAAGAGCAAGAAAGTCCCAGCCAACGAGGTAATCAGGTCCAAAGTCATTGGACATATAAAAGCAGAACAATAATGAAGGCTTCTTATTCATCTTCCCATGACTATGGTAGGGATAGGATGTTCTGTCTTATAGCGTGAAATAATTTGTTGTTGAAGGTGCTTGCATTTACACATGCTGAGAATATATATGACACATTGAAACTATTGCTGCTTTCACATACACACACAAACAGGTGTGTGTCTTTATACACACACACACAACCTATGATAATCGGGTATTCATTGGACAAATATATTATACTAGAACTGACATATGATTACATTTACACGCAATGTGGGTGCATAGATCCTGAGAAATCAGTACCCAGATTAGCCACCTCTGCCCGTAATAACAGCCTTGATACGCCTGGGCATTGAGTCAAACAGAGCTTGGATGGCGTGTAGAGGACAGCTGCCCATGCAGCTTCAACACGATACCACAATTCATCAAGAGTAGTGACTGGCGTATTGTGACGGGCCAGCTGCTCAGCCACCATTGACCAGACGTTTCCAATTGGTAAGAGATCTGGAGAATGTGCTGGCCAGGGCAGCAGTCGACCATTCTCTGTATACAGAAAGGCCCGTACAGGACCTGCAACATGCGGTCGTGTATTATCCTGCTGAAATGTAGGGTTTCGCAGGGAATGAAGAGTAGAGCCACGGGTCGTAACACATCTGAAATGTAACGTCCACTGTTCAAAGTGCCGTCAATGCGAACAAGAGGTGACAGAGACGTGTAACCAATGGCACCCTATACCACCACGCCGGGTGATCCGCCAGTATGGCGATGACGAATACACGCTTCCAATGTGCGTTCACCGCGATGTCGCCAAGCACGCATGAGACCATCATGATGCTGTAAACAGAACCTGGATTAATCCGAAAAAAAGACGTTTTGCCATTAGTCGTTGAGTACACCATCGCCGGCGCTCTTGTCTGTGATGCAGCGTCAAGGGTAACCGCAGCCATGGTCTCCGAGCTGATAGTCAATGCTGCTGCAAATGTCGTCGAACTGTTCGTGCAGATGGTTGTTGTTTTTCAAACGTCCAAATCTGTTGACTCATGGATCGAGACGTTCCTGCCCAATCCGGTACAGCCATGTGGATAAGATGCCTGTCATCTCGACTGCTAGTGATTCGAGGCCGTAGGGTTCCAGCACGGCGTTCCGTATTACCCCCCTGAACCCACAGATTCCATATTCTGCTAACAGACATTGGATCTCGACCAACGCGAGCAGCAATGTCGCGATACGATAAACCGCAATCGCGATATACTACAATCCGACCTTTATCAAAGTCGGAAACATGATGCTACGTATTCTTCGTCCTAACACGAGGCATCACAACAACGTTTCACCAGGCAACGACTGTCAACTGCTGTTTGTGTATGAGAAATCGGTTGGAAACTTTCCTCATGTCAGCACGTTGTAGGTGTCGCCACCGGCGCCACTCTTGTGAGAATGTTCTGAAAAGCTAATCATTTGCATATCACAGCATCTTCTTCCTGTCGGCTAAATTTCACGTCTGTAGCACGTCATCTTTGTGGTGCAGAAATTTTAATGGTCAATAGTATATATATTTGTGTGTGTGTGTGTGTGTGTGTGTGTGTGTGTGTGTGTGTGTGTGTGTGTGCGTGTGTGTGTGTGTGTGTGTGTGTGTGTGTGTGTGTGTGTGTGTGAATCAGCAATAGTTGGTAGGTGTCAGACATTTTATTAAGAACAAATCTCTCCTGGGCATATCTAACCATTATGCACTACAAAATGCTGGCAGTGTGCAGGCCATGTTGGTTGGTGCAAATTTGTCTGTCTCAGGACAGAGTGACTCTCAATGAATACGATTCTTTGAAATAGCTTGCGTTCTGTTTGTGAAATGGCTTTATCTTGCGGTTGGCGTCAGCAAGTCGGTATTTCATTCACCGAATAAGCTGTACCTGACATCACTTCAAAAATCCGTCGAAAATCTGATTTTTGTAGGGGTGTGCTAAGGACAACATGTGATACATGTTGCTTTAGGTGACGTCACTATGTGGAATTTTGTGTATATGATGCACCATAATATTCAAAGTAATAAATCTTATACGTTTTATTTGAAATCCATACCAATGTTAAATGAAGCATAGTTTTTGTGAGTCAACATGTCTTGCTAAACAAGCTTTCTTCGAAGCCTTGAGTGGAAGTAACAAGTTAAATACTCTCGTGATCAATTCAATTTATATTTCATTCAGAACTAGTTGCCCATAATGAATATTCAGAAATACAATACTTTTTGTTTTATTAAGCTACTTTATTGAGAGGGCAGCTGCATCAAACTCATTACACGTTTTGTGGTATTACAAGCTCGCCACAGTTAGACAATCATATTATCTATTAACGCACAACTACTACTCATATCTTACTAATCAGAGGAAAGCTAGATCCTAGAAACATTCAATCTGTTTCAGTAAAAGGAAAAGTTAACCAGCAATAAATATTTTAAATCTCTCCCTTTGTCAGAAAAATTCTAGGACAAGGTTTTTTGTTTCTGAGTTTGCAATACTAAAAAGGACAAATGTTGTTTTTATGTTATCTGGCATGTGTCCATTCCTTAAATGATCTCGGCCATGTTGCCGTACAAACTAACGATGTGACAGTGGTGTGCTTAGCAACACACTGTTTGGGTTTTTGGCACATTATTTACGCTAACACAACGGATACTGATCATGAGCAAAGAGTGAGTGTAAAGTTCTGCATCAAGCTCTGGAAAACCTCTAGTGAAACTGGGCAATAAATGCAGGCGAGGCACTTTCAAGAACACAAAGGAATTCGTGAAGACAGAGATTCGAATCAAGACGAACACGATCTGGTCGCCCGTCTACAGCACATACCGATGCAAACGAGGAGCGTGTAAGGCTTTTATTCCAAGCGACTTGCAGCTGTGCGTGGGACATCAGGAGAACTCAATTTGAATCGTGATGTGTCTTGAGATTTTATGCGAAGATTTAGGCAAACGGAAAATTACTGCAAACTCGTTACTCAAACACTAACAGACGAACAGAATGAGGGAAGACGAAGAGATTCTGTTGAAGTACTGGATGGAGTCATTCCACATTTCTGTCAAAAATTATTGTTAGTGATTAAGTTTGGTGATACCGGTACCAAACGACAATCTTCGAGAACAAAGACAATGTTGAACACATTCTTTGATACTAAAGGATTAGTTCGCTTCTAGTATGTTCCTCCAGGTCAAACAGTGAACAAAACTGCTTACATCGAAGTCTTGAAAGGTTTGCGACAAGCAATTCGACATCGCTGCCGTAATTTGCGGCATTCACAAGATTGTTTCATACTGAATGACAATGCAAGACACCTCACTGCTTCATCTGTTATCGAGTATCTGTTCTGTCATTCTATTATTGACATCCCACATCCACCATATTCGCCCCATCCCTCGCCTTCAAATTTTTTCCTTGTTTCCGCGAATGAAGAGGTGACTGAATGGAAAGTTGCATCAAGATATCGCAGACATCCTATAAGCTTTGAGAAATGAACTTAGAAGCACCACAACTGAAAATTTCCCTGTTTGCTTCCAAGACCTCCAGCAACGTTAGTAACCGTTAGTAGGTAGCCAAGGGGACTACTTAGTTCGGAGCTAGGATCATGACTTGCCAAGCGCAGTTTTCTATTCTTTGAAAACCCTGTCCTGAAGCTTTTCTGACAAACTGACTATTTTAAACATCAAATATAAAGTACACTGCTCGTTTTTAGTGTCGGGGTCTGAGAATCGTCACTGAGAGTAGCCCGACCTCATTATAAAAATTGAGAATTATTCATTTTCGCAGGGAGGGCAAACTTTATGCAGGACTTAACCAACACCAACTGTTGCAATTTAAAGTACAAGAGCAATATTGACTATACAGAAATCATACAGTCTCTAATAACATGAAAACAACATTTAATTGTGAGACAGATCTTTGTTTCAGTGAATATAAAAATATATCAGCTCAACAATTGTTCTTTTGGATAACATTCACTAACCTTCAAAGTCTTTTAAATGTCTCTAACTTTAATTAACGTCTGCACAAAATATGTGTTGAGGAACACTCTTCAAATAATGTTTGCTTTGGTCCTCATTACAGGTAATTTTTTAATAGACAGTCAATTCTCAGACCAAATTCTATAAACACGGTAGGCCGCCAAACAGTCACTTTTCACAACACCATCCACATTACTATTGCCGTTCAAAGTCTTCCCTCAATCAAAATAAAGCTGATAACTATTCAGTGCACTCAGCCTCAGCAAATTCACTGTACGCTAGCGTTCTGTGATGACTGCTAGTTCTTCTCAAACTTCAGGTGGCTTGATTTTTCTTTTCTCATGCATTTATTCACTGTCAAATTTTACAGTCTTGAATCGCCTTTTTTGATATTTTTTCTTTCTATCTTTTTGCTGGAAATCTTCTTGTCTTGCATATCCTCTTCTTCGTTTATAACGTTAACATCGGTGTCTATTCTTAAAACTCTGTTCGTCTCTGCATGGTCAAACAGCATTCTTCTACTCGTTACGATGATTCTATGCTCTACATAAAATATTCTGACGTTCGTCACAAAGAAACTCCCTCACATTCCTCGAAACTATCACTCTTTCTCACTTGTTGAATTTCTTGTCCTGTCTGTTCGTCATTAGGTTACCGAGCCCCATCAGCGACTGACCCCTACCATTTTTCGATTCCTCCTTATCAAAATTTTGCTCAGATAATTTTCCTGCTAGACGAAAGCGATCTCTATACTTGTAAACTGCATACAGTTCAAAGTGCTTGTAACATTAGAATATCTAAAATACTTCAATTTAATTTACACTTAAATACAAAATAACTAAAAAACTAGTGGTATAACTTATATCACATTATCGTTACACATTTAATGAATCACTGAAAATGCACTTCGTTATTTGGCGGAGAAAATGTCCATTACAGTATCACCATGGAATAAGGAAAGAAGCGATCAGCAGGCATTTGTAGTTAACAGAGGAGATATAAAGCAAACAGAAGAAACATACATACCCAACTGACTCGCAAGTATTTCTTTACGCACTGCCTTGCTTCTTGAATGTCTTTTACACAAGAAGAATCAATTTGATGATTTCTGTAAGGGATGTCTGACACGATAACTGTTTGCTACCTCACTATACACACATTCACTGATAGAGTTTCAAATGTCTGTTTCAGTTTGTTCCTGTAAACAACATACGCATCACCAAGTATTGGAATCTATTGATTTTTTGATGCATTGCGTTTCATTAAAATTTCGCGCATACAACAACCAGGATTTGCTTGTAATGTTAGTCATTCTCTTTGCGTGGTTGTCTGAACATAGGGTGTTTCATTATGATTCATAACAGAAGGCTTTATTTCGGTTCCAATATATTGGCTAGTTGCAGGAACTTTTTCTTTAGTTGGTTGCTGAAGCACATTTCACTGTAAGACAAATAGTCAGTCACATGACATAATTGGAACTATTGGTTTTTTTCTGAAGTAGGGCATTAATATTTACTGCGAGATAGAGACTGATTTCTTGTGATATTTCTTCTTTTATTTATTTACTGCGGTTATTTATACATTGCGAAGTGTCAGAAGCGCTTGTTATTCGTTGAGTTACCCGAGAATGGCATTCAAATTGAATCGACGAATAATTTAAGAAAGCATTTAACTACCGTACTTTTTCTTGTGCTTTCAAACACTTGCGGACCGACGAAACGGCCGACTCCTTACAATTTTATCTTATGTAGCGCATTTATTTCTGTCTTCTATTCCATCAGGAAAATTATTCTTACACCACATAGCTATGTAGTCTGTGTTTTGATAGCTTAGTAGTTTGTCTGCTGGATTAGTTTCGCATCAGGAATATGTTGGTACCGAAATAGTTTTTACATTCACTCTATGCATTCCATGTATTTCGAGTACCAAAAGTGAGACGAGTCTATCAACAAACCAATAGCTCAAAGAACGTTCATCGCAGTCTTCCTCCTAATTTTATTTTCTATTTTTATTTCAGCGACAGAGGTACTTTTGTGAACTTTGCGCTCTGCTATGGTCCATTCATACGTTCCACCGCAGTTCGGACGAAACATATCGGCTCAAGAGGCGTCGGCCTTTTCGGATGTCATACATGCCAAGCGACATTACCTCTCCTCCGAAGGTTCTGATCGCATTCAATTGATGCTGTATCTGCAGGGTGAGGATAGCAGAACAGGTTTACGAAAATGACCTCATTCAAAGTTATGAATATGGTGAGATCAGTGCTGCTGGCGTAAACAACGAATAACAAAGATCAAGCAGAGCCAGGATTAACAGAGCTAAAATCATTTTGTGCCGACCTATGACCCAGTTCTGCACTAGGATACACAGGATAAAATCGCAGTTTTGGTATGATCTTGGCAAGACGCAGTATAATTAATTAAACTGACGTTCCATGTCTATAGGGAATAAAATTTGTACTCTTACATTAACGCGTACGTATTATACACACTGCACCATACAGCTATCCATACCTGAAAATAATGGGAGACAAACCTCTTCCCTGAGAGCTTGCCATTTGCTGACAGTTTAACGTGTTGTAACTGCCTTTCCTGAAGTAGCTATCCCGTGTATCAACGGAAGATGGAAGTGAGAAATTCGTATAGAGCATGTATACAATATTCCTAAACAAACTACGAGTAGAAAGGTAGGGTACTCTTGGAAGGCGTAAGGAGAATCACAGAGAATATATTACAAATGTCCCAATCATCAGACTGAAGGCGCAGATTTATATCGGTACGAACGCGAAATCTTCAGATATGTACTCATCTGCTACATGGAAGTAAGCTTCCTAGGAGAAAGTAGATTATGAGAGTTCTTCGCAAAGTTCCATCAATGTTTTATCCAACGGAGTCCTAAACATCTTATGGCTGATATATACCCCCATATAAGTTGTTCACAAGTGTGGACAAATTTCCAGGCCATGATTTTACCCATAGTCATTGGAGATATGGTGTTACACCTCATTACACACACTTATCGAACCCACTCTAAAAAATATGAAATTAAATTGAGCTTCTCAGCATCTTATGAAGTGTGTCATGGTGAAGTGAACGTGGTATAGTAAACTAAGCTAAAATATGCGACACTGTCGGAGGTACGTGTTTACCCTATTTACGGCACTGTACTGAGGTTTTCAAGTGCCTTAGAGTATCTTGAACGAACATCGTAGTGGTTGGTGGTAATGCAGCTGCATATGGTGATCAATTACAAATAGTGTATCCTGTGACAGCAAGGATATATATATATATATATATATATATATATATATATATATATATATATATACCTTTCCATGATCGGTTTTTGGGGTACTAGTCCCATCTTCACAATCGCCTGAAGTACAAATCGAATCGATGTTGTATATTCTTTCTCTGAATATTATTTCTCTGAATGGCATCTGGCTGTCTACGAAATGAGAAGTGTACTATACCCACGTCAATAAGACTACATAAAATGGCCCAGCCGTGAGGTGACAATGTATTTGGTGCTGTGGACGAGGCGCTTACGTGTTTGGCATTCGGTTGACAGCAGGCTATGTTGTTTTATTTTAAATAGCTATCTTTGATTAGTTTCCAGAATGGAAAGCGTATATTATTGATTGCTATTAAATACATGAAAATGAACTTCTTAGAAAGTGTGTTCGTGAACTATCATTTTACAGTAACACACTTAAAGAACTAGACAACAGTTGACGAAAAACAAAAGATTTATTTTTTGTATATAAATGAGAAAAAGATTGGTAATGAAAATTCAAAACGGAACAAAAATAAACTCGAACACAAGAGCAAAGAACAAAACTGAACAAATAACTCGAAGAGAACAAAAAACTCGAAACAAACAAGAACTATTGGAACAAATAAATCTTTTCTTCAGTTTCTGGAAGCAGCAACCGAAGCATGGCTGCTGAGATCCTCGGCTGCCCCCTCCTTCACTTCGTTACGAGGTTTTTCATTTTCAGCAGCGTCCACCTAGGCAAACAGCATAGCTATAGTTATGACAAAATCAGTTTTCACCTAGGACTTACATAATAAAATAATAGTAGCAAAGTATATCCAGACACTGTGACGAACAGACAGTTAATACGGAATACCATTCTTGTTATTACGCGTGTAGTGCAAAGAAGAGAAGAAATAAAAAGAAGATTTAACGATATCCATAACAGCTGATAGCTAATAAATGATACACTTTTACATGTCGTCTCCGGTCTGTCACAATTTATAAACTAGTAAGCTGGGGTATTTAGCAAACGATGTTGTGGCAGAGTGAATGCAGCCATAGGCCGCCTTTAGAGGCAATCTATTACAGAGCACCGGACAAAACATAACATGGTGCGTCTAAGTGCTGATAAGAAACGCTTAGTCCTGTTCTCCACAAGAAGGCCAGACCTGAGGGGCAGACAACAAATCAATAACAGACAGATACAGGGGACCAACCACGTCAAATACCTAGGTGTATTATTAGACAACAAATTTATATTCAACTTACACATACAAGTTAAGAAAGAGAAGACGATCAGACTAATTGATGCCCTACATCCCTTGCTAGACAGCGAAAACGTGAAAGTCAATACAAAAATAAGACGTTATAAGGCAGTCACGATAAGGCCAAGATATACAGAAGTTCGTTTCTGGGCACAGTACTCCGGACAAATGTATTCAAGTCATATGAAAGAGATGCTTAAGACACGTTTTCAAATACCTCCGATGGTCTAGAGCCAGAGACCTACATAATGAACTTAATGAAGTCATGATAGGTTAGTTGGTTGAACAAAACAGCATTAAACTGCTTGAGAAAATTGAAAATCTTAGACCAGCCTCACAACATTTGTAATATACGAGCACAGTCAATTGGCAAAGATGGCCTCATGTACGAGTTCCACGAGCAATGATAGAAGATTTCGAGTTGTAGCAGCAGAGTATAATCAAATCCAGGACAGGAACACAACGTCCTGTTAACGTCAGAAAAGCGCTGAAATGATACTAAGATGTCCAGCCTTCAGAGAATACCGTACGGCTGCTAACCGTTAAAAAATATAAAAGAGAAGTAAATTGTTTACAAACAAGTGTCTTCTTCTATCGCACAATGTGCAATGGGATACCGCTGAAGATCTATTAGCAACGGGACTTTAACTAGATACACACTCATACGATTTCTGGAAGGTTATTAATTAAGTTGCCCTTTCTATGTAATTCCTAGCTTGTAAGTCAGTCTGATTTGGGTGTTGTTACTGTTATCGAATTATCTGTTCTGAATTTGTTGATGTTAATCTAAAACGGATAGTTCACCTGCTTGCGAGCAGTCTTGTGACTGGGAATTACCCAACTCGGTGGTTTACTTTTATTCAATGAAGAACTGTGTGTCAGTTACAAGCATCGTTTGATTTCAGCTGTTACGAGTCCTCCGAAATTACCCATTTCCTATTCTTCCCTATTGCACATTTGCTTATTCAGTGCATTTTGCGGTTTCTGGACACCCAACATAACTTAATGTAAATACGGAAATAAGTGATATTGTGCTGGGTGTCAGGGTATGAGGGAATCAGCTGCAATGAAATGATGGAATAGCAAACGAAAAGACAACTCACTGCCTGCCGGCGTATAGTGTAAAGTGCCACTGTATGCAGCTGCCTCACTGGTGAAGCCTGCTACCTGGCTGAGGCGTGCCTCATTCCAGCCAGCGGGACGATCTAAGGTGCTCGTTGGCGTCCTGATTAGGCACTTCCCTCTGATACACGTATTCCTGCTAAAGGGAGCTAATTTGGTCAGTGTGGTGGGGTTTGTTGTGTGGGTACTTCCTACAGCTGAAAGCAAAAGGAAATTTCTCAGGAGATGATTTACTTATGAACAAGAAAATAGGAATGCGGCCGAACAACTTAGTAGCCAGATGAACATGAGTAGCCAGATAAACATCAGTCCTACACGCACATGATGTTAGAATGATAGGCTGCTAGCTTGTACATCATTAGAAGGTGGAAATAAATTAAGTTTCAATAGAAAAACATATTCATTACATGAAAGGAGGAAACAAGTAATTGTGATGCAAGGCAGGAATTCGAGAGCAGGACAATACAAAATATAACAGAGCACCATGAGCTATGGGTAAGTAATTATATAGAAAGGCGCCTAGAAAAATGTGCACAGAAATCAGTTGAATTTGGTTTTTTTTTTTAAGTGAAAGGAATCTATGTATCTTTTAGAAACCTGGTGATACCAGAAGACTTCAGAAGATTATCGAGTGTTTCAAAGGGAGCTTTAGGCAACCGCTGATTCAGAAAGGGAGATGTACTGCAAAAGATGACGAACGGTTGGTTTCGAGAGATGTGATCATGAGAGCTGCATAGGATCAAATGGAGGAAAAGACAACTCATCAGTAAAGAATTTTATTCACGAAAGAAGAAAATACCTAAATACAGGAAATTAATCCAGCAGATGTGAATACACAGGTTTAAAAATAATGGAGAAGAAACTCTAAACTTGACTGGGGGAATAATAGACGCCCCACACAGGAAAATGTAAGAAAACTTTGGAGAAAATCACATAGATGAATACCTATGGGTCAGATTGCAAGACAGTATGAAGCAAGAAAGGAAAGACTGAAACTGGGATACAGCCTACGGACAGGTTCAACAAAGAGTACCAGCTTGAAGTAATTATTATCGAAAGGAAAGAGGAATTAGACGAGGGTATGAAGGAACACATTATACTCTGAAAGGAATTTCACAGACCACTGAAAGACATATGTCGAAGAAGGACACCTAGAGTAGACAAAACTTCTTTACTGTTATTGGGATCATTGTGAGAAGCAAGAAAAAAAAGAGTTCACCAGACTTGTAACACGAGCAAGGTTGGATACATACTCTCAGTCTTCAAAAATATGTAATGATCCCACTTCGAAAGTGGAAAATTCCAAAGGAGTGTGAATGTTAATGGAATGGTTGGAAACACGAAATTATGATTAGACTGGCAAAAGATGAGTTTAGGTTCGAGAGGGATGTAGAGATGCACGAACCATTACTGACTCATTCTACAACTTGGGAGATACACTGAAGCAAAGCAAACGGACGTTCATACCTGCTGCATTTCTGAAGGTAACATGGATGAAATGAGAGTCACGAATTAGACAGGATTTTAGCCTATTCCACTTGTTATTCAGTGTGGACATTCAGCAGGCAATACGGAAAGGAAACCGAAACTTGGAATGAATATTTTAGTTCTGGAAGCAAAAAAAAAAAAAAAACTTTTGTTTAGTCGATAACAATGCAATTATATCAGAGACGGTACTTTACTTGAATTATCAGCTGAAAGAAATGGGTAACCTATTGAAAATATGTTGTTAGCTGAATGTTAAAAAAGCGAAAGTAAGGTAGTAAAATGCAGTAGAATAAAATCGAAATTGTGAGCTACGGAGGGAAATGGATTAGGAAATGACATTGAAAGTATCAAAAGAGTTTTGCTACTTGGGTGCAAAAATATCAGATGGATGCTGAAGTGCAGAAGATGTAAAACTGAGAACGCCAATAGCAAAATTCAATGTCACTTGGTCTTTTCTGAAGGTATTTGTCTGCAGTCTAGCCTTGTACATGAATGAAACGTGAACTGTAAGCAGTTCAGGGCAGAAAAGAGCAGATGGTTTTGAAGGGAAGTGTTCCAGGAGAGCGCTGAAGACGAAGTCGACCTAGGGCGTGGCTTACATGGGGCAACTCAATCGAGCTGGGGAGAAAAATATTTTTATGACAGAATGTGAATAAAAGGTGGAATCTGTTGATAGAATGCATCATGAAGCCTTAGGGGGTTATCAAGTTGGTGAAAAAGGACTGAGGGAGTGTGTGTGATCGTGGAACGTGGGATGTTTGTAAAATTCTGCTGATAGATGAAGACTTGAACATGTAAAGTGGACTCACATGAATGACGCTTGCCATAGTTATGAAGAAACCAAGAGGCTCTCACTCGATGGACTACTGTGGCGAGCTGCATAATGCCATTCTTCAGACCGGAGACAACAAGAGCAACGGTTGTGCCTCGGGTTGATATTCTAATAGTTGCCTGTTCCGTGCGTACCAAGCGTTATAGCTGTACTGATGCTGTTCACAGCAAAATAGTGGATGAGGCTAAACAGACGGATCCTTACACGAAAAATATTCTGTCATGGTATATTCTGGTAGCAGTGGCGACTGAACTTACGTAAGATAGGAGGTATCCTTGTACCTTCACATGCAGTAGCTTTATTAATCTTCTGACATTCAACACACTTCATCATACCATTCTCCTTTAAACTCGTCGTTGTTAATTCTTATTGTCATATCAGATGATAAAACGTTCACCGTTATTTTGTGTGTTAGGTTATCCGCATTCAGACGGTCCTATGCTACTGCGGTCAATGTTTACATTACTGTCCAGCACGTTGGTGATTTCCTCTGTTCTTTCCAGCAATTAGCTAATGATGCAATCTCGTTGAAGCAAGAGGTACTTGAGATCACTTGAAACTAATAGAACAGTTCATCACTGAAGGAGTCGACTTCGGCGAAGTCTAACATCTCCGGAAGAAACAAGCCAGATAGAGACGATATTCCAAAGAAAACTACAACGTTGAGAAGTTGTGAGTTGGCTAAGACACAGTACTGGAAATCAGTACGCGCCCTTTTAAATATTCACCGACTATCCAGATTTAGATTGTTCACATTTCCATAAATTACCTAAAACATCGATCGTCATAGATGCGTTGAAAGTGAGTCAATCGATTTGAGTATTCGTCATTTCCCAATCAGAAATCACGCTACGTAAATAACGTCTTTGTCGCGAAATAAAAGGTAACTGCTTATCTTACACCACTACCTCGAACCTGCCGTGTAGACGGAAGGATGTGACTCCAGCCAGCAGTGACATACTGTGACTTGTGACTCGCAAGAACTATGGTCTACAACTGGCACGACTCAAGTCTTTGCAGGGTGCCATGTAACCATACCGAACCCGAGACAATTTTGCAGTGGAAGCTTATAATCTATAGTGATACCATCGCGTTAGACCTTGGATTCAGTTTAGTGTCTAGTAATTGAAGGACGTGAGTACACTCTAAATAACCAAGTGATGTACATATATAGACTAACAAATTACTACAGTTTCAGTTAAACTGAATTATTTATGTAAGAGAAAGGGCTTCACAAATTGAGGGAGTCAACAATGCGCTGTTCCTCCTCTGGGCTTTATACCACCAGTTTTTTGACGTGGCACAGATTATTGCAGTTACTGGATGTGCTCCCGGCATCGTGGCATATTCTGCCAATAGGAGTGCTTACTGCATCAAAAGCTCGAACTGTACGGAGGACAACACGCATAACACTACGAACGTTCTGAATTGGGAAGAGATCCGACGAACTTGACGGCCATGGTAGAATCTGCCAAGCATGAAGGGAGGCAGTATAAACTCTCGTCTTGCTGAAATATAAGCCCTGGATAGCAACAAAGCGTTGCGTGGAATATCGTCGACGTACAGCTGTGCTGTAAAGGAGCCGCGAATGGAATCCAAGTGGTTCCAGTTGTGAAAAAGAATAGCGCCCCAGACTGTCACTCCTGGCTGTCAGACCGTACGGAGGGCGGCAGCCAGGGGCTTCCTGAGACGCGTCTTCTTTGGTGACCGGTGCTCAACTCGAAGAGAGCTTCTTCGCTGAAGACAATTCTACTCGTGTCAAAGAGATACATCGCTGAAAACGCATATATACGCCCCAGACATCGGTAAGATACCAATTTGAATGTCGGCCGACGTATGGACCGACAACCAGAAATAATGCTTAGTGCGCCTTATCCTTTCATAGAAGGACTCGGTTGATTGTCATCCGTGGCAATCTTACAGCACTGCGGTGCGTCGAAGGTATTCTGCACCCCGTTTTATTGCCCTTTATGACAAACCGTCCTCGGATTAAATTTCAGCAAGATAATGCTTTTCCGCACAGGGCGAGATTTTCTGCTGATTGTCTTCGTTCTTGCCGAACCTTAACCTCACCAGCAAAGTCGCCGGATCTCTTTCCAATTGAAAACGTCTGCAGCATTGTGGAAAGGAACCTGCAACCAACTGAGGATTTTGACTATCTAACGCGCCAGTTGGATAGAATGTGGCACGATATCTCAGGAGGACATCAGACAATCATGTCAATCAATGCCAAGGCCACCAACTGCTTGGAGAAGGTCCACAGGCGTACCAACGCGTTTCTGACTTGCTCAGTTTGTTAAGATCATCCAATTTTTTTGAACGCATAATCATTTGTTTGTCTGTACCTGTACACCTGAACATCACGTTTACCGGTATCCTTCCCATTCTGATAATTCGTTTGTGGTGCGTCGTTCTTTTGTCTTAGAGTGTAATATAGGATTGTAATATAGTAAATCTCTCGTTTAGTCCTTCATGTAAACGAGACAGTCGACTACATTTTATAGTCGTGACAGGTAACCGGATTGTGAGAGGTTCGCGAAAATTATCTTCCGACAGGGTGGCTGTTTCTGCAATACAGACAGTCTGAGATGTATTTGTCTTTTCGTCGCTCCAAACTGAGTGGCCATTTATTCCTGCTAGCTCTTCATTGTACTAATAACACTAACTTACCTCAGAGGGATCTTCCTTCGGCAGATCAACGAATTCCACCTCTGCTTTCTTGCAAATAGTCTCGGCGTTCACAGTCAGTATACAGGCGTCGTTCTCGAGCGGTGGAATATCTTCTAGCAGATTGGTCACGTCGAAACGCCCAATGACGTGGACCTGTGGGTGGTTTGACTTCATCATCACTGACTCAGCTGTAAAGGCAAGCTTCTAACCTACAGGGAACCTTAGATACTGACTTAACTTTCTGAAATGGGTTATACGAGATCTCTATGTGTAGGTTGTAATAAAGATGAAGAACAGTGCTACAGATATCTGTTAAAAAGTAAGAAAGAGGTAGAGAACTATGAGGTACAGGAATTTAATGGAGGGGGAACATTTTTATGGGGCAGACTGATCAGGAAGGCTAACGTGAATATTCGTAAGGCAAGGAGGAATAGTTAATCGGGCACTTGAAAGTAAGAATTGTTAAGAGATGGTTAGGTTCGAACATAAGAAGCAGGTTATTGCCCATGCAGTGCTTCGTGCACACCATGATACAAAGTGATCACGCAGATGAATGAAACTTTCTAAAAGAATGATGATCTAAAAACATCAGACATTGTCTATCGTCTATATGGCATGTAATGTTTTTGATGGTTTTTGTTTACTTCTTACAATAGGACACATAAAGACGTACAGCAACTACGTAGCAAAACATACACTCAACTCTAAACAAGGGAGCTTGCTAAAGAAAATGTCGATATATATGTTTTTTATTACTACTCTGAATCATGTAGTAAAGTTAAGTAATACATCCAATTATCGTAATATCGTTTGGAATTAAATGCAGTATATTTGTCAGTTGTCCAGATAGTTAATTTCATTTACAATAAAAGTGTTTAGTCAAGTATAAAACGTTCATACGCCTTTCACATTCATGTGTCATATACCAGAACTTGTATAATTGCTCTGAAGTTGTTAAAGCTTTATGTTTTAATTCTCTCCAATAACGTTACATCCGCTTCTCCCCAACAGATGTTGTTTTTTTACTTAACTGATGTCTGTTATACGTATGATTTCATATTTTTAACCTCCAATAAATAGAATTACTTCCTAATGAATTACTAGTATTCTTCTTGTTGAGTAATATATTTCTCATCAATGATTTCTGTGACGTTACGTATCACACATTTGTATTCATGCAGTGGTAACACTTTTATATCTAGAATTGTTACTGTGTTATCACGTGGAACTATTTTACACGCATTTGTGTACGTCACTCTCTTCGGTCAAATCATCCCAGCTAATAAGTGCGAGGAGCGTTTTTAGCCGTACAGAATCTGTCCCAGATCGAGTCATTCAATAAAGTAATCGACTTCCTTAGGATTTCAGATAACCAGTGCAACACCATCAACGACACAGTAGTAAATTTCAGAAAGATATTATCCGACGTATCCCTAACAGCACAGCTGTGGCGAGGCAACATAACATGTAGAAAGTACGTGCAGCGGCAGCCGCAATTACGGGAGTATGCTGATTGAGACGTAACGTACCATGGTTGACGAGGTCATTAGAAAACTTTGTCTAGGTATGGGAAAGGATGATGGGTGAAAGAGCATGTGTTCTTTTCGATTGGATGCATCTCGACTATGTTTTATAACAGGACCAGCGAAACCCGTAACACAGTTTGCACAAATTTCCATTTCCTACTAAATTATTCGTATACTCTGATTATGTACCTGAAGTAAAAAGTTGTCAGAGGTAATCCTCTTTTGTGACTAAGAAGCGCAGTCTTTTGGTAAATACTACTATGTAAGTCGTTTTTCGCGATTCATTGTCTTCGGATTACATGGTTATGACGTTTGAAGTGGGACACACTTGCAGATAGACGACGAGCTAAAGGGAAGGGGCTGTTCACTAAATTCCAAAAATACTATCTTCGTCGAGGATGTAGAGCATATATTATTACCACCAGCTTACAAATTCAGCAATGATCATCATTCAAAGATAAGGGAAATTAAAGCTCGTACTAAGCTGTTGAGACAGTTGTTTTTCTCTCGCGCGATCCACGAGTGGAACACAGGGGGTGGTTAAATATGGCTTTGGCGCGAATAGTGCCCTACGCCACACACCGCTTGGTGGCCAGCGGAGTTATATGTAGATGTAAATGTAGAGGTAGAGTTTGCCCCTAAGATGTTGCTCAGCCTGCGACAGAAGGTGATCCAAAACGTTGTTACAGCCTTATTTTAAATAATTTAGCCTCGAAAGCAGCCTACTGTTGCTAGTACCAATCAAAATTCTTGCCTCATTTCTTTTTATGAATTTCTGTCCAATAAAGACGTCATAATATTATAGTAATTACGTATAATTTCGGTATTGACAATGATTGATAGCGGTGTGGACCTGCAGATGGGATGGCATCTGTTTCAGTTCTCGTCCTAAGTCTGTCAGAAGCTGTACCGAAAATGCCTGGGCAACCCTTCATCGCCCTTTCCTTACGGCTTGTGCCATTGATTCCATGTGGTCACTGCCAACTGCTCGTAGGCTCTTACAATTTTTATACTCTTACAGTCTACTTATGCAAATAGTATTCATCAAGAACTTAATTACAAGATCACGTGTGCGTCAGCATTAGAACAACCGTTGGCAGTATCACAATAGGGCAAATCAGACGCCACGAAAGTTTAGCTGGAGCAATTAGGTGTGAGCTATGTTAGAAGGTAGATAAAAGAGTCCCAGTAGAGCGCCTTTTCGGATGGTATAGAATATTCCATAAGTTCATTCGGAATCTTTATGTCGTCACATTTATCCTGTTGAACTTTTACAAGGGAGTCAACCATTGTACCCGTTACCACGCATACTGATTTGGTGTAATAGTCATTCGGTTTTATCGTCTGTCTTAGGTGGCATGTTCACCATCTAGTCGGCTACAATCATTGACATTTTGTGATTCTTTCTGTCTTCTGTATTTATCCCCTACTGCCACACAACATGTTAATTTATGGCGTTCATAGTCATTTATTTCCAGCTCTTGGTTTCACATCCCCTGACATGTGGATGTCGGATTCGAGACATCAGTTCAACTAACAGGTTTGCCTAATGTCACACAATTACAGAACTGCATCGCAGCTTTTCCCTTTACTACTGATACGTCTTCGCAATTATACCTCTGTTTAGTGTGTGTTGATGACACAAGTTGGGCAACGGCGGTCTACATTTACAGAACAGTGAGGCATGTAGCCGACCTCGTGTGTTCCTCCCACAAAATGGCTGAGGACGCACTGCACTGGGAGCCACAGGCCAACTTAAGCTTAGTCGCAAGCATCAGAACAGTCCAGCTTTGATGCGGTCGTATGTTTCAGTAAAGAATTGTATCTTTCTTTAAGACACAAGGTATACAAAGTTTTATTTCCGCATGAAATTGCAACGTTGTGAGTTGGTTAAGACAAAGTCTTGAAATCAGTATGCGCTATGATAATTTCACTTTTTCCCTGATTCAACTACTCCACGTTAACATAAATCGCTAGACACTATCCTCGTCGTAGTTGCGTTAATAATGAGGCAACCGGTTTCAGTCTCCCGCGGCCCACAACTCGAAATCGCACTGCGTGTATAACGCCTTCGTCGCAAACTGGAAGTCAGCTTCTAATCTTACACGTTTGCCTCGAACTTACGACACCGATGGACAGATGAGAGTCTGGCCAACAGTAGAGCTCGACCAGCTGCGACTATCCAAGGCTGTCGTCTATAATTGGTGCACCTCAACTCCTTTTAGACCGACATGTCACGCTAGTGGCACTCCGAAGTCATGGCAATTTTACATCTGAAGCTTACTGCAACTCAGCAAAATTAAGTTGTATCTGAAGTATACTTTAACGTCTTCTAATCAATGGAAGTTAGTATTTCTGGATTGTAATAAAAGGTAAACGTGACTCGCGAATGCATTTTGCTGTCATGAAGGCATGTCTGGAGCGTGAGAGATTCGAAATAAATAAATAAATTTCGCAGAGTGGATGATTCTGCAATGCATGCAGTCAGAGGTGTAACTGGCTTTTTTCCGCTGTCAAACTGTCGGGTCATTTCTTCCTACTAACAATTCATGGTAGTAATGCTACTGACTAACCTCAGTACGGCCCTCCTGCGAAGCATCGAACAACTCAGTCTCTGGTTTCTGCGGTAAAATTTCAGGTTGAGCACTCCGATCGCAAGTGTCGCTCTCAAAACGTGGAATCTCTCCAGCCATCTCTTCCTCTCCAAAGTCCCAAGTAAAACCAACCTGTGGGAGGTTTGAGTTTATCACCACTGATTCATCTAGAATAGCATGTGTTTAAAGGACAGAAAAGTTAAGACGTCTTTCTCAGCATTCTTAAATGGATTACATATTAAGTAACTAAGCCTTCACTGCAGACAGTAATGAACGTGAAATACGGTGTATTTAATGTATGTTAAAATTGTGAAGATATGGGCAGGTTAGAAAAAAAGAAGCAGCCCATTGCATATACAGTGGGATAGGGCGTGTCATGATATAAAATGATTAGGCCATACAAAAGAGTGACACCAAGCAAGACTATGATGATACAAAAAACATGACACATCCTTTTTTAGCCGTATGATATGTGACGTCTTCGATAGTTTTCGGTTACTACTTGCAATCTTACAGCAACTACGCCGGTAGATTTAAAAACGGAAGATTACTAACGAAAATATAAGTATATTTTGATATTGCTACGCTGTATCTTCCGCCAGGACGAAATATTACGCCTGATTAACAATACATCATGTAGAGTTATTTCCTCTATCTTTGTCAATATCTTGATATATTGTTTTTTACAATAAAAGTAATTAGTAACAGATTTTAAATTCATACTCCTTTCACACTGTTTTGCTATATTATAAGAAAATGTATGATTCCTCCTAACATATAAATACGGTATTGTTTGTTTAATTTACACCAATTATACTAGAGCCACGTCTCCCTGTGTATATTGTTCTTCATCTTCCGTCTTCTTCAGTTTCATGGCCTAGCATCCCTTTCCACATTTATATCCTTGCATGCAACCTTAGTTTTACCTTAGGGTGTTGTAACAAGTTGAGGATAATATTATTGGTCTGTAATAGAGTGAATGTCTCTCATTGCTCTTCTTGTAAATCTGAGTGTCAGCTGCGGTCTCTCATGCTCTGAAAGCACGTATGGAGCTTGAGCGATTCCCAATAATACACTGAAGCACCAAAGAAAGTGCTATAGGAAATACAGAGATATATAAACAGGCAGAATACACCGCTGGAGTCCGCAAAGCCTGTATAAGACAATAACTGTCTGGCGCTGTTGTTAGATCGGCTAGTGCCGCTACAACGGCAGGTTATCAAGATTTAACTTAGTTTGAATGTGGTGTTGTAGTCGGTAAACGAGTGATGGGACACGGCATTTCCGAAGTGGCGATGAAGTGGGGATTTTCTCGTACGATCATTTCATGAGTGCACCGTGAATATCAGGATTCCGGTAAAACATCAAATCCCAGACATGGATGTGGCCGGGAAAACATCCTGCAAGAACGAGAACAACAACGACTGAAGAGAGTCGTCCAACGTGACAGAAGAGCAACCTCTCCGCAAATTACTGAAGATTTCAATGCTGAGCCATCAACAAGTGTCAGAGTGCGAACGGTTCAACGAAACTTCGTCGATATGGGCTTTCGAATCGGAAAGCCCACTTGCATATCCTTGATGACTGCAGTACACAAAGCTTTAAGCATCGCCTGGGCGCGTCAACACCGACATTGGACTGTTGACGAGTGGAAACATGTTTCCTGGAAGGACGAGTCTCTATATTTAAATTGTATCGGGCGGATGGACGTGTACGGTTATGGTGACAACCTCATGAATCCATGGACCCTGCATGTCAGCAGGGGACTGGTGGAGGCTCAGTAATGGTGTGAGGCGTGTGCAGCTGGAGACAGACATGATCATTATTGAGACTTGCAATTTCTTGTTCAGAAGAGATCTCCATCCCCTCGAACTCTTACGGATTTATATACAGGCCTGCAGGATTCATGCTGTCAGTTCCCTCCAACACTACTTCAGTCGTTAGTCGAGTGCGTGCCACGTCATGTTGCGGTACTCTGGGTGCTTTGCAGGAGCACTACATGATACAGGGTATGTGTACCAGTTTCTTTGGCTCTTCAGTGTATTACCTGGCAGTTGAGTATTCCGCAGTGCATACCATCTGAGATACCATCTGTACATTCTTTCCTCACACCCTGTCTGGCCGTTCCCTACTGCTTCTTTATCATGGTAGTAATAATATTGACTTACGTCAATGGGATCCTCCTGTTTCTTCTCTCGCCTCTTCCGGCGGTCGCGAGGTTCTACAGGAAGGTTGCAGTTGTGGGCAACAGATGGAGGAATTTCTTCGGCCACATTTATCACCTTGAAGCGCCCAAATATACGAACCTGCGGGAGTTTTGTTTTTACCATCACTAATTTAGGCAATACATGTATACAGCAGATATAAAGGTTTAGATATCTGAATTGTAATAATTAAACAGACTATATATTCAATAAGTGGCCCGTAATTGCAGTTTTAAGGAATTTTAGTACGGTGCTATTGATATGTGCTGTAAGGTAAGATATCGAATAAGGTAGAGAGCTAAAAGGTACTAGAGTGAAAAGACAAAGAAAGATATTTATGGAGCACACTTAGTTACTTACCTGTAGTTTGTTGCTACTAGTGCTAAGGCATCAACAAACAGTTAACTTATGACACAACATCAAATAAATTTGAAGTGCCAGTACACAATTAAATACGTAGGGAATTGCAAGTGAGAGTGTTTACTAACGAAAATGTAAATTTATGTTTATAATTTTCTTTGTTATCACACTAATTTCTCTTAGCTTATTCTTCCCATCGTCATTTTAATTTAAGTTTTCTCTTTCTTCACACCGCCTAATCAACCTCGAATTCCGATTCTGGAACATTACAGGGGGTCTCTACGGGAGCACTGTTATCTTTTGTTTAAGAATCCCCGCCCTCTAATACCCTCTCTAACACCTCTATGGTCTCTGTTCCGGTTATTTATTTTCTTATCAACTATTCTTAAAGTTTCTAAACTTCCTCCTGCATCGGCTCTAGGTAAGTGTCATATGGACTGGAACTGAAACACACGTTATATCGTTCTGCCATTGTGTGCATTTTTATGCGGTGGATTCGTACTACTTCCTCAAATTACTGCACTCAAATTAAAGTCATCTTTCGTCTTCCTTTTAAACTGAAGGCATACGCTTTTACCAGTTTATGGAAGTGCTTAGTTTTATGCAAGGATATCCAAACTAACGCTCCCTATGGCCGTAACCTGTCTACTGGAGACTGAGGTAGCACGTCGAAAGCTTTTGCCAGTTTTGGTGCACTAAGTCACTGTTAACCTTCGTTTTTCATTTCGTGAAGGTGGAGCGTCGAAGAACACTATTGCGTATGAAACGAGTGATATATTCCGAACCCCCAGAAGTTTTACAGAGGAAGCTTAGTGCACGAGTACTACTGCTGCTTTTCACCTTAGATTTACCTTAGGTTCTTGTAACCAGTGCAAGATACTATTACTGGATTGTAATAAAATGCAATTCTTATTTAGTCCTTCATGTACAAATGAAAGAGTTATCCGGCAGAGTAACAGATTCTGCAAAGCATACAGTTTGCTACTTTATTTGGTCATTCTTCTCTCTCGTACTTTCTTACCCTTTCTTCGAGTTCACTTCACATGGTTGTATTGAAATTGACTTACCTCTGCATAGCCGTCCTTTAGCGTACAGTCCACACTGTTATCTCCATACTTGATGCGACTAGCTGATTCTGGAGTCCATTGGCAGGGAAATATCTCAAAGACAGAAGGCACTTGTGACACCCTCCTCTTTTTCAAGCGGCCATAAACCTGGAAGAGTGGGTTGCATATTTTTCTAACAGATGCGAACATTCTAAACTCTTGACTTACAATACTGAAACAGATTTTATACAACATATTCAGTCCATAACCGTATCGTTTAAGAGATGTGAAGTACGGTGCTACAGATGGCGGTTATAAATTAAGACATCAAATAAGGCAGAGAACGAAGAGCTACAAGAATGAAAACGCGAGGTAAGATTTTAACGGAAAACACTAGACAAAACTGTGGCACGGTAATATGGCTACTGCTAAGGCATCCTGTAATAGTTAAACTGTCGCTTGAAAGGAGAAAAATTGTATGTACAATGAAGGTTTAGAATATGTGAAGCAAATGTGGATAGATATATTCAGTAAACACGTAGTGAAATATGAAGGCCGGAATATGCCGGAATGAAACTCGAGTACAAGAACTTTGCCTTTCTGTGAAGTTTGGAAGTCGTTAAATGAGGCGCTGGTGAAAGTACACTTGTGAGGACAGGTCGTGTGTCGTTCTTGGTTAGTATAGTCGATGGAGTCCGTGCCCGCAAAAGGCAAATTCATTCTGCTGCCATCGTCCCACTGTGATCTCTATACTACTGACGAATGACATGTCATCTGAAGACTCGGAACATAAACATTGCAAGCCACTCTAGGTTTCAGAAAGTCTGCTACATTGAATATCACTTAAGTAACACACATCTGCGTACACTAAACGAATATCCTTATTGATGGCGTCATGAAAATAATGCTATGTCATATATCTCTGGTTAAGGTCATGATGTCAGACATTCCTCACCGATGCTTGCTGAGAAGAGCATTGACAACGTAAATAATTGTAGACGTATTACAATCTACTGTGCACCTATTTTAATACCGCGTGGTCTGCGGTGGTGTGACATGTCTGGGTTACATCTACTAACGGAAATGAACTTATCCATTAAAATATATAAAGTTTTCCTAAATGTTTGAACCATTCATCAATTGCTACTCCTGAATATTCTCAAAAGGAACGATGTTTAATCCTACCAGGCATGTTTTTACGGTTTGACCCACAAATCTGTAACAATATCGACTGAATGTAATTTTCGGTTGCCTTCATGCGTACTTCACTTTACTATTTATCAAAGACAGGATGCTGCTGTCCGCAGCGTTGCGACTGATTGCCACATTATGTATAGAAGTTGCCTCCTAGTAGGAAGAACGTAAGTACGCGGTCTTCTTTTCTCAAACCGTTAATGACTGCATGCTTGACTGAAGGAAATTGTAATTTAATATACAGACATCGTATAAACTCAGACTGTGTGATGGTTGTAATAATTAGTCTCTCCCTCCACATGCACAACAAAATGCGAACATAGAAAATACGGGCAATATGTGACATATGGAAGTTTTGGTCGGTCCGGGATGCGTACGTGTATAGCCGAAATGTTTTCTTCAGTTCAGTTTACTAGCTTAATTCCAACCATTAGTGTTGTTACCGTTGTCACCAGTTATTACGAGTCCTTTTGTAAGCAGGTATAGCTATTACGCTGATCCGAAGATCATAGGAAAGTGAGCGGCTAGTGTTATGGGGGTGATGGATACGAATACGTGTGGCTGCAATTGGGTTACGTGGCTCGATCCACACTTATTTCACTGTCGCTGAAAATGCACTTATAAAACGGTGGGGTGAGTGTGCACTGTAGGAGGAGCTGTCGTTTGGTGATGGCTAAACTCTCTCAACTACTCGTCATAAACAAGCCGAGTCCAGAAGCAGATACAGTGAGATTCTGTATGGTGCTGTATCAGTGACTATATTAACTGTAATGTAACTGGGCGTTGGCTTCATTGTGGAATTTTTCATACACTTTAGACTTGCTCAGTGCTTACCTTCTCCATGTCCACATTTCTGTAATCATAGACTTCCGTCGAACGTGCTTTCTTTGATTTCTGCCCCAAATCACGTGTCTTCTTCCTGCAGGGAAGACACATACAGCACAAAATGCTGTAAAGCACCTGCGAAGACAAAAGAACATTAGAACACGTGTGATTCAGAGTTTATGTATTCAGACAGCAAAATGACACCGTCTCGTACTCTTGCTGCAGAGCAGTCAGTAAGTTACGAATTTTTTGTGGACTACCTTTCACATGGACTTGACCCTTTCCTCAATTTGTTTGAAAAATACCCTAAAACTACAAAAAATCACATGAAGAGTGCCGGAAACTCACAGACTATCCCCCTGCCTCCTCTATCCCAGGAAAGAACGACATGTCACGAAGCAGGCACGCAAGTAAGCTTCACGACGTTCACGAAGAATGGCAGCCACTATCAGTACACGCGTAACACCAGCAGTATCACATTAACAACCGAGGTACTCTTCCCCACCAAAGTAGAGGTACACATGAGAGATTTAAGAAATGGAATTGTATGTGCTATCACCTATCACGGTTTTCGGGATCGTTCAGTGGAGCGTTTGGTCAGCCAAAGAAAATGAAGAAAGTCTTCCGAGAGATTTCATACCCAATTATATCTGCAGCTTGCGTTTCCGAAACCTTTTTGGCACAAGACAGACGTATCATTTCTAGAGAGTTCTGTATTATCAGGTCGAGCAGACCAGAGTGGAAAGACGGTGTCGCCGGCCGCAATGACCGAGCGGTTCTAGGCGCTACAGTCTGGAACCGCGCGACCGCTACGGTCGCAGGTTCGAATCCTGCCTCGGGCGTGGATGTTTGTGATGTCCTTAGGTTAGTTCGGTTTAAGTAGTTCTAAGTTCTGCGGTACTGATGACCTCAGCAGTTAAGTCCCGTAGTGCTCAGAGCCATTTAAACCAAAGGCGGTGTCCCTGTCCTGCTGTGGGAAGAAGACACTTTTTCGGAACGATAGATCAGTTCCCCTAATATAAGACTGTAGATATCAGTAGCGCAGATATAATTACGTTTCGTATTATTCACCCTGTTATCGGTACGTTTCTCCCTGTAAAGCAATGTAAGCGAAGTGGAGTGGAATGCACTGTTGAACAACCTCTGGTGATCTCAACGCTTACATCGCAAGATAGGTAAATTCGTTCCGGAGAAAATGAATCCTATCGGAGCACAAAATTCGAATATTCTCCTGTTTTAAATGACTCTGACTAAAGCATGGTCTACAAGCCGCCTCATTCTAGTTCCCTCAGCACCTTTAAAATTTTCCCAAATGTTTTTGTACGCGAACATATCGCACTCTCTTTAACACGCAACTCATCTCTCATTCCGACAAACTCCCCTAACTATATCTCACACCCCAACTACTACTGTATCCCCTCACTGTCATTGTCTCCCTCTTGCTCTCTCTTACTGCTACTATTTCACTCACCCACTCAAACTGCGGCTGTCTTCTCGCTGTCACTCTCTCTCACTCGTCCTCGATGTCACTGTCGTAGACGCTGTCTCTCTTTATCACTGGCGTTCACTCACTTCCAACTGCACCTTCCCTTTACTCCTGTTTGTCTGGCACAGTCTCCTTCACTCTTTTCCTAGCACTGTCAACTACGATACTATGCCACTGTTTCACTCTCTTTCTCTCAGATTACTAATGCCTCCTCCGATCTTTCTATGCCACAGCCACCTTTTACTACCTTCCAGTATATCTGTGTCTTTTCCAATGCCGCTTTAACATTTTCTCTCTCCATAAAAATGCGCGCGAATCTGCCTGCATACCAAAATTGTTGGGAAATTTTTTAAAGGTGCTGGGGAAACCAAGATGAGGCAGCTGGTACTCCACTTTTCTGTCAGACTCTTTTGAACAACAGCGTGTTCGCCGTTTTAGTGCTCCTGTAGGAGCATTTTTCCGCTACTTCCCCACTTTTGCCACCCACAGTAGGGAATACCACTCATATGGATAGAACTTTATGGTTCAGTAAAATTTTGATACATTACTTATATGAAACTCAAATATTGCGCGACTAATTTTACACCTCACAGAGTATTTAACGCGCACAAAACTTTCCCTGTGCTTCAGTACTACAACGTTGGCTTCCCAGAACTCTTCTGATGTTAGTGAAGACACTTTACAACTTGTTCATCGGTGCTATGCCACTTCATAAACTACGTTTTCGGCTCACAACGTATTACGCATCTTCGTTACACGCTAACACCCCTGTGATATCATGGAATACGGAATCTTCACAAATGATTGCATAGCGTTGACTAAGACGTAAATAATATAAGATCTCCATATCTTGAAAAGACAACCTGCAATGCTGGAAGACAGATGCTACAACTAATAGGTTGTAAAAATAAAAAACAAGGTCAGGAACATCAGAAACAAATAATTATTGTGAAACGTTGAATAGTGTCATTATACTGTCCGATGTGTTCAATACAGTATGAAAACTCAGAAATCGAAAATGGAGCCCGGACCAAATGTTTGTCTCACGATTGCAGTGCCGTTATTCCACCAGTAGCCATAGAATCTGGCCATATCCTGTGATCACCTTTTCAGCTAAAAGAGCTGAAGAAAATGCTGCAGTCCTCGACGATCTCTGTCCTTTGAGTGAATCATGTCCACTATCCTTCGCTGTGTAATTCGCCAAATAGTGCATTGACAAAGTTTCTACGAACTTTCAACGGTATTTGGATGACACACTTCTCCTCACTGAACAGTTCAAATAATTATTCCAGCTCCGTGACCTAAAGCAATGGCCGGAAGTAGAACGTCGTCTTGAGCCAGAACGACCCTTGGATAGTTTATTAAGACCCACTCAGAGTGGTAGCTGCGATAGAAGTATTTGCTTTCAGAAAACCAGGTGGGGTTTCCGGAGGGTAACGGAAACTATGCGTTCTTCGTATTATACATTTTGAAATTTTTCGTTCAACTCTAGGCAACAGTTTTGCATTAGCGTTTATCGACATAAAGGTGCGCACGACAATGTTTAAATTTCACTTCTACTACAAAAATTAAGCGATATGTGTATGCCAGAGACGTTTTTGTTTGGCATTCAAACCTTCCTAAAATACAGTGCTCTGACTGCAGAACAAATTGCTATTACAACCTAGAGAGGACTGCCTCAGTGCTCCATGCCCAGCCCTTATATGTTTTAAACGTACACACGAGATACGGACCACGTACAACATCTTTTCACCCGGCATTGAAACTATCCGGGTTGCAAATGATTCATACCTTTCTCCTATACACCACGATCTTGAAGCCTAGTCAGCGTCTTGAATCCTGTACAGCTTGATCTTGAATATCTTTGCACGGCTTTAGACAGAGTCGTTTACGCATTAACACGCTGTTACAATGTCAACAACCTAACAATTTCAACTCAGAAATGTTCCATAGTTCCCTTTAACCGGAGATGGTTGCGACGGTGAAATTCATCCATTTTATTTCATAGTGTCTCCCTCCCATAGGCAACTGAAGCCTGTGGTGTTTGGAACGCGCTTCAGATGGGATGATCACATATTTCTTGTAATCAGGAAACAGCATTAACATTACGATATCTGTAGATGTAACTTGGTAGGGTGTGGAGCCCACCATTCTCTTGAACATATCCTAGGGCCTCCTCCGCTCAGTCATCGATTATGGATACCAAAGGTGCACCTCATAAACTTGACGCAGTACATTTCGGTTGCCAGCGATTTTGCCTTGGAACAATGCGATCAACTTCGACAAATACATTACCAGTAGAGACGCTTGAATCTCCGCCGTATAAGCTACTATTTCGCCTCACACTCCGTTACACGTGCATATCTTACTTGTTCAAGTAGGGTAACTTTCGACCTTCGTCTCACGGAAACGGGCTCGGTATTGTAGGAGTATATTGTAGGAAATCCAGTCATATGCTATTAAACTCCGTCTTGGAGACCGCGGCTCGGTTTTGGTGCAAAGAATACATGATAAACAATTTTGGGTGGTTTTCTGACAACCGCCCATAAATTAATGATGCCTCCAGAAGCCTCTTAAGACACACCATACACCATATCAAACGCAAAAGGCAGCAAACGATTGCGTCCGTTTGCCACAGCAAGAGATAGTGTGAAATATTCATATTTTGAGCCTGCGCTGTAGCACAGTGACACTAAGACGATGCACCTGTTGGGTATACAATATAAAAGAACATAGCACTTAACGAACAAATCTGTTCGTCAACTGCCATGTTCTTCTATATTGATCCCAACTTCGCCGGCCGTGGTGGCCGAGTGGTTCTAGGCGCTTCAGTCTGGAACCGCGCGAACGCTACCGTCGCAGGTTCGAATCCTGCCTCGGGCATGGATGTGTATGATGTCTTTAAGTTAGTTAGGTTTAAGTAGTTCTAAGTTCTAGGGGACTGATGACCTCATATGTTTAGTCCCGTAGTGCTCAGAGCCATTTGATCCCAACTTGTAATATTTGCTATTATCACATGGGTCTTCAAGACTTTAATATTTGCACTGAAGGTGGTCACTCAGTGACTAAAATCGATTTTCTGTAATAAATGCTTTCACACCCGTTACGACCGATGCTGCCGATTTTATTGTTTACATACTGTTAATTGTCAACGATGGCTGTCCTCTCTTGATGTGTCTTCCCCCATAAAGGCAGCTCTGTTGACGTTATCACGTTATGTTCGTTACCAGATGATACGGTTTCTACTTAATATGGCATGACCCATTAGGATCAGATCATTTCCCTAATGTTCTAATGACTAACCGACAGCAAGATCGTGGATTTCTTTCCTAACACTCCTTGGCACTCTTTCAAACAATCGTGGAGAATACAGTAGCTGTTGTGCCAGAAACGGATCCATAGAACGTATCCTGCTACACATTGTTCAATGCATTAATTGTGACAGATCTCTCTATCCCAAAAACGACAAGCTACTTCGTTACAGATTGACAGCTCTGTGACATGGGATACGAAATCTTCACAGTTACTGCGCAACGTGGACTAGCGCTTAAGTAATATAAGCTCTCCTTATCTTCAGAAGACAACCTGAATTGCTAGAAGACGAATGCTAAAACTAACGTGTTGCACGAAAGAACTAAAAACGTCTACTCTGGATAAATTATTGTGAAACAATGAATAGTGATATTAAGATATCTGATATGTGGAGTACAACAAGGAATCTCAGATATCGTAACTGGAACACATACCCGAGAGACTTCGTTAGATGTTGTGCTTGACAACAAAGTACTTCTACATCTACATCCACATCCATATTCCGCAAGCCACCTAACGATGTGTGGCGGAGGGTACTTTGAGTACATATATCGGTTCTCCCTTCTATTCAAGTCTCGTACTATTCGTGGAAAGAAAGATTGTCGGTATGCCTCTGTGTGGGCTCTAATCTCTCTGATTTTATCCTCATGGTCTCTTTGCGACATTTACGTAGGAGGGAGCAATATACTGCTTGACTCCTCGGTGAAGGTATGTTCTCGAAACTTCAACAAAAGCCCGTACCGAGCTGCTGAGCGTCTCTCCTGCAGAGTCTTCCATTGGAGTTTATCCATCATCTCCATAACGTTTTCGCGATTACTAAATGATCCCATAACGAGGCGCGCTGCTCTCCGATGGATCTTTTCTATCTCTTCTATCAACCCTATCTGGTACGGATCCCACACTGGTGAGCAATATTCAAGCAGTGGGCGAACAAGTGTACTGTAACCCACTTCCTTTGTTTTCGGATTGCATTTCCTTAGGATTCTTCCAATGAATCTCTGTCTGGCATCTGCTTTACCGACTATCATCTGTATATGATCATTGTATTATAAATCACTCCTTATGCGAACTTCCAAATAATTTATGGAATTAACTGTTTCCAGTTGCTGACCTGCTACATTGTAGCTAAATGATAAAGGATCTTTCTTTCTATGTATTCGCTGCACATTACACTTGTCAACATTGAGATTCAACTGCCATTCCCTGCACCGTGTGTCAATTCGTTGCAGATCCTCCTGCATTTCAGTACAATTTTCCATTGTTACAAATCCTCGATGTACCACAGCATCATCCGCCAAAAGCCTCAGTGACCTTCCGATGTTATCCACAAGGTCATTTGTGTATATTGTGAATAGCAACGGTCCTATGACACTCCCCTTCGGCACACCTGAAATCACTCTTACTTCGGAAGGCTTCTCTCCATTGAGAATGACATGCTGCGTTCTGTTATCTAGGAACTCTTCAATACAATTACACAATTGGTCTGATAGTCCATATGCTCTTACTTTGTTCATTAAACGACTGTGGGGAACTGTATCGAACGCCTTGCGGAAGTCAAGACACACGGCATCTACCTGGGAAACCCCTCTGAGTCTCGTGGGCGAATAGCGCGAGCTGGGTTTCACACGATCGTCTTTTTCGAAACCCATGCTGATTCCCACAAAGTAGATTTCTAGTCTTCAGAAAAGTCATTATACTCGAACATAATACGTGTTCCTAATTTCTACAACTGATCGACGTTAGAGATATAGGTCTATAGTTCTGCACACCTGTTCGACGTCCGTTCCTGAATACGGGGATGACCTGTGCCCTTTTCCAATGTTTTGGAACGCTACGCTCTATTTCGATATCTACCATTTTGTCATCTGTGCGACAATCTAGAGAAGGAACTACAGTGCAGTCTTCCACTGTGAAACAGCTTTGGAAAAAGTCTTTTAGTATTTCGGCCTTTAGTCTGTCATCCTCTGTTTCAGTACCATTTTGGTCACAGCGTGTCTGGACATTTTGTTTTGATCCACCTACTGCTTTGACATAAAACCAAAATTACTTAGGATTTTTTGCCAAGTCAGTACACAGAACTTCACTTTCGAATTCGTTGAACGCCTCTTGCATAGCCCTCCTCATACTACATTTCACTTTATGTAATTTTTGTTTGTCTGCAAGGCTTTTGTTATGTTTGTTTTTGTTGTGAAGTTCCCTTTGCTTCCGAAGCTGTTTTCTAACTCGGTTGTTATACAACGGCGGCTCTTTTCCATCTCTTACGATCTTGCTTGGCACATACTCATTTAATGCATATTGTACGGTGATTCTGAACTTAGTCCACTGATCCTCAACACCATCTGTACTTGAGACGAAACTTTTGTGTTGAGCCGTCAAGTACTCTGAAATCTGCTTTTGTCACTTTTGATAAACAGAAAAACCTTCCTAGCTTTTTTAATATTTCTGTTTACGGCTGAAATGATCGGTGCAGTAACCACTTTATGATAGCTGATACCCTGTTCTGCGTTAACTGTTTCAAATGTTTCGGGTCTGTTTGTCACCAGAAGGTCTAATACGTTATCGCCACGAGTCCGTTCTCTGTTTAACTCGCGAGAAGGTTTATTGGCCTAGAGAGACAGCAGTCCAACAGTAGATTAATCACCCTCCTACGGGATGTAAGATAAATTCCTCCACACATAAGTTCCAAATCGGATATGTAGCGTCTTTATTCCTTACTAGTTTAAGCATTAGATCCGGTGTTTAACACCTACGGTTGAATTCAATCTGATATCTACATCGGCCCACTTGGTATTCCGTTCCTACATCTGTTTGTAAACCTCGAGATTCTCTTCTACGGTTTTACGAAAAACTGTTTTGGCACAATCAGTTCAACTGTCTTATTCGACGAACGTTGTTATGTTTATACTAATGGCTTGTTCTTTCAAGAGATTTCAGCAGTACGACGTGTATTTCTTGTCCAGAAGCTGAAATATTCCAAGCAGTTTCGTCTTCCACCACATGTCTCATTTTCTACAGCAGAAGCTATAGCGATTCGAGAGACTCTCAAATCTGGTCGTCCCGCCAGGCTCTAGAACGTTCTGTAGAGTAGCAATCCAAATGTGTATAGGAATGTGTTCAGCAATGACTATGGATCAGTAAAATGAATATTCGGGTACTGCAACTAAGCGAAGAGGTACATGAATCTCCTTTCCGTGGAAACGAGGTCACTTGGGATTAGTTTACAATGACTAGGACTAACGGATGACGAACAAGGCCGGTGTTTCTCACCCTGTAATTAATGTCATTTACCATCCTCAGATATCAGGTTGCAGAGGACGACACTCGCCAAGAAAGAATGGGCAGAGGATTGGGTCTTTTAGTGTACCATAGAATTCAATACTACACTCCAATAGAAGCACCTATTAGAAGCTCCAGCAGGTTTCGAAATTTTCAGGAGAGGAGGAGGCTGGTAACTGTTTTTCTACTGATACATCGAAATACAATGCAACTGTTTCCTGCAAGATCTTGAAGGTCTCCCTTCCGTCAAGTGTTACAGTTTTATTGTACCATGAAGATCCTGAAACACCCTTCCCAGTCCTCGATAAGCACATACTCTGTATCCAAATTTTATTTGTTTTGGTCTAGGTCAAATAATTAACTGAACTTGTTGTGCCTGATTGTAGGTTGCACTTTGCACCATGTATTTTCTGTTCATCACTTGGTTCCGTTTCTGCAATCTCCCTGTAAGTTTCAGTATCTGACTGAAGAAAGCTGTTTATCGCAGTGTTAGCGTGGTTTGGACAGAGAAAGGTAATTTAAGGTTGTACATGTGTATAAATTCTGCTATGGAATAAGAGACCGCTTGTTTGCGAAAAACAATGTAAAGATAAATTTTTTCGATGTACGAAAGCGTGATGAGAAGTGATGCCTCAAAATTTTTTATTCTGTTCTCAATATCGGTTGAGGTATTACATGTCATGCAAATTACTCGGTTGACTTTTTAGCATCGGAGATGGAAGTGGAAATACGCTGGCGCTAGAGTGCTCCGAGTTTTTTGCGTGTAACATGTCTGTGTCCATCGTAACTACGTCGTTGCGTGAGAAACAGAATCTCAAAAAACAGGAAATACGAATTCGGAGAGTTCGTCTACAAATAGAGCACAGATGAGCGCTGCGACATCTGAAACAATCCGTCAATTGTGTTCTCTGTCATCGATACATTCCCGACTAGGTCTCATCTGTTTCCCAAAACTGAAAGATTACCTTCGAGGACTTCGCTTTAATAGTAATGGTTCAAATGGTTCAAATGTCTCTGAGCACTATGGGACTTAGCTTCTGAGGTCATCAGTCCCCTAGAACTTAGAACTACTTAAACATAACTAACCTAAGGACATCACACACATCCATGCCCGAGGCAGGATTTGAACCTGCGACCGTAGCGGTCGCGTGGTTCCAGACTGTAGCGCCTAGAACCGCTCGGCCACCGTGGCCGGCCTTAATAGTAATGAAAGGGTGCAAGCAAAGGTGATGTAGATATGAAGAATAAAGGTGTAGAATGTGAATAACGTACGCTTTATTTAAAAACCTTAAGAGATTCAGCACTTTGTACACATTCAGCAACCACACACACATTCACAATCACAGTAGAGAATACAAGGCGCAGAAGACTGTGAGGAAGAAGAGGTGGAATGTAATGACAAAAGCGATGCATTTCGAATGAGGAAATGCTCCAGAACACCAAACCCTGAGCCAACACTAACAGTAAAGATGCTCCATGCCTTGTGTCGTGTCCACTTGAGATACTGAATACATCCGAGAGAAGTCGATTCAGATGTGCGCTGCCTGGATGTAAGGGTTTCACGTTATGCAGTACACTAAATGTATTTGTCTCACAGAAAAAAGGAACTGTTCTTTTCAATTCCATGAAAAAGCAGAAACGCAGTGACTTCAGGCAGTAACACATGTTGTCCCACGCTAAGACCACTGCACAACTAGACTGATGCGTGATCAGAAGATAGTACATGCCCTGAGCCTTCTGCAGACACAGCTACACTGCGGTACGTATAATAACTGCGTCACGCTTTGAGAGTGAAATGGAACGGCGACTGGAAAGCTGCTCCAAAGTTGAGCTGCGCGAGGCAGTCCGATTCGTGTCGGCAAAACATCTAAATTTCACACAAACTGACCGTGAATTCTGGCTGTGTGTGGACAAAATGCAAAGACGCGTCCCGCTGTATTGAAATGGTGTCATCAGTTTAACCTATGCTGATCAGCTGCGTAAGACGCTGATAGGAAAGGAAGGACATCGATATTGACATCGACCAAAGAACACAATGTCCAGACCATCGAGGAACTGATTCAAGAAAGTCGCCATTTTCCGGCGATGAAGACATTCACATAGAGGTTCTGGAGAGATTCTGTGACCATCGAGTGGATTTTTACAATCGAGTAATTGAAGGACTGGTGGAAGGCTCCGAGGCCTGTTTACAGGGATTTGGTAACTATGTTGCTAAACTGTCTCATGTATCTGTGTCAGTTTGAAGTGTAGGAGAGCATTCAGTAAAATTTACTTGGCCTATCACGGGAATCTCTATCTTACTATTAGAGGTACTATTCTGTGGTACTTGCAAATATATATATATATATATATATATATATATATATATATATATATATATATATATATATATAAATCAGTCGGCAATTTATAAGTAAACGTCAGCAAATTAATCCGCGGAAATAAGTCATTACCAGGATGAGAAACGTGTGTGGGTACTGATGTAAAATATGTACTGTGTGTCCTAATATTTGGTGAATATCAAGAATTTTTGTAATTTAGTATTTCAATCTTATTTGGTCCCAGAAAAAAACATTGACCACCGACACAAAAGTTTCACGTACGATATGTAAGTTCAAGATTCATGAGGATACAAAACATTTTTTTGATTTACAGGAGGTGAAAACATGATTAAATAAAATTTGTGTTAACTGTGATTAAATAAATGTGATATTGTCCATGTGTATGCTTCTCATTCTCTCCTGAGCTGTGTTTGGTGTATTCTGTCTGTAGCTGATATGTGAATATTTATTAGCTACAAACCATGGCCCTTCAAGAAAATTGTACAATAATTTGAAATCATTGTTTGCACTGCTTATATTCTGCTTGCTCAACACATATTATTTTGTATTTGTACCAGGTTTTTCGCAGTGTGGCTCAATAAACCCAATCCAAATATAACGAGTAGTAAAACTCCTACAAGGTAAAGCTACATTGGTGTTGCCTGTTCTATTTATGCCTGTTTCGGATAAATCCACACGTTGTCTGCTCTACGACCCAGTCGGTTTCAGCCTGTTTGGCAGATTAATGTACGAGTGCTGTTGTTTTATAAAGATCCGATCGGTCGCGAAATGGAAAGCACGGTGATAGTCAAAAATTATTTATTTGGAAGAGTTGGTTGGTTTGGGGGATGGGACCAAACTGCGAGGACTTCGATCCATTCGGATTATGGAAGGATGGAGAAGGGAGACGGCCGTGCCCTGTCAAAGGAACCATCCCAGCATTTGCCTGAAGCGTTTTAGGGAACTCACGGAAATCCAAAAATCCGGATAGCCGAACGCGGGTTTGAACCGTCGTCCTCGGGATCGCAAGTCAAGTATGCTAACCATTGCGCCACATCCATCAGTTCGCAAAACTTGGCTAACACCATCCATCTACTTCTCTACATAGTCACCGTTCAGCGTTAGACAAATGTCGCATCCTTGTACTGCATTTGCAATACCCAAGCCTTAGAAGGCAGCTGCCTGCGCTTTCCGAAAATTCTCTAGGCTGGTCTGCAGTCTTGTCTAGTGGGGACTGCGTGGTGGATGATATGTGCAGGTGTCGCAGTGCTCGTCTCTGTTCCACGTGAAACCAACTCTTCTTCATGGAGAGCTGTTCATGTGAGCAGAGATGAAACTCAGAGGGAGCCATTTCGGGCTGTAGGGCAGGTGATCAAACACTTTTCATCGAAAACGCTGCAGGAGCAACTTCATTGCCGCTGCAGTGTGTGGCCAGAAATCTCATGAAGAAGAAGGAAATCCCTAACAGTAACGGTACGTGAGCTGCATGTAATAAGGCGAAATCTATCGGCAGGCACTTGTTCTTGGCGGGGCCATTATTTTCTGTGCACTTTTACTTGCTCTCTGTCCTCTCACAGCTGAAAATAGTGACATGACGCGATCGACGGACATACGTGGGACACTGCCGGAGACATCTGTGCAAGGTTTCATCGGATTTCCTCTGTGGTTTAGACTTTACTACCCAGCAGACCTTAATAATGGAATAGCCTTCGTATGAGAGGACTACCAGTAACTTGCTGATATTAGCGACGCCGACAGAGGAGAGAAACTCTTTTCGCTAATGCGTCTATTGCCCAGCGACTCATATCAATCTCAAACAGCTACTACTTAATTTTGAATGTGGACGAGTAGGAAGAGCAGCACACGGTGACGGAGAGGTTAATGCACTGGAGTTTCCTACGTTTCGAGCCGTTCAGGGATCTCAGCTGAAATTTATTTCATTTCCGTAAGTCAGTTCAGTCGGATGCCAGATCGGTACATCTGAGAACAGAGGATCCTTACAGTGGCACATCTTTGTCGGATCCTCGCGTCACCGAGTTGCCAAAGCCATGTTTTCCTTTCAGCTATATTGCGATCCACCGAATAAGCTGAAGTTCCAACACAGCTCTAGATATCCTTTTAATCTGTTGGCAAAATTTAGGATCATTAGTCAGCAGTTTGATTCCTAGTAATTAAGTCTTCATCTTCCTAATTCGTGCCTGGAACTCAACAAAATGACTCACTATTTTAATTGGAAAATTATTATTTTTCCACACAATAAATGGTTCACAATTATCATCAATTTCGAATCGTCTTTTTTGAGTCTGTGAAGTCTCCCTAAGTAGTGAATGTATTCTATTATCGACAACGCTAAATAACTACCTTCACTACATTAGTCGTAAATTTCAGTAAATGTATCAGCAGCAAATACATAGTGGACAAACATTTTAGATTCGTAAAATAGCTGCTAGCTGCGTTTACTGAGTCATTGCGTTGTCAATGTACACCTCAACACAAAATGCAGCTGTAGCAAGATGATAAAATACGATGGCATTGACACGCACTTTTTATGCTAGTAGATCCTTTAATATATATATGCGCAACACACTCACGGGCGTTTAACCAATTATACTCCATTTAGACCAGTTCTGTGACTGATATATCGTTGTGTCCGAATAAAACGCTGAATATCGAGGTTCCAGGAACATGCAAATAAAATTCAAATACCCTAAATCGTTTTCTTATTCATAGTACTTAGCTAGAACATACTACCTGACAGGAAGGAAAGTTATTATGTATTGCTGACTCGACATAGTACCGACGTGCGAGGTACTGGACCTCGACTTTCCAGCAAAAAACGACATTTAACATATATTTCTGAGCATGTCAACCTGTATAAAATATTTCAAATCACTTTCAGTAGCAATAATGTTATTGTTAAGCTGATCATAACATGCTGTCTGAACATAGTTAATTCGCAATGCTTCAGCCGAAAACAAAATTCTGATATTGTGAGGAAAGAGTGATGATGATTCAAACCTGGTTTATATTTTATTTTCCATTCAGTCCCACCTTCTTGTGGACTTAACGCTATTTGTTTGTGGTAGTCGCACATTCAGCCTTTACTTAATGAAAACCCAAATTAAACTGGATACTAATATTACTACTACAGTGCTAAATTCGCATTACATGTGAGTCTGGAATCTTTGGATCGCATTTAAACAGTCCTGTTTATGAAAACGTTTAATTTTATTGACACCGGATGTTAGGCAATCTACCTGCGTAGCACATACGGCAAAGAACTTATCTGTGATGGCGGTAGGTCGGAGAATTACTGATGAACCATTTCATCGGACGTAGACTCACTACAGCTGGGAGAAACATGTACACACACGAGCGGGAGACATGAGAGCCAAAGTTTAGCAACTTCTATTCCCGATTACTGCATCTAATCTGTGGACTGGTGAGATTCGCTAGAAGAGTCCTGAGGAAGTGCAATTCATCCAAAAAATAAGATACTTACAAAAACCTTTGTCCAAGCAATTCTTCACTACTGCTGATCACTCTGGATCCTTGGAATAATAGAAGAGTTGGAAGAGATCCAACGGAGACCGATAGGTGCTCTCGCGGGATTGTATAGTAAGCGCGAGAGCGTTAAGGAAATGCTCAACTCCAGTGGGAGACTGCACAAGAGTTGTTGTGCAACACGGAGAAGCTACTGTGGAAATTGGGAAAGAATGAGTTCCGGAGAGAATAGGGCAGGATATTATTTCCTCGCTTACAGCTGTCCTGAAATGATAATGGTGTGATACTCTGACTGATTACAGACTTTACAGTAGCGTATTATTAAGCGGTCGTCTCAAGCACCTATCGCGAATACAAGAGGAAAAATGGTTCAAATGGTTGTAACCTCCCCACCGCAATTTTTTATAAGAAAATATAGCAATACTTAATAGAAATGGGAGCCAAGTGTAACCTCCCCACAAAAATTTTAAAAGAAAATATCGATACTAATTAGAAATGCTGATGGACATGGCTCTATGCGTAACCTGCCTACAATCAAATGTACTGACAATGGCAACAAATGTGAAATTCGCAATCTGACTCAATTATAAATCCTTCAAAAAATTAAAGTCCATTCAGTGACAAGAAAATTCAATTAAACCGAAATATCGGTTTTTGGCCCTGTGTAAAAACAATCAGAATTAAAGTCTTACCTCAGAATAAATGGATGTCACATATCTGCTCTTGTTGTTGCGCACCACTTGGAGGAACTACATTGCAAATAATAATATTCTCCTTTTTTTTTTTGTAATTCTAGTGAAATTTTTCTTCAAAAAGAAGTGGAATGAAATGGGAAGTGCAACGAGATCTTTAGTTCAAAAAAAATTAAACTTTTGAGAAAATGCTTTTGAAATAAAAAATTATTATTGGGAGACTTGTTGGAGAATAATTACAATAAATAAAATTTTTCATTATCTAATGATTATATTAATTAACAGTATACCTTATTCCTCATCTTGACCATTGTTGCCGACCGCCTACATCACACAACCGCACTGAGCTGCTACTACTGACCGACCGCTCTGCATGACGACTACAGACTGAGTACTGCTCTCAACTAGACAGAGCTACAGACTCGCAACGACTGACTGACTGCTACTCTGCATAGCGACAACTAACTCGCAAAGACTACGACTGACTGAGAACCGCTCGCAACACTCGCGCGGTCAAGCGCATACTCTCTGGTCACAGATGCTACAATGCCTCGCCATCGCTGCTGCGTTACATACGTGTTTCATAACCCTCCACTCGGGGGGCAAAAATTTGGCAGCGATGGTGAGTCATTTGGACTTGCCAAGCGCGGCAAAATTTTTCTTTAATTAACAAAATCCTACAACTTACAGAATATTTAAATGTTGTGCACACGTACTAAGTACAAAATATATCAGACAAGGACAAAATGTGAATACTAAACATAGTAGCAAATCAGAAAAAAGTATATACAAACTTTTTGACAGATAAAGTGCACAGGCACTGAAAAAATTCTTTAGCATATGCAGAACAAATAAACAGACTGGCAAGAATAATTAGATGTAGTACATAAAGTAAATGTTGTGCACACGCACTAAGTACAAAATATATCAGACAAAGACAAAATGTGAGTACAAAACATAGTAGCAAATCAGAAAAGTATATACAAATTATTTGACAGATAACAAAGTGCACAGGCACTGAAAAAATTCTTTAGCATATTCAGAACAAATAAACAGACTGGCAAAAAATATTATGTTGACAAGTGTACATGCACTGAAAAATGTCTTTAGCATTTTCACAACAAATAAACATAATGGCAAAAAAAATTCATGTCCAAAGTGCACATGCACTGAAAAATGTCTTTAGTATTTTCACAACAAATAAACATAATGGCAAACATCATGTCGACCAGTGACATAAGTGTACTCACACTGGAGTTTAGCGAATCGAAAAATGTATAACCTATGAACATAAATGATGTTACCAAAAAAAAATTTTTTCTTTATGTGACAAGAATCAGGATAGGAAAGGGAAGGATTGCATCATGGTTGTAGCACTTTAGATTGCACACAGCTGCTCTGAAAGTCCATATCTTTCCACAGTAGTACAACACCAAGTGACACAACTTGAAGTTCTTTTCCCATCAGAATTTATCAGTGTAGCCAAGACACTGAACTGTCGTAGTAATGTTCCATGTTTTCATTTTGGCAGTACATTAGGTACACCAAACAGTGGGACCATAATAATGTCTTCATCGCTCATGGTGGTGGACAGCATGTCGTGTCAACACCACACTCTTACAAGGCACACCAACGTAGAATTAGTGCAAAACCAAATATAGTGCTCCATGATCACTGGGATAAACAGGACAAATGGACATTGCAGTAATTCAGGGTAGTCAGCTTATGAGGTGAAGGACATCAAGTCACATAATATTGACAATTACAGTCTTCATTGATAGTTCGTGGCATTCATAGCCCAGTTATTGAACATTTCTGTACCAAGTATGTAGTATTACAGAAAAATGTTCATTAATTGTTTTACATAGAATCAGTAGCCTTCTTTTCCTGGTTACAAAATATTATGAAATAATCGCATTCTTTTCAGTTACAGAGTATAATTAAGAATCATTAACCTTCTCCTAATTACAGTTAATTAATCATTTGTCATTCCAATCTATTAAGAATCATTAGCCTTCTTCTAATTACAAAGCATTATTAAACAATCACATTTATTTCCAATTACAAAGTATGAACATTGAAAACAAGAGTTAATTAATGGCATAATTAATAACAATTTCGTTGATTGACATTAATTATTGGCACTCAGTGGCCATCAAGTATTGAATAGAATAAAACATAGTTCATCATTCAGTATTATTCAGATCATTACAAAGTCATTATTAAAAATCAGTTAATTACAGTCAAATCATTAGTAATCACAGGCATTACAATAAACAGTGGCAGTTATTAGCTAGTGACAAAGCATTATTTTGAATATAGTCTTATTAAGAGGTCATTACTCGAGTGACATGCTATTCAGAGTTGATCAGTATTATTCAGAATTATCATAAACTAGTGACATTATGTGGGACTGGTAATACATTTTTTTGGTAGCAATGCATTGCGTTGGGATCGATAATTAATTGCTGAGGCATAATACTTTTTGCTTTTGACCTATTGCTGCAAATGAGGATAGGTAACGTCATTCGTCATGAGTCAGCTGTAGCAAGATTATGTAACAAGGCAGTACATGTGATCACATTTATAAATGATAAACACAAATGGGTAAAAAATATAAAAATGCAAGTACTAGAACAGGTATAATAAGTAACAGGTTTAGTAAGTGTCATGAAAAACTTCTCCTGGAAAAAATACAAAAACGGATTATTGACCTGAAAGAAGAAACGCACACTATGCTGAAAAGTAGTGAACTTCGAATTAACAAGTAGTGAAATGTGTATAAAATGTGTTCCATAGCTGTCCTTTCCAAAACTTTCCATCATCCTACTATGCAATGTAACACCTGCTGTCAAAGCAAACTGCAACAAATACTTAAATAACTACGTAGCATAAATACATACTTCAACATTATCCTCATCTGTAAAGAAAAAACTTCATTATCCATCACTTCATTATCCATATTATCATAACTTCATTATTATCACCACCTGTAAAGAAAAACTTCATTATTCATAACAGCATATCCTTCATCATTATTCATCAGTATTCATTATCATCTGCAAAAAATCACTTCATTACTCATTACATAACTATTCCTTATCTCTAGCATATTTCATCACTAAAACTAAGATGTGTAGTTCAGTCTGACAGCCTGCATCAATCACCTTGTAATCTGAAAGAAAAAATTAGTTAAGACTGCTATTCTGTGATGAGTATAGTATAGTCTTGTTAATGCTTGTTAATCCTGATCCCTTTACTCTTCCTCATAAAGTTATTGCATCTCCTTTCGTTTATTCCGTAGGTGAAATTCCCATTTATGTTAAATTTATTTCTTAGAATCATCATTCCTTTCTGAAATTGATGAACAAAGATTAATGTCTTGCATTTAAATCCTATACCCACTAAATAATGACTGGTTTATGGTGACACAATTAACCATACAGCATAACATGACAGAAAACGTAATATGTCCAAGACATTGACAGTGTTCGGATGCGAAAAAATGTACACAGAATAATACAATGCAGTAGCAAAAAAAAATGTGAAACAGTCACGATGTTGAGATGTCATAAGGCAAAAAAAAAAAAAATGTCAAAGTCGACTGGTGTGTGTTATATCTTAACTATTTCATAGTGCATACAAACAAAACTGGAGTACAGTCATATACACAAAAAAATGGAAAATGTGCACGGTCTGATGTGTAACGACAAGAAAAGCGACCTGCTAACCTTACCTTGCCGGGCACTTGCCAAGAAAAAAAATACGATAATCATCAATAAGTAGTCACATAAATATAATTGCAGAAATAGTCGTAAATGTGTAAATTCATCTGGAAAAATATGCATGGTCTGATGTGTGACGACAAGAAAAGCGACCTGCTAACCTTACCTTGCCGGGCACTTGCCAAGAAAAAAAAAATACGATAATCATCAATAAGTAGTCAGGTGAATTAATTGCATTAGTAAATGGCATCATAGTGTGTTGAATCATACAGTGGTTTCACTCAATAAACGGTTTAATGTTTGAGATATGGTGATTGCCTTTCGATTTTCTGGTTCTCAAAGTTTCGACGTGTACAACATTGGGGTGAGGGATGCTGCGAATCCGATACGGACCTGCGTATAGAAGTTCAAATTTACTGCACTTACCTTTTAATTTGCTGGATAAATAGTGTGTACGTACTAATATCTTCTGTCCAACGTGAAAGTCGCGGCGTGTACAAACCTGTTTTTGCTGTCTTCTCCGGCGCTCTGCGGCACGTTTGATGTTGTTCAGCGCAATGTCAATTATTTCGTGGTGTCGTAGGCGACGATTTTTGGGGAATTCTATTAATTCTTTAATTTTGTTCGGTGGTTCAACGTTTTTCAGTATAACAGTCGGAGATAGCATAGTGGATTCATTTGGAATGGAATTAATTACATCTTGGAATGAGAGTATGTGTGTATCCCAATCAATATGTCTTTTGTGGCAGTATATTCTGCACAGCTTACCAATTTCCTTCATTAATCTTTCACAAGGGTTCGAAGAAGCGTGGTACTTGGATATATAGATCGGAGAAATGTTTCTAGCTCGTAACATGCGTGTCCATACACTACTACGAAATTGAGATCCATTATCAGAAATTACTTTCATTACATGCCCTACATGAAATAGAAAATGTTTTACAAATGCTTTCGAAACAGTTTTAGCAGTAGCTTTGCGTAACGGAGTGAAAGTAACAAATTTTGAAGTGAGCTCAACAGCGACAAAAATGTAGCAAAAACCTCTGTTAGTTCTCGGAATCGGACCAAAAATATCTACTGCGGCCATGTGTCTTAATTTCACAGGTATAATGGGATATAAAGGAGGAATATGTGAAGTGGTGTCTGATTTAGCTTTCTGGCAAATTTTACAAGACGCTAAAACTCGTCGTATACGTTTTTCCATGTTGGTAAAATAACAGTTCTGTCTCAGTATAAGAAAACATTTTCGTGCTCCGTAATGTGCGTAACTTAAATGAGTGTACCAAATTAGTTTGTTAACCAGTTCGTCAGGAATGCATAATAACCAAATGTTGCTGTCAGGATGAGAGCGGCGAAACAGAATGTCATTGCGTACAGTGTAGTGGTTCCTAATCGTAACATTTTTCCTATCTTGCCAAAGGTGTTTAATTTCTTTCCACACATTGTCCTTATTTTGTTCTTGTGCTATGTCCTGTAATGTCGATGAAATAAAATTTTCAAATGCAACTTGTTGAATGTACATGACGCTGAAATTTGCTTTGCAGAAGTTGGTTGCGATGTCTTGCTGATTGTTGCCGAGAGAACGCGATAGTGCGTCTGCTATAACATTTTGTGTGCCGGGAATATGAACAATCGTAAAATTAACTTCTTGTAAATATAGTTTCCATCTACTTAATCTGTCGTGAGTAAATTTAGCTGAAAGCAAAAAATTGTATAGCTCTATGGTCTGTGTAAACGGTGGTATGTCTGCCATAAAGAAAGTGCCGAAATCTCGTAAAAGCCCATACAACACATAATGTTTCCAGTTCTGTAACGGAATAATTTCGTTCAGCAGGTGACAAAATGCGACTTGCAAATGCGATGTTTTTAATTACTGTAGAACCATCTTCTTCAATTTCCTGAAAAATATGTACACCTAAAGCGGTGTTAGAGCTGTCAGTGGCAATGGAAAAATTTCTGGTGAGATCTGGGTGCGATAAAAGTAGAGCATTCAATAAAGCATGTTTCAAATAACATTCTCGTGAACAAAATTCTGCGTGTCAAAAGTAATGTTTGCGTTACTGTAGTATGCAATCTGTGCTGTATCTGGTTAAATTCTATCGTTCGTCCTGTTATTTACGGGAGGATGCTGTGGCATATCCACTATATGAACTGTTCTGTTATTTCTTACTGACGTGTTACGCTATGGATGACACCTATTGTCTGTTCCATTCATGATTATTTGTTGTTGCTGATGTTGTTGCTGCTCATAAGATCGACTGTTATTAAATGTACGCTGAAAATTGTGCTCATCATTCTTTTTACGTCTGTCCTAATAATCATTCCTATACGGTGTATTGCGATAGGAATTGAAATAGAGTGTTGTCTGTACGTAGTTATTTCTTTGCTGCCATGCGTTACTATTTGTTGGAGCTGAGACTATACATGCACGCGGCGAAACATTAAAGTTTGGTTGACCTTGTAGACTGCATTGTTGGTTAGGTATGCTAAGCGGCTGACTTTCATGCTATTGTGGTGAAAAACATCTATTGTTACAAAAATATGGTTCCGACTGCTCAAAATTTTATACATACTGATGATTACGATTTTATCTGTAATTAAAATTACGGCGGTACTGGAGTGCCTACTGAAAATTGTCACATTCGGTAAAAGATTTGTCACATCGGATATTCATTACATGTTTCTTAATACTACAAAGAGCAATAGTTAAAGAGCAGTTTGGATAGATATAAAGGATAGTAGAAGAGAATGCAGCAGTGCAGAAAACTAAAGATGAAACAGCACTACTACAGCTCGGGGCCCTATGCTCGCTACGGCACATATTCATTAAAGCGTAATGAATCCCCTGAGGTCGTTTACGCACTGCAAATAAATTTTAGCTTTTGTGTTACAGGCAATAGCGGTAAAATTTCAAAGGCAAATTGTTGTATCCGTGCTAATTCAAATTTCTTCATTACAGGCAATGCTGTTGTAAATACAAAAATAAATTGTCGCATCTGGTTCAAAGCTAGCTTCTGCATTACAGGCAATAGCGGTGAATGTACAAAGATAAATTGTCGTATACAGTGCAAAGCGTGTGCCTGTACGCTGTCATTATTAAATTCCTTAGATTTTCTTACAAATGCAAATTGCTCGAAATCTACGTTCTCGTCACTTAGTTTGATAATACGTTCAGGTTTGTGTGAAAGTCTGTTTGTCTGTGTGATTTCGGATTTCAAGTTGCGTAGCTTTTCAGATTTTAAGTCGCGTGGCTTTTCGGATTTTAAGTCGCGTAGTTGCTGTAAATTGTTCACATTATACACGCTGCGTAAGTCTGACAAATGCTCGCAACGTGGCGGATTCTGTGACGTATTGGTGACTGAAATAATTGTTAATTCTGTTACTTTAATACTTTCGTCAATCTGGTTATTGTGTCGTTCACTTTTCTCGTCAACTTCCGTATTCGGAGTGTATGAAACTTCCACTGACTCTAAATTAACTTCGTCGCGAATCTGTACTTCGTTTTTAGGGCATTGTTCGGTGACTGCATTAATTTCGTGTATCTGTGTTGCGTTTGCTGAACATTGTTCAGTGACTGCATTAACTTCGTCTTTATGTAATTCTGTTGTGCTTACATGTGTACTATTTAATTCTTGTGCAACAGTGCCAACTTTTTCATTACTGTTATTAGCACAAGTCTTAGTATTCACACGTAATTGTACTTTAGTGTCCTGACATTGTATGGTAACAGCTGTAATCTGTTCGCTAACTTGTTTGTTCTGTTCTTTACGGTCGTCTTGTTTTTCGTTTGTGAGATCGACACTTTTATCAATTGTTTCGCTAAGTTGTTTGTAATGGCTGTCGACACCCTCATCTACCTGCCTGCAATGGTTGTCAAAACCTCCATTAAGTTGTTTGAAAAAATTATTCATCATTTCCCTCCGCTGTTTGTACTGTTCCCTAAGTTGTTTGAAATTTTCATTCTGTTGTTTACTCTCTTCCCTAAGTTGTAGCAGTATTGCCATAATTGGATCCGAGCCAAAATTACCATTTCTATTATCTGTACTGTTCAATAGTGGATCTGGAATTGTTTCACTTTCTGTAACCATTTGGTCATTTTGAAATTTACAAAAAGGTTTGTCAGTCAAATGTATATTATCAGTCATTGTTTCGGAATTAAATACATCTGTCCTACTTTGTGTGATCTGTTCATTTTCATTAGACAGATTTGACTGTACATTACTTGAATTTTCCAAATCGGGTGTGTTAAGCTCTACAGCGCTCATTACCATAGAGCATTCTGCGTCATCAATTGTCGTCAAGTTAACAGACGAGACAATTGAGTTCGTTTGTTCATCATTAAGGTGAAAGTCATCATTAGTGGTTGGAATGCACTGATTGTTAGTGAACGCAGGATTATCATCATTACGTTGCGTATTACAATTACTATCGGTCACGTTGTTTAAGTCGGTAATTTCATTCACAATACTTCGCGATACACTATTCACAGTCTTTCGCGGCATTTTTACAATAGTCAAAATTTTTCACAAAACAAATAAGCACAATGCAAAAGCAACACACAAATACAACAAAGCAGCAAATTGCCGTTGACCTGTAGAAAGAAAGTCACAATATTATTAAAAGCGTTGCGCCAAATCCTAATTATCTAAGCAAATAAGAGCAGATATCTGACTGTCGCTCAAAAGACTCTCAACGAAACACGATCCTGGACTGGGTGTCGCCAAGTGTAACCTCCCCACCGCAATTTTTTTATAAGAAAATATAGCAATACTTAATAGAAATGGGAGCCAAGTGTAACCTCCCCACAAAAATTTTAAAAGAAAATATCGATACTAATTAGAAATGCTGATGGACATGGCTCTATGCGTAACCTGCCTACAATCAAATGTACTGACAATGGCAACAAATGTGAAATTCGCAATCTGACTCAATTATAAATCCTTCAAAAAATTAAAGTCCATTCAGTGACAAGAAAATTCAATTAAACCGAAATATCGGTTTTTGGCCCTGTGTAAAAACAATCAGAATTAAAGTCTTACCTCAGAATAAATGGATGTCACATATCTGCTCTTGTTGTTGCGCACCACTTGGAGGAACTACATTGCAAATAATAATATTCTCCTTTTTTTTTTTGTAATTCTAGTGAAATTTTTCTTCAAAAAGAAGTGGAATGAAATGGGAAGTGCAACGAGATCTTTAGTTCAAAAAAAATTAAACTTTTGAGAAAATGCTTTTGAAATAAAAAATTATTATTGGGAGACTTGTTGGAGAATAATTACAATAAATAAAATTTTTCATTATCTAATGATTATATTAATTAACAGTATACCTTATTCCTCATCTTGACCATTGTTGCCGACCGCCTACATCACACAACCGCACTGAGCTGCTACTACTGACCGACCGCTCTGCATGACGACTACAGACTGAGTACTGCTCTCAACTAGACAGAGCTACAGACTCGCAACGACTGACTGACTGCTACTCTGCATAGCGACAACTAACTCGCAAAGACTACGACTGACTGAGAACCGCTCGCAACACTCGCGCGGTCAAGCGCATACTCTCTGGTCACAGATGCTACAATGCCTCGCCATCGCTGCTGCGTTACATACGTGTTTCATGGTTCTGAGCACTATGGGAGTTAACTGCTGAGGTCATCAGTCCCCTAGAACTTAGAACTACTTAAACCTAACTAACCTAAGGACATCACACATATCCATGCCCGAGGTAGGATTCGAACCTGCGACCATAGCAGTCGCGCGGTTCCAGACTGTAGCGCCTAGAACCGCTCGGCCACTCTGGCCGGCAATATAGGAGGAAAGGTGGGAATTCAGAAGCACTCTCGGCAACACGTCGTAAGGTGGCTTGCGGAGTATAGATTTCTATACACAGTGATAGGCGATCACGCTGGAGGCTGTGAGCCCACATACGAAGCTCTATATTATTCTGATTACGATGTATGAGGTAATAGCATTCAACAGTAGCCGTTTTTTATGGTTGATGCACACAGTCGGGGATTTCTACTTCGACGTTGATGATGGCTGAGTGTAGACAGTTATTGGTCACTTACCTCCACTGGCTTCATGGTTTCCTCTGATATCTGCCTCTCTTCAGTAATCGACCTTTTATCGGCGACGACTTAAGCTCCTTCAAGGACAGATGTGCAGCTCACTTCACTTTTCAGCAGATTCTTTTTCTACAATCACCGATACGCACCTCAACAGCTTAAGTTCACCAGGCAGACAATTGCTAGGCAACGCACGCACCACGTCCCGCGATCTGTAATTGTTGTGAGGCTCGCCTAGGAACAATGCTAATAAAGAGTTATCATCGCGTGTGACTCTAGAGAACTTTGTAACCATACGCGATTTGTTTGCAACTGTCGGTAATCTACTAAATAATACTCATAAGAAAAGAAATCACAAAAAATTTATTTCTGCATCACCGAAAATTCGGAATCTTAATTTAAAGTTGTCCCAAAATAGCAAAATAAATGGGTAATAGAGACTTTCAGCAATATCCACATGTTTTGCAGTTACTTTGCCTAGAACCGTTCCTCGAAAAATGGCTCTGAGCACTATGGGACTTTATATCTGAGGTCATCAGTCCGCTAGAACTCAGAACTACTTAAGCCTGACTAACCTAAGGATATCACACACATCCATGTCCGAGGCAGGATTCGAACCCGCGACCGTAGCGGTCGCGCGGTTCCAGGCTGAAGCGCCTAGAACTGCTCGGCCACACCGGACGGCGAATCGTTCCTCGGTTTATATTCCTGTGATAAGATCGAAACATTTTCATATTGCGATATTCTGGCGAAAATGAGCACGAAATATGATTGAAGGAGGTATTCGCCGTGAAATTTGTAAATTTATGCATTTAAGCAACGCGACCATCTACAGTTCGTTCAGTGTATTGAAATTTATTTCTGATTTTGAAGAAAACAACCGACACTGAATGGCGTGAGCGTCAAGATAACCTCATCGTGAGGGGTAAATGTCGTGTTAAGAAGAGTAAGCGACAGCACACAATGACGATACCTCCAACGTATTAACAAATTAACGAAGGAGTAATGCATACAGTTGTTTCAATATAAAGTCGACTGCACAGATTGGGCGTATGAAGTACTATATAGCAGAGCTCCCTGTAAAATACCCTCATTGAAAATGGCGTGTAAACATACGACTGAAGTTCTTTAAATGCGAAGTGTGAGCTAACACAGAAGTGCTGCCGATGGGAGATTTGCGTGCCCCTTTCCGGAACAGTGCAGTGCATGAGTAGTATGGAAAAATCGAGAAAGAAAGAAGGAAGGAAAGAAGCCTGGGTTTAACATCCCAGATAAAAAGGGTGAGAAAGGAGTACCTGAATGAATAAACATGTTTCACAGTAAGGGAAAAAGAATGTACCAGGGTGAAAGGTGCAGATACGTTCCATACCAGAGATTATACCTGTACCTAAAAGTTGACAGTAAGCAAGAAATGACAAAACGCTTTTAACTAACGATTTCTAAAATGGAATTTCTCACCCGCCTAGCTGCAACTACGATTTGCAATCAGAGTCCGTTTATTCCTGTGGTACGGCAGTAACCACGTCGCGCACCTTTCCGCATCTCCGCCAGTGCACTCACTGCCCATCTACACGTCTTGTGCGCCATACCACCGCCATCTGTATGTGTATCTCGTGGCTTCTGTCACCTCAGTCTATTCATCTGTTATAGTTCAGCAGAGGGGTGGCAGCAGCGGAGGCAGCCAGAAACATTTGGACCGTCTATATAGTAATACAATCGGACAGAGATTGGCAAGGAAATCGTCTTCTAGTTTTAAGGAGTATGGTTTTGAAATTAGGGACTATCCACGTTCAAGAAGACCTTCGAGGTTTGATGAAATTATTTTAAATGCATTAATTCTCAATGGCCCACTTCATCATACTCGAAAAATCCCATATGTAAGGAACTGTGAACATTGCACCCTCGTGTGACTTTCGAAAATAGGAAACGTAAACGCAAAACAGTTACAAGCAGGGATAGTTTTGACGAGGCCGTTGTCAGGAGAATTGTTTATTACTTTTATCTGACCGAAAAACGAGTGGCTACAGTGGAAAGAATTAAAAAGAAATTAAAAGAAGCTGTAGACTTTGAAGGTAGCAATACTAATGTAAGGTGGTTGTTAAAGAAAGGTAGCCATATTAGTATTTTTTAAAGAAAAACTGAAGCAGACTCATATTCTTAGACAGAGACAACATCCTAGAAAAAAGAATTGCATATCTGAAACGATAAATACACTCAAGAGCAAAAGCCAAAGAAATTGGTTCACCTGCCTAATATCGTGTAGGGCCCCCGCGAGCACGCAAAAGTGCCGCAACACAACATGACATGTACTCGGATAATAGATGAAGTAGTGCTGGAGGCAATTGGCCCCATGATTCCTCCAGGGCTGTCCATAAATCCCTAAGAGTTCGAGGTGACGGAGATTTCTTCTGAACAGCAAGTTAAAGACATCCCAGACATCCTCAATAATGTTCATGTCTGGGGAGTTTTGTGGCCAGCGGAAGTGTTTAAAGTGCTCCTGGAGGCACTCTGTAGCAATTGTGGACATGTCGAGTGTCGCATTGTCCTACTGGAATTGCCCAGGCCCGGCGGAATGCTCAATGGGCATGAATGGATGCAAGAGATCAGACAGGACGCTTACGTACGTGTCATCTGTCACAATCGTATCTAGACGTATCAGGGGTCCCATATCACTCGAACTGCGGACGTCCCACACCATTACAGATCCTCCACCAGCTTGAACAGTCCCCTGCTGTCATGCAGGGTACATTGATTCATTCTCCATAACCGTACGCGTCCATCCACTCGATAAAATTTGAAACGAGACTCGTCCGACCAGGCAGAATCTTTCCAATCACCAACAGTCTAAATCCGGTGATAACGGGCCCAGGCGAGGGGTAAAGGTTTTGTTGTGCAGTCATCAAGGGTACACGAAAGCCCATATCGATGATGTTTAGTTGAATGGTTCACACGCTGACACTTCCTGATGGCCCAGCATTGAAATCAGCAGCAGTTTGCGGAAAGGTGGCACTTCCGTCACGTTGAACGATTCTCTTCAGTCGTTGTTGTTCCCGTTCTTGCAGGATGTTTTCCCGGACACACCCATGTCTGGGATTTGATATTTTACCGGACTCCTGATATTCACGGTACACTCATCAAATGATCGTACGAGAAAATCCCTACTTCATCGCTACTTCGGAGATGCCATGTCCCATCACTCGTCTGTCGACTATAACACCACGTTCAAACTCACTTAAATCTTGATAACCTACTATTGTAGCGGCAGTAACCCAGCTAACAGCTGCGCCAGACGTTTGTCTTACGTAGGTGTAGCCGACCGGAGCGCCCGCTTACATATTTCTGTATTTGAGTGCTCGTTTGGCGCTTTGGCGCTTCAGTATAGAATTTATGGAGGAAAAGGAAGACATTGTTTACGTTTATGAAAGTTTCATTTTATCATGACGCATAAGTGGGAAATCATAAACTAATAACACAACTCACTGTCTCCTCAAGCCGGAATCGAGGGACAAAGCCTAATAATTACACATATAGCCGATGAAAATGGGTTTATTCCTAATGCGCTTGTTATGTATAAGTCAAATCAATAGGAGATTACCACAACCACATGAACGAACAAAATTGTGAAAAATAAATGACGGAAAAGGTGATTCCCAATTCAAATCGTAACTCTATACTAATTCTTGACATTACTCTATATCACAACCGTAAAATAAATATATCTCCAACGTCTAATTCTTCTAAAATGGCCAACAAAGGAACTTACCCAAGTCTCGGATGACATGCTGAAACCTTTTCAACACGACCTTGTTCGAAGAACCAAGCGAAGGCCTGTCGAGTATTTCCGTCAGTAGGTTTCTGCACAATGTGGGTCACGTTGTTTTGCTCCATCCTGCCTACCACCGGGACTTAAATATAGCAGAAATATTTTCCCATTTCTGGAAGCTTGGGTAGCTTCTAGCAACATCCTTCCCAACCTAACAGCTGTGAAACATTTATGAGAGGAGATATTTAGTTCAGTAGCCAACCTAGATTGGATTCCGTTGTGCGAACACGCAAAAAAATTGAACGAGCATACTAGCAGTAAGATATCTTTTTTGACGATGAAACTGTTAAAACAGTAATACGCTTAGGTGGCATAGATAGTAATAGCGAAAGCGATCACTGTGATGGGAGTAACTGCGCTCCATGATAGTGACTGAAGGTGAGTTTCCTGTTTGACGAGCACATGCTTGTGCCCAGGGTCTATAAAGGACACGTCTGGTCAAGCTACCGTGATCCTTTGCGATCGCGGCCATTTTGGGTCTAGCCTATCACGCGACTGTAGCAGATTGTTTTTGTACTAGGTATACTGTTTCTCACTAGAACGTGAGTGTATTTAGAAATGGGTTGCTGTGCTGCACCGAATTGCAGCAGCAATTCGTCTAAAGAGGTCAAAAATGGTTCAAATGGCTCTGAGCACTATGGGACTCAACTGCTGTGGTCATAAGTCCCCTAGAACTTAGAACTACTTAAACCTAACTAACCTAAGGACAGCACACAACACCCAGCCATCACGAGGCAGGGAAAATCCCTGACCCCGCCGGGAATCGAACCCGGGAACCCGGGCGTGGGAAGCGAGAACGCTACCGCACGACCACGAGATGCGGGCTAAAGAGGTCACTTTATTCACATTTCCTACAGAGGAAGATCAGAGAGTTAAATGGTTACAGAACTGTAGGAGAGACAAATAGCAGCCAACAATACATTCCAAGTTGTGTGAAGTAAGTAAATTACCGGTTAAAAGAATCAGAATTGGAATATCGTATGTTTTCTAAATAACTTATATGTTTACGATTTTTTAAAGCTTCACTTTAAGGATTCACAGTTCGAGTTAAGAAGAGCTGATGGAAGAAGACTGCTAAAATGGACTGGCATTCAAACACAATTTGACGTCCCAAATGCACCCAAACTTTCAATGAAGGTGAGATGTTCATCAACGTTTTTCAGTTTTCATATGTAACCATGTTTCCGACAGAACGCAATAGTTTATTTTATTTTAGATTTATGAACGTAATCTTCCAATCTATAACCAGTTACCAGCTCTTGTGTAACCTGAAATGATTTTAGCTTATGAGAGGATCAAATCAGCGGCGAGTAAATTGTGCCCGGAATTACATTGTAGACGCACATAAATTTATATGAAGCATTTATGTTTAAAGCTCTCCTTTGGCCCTACTGCAGTTTCTGTTGACTCTCAGTACTGTACTGGCATGCATTCTGCCGACAACATGGGTTTGTACAGTTTGTTACTGTGCAGTGTGGTTAGTGGAATCTGTTATATTAAGAATAAATCGTAAATCAGAAGATAGCAATTGTCACACCCGACACACTAATTGTGTTATGCCAGTACTGTAGCTGCAAATGCAATGTTGGGATTGGAGAACTTGGTTTCATAGCTGAATGCATGCCAGTGTTCGTTTAAAGGCGCAATGCTGGTAAGATGGTTACTGAAAAGGGTGTTTCAAATTTTGTCTTTATTTTAATATTTTTTCCTGTGAAATAATGGAGTTTCGTAATTACATTTCCTGCCACTGAAGCGTCTGAGGAAGAAACGCATGAACATAAACAGGAAGCATGCAGTACAGATGGAGATACTGTTGCAAACTTGCAGTTGCAAAACAAAAGACTGAAAGCAGATGTGAGTTTTTATAGTGAACTCACTTGCATCATTCATAAACATTCACTAGTAATAAAAGTGTAATAATGATTATCATTTACATATATTTTGATGGTAGGTCCATATTAAATATTCTTCTATCTTCACAAATGAAGAAAATGATAGAGAAGATGGCTGAAATGGAGAGCAACCCTAGCAATTTTTTACACGCAGACCAGAAAAAGTAATATAAAGGAGTTTCTCAGTCAAACCCTTACAAATGGTCAAACAAAACTATAAGATTTGCTCTAAACGTTAAATGTGTTGTTGGTACAAAGAGTTTTGGAAATCTGAGGTGCACCAACTACCCATTGCCATCATCAATGACTCTGAGGAGGACTGAAAGCTGCATATTTGCACCTGGAATTCAGCGTGATATTATTCAGTTGTTAGGTGAGAACCTGGAGTCTGAAGATGTGCGAGGAAAACTGTGAGTACTTTCATTGGATGAAATCTCCATAAGGCCATTTGTTGAATATGACAAAGGTTTAAAAAGATATATAGGGTTTGCTAGTGAAGAGTTAAGCAGTTCATCAGAGGCACAGATTGCCAGCCATGACTTAGTTTTTGTGGTGCGAGGGTTAACACTGCACTGGAAGCAGATTGTGGCATAATTTTTATCTGGAAACTCTGCAACCCCAAACAAACTTTGGAACATTCTCAACAAAGTAATTGAATGTTTGTATGCCAAAGGTGTAACAGTGAAGTGTATTTCAAAGTGTCATGTGTGCTAGCGATCTTGGCATGTGGCGAATTCTAGGAATTCATTCAATTCGTAGCCAGGTGAACCCAGCGAGGTTAGCAAACTGGACTCGCATTCGGGAGGACGACGGTTCAAACCCGCGTTCGGCCATCCTGATTTAGGTTTCCCGTGATTTCCCAAAATCCCCTCAGGCAAATACCTGGATGGTTCCTGCGAAAGGGCACGGCCGATTTCCTTCCCCATCCTTCCCTAATCCGACCTTGTGCTCCGTTTCTAATGACCTCCTTGTCGCCAGGACGTAAAACACTAATTCCTCCTCCTCTGTAGCCAGGTGAACTGTAAAATTAAGCATCCGTGCTTGTCTGGCGAGAGCTTATATTTTGCTGCAGATCAGCCCCACATTTTAGAGAACATTATTAATCCGAGTACATTTGAAAGATGAGAGTTCCAGTGGCTAGAAACTTGTTGCATCATAATGTAGCTTCTGCTTTACAGCAGGGCTTCTTTCAAAAGAGGCTCTAACAACAAGCTGGTTTATTAATAATGTTAATAAGTGGTATGAAATAATGGTAAGCAGAAGTAAAGCAGAATCAATCTGTAAGAACAAAACCGATTGGATGATGCATTTGAGACAGGTGTGGGAAGTGGTTTACAACATTGAGTTTCAGCAGCAAGAAGCAGTGGAAACCAATACAAGCTGGATTTCAGCTGTCTATTACAACTGCTCTGGAATTGTTTGAGGAACTATCTTCCAAGCAGGTAATTGACTATCTACAAACTAGTAGGCTGTCCACAGACTATGTAGAATACATCTTTTCCCAAGTCCATCAAACTGGTGGTATTCATCCTACACCAGTAAAATTAAGACATGTAATCAGGAGATTAGCATTGCACAGTATTCACGTGTACCACGGTAATGATGAGTACTACGTCGACTTTCTTCCAAATCAAAACAGCCAGAGCCTGATACTGAGTTAGAGCCTCATCCATCAGACCCTTAAGTATTAACACTGTTCAGCTAGCAGGTCTTGTTTGAGTGGGTGGTGCATAAACTTATCAGAACTTCAAAGTCAGTTACATGTGACACGTCTTAAATCAATATATTCTCCACAACCTTCAGAGAACCTTCCCTATGTGTGGACTTCGACTGTGAATCAAGGGGCACTGATGCATCCAATACAGGCTACACTTGATGTTATAAGCCATGGTGAAGAGGTCTTCCAAAAATGTATTTACGAACTGTTGAAATATGAGATTGTTCCTCACAATTTGTTTACAATGTGTCTCAGTTGTACTGAATGTGTCAGTGGTTCTTTTTGTCCTGAGCATAATGTAGTGGAATTTTTTTTAAAGACTTTTTCCTCTGTGAGACCACACACTTTTGCCAAAGACTTAAACATGCGTTTCACTAGTAAATCAAAAGGCTATACCTGTAGAAGTTCGTTATGCGAACGAGAGCTGATATTCAGAAATAATGTTTTGCTACTGTAAGTAGAACGTTACGTTTTACCTGATCATTTCCTTTTTTGTGCTAAGCAAACCATCAACAAATCTCTTGTGTTCATTTTTATTTTACAATTGTGCACATTTTGTTTCTAGCATTTTCCTTCCGAGAATTGATTTGTTTTATCTGTCTCTTCTGCTTGTGGTGGACTCTTTTGTCCATAAATATAATATTTCTGTAATTGATACAGTATACACTGAGGCTCAGCTATTTCCAGATTTGAAACATAGCTAGTCGGTACATAAAGTTAAAGGAAACTGCTATCAAGTCAGCAAGTTTGTAGTACGCTTTCAATGGCTGAAACATAGCAGAAAAGTTACTGCTTTTCAGTGACCTAATGATTTTTGCAATACCCCTAACACTTACGTCTACAAAGCTGATGTCTACTGCTGGATTAGGTATTGCCTGTAAAAGAAAATTCACTGAGCCTGTTTTTCAAGCTCCATTTTTGTCATTGATCAGGCAAAAGATACTTCTATCGTACACGTTAGCTGCCTTTACTCTATTCTTCCACTGAAATTGTGTCTTACTTGTTGTAAAGGTGAACTGTGATCATAGTGATGTAAAAGTCATTTTCAAGAGATAACTGTATTTCGCATGTATTGTGTTAACTTGGTAAGCTATTGACTGTTGAAAATACTGCTCAGGTAACTAGCAGTCTAAAGCCTTATGTTATTATGATCTGCGAATAATGTGCACTGTTAGACAACATATTAGTTTGCCATAACTAATGGATTTTATCTGATCAACATTTAAAACTAAAACTGTCACACAGCAACAGTTACATTACTGATTTCCAGGAAATGTAAAACTGATAGCACTCTGTTATTTGGGACTGTGTGTAAATAAACCTTCTGCGTAAATATGAGTTTACAAAAAAAATCTTTCAGTTGCAGTAAGTACATCACACTCATTACCCTCATTTATCAAAATAAATATTTGTAAATTATTGGTATTTTCTTCATTGTTTATCTTTTGTATAATCGTGATCCCTCAGTCAGTTGCAATATTGATTTGGTTTGAAGCAGTGAAACCAAAATTTTTGTGAGGCAGTCTGGTTATACAGAATGTGACCATATTCATTCTCACTGCAATACTTGTATACTGGCCAAAGATACAATTAGTAAATTCAGTTACCTTGCAAGGAAAACTACCTTTTCATTAACAAAATTTTGCTTTCCCCCAAAGATATCTGGGGAACATAAAGCTATGGGTTATGCTTCTAATAGTCTGTAATTGTTCCTTGTGTTGCAGTCACTGAGTCACAATGTTATTATTAAAGAAAGTCTGAGGGGTGTTGTCGGTAGGATGGAATGCCTAGAGAGCTTTTCTAGCCTGATTTGTTTCGCCTGCTAGCATTGTTTTTAGTCAGTATCTTGTTTTTAGGCACATGAAACGGTCAACTTTGCAGGTAACGAGTTACTAGTGATTCTCCCATGATACACTGCACAGCTTCTCTGACTCGTTTGTTCACTCAGACTACAGTAGAGATATAAATGTCATAAACGCTAAACTAAACTTTATATTTTTATATCCTCAATACTAATCGTTTGCAAATGGTGCTGTTTTCATATTCCCATGCCTACACAACTTTCTCTGTGTAAAGATAGCATCAGTAATAATGCACAACATTTGTAACGATACATCCAGCGACTTCCGTAGCAGACGTCACAATCACGGCTTGATTGTGATAATGCTGCATCAGGTTTCTTTGTCAAGTGTTTACATTCAGCAGGTACAAACATTCATGAAGGCATATTGATTTACTCAAACGAAATGTGCTATATTGTTCTTTCACATAGCCAGAATTTTATTTTTAAACGTAAACATATAATTTCCGACACAAAAGACAGGCAAACTGTTCTCACAAGGATAATAACTACCCGAAGGAACCGCTCTCTTCCCTAGCGTCTGTGTAGTCTGCTCTAGCGCTGATATGGCGGCTCCATTACGAACACCAATGTCCAGACCTTCCCTATATAGATCTTGCTTGTGCCGAGCTTCGCGGCAGTTCTCTCCGTGACGTCGCCCAGGTTCGTAGGCATATGGCACTGAGTGTAACGCCGTCCACGGAACAGGTGGCTTGCTGTGAAGGCAGCCCACAGCAGCGAGGCGAGTGAGGAGCAGCCGCCAGAGCCGCTTATAGTTAGCTGAGGCCGCCACCGACTGCCGTGAAAGGCGACCGGGCCTCCCAAGAGCCGTGAGCAATCCACGGCAACTGTAACTGCAGTCCAGAGTTCTGCAGGCGGCAGACCCGAACTCTAACCTGGCTAGGCAAAAGGGTCGACTGGTTCCCCGTAGGAAAACAAGAGACAAAAAGAAAGAGTGAGAGAAGGTGCAAAGGCTACAAGGAACCAGTGATCTAAGCAGACTGCTTGCCTTTCGAATAACTCCACAGCCTTCAGTCAGGTTCATTTCCCACTTCCGTGCACGTTTACAGTTCTAAATGGAGGTCTGTCGAGCTCTTGATAGTGAAAGCAGGCTGACAATAGAAGCACTTTAGACAATCAAATAAATGACACGTTCCAAAGTACAGTTAAAAATTTTCCATAAACGAAAGTCTGTTTGTGCACTGGTAGTCCCAATACATGCAGGAAACAAACTTTATCCGCTGCGCCGGCCAAGTGGCCGAGCGGTTCTAGGCGCTACAGTCTGGAACCGAGTGACCGCTAGGGTCGCAGATTCGAATCCTGCCCCGGCCATGGATGTGTGTGTATCCTTAGGTTAGTTAGGTTTAAGTAGTTCTAAGTTCTAGGGGGCTGATGACCTCAGATGTTAAATCCCATAGTGCACAGAGCCATCTGAACCATCTTTATCGCTGAAAATGAAGCCAACAGAAATAGTTAGTAAGGATAGAGAGCGAAATACCTGGGGAAAGGAACGGATACCTGTGAAACAGAAATACATGTAGCCAAAGAAACTAAAGCTATCTGTGCTTCTTTACTCCTGGTGCGAATCGAGGTATACGACTAGGAAATGAGTAAGGGAGACATGTTACCACCATACTAACTTCGATACTGCAGTGAACTCGGGAAATTGTGTTGCGACATCAAACAACAGTTGCCCCATGTTGGGCGCCAAAAATTTAGTCAACTGTGAATTCTTCTCTCTGCCATAGGACGTGAAATGACGAGCATCTACATCCATACTCCACAAGCCACCTCACGGTGTGTGGTGGAGGGTACCTTGAGTACCTCTATCAGTTCTCCCTTCTATTACAGTCTCGTATTGCTCGTGGAAAGAAAGATGGTCGATATCCCTTGTGTGGGCCCTAATCTCTCTGATTTTATTCTCATGGTCTCTTCGCGAGATACACGTAGGAAGGAGCAATATGCTGCTTGACTCCTCGGTGAAGGTATGTTCTCGAAACTTGAACAAAAGCCAGTACCGAGCTACTGAGGGTCTCTCTTGCAGAGTCTTCCATTGGAGTTTATCTATATCCGTAACGCTTTCGCGATTACTAAATGATCCTGTAACGAAGCGCGCTGCCCTCCGTTGGATCTTCTCTATCTTTTCTATCAACCCTATCTATTACAGATCCCACACCAGTGAGCAGTATTCAAGCAGTGGGCGAACAAGAGTACTGTAACCTACTTCTGTTGTTCTTCGAATGGATCTCAGTCTGGCATCTGCTTTATCGACGATTAATTTTATATGGTCATTCCATTTTAAATCACTCCTAATGCCTACTCCCAGATAATTTATGGAGTTAACTGCTTCCAGTCGCCTACCTGCTCTATTGCAGCTAATTGATAAAGGATCTTTCTTTCAATGTATTCGCGGCACATTACACTTGTCTACATTGAGATTCGATTGCCATTTCCTGCACCATGGCTCAATTCGTTGAAGATCCTCCTGCATTTCTATACAATTTTCCATTGTTACTAGATATACTACAGCATCTTCCGCAAAAAGCCTCAGTGAACTTTCGATGTTATCCGCAAGTTCATATATATATATATATATATATATATATATATATATATATATTGTGAATACCAACGGTTACGACACTCCCCTGTGGCACACCTGAAATCACTTTTACTTCCGAAGACTTTTCTCCATTGAGATGACTGATGACATTTCCCCACGTTAGGAGCCAAGAATTAACTGATATCAGTAATTAAATAAAATCAAACACAAATGGTACGACATTAATGTGTTCATGTATGAATGTAAAGGATTGCTTATATGATCAAAACATGAAAGAAATATATTTATTTTCGTGCTGTTTACACAAACCAAAACAAAATTATAAATCGTAGCGCCGATTTGACTGGGTGTGCACACTACTGACTTCTTAAGGGGAAGGAGGGGGGAATGAATCGCCTCACCATTCTTCGTTATCGTTCGTCCTATTCTGCTGTCGGTGGCAGGCGCTGCGTCGCTGCAGCGCGTCGCCTCGGAGCTGTACGGCACGAGTCGGCTGCCCTCCTCAGCAATCGCGGCTTTGCCGCGGGTCCCAGGCACGATCTCCGCGTTCTCTGCCCGTTGTCGGTTGGGTGGTCGAAGCTATGCTGTCACGGCGTCGGAAGACGGATGTTGGCGATGGGTGGAAAAGCGCCCATGTCCTCTCGCTTCCGCGGTATCTCCACGATTCCTCTTTTCCTTCTCAGCCAATCTCCCAGCTCAACTCCTCTTCGAAATATTCTATATTTCGGCCTTGTCACTGGTGGACGAAATTTTCAATGCATCCCGCCGTTTCATCGCCACGCCTCTCCGCGTGCAGGGCGGAAATTTTCTACCTGGCTTGGGCTGTCGTGTGGCTCGTGAATCGCTATCTTTCTCACAATTTCACATTCTTAAGATGTTTTCCTGCATTCTGAGGTTGTAGGAAAGCAGCCACACAACCGTTGTCCTGCGTTAGTCCTGGACAGACTTATGTTTTGACTCCGTCTCAAAACCTGCCGACGTCCGTCATTTACAAGGAATGTCCTCACCGTTGACAGAAAACATCTTCTTAAAAATGCTGGATTCTTTCACAGAGGCGCCAATTCCCCACACTTTTTGCACGCTCCTCCCTGTGCCAGTGGGATGCTAGAATTGCCGGCACATCCCTGCTTTCTAAGCCAGGTAAAATGACTGCCGGCAGGCCAGAAGAACTCAGATGCTTTCGCGCGTAAAGTTTTGGCATTCCGTCCTAATGGCTGCAGGTGCCCGTCAGCTCTCATTACGCTTCTCATTGTCAGACGAGCCCTTCGCATCGTGTCCTCCTTGAACGAGGCAAAGGCGTCCACCCCGGCTTCCCGCTTGCGGAAAGACTGCACCCGCAGACTCGCCCCAGGATGTCCGCCTCGGCCGCTTGCGGCGCGTTGGTGAAAGTGGCCGCGGTCAGACGTATTACAATACCTGAAACATGTAACACACCCGATCATCTGATTGCCGTGCCTAATGGCTAAGGATCAACATTTTTGGGACAGAAGGCAAAGGTCCCGAGTTCGAGTCTCGGTCGGGCACACAGTTTTAATCTGCCAGGAAGTTTCATATCAGCGCACACTCCGCTGCAGAGTGAAAATCTCATTCTGGAAACATCCCCCAGGCTGTGGCTAAGCCATGTCTCCGCAATATCCTTTCTTTCAGGAGTACTAGTTCTGCAAGGTTCGCAGGAGAGCTTCTGTAAAGTTTGGAAGGTAGGAGACGAGGTACTGGCAGAAGTAAAGCTGTGAGTACCGGGCGTGATTCGTGCTTCGGTAGCTCAGTTGGCAGAGCACTTGCCCGCGAAAGGCAAAGGTCCCGAGTTCGAGTCTCGGTCGGGCACACAATTTTAATCTGCCAGGAAGTTTCAACATAAAAAGAAATTAACTTAGCCTGTTCCTAAGGAGCGTCTTTTCGCGCTCTTTTCACTGATGGTTTCAAAAATGTGTAATTTGCATCAACTTTAAGTGACTTGAATTTTTAATAACGGAAAATGAGAACTTAATTAATAAACTAATAAATCAAGCGAAGAACTACCCGTATGACTTGCTGGAAAGCAGGACATTGTTATGGGTACAGTGTGCTGCTTTCATAATGAGTTTCTGTGTGAAGAAATTGGCGTTCTGACACATTTGCGTTATCGGCTGTAATAAAAATTTGCTGTAATTTAGGCTGTGTGTTAGTTGGTAAACCAAGACATCCGGAAAGTACAGTTGGTTCCCTTAACTTTCGTATGCCAAATTGACTATGATGACTATCACTCAAGGCATTTATGAGATACCAATTTTGTTAAGGCATTCTAATAATTTTCTTCTAATCGGGCTGACGTTGTTTCTGCAATTTCTTTAGCACAAATTTAACTCAAGTGAGAATTCATGCGCTGGTGGCTAAAATGGTTCAAATGGTACTGAGCACTATGGGACTCAACATCTGAGGTCATCAGTCCCCTAGAACTTAGAACTACTTAAACATAACTAACCTAAGGACATCACACACATCCACGCCCGAGGCAGGATTCGGGACTGAGCGCCTAGAACCGCTAGACCACCGCGGCCGGCCATGCGCTGGTCTACTTGAGTTTCTGATAGGACGATTCTGTGCTTTGTTACTTATGTTCTGTGTTACTGGCTGTAATAATTTTCTCGACAGGCTGTAAAGTCCGCCAGCTTTGCTGCGTTTATCTTTAGCGGTACTTTCTCTTCCTTAGCGCATTGAAAGGGCCCAAAAGCGGATCTGCTTGTGCATTAGCCAGCTGTTGGAAGTTCCGCCCTATGGCAGGTCCTCAAGCCTCATGTTTACAAAACATGAGAAAATCAGTTTGGATTTAGGGAACATACAGGTAACAGAGACGCAGTTCTCAAGTTACGCTTGATAATGGGAATAAGAAAGAAGAAAAATCAAGAGATGCTCTACATTTTGTCGACCTAGAACATGTTTTCGACTGTGTAAAATGGTGCAAGACGTTCGGAATTCTGAGAAATATGGGGGCAAGTTATCTCAAAAGTCGGGTGATATACAACATGTCCAGGAATCAAGAAGTAACAATAAGATTGGAAGAACAAGAACGAAGCTTTCGGATTAAAATGGGTGTGCGAATGGGGGGAGCAATGATGGAAATAACAGAAAGTTCCAGGGGTGATATTAAAATTCAGGGTGCATGGGTATCAATGATAAGATTTGTTGATGGCATTGCTATCTTCACTGAAAGCAAAGAAGACTGTAGGATATGTTGAGTGGAATCAGCAGTAGACTGGGTATAGAACATGCATTCAGACTAAACCAGAAAATGGAAAAGTAGTGAGCAACAGCAGAACTAAGAATAGCGAGAAACGTGACACTAAAGTTGGTGAACGTGAAGTAGAAGAAGCTAAGGAATTCTGCTGCCTTGGAAGTAATGTAATCTACGACGGGAGAAGGAAGGAGGACATAAAAAAAAGACTTGCAAAGGCAAAGGGGCCGTTCCTTGCTAAATGAAGTCTACTAGTATCATAAGCCTTAATTTGAGGAAGAAATTTCTGAAAATATATTTTTGGAGTGCATCATAGTACGGTAGTGAATCGTTGACTGTGGTAAAACCACAGTAGAAGTAGTTGGTATTTGGTGCTGCAGAAGGACGCCCGGCCGCTGTGGCCGAGCGGTTCTGGGCGCTTGTCCGGAATCGCGCTGCTGCTATCGAAGGTTCGAATCCTGCCTCCGGCATGGATGTGTGTGATGCCCTTAGCTTAGTTAGGTTCAAGTAGTTCTAAGTCTAGAAGACTGATGACATTTGAACCATTTGTACAGAAGGACGTTGAAAATTGCGTGAGCTGGTAAGATAAGAATTGAGGTGGTTCTCCACAGAACCGGTGACAAAAGCAACGTATGGACAAGACTAGCAAGAGTAAGGGACAGATTGATAGGACTTGTGTTAAAACATTAGACAATAACATCCGTGACAACAGGGAGTAAAAATTGTTGTGGAAGGCATAGACTGGAGAACATCCAACTAATAACGTGTGAGATACGGTACACGTGCTACTCTGAGTTGAAGAGGACAGGGCAGGAGAGGTATTCATGGCAGGCTGCATCTGACCAGTCTCCCTAAATACGTACTTCATCATGAAAAAATACTGTGTTATTTCGTGTGAAATATCCGTTACAGGTTGGTTACCATACTTCTTCTGTGAGTTGTATTGTCGCTCCAGCAGCAGGCCCCAGACTAAATAGTTCCAAGCGCACACACAAACGAACGAATAGTAGACGATTCTACTAGAGAGATTGAATACACTACGCTCTCCGTTCTATTCTTGAGTATTGCTCCACAGTATTATGAGATCCTTAAGTACATTGCTCAGCAAAATTTAAGGTAGAGCAAGAGAAAGTTTCGTAACATATTATCTAATAGGTGCTAATGTATTACAGTGCGAGAGCACGTTACCAGAGTTCTCCCAGCTCTCCTCAAGGCGTGAGATGAGCGTAGCTACAGCGCCAAGTATGGCAGACGCGGCAACACGAGGGAAAAGGCAGTGCGTGTCGGTCAGGTGATCAGGCACGGAGATGGCGTCCATCACAACATGGTCCGGAAACAACATCTGTATGACTTCAAGCTAGGAATGACAAAATATCACGAGGGTAACCCACGAGTCTGGTATTGCTCACAGCATTGGTTCAGGGACGTGGGGAGCTTCCCGAACTACAGGCATTGCGGCCCGAAGGGGAGGAGGTGGTCGATCACAGTCTATTACAGCAGCAGATGACCGCTGTGTTGTGCAACAGGCAAGAAACGATCCACTTTAAATAGCAGGTGTAGTTACAGCCAAAGTTAACAGGACCGCATGGCTCACATTCCACAGTGACACGGCGACTGCATGGTGGTGGTCTCTTTCCCCGACAACCGGAAAGTTGCGTACCGTTGACAGCCGCACATCGGCGACACCTTTGGCGGCGGTGCCAAGAGGATAGAGACTGGAGCAACCAGGAGAGGGGTCCCGAGCTCATCTCAGAGGAAGCAGATTCAGTCTGAGCAGTGATTCTGTGTCTACGCGTATATCGCGAGAGATGGAACTCGTGTTGCACCAAGGAACACTGTCGAACATGATTGATTTGGTGCTCCAGGCATCATAGGCTATATATATATATGTTCCGTACTGACACCAGGTCTTGGTACACTCACCGGTCAAATCTACTATGACAGTCTACGTGCATTTTCCGAGGATGCATTCGGTCCTGACTTCATGTCGACCAGCACAGGTGATGGAGCTCTTGAAACGTGAGGGTGTTGGGTCTTTCTGTTGCCACGACTTATATCCTGCAGAGCACGTGTGGGACGCATCATACCAGTTGTTTCTACACTGACGGAAAAAAGTAGTACACCTAGAATGACGGTGTCGATTTTGATTCGACAAAGCACCTCGGGATAGAAGATGTACTGCTAACGGTTTCAACGTCGTTCGCATCAGATAGTGTAGTGGCACAGCTACCAGAGCTCCATGTCTGTCTGTCCCTTGACAGGAAACGGTCACACACAGCTCAGTGTAGTCCAAATGTACACTCCTGGAAATTGAAATAAGAACACCGTGAATTCATTGTCCCAGGAAGGGGAAACTTTATTGACACATTCCTGGGGTCAGATACACCACATGATCACACTGACAGAACCACAGGCACATAGACACAAGCAACAGAGCATGCACAATGTCGGCGCTAGTACAGTGTATATCCACCTTTCGCAGCAATGCAGGCTGCTATTCTCCCATGGAGACGATCGTAGAGATGCTGGATGTAGTCCTGCGGAACAGCTTGCCATGCCATTTCCACCTGGCGCCTCAGTTGGACCAGCGTTCGTGCTGGACGTGCAGACCGCGTGAGACGACGCTTCATCCAGTCCCAAACATGCTCAATGGGGGACAGATCCGGAGATCTTGCTGGCCAGGGTAGTTGACTTACACCTTCTAGAGCACGTTGGGTGGCACGGGATACATGCGGACGTGCATTGTCCTGTTGGAACAGCAAGTTCCCTTGCCGGTCTAGGAATGGTAGAACGATGGGTTCGATGACGGTTTGGATGTACCGTGCACTATTCAGTGTCCCCTCGACGATCACCAGTGGTGTACGGCCAGTGTAGGAGATCGCTCCCCACACCATAATGCCGGGTGTTGGCCCTGTGTGCCTCGGTCGTATGCAGTCCTGATTGTGGCGCTCACCTGCACGGCGCCAAACACGCATACGACCATCATTGGCACCAAGGCAGAAGCGACTCTCATCGCTGAAGACGACACGTCTCCATTCGTCCCTCCATTCACGCCTGTCGCGACACCACTGGAGGCGGGCTGCACGATGTTGGGGCGTGAGCGGAAGACGGCGTAACGGTGTGCGGGACCGTAGCCCAGCTTCATGGAGACGGTTGCGAATGGTCCTCGCTGATACCCCAGGAGCAACAGTGTCCCTAATTTGCTGGGAAGTGGCGGTGCGGTCCCCTACGGCACTGCGTAGGATCCTACGGTTTTGGCGTGCATCCGTGCGTCGCTGCGGTCCGGTCCCAGGTCGACGGGCACGTGCACCTTCCGCGGACCACTGGCGACAACATCGATGTACTGTGGAGACCTCACGCCCCACGTGTTGAGCAATTCGGCGGTACGTCCACCCGGCCTCCCGCATGCCCAATATACGCCCTCGCTCAAAGTCCGTCAACTGCACATACGGTTCACGTCCACGCTGTCGCGGCATGCTACCAGTGTTAAAGACTGCGATGGAGCTCCGTATGCCACGGCAAACTGGCTTACACTGACGGCGGCGGTGCACAAATGCTGCGCAGCTAGCGCCATTCGACGGCCAACACCGCGGTTCCTGGTGTGTCCGCTGTGCCGTGCGTGTGATCATTGCTCGTACAGCCCTCTCGCAGTGTCCGGAGCAAGTATGGTGGGTCTGACACACCGGTGTCAATGTGTTCTTTTTTCCATTTCCAGGAGTGTATGAAGCAAGCAGGCAACCGTGCCACGCAGACTCACTCCTGCTTTCTACAGGCAACTGAGAGGGTTTGAAACAGGCCAAATGTGGTCTTACGATGGCGGGATGGTCCTTTCGGAGAACTGCCACACAAGCTGGACGTGCTGCGTCAGTTGTTCAACCATACCAAATCCGTCCGTAACCATGGCGACCCTGCGAAAACGCTGGACAAGAGCACAAGGAAAAGGAGTGACAAGAAGAAGGGACACGATGAGGGTCGTTTCTTAAGGCATCAGGAAGTAACCTCCATTGTGCTATACAGAGCTGTAGACTGTAGCAACTGCAGAGGAAGACGGAGAACAGAATACATCCAGAAAATAATTCAGGTCATAGGTTCAACGTCTGGCACAGGACAGGATTTTGTGGCCGACCGCATCGAACTCTTCAGAAGACTAAGGAATGACAAAAAAAAACGAATTAAAAAACGACTTTGGTCCTCACGTTTTGCTCACCAGTGTAATGCTTTATTACAGGATTGGCAGGTGACATTACAAAATTGGAAGAAAGAAACTTTACGTTTCTCGTTGCGGTCAGACATTTTCACGAAATTGCTGTTTTTCACATTTTCTTCTAAGTGCCAAAGCATTACGTTGACTGCCACCCACATAGCAAGACGTAATGAAATTAAATATCGTGTGGCAAGGGCCTCCTGCCGGGTAGACAGGTCGCCTGGTGCGAGGTTTTTTAGTTGGCCCCAATTCGGCAACTAGCGTATCGAGAACGATAGCAATAAAGTAAGAGAAATTAGAGATTGCACGGAAAGATTTAGGGGTTCATTTTACTCACGTGCTATTCATGCGAGAGTCTAAAGGACAATAAATTGTCTGAAATCGGTTCTGCAAAGCATTTGCCAAAAATATAAGTGGAGATGTGCAGTTATGTAGTTGCCTTTTGTAGAGTGGGGCAGTGGTTTGCATATCTGTCATCTCGTTACTGTTTTGCAAAGTTCCACACATGAAACGCCGTTGAAATCTTTGAAAGCTGTTCATGGATTAACTCAATTAAATCACCAGATGTGATGAGTAAAACATGCATTTAAATGCATAATAAATAAGTAATACTCTGAACTTGCCTTACTGAAAGCTGTCTCGCTTTGTATGCCTGCGACGAGAAATAAGTATAAATGTTAATTAGAACTACGACAGCTATACTTCAGGTACGTTTATTACTGCAGAACCTGTTTTGTTGTAAACGAACATCTTAAAGTGCCGCCTAATCTGCAACAACGTTCTTTGTAAATCATTCTCACGCGACTGTAGAAATCTGCCGGTGTGGCGTGACTCCAGCACTCCTCGAATGGTTCAATTGGCTCTAACCACTATGGGACTTAACATCTCAGCTTATCAGTCCCCTAGAACGAGGAATCATTGGAACCTGCGACCTTAGCAGCCGCATGGTTCTAGACTGAAGCGCCTAGAACCGCTCTGCCACAGCGGCCGACACCAGCACTCTTCGTCTTTCTCCAGTTCACAGGCAGACGCAGTTCCTAACTTCCTAACGTTTCTCATTTGTGCTCTTCCACAAGCTAACAATTTAGCTATGATGACAGACGTAGCAGTACTCTGCGAAAAAGTTAGTAGGAGCCGTGCAAACTAAGGAAATTTGCGAAGCAGAAGTATTAGAAGTAATACGGTAGAAGTAAAACGTGGATTAGTGATACTTCCAATTCAGTTATCCTGCCTAAGGAGGCCAGCGGAGGAGCGGCTGGGACGGCTGCAGTGCTTTAAAGTAGGTTGCGCCGGTCGCAGAACCTGTCTGCTGTTTGTGTGTGTGTGTATTGTGTGTATGGCGGGGGGGGGGGGGGGGGACCTCCAAAGCACAGGCTTTGCTCTCAGGGATTATAGCGCGCCTCCTGTAGTGTTCCGCCACTCTGCCTGCGTATCGCATGGCCGCGCCAGGAGGGCAGAAACAGCGGCGTCTGCGTAGGCAGCGCCCGTGTTAACGCTGCAGGTGCCGACCCAGATAAAGGCCGGATACGGCGCATAGGCGAGCAGGCGGTGAAGTGTAGACACAGTAGTGTGGGTGCGGCCCCGTAGGCGCAGCTCGTACCTGGGGGTCATACATACCTGATCAAAATTACCCGAACACTTATTAGTGGACGTTAAAATGGGCTGCATCCATCCTTCTTCTTCATGACGGCTTGACCTCTGCTGGGGACACATTCAGTGAGGTGTCTGAATCTCTGTAGAGGAGTGGCAGCTCATTCTTCCTCAAGAGCGAAAAAGAGAGAAGGCTGGGATACGTGACGCTGGGCTTACTACGGCTTCAGGTCGGCTCCTGGGCCGGCCAGTCGGTTTGAAGAATGTTTTCTCTACAAACCGTCACCTCCAAATGGTGTTTTATGACAGGATAGCCTGTCGAGCTGATAAAAAACAACCACTGGCTCCGAACTCTTCCTCTTCGGCACGCAGTACACGGTCCTGTAAAATGTATTCACAGTCCCTCGCATTTAGACTTTTCTCGAGCCCCGTAACGGAACGGCACCCCTGCCACGAAAAGTACCAAATGTTCAAATGTGTGTGAAATCTTATGGGACTTAACTGCTAAGGCCATCATTCCCCAAGCTTACACACTACTGAACCTTAATTATCCTAAGGACAAACACACACACCCATGCTCGAAGGAGGACTCGAACCACCGTGGGGACGAGCCGCACAGCAAAAAGTACCACTGTACTGTCAACACCAATGCCTCTGTACGTCACTATGGGCATTACACAGGATGGCAACTATCCTGGCACTCATCAAACCCGAAAATTTCCATCGGATTCGAACAGTGTATATCACACTAAATCACTCGTTTCCAGTCCATTGTTCAGTGGTGTCACTGTTTACACCACCTGAACGCTCGCTTATCATTAACTACGGAAACGTGTGGCTTACGATGAAATGCTGGACTAACGTACCCCAATGTTTTCAACTCCCTGCGCACAGGCATTTTGCTAAGGGGGCTGCCGGCAGCACTTTGGAACTTATGACTGACTCCTTCCGTTGATTTCGTGAGACTTTTGCAGCTACCATGCACAGTGCTCCCCGGTACCCGTCAGTCGGCACGTGAGGCCTGCCAGGTCTTGGTGTAGCTGTGGCTGTTCTTTCGAGTTTCCACTTCACAGTCACATCACCAACAGCCGACTTGGCAGCTTCAGAAATGCTGATTTGTCCCTGACGTACTTGTTACCGTAGCCACACGTTCAAAGTCACTGACGTCTCCTGGCCGACCCTTTCTGCTGTTACTGCTTCTCTTCTGTCAACACATCTTGGTGTCATAGAGTATTTGCAGCACAAGTTTTACTAGTAGTTCAACATTTACTTGTAGAGGATAATTTGCAAGGCAGCTATATGCACCATGTTTCAAATTCTTTTCATTAGTTGTATGTGGGTGATAGCTCGCATCGCGGGGAACAATTTTTGTTAGAGACACAGTGCTCCCTCTCGCTTCCCAGGGACGCTCCAGGTTTTTCAGTATTGCTTATGACCCCGAGAGGCGGCAGGGCGTAGTGTGAGTTGCCTGTAATATAGTCGACTGCTCCGTATGAAAGGGAATGAGAAGACCAAAATTAAAGCTCCTGATTCGCTACTAAAGCATCTATCTCCACTTAGAGACACGTATTGAATAAGGATTTCCTTTTCAGAATCGCTCTACCCACTTACTGGTGCACATATGATCAGCAAGCCGTGGCAGTTCAGTGTATCTCGTCATCTCATGCTCATCAAATTCAATAAAAAGACAGCTATTGTCCCAGATATGTGTGAGACAACATTTTGTTAACAAGAAAAATTGCTCCTCAAAAGCGATCTTTCGTCCTTCAGACGTCTGATCCAAAGACATTGAAACACCCTGCAGAAACGGCAGGATTTATCAAGAAAAAGCCATTTTTCATGCTACGCATTAATTTTGTTTAAACACCCAGATGCGTTTTTCATTTATAACAAGACATCCTCAGTGAGTGCTCCTAGAATATTGTATGATTATTTGAGTAGTCTCATATAGGTTCTGAAACAGTTCTAGTAAGTAAGTAACCACACAAGTAACAGAATCGTATGTATGTATGTTCCACATTTCCACCTAGGCCAATGGATCAATTGCAACCAAACCTGATACACATATCATTTAGTGTTTGGAAGGAACCGCCGACCTATCAAAGTGACGGTGTGAAAAAGCAGTGCTTCCACCGACGCGACACTACACATACTTAAGGCTTCAGGCATATGCCGGGATGGTCCCTTTGAAAGGGCACGGCCGATTTCCTTCCCCATCCTTCCCTCAACCGAGCTTGCGCTCCGTCTCTAATGACCTCGTTGTCGACGGGACGTTAAACACTAATCTCCTCCTCCTCCTTAAGTCAACCAGCATTTGACAACGAGAGCACACTTACACATAATATCTAATGTTAACGAAACTTCTAGCACAATACCCCAGAAAATTATCAAATGAAAAAAAGATTATTGTTCACTGCATTTTCGCTCTTCATGCAGTAAAACTGCCACATGAAGCATGACGTTATAATTTATGACTTCTTTACTACTAACACTATTCACAACATATCTCGCAGACGGTTGACATGTATACCACTCGATGTACCTGCAAACTTACGTCACTGTGTAGTATATAGTTCGCGAGATACGACGTCATAGCCATCGAGTTGCATGAAAATGAAACTGGAGGCCGAAATTCGCTGCACATCCAGTTGAAATATATGTACAAATACGCGTGAAATATGTTAAACATACCTGAAATATATTTCACATGTGCATATACGTGTAAAGCTACAGGTAAAAATCTCACCAATTTAGACAAATTTGGTACACATATTGGTTATAATCTGGAAAGAAATACTGTTGGGTTAAGAACCATCAACCTCCTGCTGGGGTGTGATGAGAGAGAAGGGAGAACGAGAAAGTGGATAGGCAGCGAGAGGGACGAGAAAAATGGCACATACAGCAGGGGGAGGAGGTGGACAGAGATGGAGGGAGGGGAAAATGGACAGAGAGAGAGAGAGGTGAGGAGCAGATGGGCAAAGAAAGGAAAGAGGTAGAGAAGAACAGAGATAGGGGGAGGAAGAGACAGGGATAGACCAGATCAGATGGAGAGGGAGGAGGAAAAGGTCAGAGAAAGGGAAGAGGAAGAGATGGACAAAGAGTAGGGAGAGAAGGAGATGGATACAGAAAGGAAATTGAAAGAGATGAAGAGGGAGGAGGGGTGGAGCAGCTGGACAGAGAGAGGGGGTGGAGGTGATGGACAGAGATAGGAGGAGGAAAAGACTGAGAAAGAGTGGGTGGAGGACACGGAATTATAGAGGCGAAGAGGAGATGGATGGAGACTGGGGGGGGGGGGGATAAATGGACAGAGAGGGAGACGGGAGGAGTAGAAAGATGAAGAAGAGAAGGACAGAGATTGGGGGAAGAGACAGGGATCGACATGAACAGACAGAGTGGGCTGAAGAAATAGACAGGGAAAGGGAAGAGAAGGAGATGGACAAAGAGTAGGGAGGCACAGAAGGGAAAGTGAAGGAGATGAACAGGGAAAAGGGGAGGAGGAGATGGACAGAGACAGGAGGAGGTAGAGACTGACAAAGAGTGGGTGGAGGACGTGGAATCATAATGGACAAGAGAGGGGCATGAGGAGATGACAGAGAATGGGTGCTTAGAGGAGGTGGACAGAACGGGAGGTTAGTGCAGATGGACAGAAACATGGGGAAGAAGGAAATGGACTAATATCATCCAGGGCAACGCTGGGAACTCAGCAGGTTTCAAAGTAAAATGGAAAGGTACTAACAGTCAGTGTCAAAGTTGGAAGGAACCAATGTTTGATAAAATCAGTCTGTTCCGCCTGGACCTGCAAGAGAAAGACATCTTCCATGAATCTCATTACTATTTACGTGTGTATTCAATGGATACGCTAAATATTTTCATGGAGATTAATTGTTTAAACGAGACCAATCTAGGCCCAAGCAAGTGGGCTATGTTGCGGACCCCTGCGTCCTCAATACTTAAAAAAAAGTGGGAAGAAATTTCTAAATAGTGAAATTGCATTCAAGGACAAGCGTAAACATTGATTTTACTATTTAAATTATCTTGAGGACAACCAGCTACAATATTTTGACATAATGATATTAAACTGGTTTCAATTGATTGCTACCATTAACTGATAAAATTGATAGACATGTAGGGTGGCAGGACGCCACTAGCAGGAGGTGAACGAATAGATGGAAGCATATTGGATATGATTGAACATCCCAGAATTTAGCCTACGAGGCTACCTGCTTGAGTGGTTACCCAATTACGGCCGCAATTTTATATCAAGACCCTACCACCACAGTTAGACTAAGACGTTTCTCGCGAGCTGCGCGAACATCTACGCATATGGATGACGGTTTCCACCGGAGTACAACCCATGCTGCGATCACGCATAAAGTTCACCAAGGTGTTGAAACTCCGCAGTGCAGTTACATCTTAATAACTGAGCCAGACTGCAGGTGCATGACGATCGATGTCGTCGTCAGATGCGCCGCAATCATCAGTTGCGAGACGGCCAGGAGTACTTAGTCTCCGACATCCCTCTGGCTGCGACGCTCATCAGCATATCAGCAGAACACTTTCTACGTCTGGAGTGAGCACGAAAAGTACTCAATACTAGACAGGACTTGGGACGACTCCACCGTGTGATCCCTGAAATCCTTTTCACCTTCCCCAACCTTCCCCAACCACCCGGAGAAGTCGATCCAATACTTCAGTCTGATGGAAAGTTTAATAACAAAGCCACTCCTCGCACCTACGATCATTTGCAGAATGAACCAAGACGCGCTGTTGCTATGCATCGAGAAACACGCTGCCAGAACTTTACCCAGGCTAGGAGCCAGAACATCGCCTTCTGCCCCGACAGAAAATAACTCTTCACCAAAATTGGCTTCTCATGCAACATAAAAGGATGTTATTATGGTTAATTCGTTTCCAGCGAGCACCCGAGGAATGCGCTTTTTTTATCGAAAAACGGCTTTCGCGTTCTCTATGAGCAGAGGATATCCTCTGAATACAGCATGTATCTCGGCTCACTCCTCTGGAAACACTACCTGGCCTGGCCGCAACGCAGCCGTTGTCCTTTTCTTTTCTCGAGTGGGGCGCCTACCGACAAACGCGAGTCACGTGTGCAGCCGTAGCGGCAACCGCCGGTGTCGTCTTGGTGCCGCGAAGCCAGTGAAGCGGGCTCTGGGGCCACGCATTTCCTGCTGCGATAAAAATCTCCCCTGCAAGCCGGCCACCAGGTAAAAGTGTCTGCCTCCTCCTGCCAACTGTTGCAGTTGCTCACACAGAGACCACGAACCTAGCAAGTAATGGGCGTTTCTATAAACATGCTCTGACCACAACAGAATTAAAAGATATTAGAACGGAAGGGCTGTGGTGGTGACACGACGGACGGATCACATAACCAGTCATCGATCCCCGTAAATGAATTTAATCACAAGCAAGATTCTATTTGTCCCAAATTAGCTCCTTGGTGTTAAGAACTAAATTAAAAATGAGAGGTGGCAGCTCGGCGTCAGGCAGACACCTCTCAAAGTCATTGCTTGTAAATCCTGCTGTTTCGCCTCATGCGGAAAATCGTCAAACTCTCACTGCTTCGTGTACAGTTACTGTAAGTTTGTAACATAACGTTCAGTCAACTGAAATTTTTAGTGTTGCATTAACGTTATGTTACGGAATAACAACAAGAAGACACAAAACCGTCTATCGACCTGACGGAAAACACCATGGCTCTCAGTTAAGGACTCTGACATTTAACTGTAAGTGCCTTTACTTTTATTATTAAATACTTACATTAACTTCTTTAAATCTAAAAATAAACGTGTGAAAATAAAAAATAATGTCATATTCCACGGGAACCACTAAGACAACCTATAAAAAGACGAAAGACGTATCTATGCGTCAATGAAATTCATGTGCAGCACGTAAAAAGATATTTCCTTGTCAACTATTGCATTTTAGTACCAATAGTAGTTGGTTTACTAAAATCAAGTTGGGGGTAGTAGTAATACGGCCTTCTGAAATGTTTAATATCAGTGAATGTCGTGGTTTTAGTGGTAGTAGTATTATAGCAGTAGTGGTAGTGTACCTTAAAACAAATTCCTTGTTGAGTAGCGTATAGGTGGCGGCAGAACTTTTAGCGACAGCTATAAAAACAAACAGAAATGAAGCTATAACTATGAAATTCAATACATAAAAACGAATGCTAAAACTGTCACAATGAATTACATACATGCAATTTGATAAATAACTGTCCATTTTGTTTGTTCACAAGACAGTATGAATAAAATCTGTTCAGCAGAATGCACTCACATTCAGTACTTTAGACGCCAGAAGTGCGCAGTCTGGCTGGGTATCTGCGCAACCCAACCAGTTCTGCGAACTTATGCGTCTGTCAGAATACTATTTCGACATCGTGTCTCTTTATTATCACTGAAGTGCTGGCTGTTCACCTTCTCAAGTAAGGCAAAGATGCAAAAAACAACACTTGCTCCCGTTCTGTTTATGTCAGAGTTTCAGGATAATTGTGTTAACACTTTTCTGGAGGATCTCCATCACGTGCTGTAGTCCGGTAGATTGGATTTCTGGCCAATGATGGCCGAAATCCTGTGGATAAGAATGCTAAAACAGTGCTGCATGCATTTATCTGAGTGATAGCAGTTGGATGCGTATAAGCACACAACAATGTGCATCGATTTCCCGAACGTAGCATCAATTAACTTGAAATTTTGCTTTTTCTATACACAGAAAAAAGAAAATCATCCAGGTTTTCCCGGCCATACAATGAAAGCGTTATTTATATATCTGTAGAAATGGTAAGATTTGAGGCATTTGGTCTCAGTACAAATTTCTCCAAAATGCTATGGCTATTTTTGGTGTCATGGGAGATCTCGCAACCACACCTTCCAGCTGACAGTAATAGTAAGTGGGCAGCAGTACCTGAAAAAAACTGTCGGATGCATTCAGACGGGTAACGATTGTTTCAGAGCTGACCAGCAGGTCGTCCTTGTCGAATCTAATGTCCCTCACCAGTTTCACTATATTTTATGAGTTCATCATGTTGTGTACACAGTACCCCGCTAAGAGTTTGAGTAGTTCTGCGATACGGGTGTCCAGTCTGTAAAGTGGCGAGCAGATAGTCTTTACTATTGGACATATCCACAGTCGTTCTTGTGTATTTTCGGAATCCTCTACAAGCGAAGACAAACTGGGCCTTTAAGATGTAATTACTTCATCCTTTCCTGTAGGATAAACCGAGTTATGCAGAACAGCGGTGGCTACCTTCACAAAAACCGTCTGATAATACCTCGATGTATGCAACACTACAACAGCGTTGCCTTTGTCCACAGATAATATGACAGTGTGTGTATATTCTCTCACAGGGTGCGAATCTCACATAAACTTTTGGAAATGAGGATCGAGTACTCAGCCTTATTTCTTCATAGCGCATTACACATTGCCGATGTCTTCTTGAATGAGTTATGAATTTGGTGCAAAATGATGGCCTCTAGACATCACTCGCGTTGTTGATGTATGTAGTTCCTTGCCTGTAGGATTGACTATGGTACTGTGGGGAGAGAGAGATGTACACTCCTGCCACTTTGTCATATCTGCTTCGTTACGTCGTGCTGTCCCGTAGTTTATGCATCTCTCTGTCAGTATTCCAAGTGCTATCTAACTACTCCCACGCATCTGTGGGAAATTTCTTGGTGATGTGCGAATAATACATAAGTTCTGCAGGAAGAGGAACTTACAAAGGGCGTTACATTGCCTCTGATGAAGGAGATCGTTCCTCTTCTGACGAAGTCCAACTGTCCCTAGTATAACCCAACAAATAACGAAGGCCGTAGCACCCAAACGCTTTTACGAGCTTCGGGAAGCACATAAGCTACCACTACAAGGTTATTAGCTCTGTAACACCGCCGCATACGTACTTTTATGTGTCTGGATAATAATATTGATAACACACTACTACTAGCCATAGGTGGGGTAACAGGCTGGAAGGGAAATAATATGTAAAATTATTCGAAATCGACTGATATTTCTGTTTGATACACAGTGTAATTGATTCAAATCCTGGCAAAAACAAGTATCTATGAGTTGTGGCAGAGATAGGCAGTTGATGATACATAAAATAATCGTACTCAGGCGAAGTCTCACAATCAGCTAACATAATCTAAACACCAAGCAAAAGTATCTAGCTGACTGAACACGTCCCTTGAGCAATACATCAAAACAATATGAAGTATCTATCGGTAATCTCTTTGATCTGTTGTGTACACTTGCGAAAGTGTTTTGGTTGCAAGAGAATTCTAGGAATCGGACGATTTAGTCCTTCTGCTAACTACAGCTCGTGTGTAAGACCAGAAAACTAGAATTAATGACGTTCGACCTTTCCAGGCAAAAGATATTTCGCCAAACTATTGCGAGTATAGCAGTAATCGTTAAAATTATTGGAAAATAGGGACCTGAATATTACCAATCATGTAACTGGCCCCAGTGCGGGACCGTGGAAACTCTACCGGAAAGCTGTGAAGGAAAGTAGTGACGTGACGGATAACAATACGCGCATGCGCTGACGAGGTTTTCAGTATTTGACGCTCAGATCTCGCAGAGTTAACCAGGCTGTAAAGCTTTCTTAAAAATTCTGTAGACATCTCGTCGTCTTTTTTCCTGGCGGTACCCCACAGCTCCACTGGGTAGGCACGCTGTTCTGGATTTGGCAGTGTCACTGGTATAGGGTGCCCAGACACCTATCCTGCTGCCACCCCTAAAAGGATGACAAAGTAATAACTTCACAAATTTATCTGACATAAATACGCAGTACATTGTGTTCCTTCATTTGACTGTTTCATTTCAGTGTCCACTTCATGGATTATTTTCTCGTTCCAATTTCCATAATAGGATTACGTGTTGCACATCAGATACAAGCCGATTGGTCAACTTACTCTGGCGATAGTCTAGCCTTGACTTTAATTACACTACCGGCCATTAAAATTGCTACACCAAGAAGAAATGCAGATGATAAACGGGTATTCATTGGACAAATATATTATACTAGAACTCACAGGTGATTATATTTTCAGGAAATTTGGGTGCATATGATCCTGAGAAATCAGAACCCAGTACAACAACCTCTGGCCGTAATAACGGACTTGATACGCCTGGGCATTGAGTCAAAAAGAGCTTTGATGGCGTGTACAGGTACAGCTGCCCATGCAGCTTCAACACGATACCACACTTCATCATGAGTAGTGACTGGCGTATTGTGACGAGCCAGTTGTTGGGCCACCATTGACCAAACGTTTTCAATTGGTGAGAGATCTGGAGAATGTGCTGGCCAGGGCATCAGTCGAACATTTTCTGTATCCAGAAAGGTCCTTACAGGACCTGCAACATGCGGTCGTGCATTATCGTGCTGAAATGTAGGGTTTCGCAGGGATCGAATCAAGGGTAGAGCCACGGGTCGTAACACATCTGAAATGTAACGTCCACTGTTCAAATTGCTGTCAATGCGAACAAGAGGTGACCGAGACGTGTAACCAATGGCACCCCATACCATCACGGCGGGTAACATGCCAGTACGGCGATGAGGAATACACGCTTTCAATGTGTGTTCACCGCGATGTCGCCAAACACGGATGCGACCATCATAATGCTGTAAACAGAACCTGGATTCATCCGAAAGAATGACGTTTTACCATTCGTGCACCCAGGTTCGTCGTTGAGTAAACCATTGCTGGCCCTCCTTTCTGTGATGTAGCGACAAGGGTAACCGCAGCCAAGGTCTCCAAGCTGATAGACCATGCTGCTGCAAACGTCGTCCAACGTGCCCATTTGTTAACTCAGGGATCGAGACGTGGCTGCACGATGCGTACAGCCATGCGGATAATATGCCTGTCATCTCGACTGCTAATGATATGAGGCCGTTGCGATCCAGCACGGCGTTCCGTATTACCCTCCTGAACCCACAGATTCCATATTCTGCTAACAGTTATAGGATCTCGACCAACGCGAGCAGCAATGTCGCTATACGATAAACCGCAATCGCGATAGGCTACAATCCGATCTTTATCAAAGTCGGAAACGTGATGGCACGCATTTCTCTTTTTTTTTGTTTTAGGGCGCAAAACTGCTATGGTCATTAGCGCCCGCTCCGTGACTTAGGAAACAGCAAAAACCGAAAATGGAAACCAGCAGCAATGGGAACAAAACTCAAAAACTGGAGAAACTAAAAGCAGAAGGAAGGCTTAAAATTCCACTACAGAAAGTGGGTTGGTTGTCCCCAAAAAAAAAAAAAAAGGCTGCAAATGACTGACGTCATTTCACTGGCACTAACAAACTCGAGAACGCGATCGGCCGAGCGCGTGTCATCTGCTAAAATTGACGATATATCAGGGGACAGCTGTTGACGGGCGCGTAACGGAGTAAAATAGGGGCACTCAATTAAAAGGTATCTTACCGTCCACAGCTGACAGCAGTGGGGACAGAGTGGGGGAGGATCGCCGCTTAAAAGATGTCGATGGCTAAAAAGACAGTGCCCCCTCCGGAGTCTAGTTAAAATTACCTACTGCCGACGACGCGTTCGGGAGAAAGAGGTCCAAGCACAAGGAAGAGCTTTCACGTCCCGCAATTTATTATGGGGAAGTGTCGACAAATCTGCGTGCCATAAAAGAACAACTCGACGACATAATACGCTCCGTAGATCGGCGAAGGGAATCGATTGAATAGCTGGCCGAAGAAGAGAGACTGCAGCCTTGGCCGCAATATCGGCCGCCTCATTTCCACAGATACCAACGTGTCCCAGGAGCCAGAGGAACGCCACCGAGACGCCCCCCAGGTGGAGCAAGCGCAGACAGTCCTGAATCCGATGGACCAGTGGCTGCACAGGGTAAAGAGCTTGGAGACTGAGGAGAGAGCTGAGAGAATCTGAGCAGATATCATATTGTAGCCGCTGATGGCGGCGGATGTAGTGGACAGCCTGGAGAACAGCGTAAAGCTCCGCAGTATAAACCGAACACTGGTCGGGAAGCCGAAAGTGATTTGGGGTGTCGCCAACAATATCGGCACTACCTACACCTAACGATGTTTTCGAGCCGTCGGTGTAAATAAATGTGGCGTCCGTCATTTGTGCACATAGAGCAGCAAATGCCCGACGATAAACAAGTGAAGGGGTACCATCCTTGGGGAATTCACAAAGGTCACGGAGCAGGCAGATCCGGGGACGGAGCCAAGGCGGTGCTGTACCCCAAGTTGTCAAGAAGGTTTTGGGAAAGCGGAAGGAAAGAGAATGGAGCAGTTGACGGAAGCGGACCCCCGGTGGTAGTAGGGAGGAGGGGCGGCCTGCATACCCTACATCAAAGGAGCCGTCGAAAAAATGTCATGGGCTGGATTAGCAGGCATGGAAGACAGATGGCTAGCATAACGACACAGAAGGACTGCTCGCCGATTGGACAGCGGAGGTTCAGCTGTCTCAGCATAAAGGCTCTCCCCAGAGCTGATGTAAAAAGCTCCAGACACTAAACGTCGAGACGACGAAGAATAGACGGCCGAGCAGAGGAGTAAACTATGCTTCTATAGTCCAATTTCGAGCGCACTAAGGCCCGATAGAGGCGGAGAAGGACCACTCGGTCTGCTCCCTAGGTGGTACCATTCAGGACACGGAGGGTGTTGAGCGATCGCAGACAGCGAGCCGAAAGATAGGAACGTGGGAGGACTAGCACAGTTTTCTGTCAAACATAAGACCCAAGAATTTAGCGACGTCCGAAAACGGATGGTTGACAGGTCCTAGGTGTAAGGAGAGTGAAAGAAACTCCTTACGTCGGTAAAAATTAACACAATCGGTCTTACTGGGAGAAAAACGGAAGCCGGTTTTGGTGCTCCAAGAGTGGAGGCGATCGAGACATCCTTGAAGACGTCGTTCAAGAAGGCTGTTCCGTTGAGAGCTGTAGTAGATCGCGAAATCGTCCACAAAGAGGGAGCCCGAGACGTCAGGAAGGAGACAATCCATAATTGGATTTATGGCAATAGCAAACAGTACAACACTTAGCACGGAGCCCTGGGGTACCCCGTTTTCTTGGGAGAAAGTACGGGAGAGAGTAGTGTTCACCCGCTCTCTAAATGTGCGCTCTGCCATAAATTCACGAATAAAAAGGGGCAGCCGACCTCGAAAGCCCCAAGAGAACAGTGTGCGGAGGATGCCTGTCCTCCAACAGGTATCGTATGCTCTCTCCAGATAAAAAAATATTGCTACTGTTTGGCGTTTCCGGAGAAAATTGTTCATTATATAAGTGGAGAGAGCAACAAGATGGTCAACTGCAGAACGATGCTCTCGGAAGCCACATTAGGCAGGTGTTAAAAGACTGCGGGACTCGAGCCACCAAGCTAAACCGCAATTCACCATACGCACCAAAACCTTACATACACTACTCGTGAGAGAAATGGGGCGATAGCTAGAGGGGAGATGTTTGTCCTTTCCAGGTTTCGGAACAGGAACGACGATAGCTTCCCGCCATCGTCTGGGAAAAGTACTGTCGGTCCAAATTCGATTATAAATGCGAAGGAGGTAACGCAGACTATGGGTTGATAAATGCAGCAACATTTGGATGTGGATACCATCCGGTCCTGAGGCGGAGGAGCGCGAAGAATAGAGTGCATTGTTGGAGTTCCGCATGGGGAAAACAGTATTATAGCTTACGCGATTTTGGGAGAAGAAAGCAAGCGGTTGCACTTCCGCTGCACGTTTCTTCGGGAGAAACGCTGGCGGGTAATTTGAACAGCTCGAAATCTCAGCAAAGTGTTTACCCAAGGAGTTAGAAATTGCGACTGGGTCCACTAACGTATCACGCGCGACAGTGAGCCCAGAGACCTAGGAGAAACTAGGCGCGCCTGATAACCGTCGAATCCGACTCCAAACTTCCGAGGAGGGAGTGAAGGTGTTAAATGAGTTAATAAAGAATTTCCAGCTTGCCTTCTTGCTATCGCGGATGACGCGGCGGCATTGCTCACGGAACTGCTTATAGCGGATACAGTTGGCAAAGTAGGATGGTGGCGGAAAACGCGAAGAGCACGTCGCCGCTTACTTATTGCGTCACGGCATGCCTCGTTCCACCAAGGAACTGGGGGGCGCCGGAGCAATTCGGAGGTGCGTGGTATTTAACGTCCCGCAGCTGTAAGAATAACGTCGGGAATATGTGTGACCTCATCGTCGACGCTAGGAAAGTGACGGTCATCGAATGTCGCTAGAGACGGAAAAAATGTCCAGCGTCGCGGGCGTATATAGGGCAGTTGAGGCTGCAGTCTAAGGACACATGGAAAGTGATCACTCGAGTGTGTATTATCAAGGGCGAACCATTCGAAGCGCCGAGCTAGCGGAACAGTAGCGACCGAAAGGTCCAAATGAGAGAAATTTGTCGTGGAGGCAGACAAAAATGTAGGAGATCCCCAAAGCGGGTGGTGGGCATTGAAGTCCCCAACCAGCAAATAGGAAGGTGGAAGCTGACCAAGAAGATGAAGGAGATCAGCTCGTGCCATTGGTGTGGACGATGGAATGTATACAGCACAAAGAGAAAAGGTATATCCAGAAAGGGAAAGACGGTCAGCGACAGCTTGGAAGGAAGTCTTTAAGTGGATTGGGTGATAATGGAGAGTATCATGGAGAAGAATCATGAGTCCTCCATGGGCTGGAGTGCCTTCAACAGAGGGGAGGTCAAATCGGACGGACTGAAAATGGGGGAGAACAAAGCGGTCATGGGGACACAGCTTTGTTTCCTGAGGACAGAAAATGACCGGCGAGTAGGATCGTAAGAGGATCGACAATTCATCCCGATTGGCTCGAATGCCGCGGATATTCCAGTGGGTAATGGACATAGGGTGAACAGAAAATGGAGGAATGTGACCAAGGTTGCCGTCAACTCAACGACTGCCCAGACCTTGCGACCGACAGCATGGAATGGCATTCAGCCGAATGCAGAAGATCATGATCCATAGGTTGTTCAGGAGCAGCTCCTGCCACCAGCGATCGGCCGGTTGATCGGCCGCCAGCAGTGCGCCTCGGCGACACAGAAGACGGTCGAGGGCGACTTCCGCCAGGTGGTGCTGTAGATGAGACACGCCTTGGCGGACAAGGAGATGAACTGGGTTTCTTATTAGCCTTCTTGGAAATATGATGTTTAGATGAAGGAGGAACCGATGGTTGTGAAGTTGGGGTACGTAAAAAATCTTCATGAGTATCCTCTTTTTTCGAAGTCTTGGTGTCTTTTGGGCTCGAGATTTAGCAGAACCCGATGAAGGGTGAGCCGTAGAGTGGGCAGGGGAAAGCGGTGAGGTTGAACGGGCGATTTTTGCGCTGGCCGATCTGACGACTGTGGCACTAAAGGTGAGGTAGCAAGTCTGCGTGGCCGCCTCCTTTGTTGGCCGAGGAGAAGCAAGGACAGAGCTGTATTTTCCTGTCTGAGTCATGGTGGGCTGCCGACTGGCGAATAATATTCGAGCAGCGAAGGTCGACACCTTTTCCTTCACTCTGATTTCCTGGATGAGCTTTTCGTCTTTAAAAATGGGGCAATCTCGAGAGGAAGCAGCGTGGTCACCCATACAGTTGATGCAGCGAGGGGATGGAGGTGGACAAGCACCCTCATGGGCATCCTTGCCACACGTAAGACATTTGGTCGGATTGGAACAGGACTGGCTGGTGTGATTGAACCGCTGACACCGATAGCAACGCGTAGGGATTGGGACATAAGGGCGAACGGAAATTATCTCATAGCCTGCTTTGATTTTCGATGGGAGTTAAACTTTGTCAAATGTCAAGAAGACAGTGTGGGTTGGAATGATGTTCGTGTCAACCCTTTTCATAACCCTAGGAACAGCCGTTACGCCCTGGTCAGACAGGTAGTGCTGAATTTCGTCGTCAGACGATCCATCGAGGGAGCGTGTATGAACGACTCCACGCGAGGAATTTAAAGTACAGTGTGGTTCCACCCAGACAGAAAAGGTGTGGAGCAGTGAAGTACGCAGCAATTTTTGTGCCTGGAGGGCACCGACTGTTTCTAACAACAAGGTGCCATTCTGTAATATGGAACAAGACCTTACAGGACCTGCAATTGCGTCGACACCTATCTGAATAATGAAAGGGTTGACCGTGGAGAAGTCGTGACCTTCATCAGACCGAAAACAACAAGGAACCGTGGCAACGATGGACGAACTGTCTGTGGCTGATACTCAGTGAACTTACGCTTGTGGGCAGACGTAGTGGAAGGTGAGGAAACCATTGTGGATGAATCCCCCATGATTACCGGCGTCTCCGATGGCGCGCTCCTCCCTTGTGGGGGCCCTCTCTGAGGGCACTCCCGCCTTAGGTGATTGTTCACACCTCAGGTCACACCTCCCGACAAACGGACAGAGGGACCAATCGACACTTTCGGAAGGTATCAGCTCGGGTAATCACCCCTCCCTGGGCCTTGCCGTTACCAGGGGGTACGTATGTGTCCTACCTGTCTACCCGGGGTGGGGAATTACGCGTTACCCCGTCACTGCCTACGCACGAAAATGCGTGGGTCGGCCTTCAGACACGCACAGGGAGGAAGAAAGAGAAAGGGGAAAATAAAGAAAGGGGAAAATAAAGAATGGGAAAAATATAGAAAGGGAAAAATAAAGAAAGGGGAAAATAAAGAAAGGGGAAAATAAAGAAAGGGGAAAGTAAAGAAAGGGGAAAATAAAGAAAGGGGAAAATAAAGAAAGGGGAAAATAACGAAAGGGGAAAATAAAGAAAGGGGAAGATAAAGAAAGGGAAAGGAAAGAAGAGAGGTCTCAAACGCCGCAGCGGAGAAAAGGATAAAGAGAAGAGGTAAGGAAAAGAGAAGGACAAAGGAAGGATGAAGACATACAAGCAGAGAAGGCGAAGAATGCGTTAAATTTACGAGTGTCCACCTCCGAACGTAGGCACAAACCATACTGCCAGAGGGGGAGAAAGGGAAGGAAAGAGCCAGTGGTGAGGGGAGGGGGGGCGAAGATGGGGGATAGGGAAGGATGCGGAAAAGGAAGGTATGCAGCCCGGAAAGGAAGGAGGGCGACATTAGCTCGGGGTCCCGTGCTCGCTACTCACGTATCCACAAAAGAGTTGTGGACCCCCTGGGGGGGTTTCTCCTTCTTACACGAGGTATCACGACAACGTTTCACCAGGCAACGCCGGACAACTGCTGTTTATGTATGAGAAATCGGTTGGAAACTTTCCTTATGTCGGCATGTTGTAGGTGTCGCCACAGGCGCCAACCTTGTGTGAATGCTCTGAAAAGCTTATCATTTACATATCGCAGCACCTTCTTCCTGTCAGATAAATTTCGGTTCTGTAGCACGTCATCTTCGTGGTGTAGCAATTTTAATGGCCAGTAGTGTACTTTTTTACGCGGGGTTCTATTTTGTTTCACGCTTCCAATTGAATGCATTTATGTTTGTAAGCGTATGAAATATGTTACAAGACCCCGAAATAGACAGGCGCGATAAAAACATTCCAGAAATATAAAATACGTTTTTTGAATTGTGGATAGGAACAATAACAACTCAAGAATATTAACGTAATTATAATGAATTTCATGACAAATATTTCTTTTGACTAGTTGTCAATGGGCTTGGAAGTAGTTGATGCACCAGGTTTTCAGTCAAACAGTGCAAATAAATGCGTATTGTCCGCAACTCAAAATTGTAAGTGACAAGGTAAAGTTGTAGATTTTAATGAACTCATGAGGTCAGTGTGTTTTATAGCGAAACTGAAAAGCTGCTTCGTGACTTAGGAGAGCATCAGACACGCAGAGGGCCGCCGTATTGACCTCCTTATCCGCCAGCTGGGGCCCAGAAGATGAGCGGCAAAACTTGGCGACCAGGTTATGAATAAAACCACGGCCTGAGCCGCGCCGCGCGCCGCCGCTCTGCTCGTAAAGTCTCGCTGCGCGCCCTCCGAGAGAAGGCCGAGGCGTGAGCCGCGCGGGAACTGCGCGAGAGCGGCGGACCGGCGCTGCTGCGTACTTCCTGGGGCGTCCAGGAGGAGGCGTCAGCTCGTATGTAAGGGCTGTTGGTGGTGCCAGATTTAGTGTCCAGACACTCCTGAGGAGGACAGGAACTGAAATTCTGGTAGCAGAGCAAGGGCAGGAATGTTGCGTTTTCCAAGTGTTCCTTTACAAAGGAAAATCCAGGAATAAAGCCCCAGTATAATTCTGGAGCCACTCCCAAAGGCGGTGATATTGATACTAGCGGGTCTACTATTGAGAAACAGCTAATACCGCTAAAATTGGACACAGTTAAAATCCAGATGAAGTCCATATGAGATTCTATACCGAATTTGTGACTCAGTTAGCCATTTTCTTAACTGTACTGTACCGTACATGTCTTTAATATAATATTGTAACCAGTAGCCCGAAGAAAGCACAGGCCACATCCGTCTACATGAAGGGTAGCCGAGGTTATCCACAAAAATTCCATCTAATATTTTGCTAACCAGACGTCCCATTTCTACCAAAGGGAGTGATCCGCCAAAGTACCGTCTAATGTCTTGCGAAACACTCCCTTGCTATTAAAGAGAGAAATGATGCTGGTTATTGGTATGTCTACATCTCTACACAAGTGAATCACACTAACTGAGATGTGCGGAAGAGAGTTAAAAAACGCAAATTCTCTGCCCAGTGTTGGCGTCACCCACTCTTGGCTCGAAACTCCTATTATTTCGTCAGGACGGAGGCCGAAGAACCTTTGTGAAGACATCAGAGCGAACGAAACAAGATTAAACATTACTTCTTTTATTGCTCAGAATAGATCTTAGGACTTTATCTTCCTTGGCGGCTGGTGGCTTCATAAGCCGGAGTGGAATCTGCTGAATTCACAGTCAGACTCAGGACTCTCAAGACCGCTGTATCAGCTAGTAGCACAGGCCGTTCACAGAGTGTGGCGGGTGGCCTGCCCACTGGTTTGTAAGGCGCTGCCCGTCACCTGGCCTGCAGCTAATGAGACCGCGACCACAGTGGTGTGTGTTTGGCTCACATTCTGAGAAAACACTGTCCCTCTCAGGTTCCTGCCGGCGTTGTCCCATCAGATGGACCGCAATCACAGATTCTGTGACGTGATAGATATGATTCTGAGACTCTGGTTCACTAGACTGTCAGACCCAAAGATGCTGAAGTTAGTTTAGTTATTGTCCTGAACTGGGATCATATTGGTGGACTTGTGGGCTAAACTGCAACGCCTGCTTCACTACCGGATGCTGGTTTGTTGTATTCCACAGCTACAAATCACTGGTCATCAGATCAGGCAGCAAGAGTCTCACCAGTACTGGAACAATCTCACACAAGATGTTGCAATGTAACACTCACAGAACTGAGTATGAATGACATGAATGCCATCAATCCTACTGAGTGGGGTGGAGTATTTATAGCACTGAAGAGCAGCTGTGTTGTAGGTCACCATTTGTAATGACCGAATCAGTGTTGCTAGTTACCAGTCTGAGGTATTCAGCTTTGCTGTTTTGGTTTAAACAGTTTCTTTCTATGGCATAAGTGCTTCGTCAAACGCCTGATAAGTTTTCTTACCTCCTACCTCGTGCTTCTTACATAATGTTATGAGAGTAATGGGGCAGATGGATCTATAGCTGTCTCTCACTTTTCTGCTGGGCACGCTCGCAGTCACATACGGAAGCGCTAATGTCGCACTCTTGGGGACTGCCTAACCATGTATACATGTGGTTAGCTTGTGTTGATACTTCCGTATGTTTGAGCAATGCCGGGCTGGACGGACATACTAAGTGAATGGGAGAGAGAAAATTTTTCTATGTTGTTGCGTAAACACTCTCCTGCACTTTAATAAGATTCATCCTGATTTTTGCTGTTTCCTTGTCTACCAATAATCTACACTCCTGGAAATTGAAATAAGAACACCGTGAATTCATTGTCCCAGGAAGGGGAAACTTTATTGACACATTCCTGGGGTCAGATACATCACATGATCACACTGACAGAACCACAGGCACATAGACACAGGCAACAGAGCATGCACAATGTCGGCACTAGTACAGTGTATATCCACCTTTCGCAGCAATGCAGGCTGCTATTCTCCCATGGAGACGATCGTAGAGATGCTGGATGTAGTTCTGTGGAACGGCTTGCCATGCCATTTCCACCTGGCGCCTCAGTTGGACCAGCGTTCGTGCTGGACGTGCAGACCGCGTGAGACGACGCTTCATCCAGTCCCAAACATGCTCTATGGGGGACAGATCCGGAGATCTTGCTGGCCAGGGTAGTTGACTTACACCTTCTAGAGCACGTTGGGTGGCACGGGATACATGCGGACGCGCATTGTCCTGTTGCAACAGCAAGTTCCCTTGCCTGTCTAGGAATGGTAGAACGATGGGTTCGATGACGGTTTGGATGTACCGTGCACTATTCAGTGTCCCCTCGACGATCACCAGTGGTGTACGGCCAGTGTAGGAGATCGCTCCCCACACCATGATGCCGGGTGTTGGCCCTGTGTGCCTCGGTCGTATGCAGTCCTGATTGTGGCGCTCACCTGCACGGCGCCAAACACGCATACGACCATCATTGGCACCAAGGCAGAAGCGACTCTCATCGCTGAAGACGACACGTCTCCATTCGTCCCTCCATTCACGCCTGTCGCGACACCACTGGAGGCGGGCTGCACGATGTTGGGGCGTGAGCGGAAGACGGCCTAACGGTGTGCGGGACCGTAGCCCAGCTTCATTGAGACGGTTGCGAATGGTCCTCGCCGATACCCCAGGAGCAACAGTGTCCCTAATTTGCTGGGAAGTGGCGGTGCGGTCCCCTACGGCACTGCGTAGGATCCTACGGTCTTGGCGTGCATCCGTGCGTCGTTGCGGTCCGGTCCCAGGTCGACGGGCACGTGCACCTTCCGCCGACCACTGGCGACAACATCGATGTACTGTGGAGACCTCACGCCCCACGTGTTGAGCAATTCGGCGGTGCGTCCACCCGGCCTCCCTCATGCCCACTATACGCCCTCGCTCAAAGTCCGTAAACTGCACATACGGTTCACGTCCACGCTGTCGCGGCATGCTACCAGTGTTAAAGACTGCGATGGAGCTCCGTATGCCACGGCAAACTGGCTGACACTGACGGCGGCGGTGCACAAATGCTGCGCAGCTAGCGCCATTCGACGGCCAACACCGCGGTTCCTGGTGTGTCCGCTGTGCCGTGCGTGTGATCATTGCTTGTACAGCCCTCTCGCAGTGTCCGGAGCAAGTATGGTGGGTCTGACACAGCGGTGTCAATGTGTTCTTTTTTCCATTTCCAGGAGTGTATCTTACATTTTTCATTTACACAGAATCTTCGGTTTCTTCGACCACAAAAGAAATCTGATCCTTTGGGTGTGGTTATAAATAACTTTTCCGACATCAGACACGATTTTCTTTTATTCATATTTTACACGACGCATTTTGGGAAATGATTCCAATTTTCGAGTGTGTATTCGCTTTGTACTAAGCCATTTTTAAGTAATCTTTTCGATGCGTCAGGTTCTGCTTTGTTTTGAAGACTTTACTGCAATATACGAAAAAAGTGCAATTTTAGTTGGTTATCGATTTTTATATTAGTTGGTGGCGAAATTTGGAAGAACTTGTACGGACAATTTTCTCATGGTCCATTTGTGCAAAGTCTTACACATAGCATCAGACAACTTTCAGTGCACAGTGTACATCGAGAAAAACATACATAAACAGATGCTTCGACAATATACCTAAAAAAGTAACATTGAAATCAGCGCCGTTGTAAAATCGATAAAGGCAAATTATAATCCATATTGTTCAGATAAGTACCTTCTGTACAGAAGCATATACTCTGTAGGAGACCTGTGGCATTATTTCTGCCAACTACACCTAAAAAAATATTTGTAACTCTTTTTATACAAGTTACTCTCTAAGTTTACTGTGCAGTGAAAGTTACGTGTGATGTGTAACTTGTGTGATACTTTGCGCAACTGAACCATAAGAAAATAGTAGGTACGAGTTCTTACAAATTTCGCCGCTAACTAAAAATCGAGAACAAACCAAAAATAGTGTGTCTTATATATTGCGCTAAATTCAGAAAAACAAAGCAGATCCTCACACACCGAAAACATTGCATAAAAATGGGACGGCACAAGGAGAAACCACACTTGAAAATGGGAATCATTTTCCGAAAGGCGTCGTTTAAAATATGAATGAAAGAAAATAGTGACTGGTAGCAGGAAAGTTATTTATAAACAAACCAATCGTTTTCAGAGTCGCAGGCTTTCAAAGAACCATTTGTAGTGGACAAAATAAAATGTGAACCTACTTTAACATTAACTTATTAGTTTGCTTCTTTACACATTATTGATACTCTGAGAATTTAGCTGGTACGTTCATACAGAGAACTGGTAGCAAATCCTTGTGTGGCGGTCGGCTTTAACACACCCACTCCACACAAAAGGAGACGAAAAAATTGTTAGTAATTATGTAGGCATTTCTCTTCCGTACACATTTCTCTCCAAACCACTGCAGAACAGAATTAGAGATCATCTTCATAAACAGACTTGAAGAAAATCGTCAGATACAAGACGATTGACAGCGACGACTATGTGGTGGTATTCGTTGATTTTGAAGAAGCGCACTACTCAGTGGACTGTGGGTCGTTATCTAATATTCTGTAAGAAATGTGGTGTGGACGATGCACCCAGAAATCTGATTAAACTGCCTTTGATCGAAACGGTGTCAAAACGATATCGGGCCCATTTCAAACTCGAGCTGGAGTCAGACGCCGGCCGGGGTGGCCAAGGGGTTCTAGGCGCTATAGTCTGGGACCGAGCGACCGCTACGGTCGCAGGTTCGAATCCTGCCTCGGGCATGGATGTGTGTGATATCCTTAGATTAGTTAGGTTTAGGTAGTTCAAAGTCTATGGGACAGATGACCTACAAGTTAAGTCCCATAGTGCTCAGATCCATTTTTGGAATCAGATTGATGGATCTTGTCTAATACTTTCGAAGTGTCTTGTGAAAAAGGTCATTCGAGATTGCAGAAAGAGACTGAGGCAAGAAGAAGGGAATGAAGAATGCTTCAAACTAGAACACGAATTAAAAAGGTTACCCTGATTGTCTGCCCACTGATGATGACAGACATTTTCAATAGTAACTCATCAATAGTAACTTCATCGATTGACATAGATAGCTGAGAAACTAGTACTACAGGTGTCCTTTGAGAACACAAAATATGTGACATATAGTGATAGGTCAGAATAGATTATTTTAAACCAAGGGAAGGTTTATCGCATGAAGAAATTTAGATATCGTAATGAGATAATTCAACAGAAATCTTTTAACAGGTGGCGAATTATCTTAATATCAGGAAATTGAGTCCATACCAGAACTCGACGAAAAACGTCTCTTAAAAGTACTCACTGAGTACTGTAGCCAAGTGGAGGCAATATGGTATTGTTGCTCAAGCGGAGCGACATCGAAGAAGATTCTTATTATTTTCGTTTTGTGAGTGGCACAGCAAGGGTACTTGATAAATGGACGTTGTGGTTCGGTTATGATGGCATGAAAATGATGAGCGGACGATTTGGATGGGATTCGGTTAATGAAAAGGCGGCATACAGTTCAAGGATTATTTCCCCAAAATAACCAATTAATTGCAATAAATTACACTGTGGCTCACAAGTGACAGTGACACAAACAAATCAAGCTGCTTACAATATGAGGTAATAAAAATGTCATATGCTACAGGTGAACAGAGAAACTTATTTCTGTCGTTTGAATCACTGCCAAACAAAACTTTACACTTTGATACATTAATAAATAATCATTGTGCATTAAACTACATACTTTCAACTAATACAGTTAAATTTTATAATGTGAAGCACAAATGTATAATTTAGAATTAAATTTTCAGTCGAAGTTACTCCTTCCTATACCTTCTTTAAAAGAGTGATAAAATTTCCAAAAGTATCTCAATTAAAGATGTCCTAAGACCCTTAACACAACAGCACGAACATGACCAGCTAAAATAATAAATATATGTACGGCAAAGCCCAACATTTGCCTCCTTACAGGAAGTTTGCTGATTTCAACAGCGCAGACCACATTCAAACTCTAGCCAACATGGGCCTTTTGCCGGTCAAAACATGTTAAGACTGCGGCAGCGGGCAAACTTACATAGGTAATAAAAGAACACAGGCCCCCTAGCAATCTTACCAAAATCAATTTACACGAAGGAGGAAGATGGGGGTGGGGGGGGACATAATAAATACCATACGCAAGTGCACTTGCCAAACCGACTACTAAAAAAACAGTATAAAAGGAACTCAATTAATGACAAAATCCGGGATAGGCCCGGCAATATTGCACCTGAGCGCTAGTAGCCAAAATAAGGTTGACAGATACCAAGGTCTGACATCATCTTTGGGCTAACTGGTACAACAAATTAATAAGAGTAAAAGAACAGACAAATGGCAATGCCCAAGAATTTAAATAGGATTAAGTACACACGAAGCTAAAATCAATTGCTAGAACCTTGGACATCGTCTTAGGCTTAATTGAAACTACAAATAAATATAGGTAAAAGAACAGGCAAATGACAACGCCCAGCAATTTAAATAAAAATTAGTAAGCACAAGGCTAAAAGCAATTGCTAGCAACTTAACAAGCACACATAAAAATATCAGACTGCTGCCACATCACAAAACAGAACAGGCGCGCGCGCAGTCCTCAGCAAGCCAGAAAACCAATAACACACACTCCAGCAACCGAGTCAGCCTGACCACAGTAATTTCAACTCAGAATCAGGGCGCGTGAGAACACCGGGTCCACGCAAAACACACACTGCCAAATAACTCCCACCAACAGATACGGCTGCCCCCCGGGCGGGAAAACGACGACCGGGTACACACCAGCAGAAAACTCGAACCCTAGACTCCGGCCAAAACGGAATCACGCAGAAAATATAAACAACACCTGAAGTAAGGTGAAACGAACCCTGCCATGCAGACCGGATAGAGCAAACACACAGAAAGCCTGCCCTGCATTTCTTACAACTCCTGGGTGCGGAAACCCAAGCGATATCGTGACACCCTTTTCAGAGGCGGAGAACCTCGAGCGATCGCGTGCGGGGATCCATCAGTTGTCCTCCACAGCACGACACGACACGCCACGCCACACCACCCAACAGCCAAATCAACGAGGCCCGCCAACAACGAGACCACACCTCCGTACCGGGGCGGAAGGCAAAATACAACCAGCTCGGTGCGAATCCAACTGCCGAGTCGAGCGCCCCCCCCCCCCACCCCCCACCCCTATAAAATAAATAAAATAAAATATAATAAAATATTAATTATGTATTATTGTATGATTGTGATTGGTTGTAATTAATATTTACGTGACGTTTAATTATTCCGTATCAGACGCTTGACAATGGCTTTTTCGTAAATGTAATGTTATTCGTAGTTGACCGTGACATAAGACTCAAATAATCGGACTTCGTATTTAAATCGTTTCCAAAGACTGCTGCGGTAGGTGCGGACTCAAATCTAAATCTCAATATTAGAATAATTTGCCAGCCATGTCAATACGTCGTACAGAGGTGACTGTCTACTAAACACAAAAAGTTTACACAGTTAGTTAAATCAGATATATTCAACGAATAAGCCTACAGTTAAATAATTCTACTTACTTTCATAAATATAAATTCTTTACAGATTCGAGTGCCTAGTAAGATTGCATCTCGCAGTGATCTTATATAACATTAAATATGGCGGTGTGCCAGTCAATAAAATATACGTGCTTCCCGCACCACTTATCCAAGTCCTCTCTCCCCTTAATCAAACATAAGAGTATCGTAATTGTGTTTTTGTTTTATCAGCGACACAGCGCTGCAGTTCTGTGCCATAGGCTTTATTTATTTCTCACAGTTTAATTATTTAATTAAGATTTCGCGTTTCCGAGGAAACTCACGCACGGCATGCAAATGTGCCTTTATATTGCCCCCTGAATTGCGAGGCGAAAGGACACACCTGCAGGCGAGCAATTCACCTAAAGGCACAAGAAAATCTAAGTTATCTACAACTATTTACATGACTTACATTACACATTATACACATTATATACAAAATTTGAATGACGCGGGTGCGCCGTAAAAGTTCTTATGTTGGCAGATAGAGTGCGCGCATGCGCAGAAGCGTCTGTGTAACTGCGGCACTGCCGTTATTTCGTAAATTTAGATCACGCGGCACAGTATTGCAGTTCATATTGTTCGTGTGCGCGCGCATTTCTTAGTCGTTGCACAAAGAAAATATTCCACCAAGATTACATATGAAAACTACATTCTATGACAGGTAACTTAGTTTCAAAATTACAATATTTGTTATAATACAATACAACTTTAGATTGTTGAATGTTCTTAGTTACATAGCATTGCAATGAAATGCTTCAACGAAAAATGTTCTGTTGATTCAGGTGCGTTGACCTATACACATCGTGTCGTTATTACAGTTCATATTCATCTACTGCACAGTACTGTTTCACAGGTTAGTGTCGTCGTGGTAAAGTTTTTTGATCACAGTAACATCGCTGTATAACAACGTGATTGATACATAAGCATGTCCATTTCCTATTTCCATTATAGTCGTTGTGATGCAGTTCGTTGTGACAAAAAGCATTGTTTATTACAGATCAGACGTGACCCGTCGAGTAATTAGTCCATATGCAGTTCGTTTTCGATATTCCGTGGAAGCTTGGTTGCAGAACCTCGGACGGCACATAGCTGGCGTCGATCCTTGGACAGTCCAGGTACGAGTGTTATAAAGGCACATTTGCATGCCGTGCGTGAGTTTCCTCGGAAACGCGAAATCTTAATTAAATAATTAATCTGTGAGAAATAAATAAAGCCTATGGCACAGAACTGCAGCGCTGTGTCGCTGATAAAACAAAAACACAATTACGATACTCTTATGTTTGATTAAGGAGAGGGCGGTCTTGGATAAGTGGTGCGGGAAGCACGTATATTTTATTGACTGGCACACCGCCATATTTAATGTTATATAAGATCACTGCGAGTTGCAATCTTACTAGGCACTCGAATCTGTAAAGAATTTATATTTATGAAAGTAAGTAGAATTATTTAACTGTAGGCTTATTCGTTGAATATATCTGATTTAACTAACTGTGTAAGCTTTTTATGTTTAGTAGACAGTCACCTCTGTACGACGTATTGACATGGCTGGCAAATTATTCTAATATTGAGATTTAGATTTGAGTCCGCACCTACCGCAGCAGTCTTTGGAAACGATTTAAATACGAAGTCCGATTATTTGAGTCTTATTTCACGGTCAACTAGGAATAACCTTACATTTACGAAAAAGCCATTGTCAAGCGTCTGATACCGAATAATTAAACGTCACGTAAATATTAATTACAACCAATCACTATCATACAATAATACATAATTAATAAATTATTTTATTTTATTTATTTTATATTGGCGACTGCGTGTCGGACTTGTTATTTTGTCATTTGTTACATTGTTCTCTTTGTTTCATGTGAAAAATCAACTTTCTGGTTCTGGACGTGAATGTATGAGAAATAACAAAGATCTGAAGATATTTGCCAATTATAAAATTTTGCGGGAAGACGCAATGAAGCTTCCAGCAAAATAAGGTAAGACGCAGCATCTTTGCATTGGCAGGCTTGACCAGACGCATAATTCAGTGTATTAGCTCTTCAGTAGATTCTGTAGTATTTCTTTCGCGCGTAGCAGTTTTCAGTGATAAATTTCATTCTCAGTATTTTTCCTTAAACAATAACTTCTGCAACAATACCAATACACGAGTGTACAATATGGCCGATTTCTGTACGATACGTTGTAACATGGACAGCAGCCATTAACAATAATCCCATATTCAGTTTACATTTTTAAATTAACAAACAGCCATTGTTGCTACGAGCGATTCATGCTCAACTGCATTTTATTTTAAAACCAGTGTCAAACATTAATTTCTTGAAATATATATCACGTGTGGCATGGTCATAACTAGAAAACAATACGCAAAGATGGAACAGCAAAGACATACTATTCAGACGCAATCCGACTCGGACGAGAGACAAGTGTTAGAAAATGACTTTACGACAGCAACCGGTAGTGACGATTCATCAAATATTGACGCAAGTGTTAACGGAAGTTTTGACAATAGGCCGTCCACCACAAAAATTTCAAAGTCTCAGTCAGAGCCCATGTTAATACATGACGTCACGTCTAATGACGCGGCGGGGGCAGAGACCTTGCAAACAGTAAACATTGCCAACATGTTACAAATGCTAATGAAACAGAACGCGGAAAACATGGCAACCTTAAAGACACAAAATGACGAAATTAAATCTGACCTCATAACAATCAAGGCATGTAATGACACTTTGTGTAAACGTGTGGAACTTATAGACGCCACACTGACCAAACAGATGACTGAACTCAGTACGAAATTTTCCAAGCTTAATACGAGACAAGAAAAGACTACAAATGACGTAGCACTTTTACAGACACAATTAAAAAACCTTAATGTCACGTGTGAAGCTCTTACTGAACAAATTCAAACATATCCTTCAGTACACGACAACCTTGAAAAACGAATTACTGACGTGCAGAATAAATTTGACGATGTTGAACAACACCTGACTGACATCTTACAATCTGATGCCACAGCTCATTTTCAAAATATTAATAAAGAATTTCATCATTGGGTAGAGAACAAAGACAAACATGCATACGTGAAAATTTACCAACAATTGTGCACGACTCCGTAGCGGAATACATCACTAATAACAAACAGCTGATTAGTGACGCAGTACAATCCGTCACTGCACCCATGAGACAATTCACCGATCAACCACAGTCTGAATGTAACGAAAATATCAGTCAAAATGTACAGTTCAGAAATCAATATACATTCGAGTATGACGCACACATACCGCACACGACAAACACACAAGAACAAAACACACCACGACTACAACACATACCACGACGTGCAACCACAAACACAAGCTATTATCATGGTAAACCACAGCAACATTATCGTAATTACTCGCCAGCTGAGCATTGCAGTAATTACAGTGGAACAAATCCATATCATAATGCAAAGGAAGAAGAAAGCTTAATAAAACACAGGCAATTTCAGGCTTTTATCCCAGAAAAACGAACCATTCATCCGGTGATTTTTCTTAAATCTTTTAGTAACGCATTTCCACGCACTTGGAGTGACTGGAAAAAGATTTAATATATTGTCGGTTACATCCAAGGCGATGCAGCTGTCTGGGCATACAGTCAAGCTGACGTATGTACCACGTACAGTGAGTTTGAGCGTGCTTTTCTGAACAAATTCTGGTCTCAATCCGTCCAGGAGCGACTCAGAAGACAAATTTTAGAACCTGAAACTTTTAACAGTAAAAATGGTAACTTACGCAGATATTTTGAAAAATACTTGAACGTGGGACATTTTTTAGACGAACCAGTCGCAACGCGTGATATACTCCGAGCGTTGAAGGCCAAATTGCCTTTCAACATTAAGGAAAAACTTCTACATATACCGGATGACGATTCAGATTATTTTTTAACAGCTTTAGATTCGGTTGACATGTTACTTGAAGATCAGCGCTTCGCGCGGCAAAACAGCAGCCACAATGTTTACACTAGTGGTATGCAAAACATGCAGGCTTGCCAACACAATTCTGGCGCGCCCACAGTTGGATACGCGGTACTGCAAAAACAGCAAACTCACATGCCGTCTCAATACGGAAATCAAAATCAACACGCGTATTCCAATACAAACAACAATTACAACAGTAGTAACACTTCATGCGGCAATCCATACAAAAGGCACCGCGGTAATAACAACAACGGTAACAACGGATACAAATGTAACAACAAAAACACAAACAGAAATAGAAATAATAATAACTACGAGCCAAGACAGCATCAAGGCTGGACTCGTAGCGATCAATACTTTCATTCAAATACTGCTTTACCACAGCAGCCACCAGGACAAAATTGGAGCATACCTTACGACCGACAGGTAAGTTATAATGCGCAACAGCAACAACAACCGCAAAAGTTTGGAGATCATAATAGGCAATATCCGAATGTGAATATAATAGAAATGACACCTGATGCACAACCCCAATCTGTGTCAGTACCTAGTACAAATGATAATCCAACAAACTAGAAACAGTCACTACTTTGCCCCATGTCGTGGCTGAAGAATTCTTGGGGGGCGACTTCAATGTTAATCAGTTATTTGACACCACACTTGAACAACAGAATAATGATATGCCGAGTAATTCTAAACAAAAACTACCTGTTTTATTTATAAGATACAACCACAATAACAATATATCAGATGAACTTTTACAAGACAGTACACAATGTCGTTTAAACACAAATGAAATTGTTTTAGCATCTACTACTGGTGTAGTAGGTGGGATTCCAACTACTATTATCCTAGATACAGGTGCAGCTGTGAGCGTTTTGTCTTTTAATTTCTATAAAAAGATGTGTGAATTGGAGCCTGTGCCTGAGTTTCCTGCCCAAAACTGTAAAATAACTACCGCTCTAGGTAATAAGTCATGTAGGGTTACAAAGCAAGTTTTTGTAAACGTTAAAATAGGTAATGGAACCGTACAATGGCCATTCCTGGTTGTACAAAACCTTGTGACAAATTGCATATTAGGAATAGATATTATGAGCGAGAAGGACTGCATTATAGACTTCTCCAAAGGTAAATGTATTTTAAATGATAAAGGCAGTGTAATTATTATTGATTTGGACAGGAGAACTCTAAAGCATGACAAACACTGTACAGGGTACAAGGTTCAGTTAGTACTTGACAAAGACATTCAAGACATGCAAACACACTCATCTGACACAGAGCTAATGGACTTGAAAACATTGCTTGATCATAAGATAAGTGAAGCTACAGCTCTCAGTGTACATGAACGTATAAAACTACAGGAAGTGTTATCCAAATATTTACAAGTTTTTACCAAACGATTAGGTGTTATCAACACGTATGTGTACAAGATTGAAGTTAAGCCTCACAAGATCTTCTACCATAAAACATATAACGTACCGTTATCTCAACGACCTGCTGTGTGGCAAGAATTAAAACAAATGTTAGACTGGAAGGTCATTGAACCATCCACCTCACCTTATTGTAGTCCTCTACTTGTTGTCAAAAAATCAAATGGAAGCATTAGGTTAGTGTTAGACGCACGAGCTATTAATGAAATAATTTTACCGGTTCACACAAAACCTGAAAATTTAGAAGAGCAATTACAGAAATTTCTAGATGCAAAATATTTTTCCACAATAGATCTCGCTAATTCGTTTTGGCAGGTGGGTATCACTCCTGATTCTCGGAAATATACTGCATTTATGTTCGGGGGGCGAACCTATCAGTTTTGTGTTCTACCCTTCGGACTGAATGTCAGCTCTGGGGTATTCATTACAGCCCTGGATAACGTGCTTGGCGACGATTTAGTTGAGACAGTCACACACTATGTAGATGATATACTGATAGCTACACAATCTTGGAATGAACACGTAGACACTCTTCAAAGAATTTTAAAAAAATTTGCACAAGCTGGAGTCACAGCCAACCTAAGAAAATCAAAATTTGGTTGCAGTGAGATAAAGTATTTAGGACATATCATTAATTCACAGGGCATACGTCCAGATCCCAGTAAATTAGATGCTATCAGAAACTTTCCTAGCCCTCGAACTAAAAAGCAGTTAAAATCATTCCTTGGGCTATGTTCATTTTTCAGACGTTTTTTGCCACAACCACTTTTGAACAGTAAACATCTGCTAAATCTACTCAGAAAGAATCAAGTTTGGATCTGGTCGGAACAGTGCCAGAATGACTTTAATACAATTAAACATGCTTTAGTGAATGCTAACATTTTGAGCCATCCAGATTTCAATTTAGATTTTTGTATGACTTGTGACGCTTCACGTACTGGCTTGGGCTGTTGCTTATTTCAAGTTGTAAAGAATAAAGAGGAGGAACAGATAAGAATTATTGGGTTTGCGAGTCGCACTCTAACTGAATGTGAGCGTACATACTCCACTACTGAGTTAGAAACACTTTCCATAGTATGGGCATTCAAGAAATTCAATTATTATTTATTTGGAAAACATACGGTAATTTACACCGATCACCAGGCCCTGACATTTTTGTTAACTTGTAAACTTGTACATCCTAGACTATCACGATGGGCAGTTACACTTCAGAACTACTGTTTTGAAATTAAGTACATAAGAGGTAAGGACAACACCATTGCAGACACTTTGTCTAGACTTCCACAAGGTATGAATGATACCAACAGTGACTTAGAAAATATAAATGACTACAGGATTCTCTTAATGCAAGACAAGCAGTATCACCAATATTATATTGATATGTGCAGAAACATGGCTGAATTACAAAAATTTGATCCTCACTGGTATAAGATAATAACATTACTGGTAGAAAAACACAACCATCCTTTGACTAAGTATTACAAGTTACACAATGATGTGTTATTTTACCGCCGACATCCAAATGCTACTAACTGGTGTGTATGCATTCCCAAAGAGTCTGAACGTAATCTAATTTGGCACACACACTTAGTTTGGGGTCATTACGGGACGAAAATGTGTTTGGCAAAGCTCAGTACATACTGTTATTTTAGCAATATGAGAAGAAAAATTTATAGGGAACTAAAAACATGTGTTATATGTCAAAAATCAAAACCTCAGAATTTATCCACAAAAACAGATTTACATTCTATTTTACCTAGTAAACCCCTGGAAATTCTGTGTACTGACATCAGTGGACCGCATCCAGCAAGCTCTGGAGGCGTCAAATATATCTTACCTTTTTACGATATATTTTCTAAACATGTAAAACTTTATGCTTTAAAATCCGCCTCTGCAAATGCTATAATACGAAGATTCTCAAGTGATTACCTGACGCACGTGGGAAAACCTAAAGCAATTCTGTCAGATAATGCAGCATACTACTCTGGGTACAAATGGAGAAATTTCTTGAAGGACAATAACATTAAAAGTATATTTATTTCAAAGTTTAGTCCACAATGTAACGCGACTGAGAGACTTTTCCGAGAACTAAACCGATTCATGAGGACCTATATTTCATCAAAACATACTAATTGGGTGTCCTACCTAAGTCTTTTCGAGGACGTACACAATAACTTAAATATTTACAATACAAATTACACACCTAACGAGATCATGTTCAATTGCAAACAGAACGATCAATGGATAGAACCATTACCTAAGTTGTCAGACAAGGAAATCACACCTGAACAGAAAATAAAAGAAGTATTGACTACACTGACACATCTCGCACAGATACGAAACAAACATCACAGAAACATAATAAAAAGAAAACAAAAATTCGAGGTAGGAATGCTTGTACTACTTCGTACTCATCATAAATCTGTAGCACTCAAACGACGCAATGCTAAGTGGCGTCTGCTATATGAAGGACCTTATATAATTGTTAACATACCGCATCCTGGTGCGTATCTGTTACAACATCCTAGAACTAACAAAATTATTGGGCTATACGCACACCGAGATCTTAGAGCATTTCATGCCAAATAATGTCAAAGTCATACCCATGAAAACATTGCTAAGCAACTCGCAAAACTCTGTTTGCTACAACACAGATAATAAGCAGTATAGAAATTTTCATTTCAGCGGTTCCAGTGACGCAGTTGAAGACAGAAGAACTTTTCTTTCAACGCCGCGGCACCACCGAGAAGACTGAATATTAAAGTAAAATTTATGATTACGTAGCAGTGAATGATATATAAATTTTTCACGGAACATTTGTGACTGTAGGTACCACTGACTTGGTATGACACCTGACGAACCGACAGACGTCATCTGTGAAGCGATCTTTTACTTCGAGAAATAGATTAGACGCACATCTCTCAGCAAGAAAAGCATCTACCAGTAGCCAAGGCCACACAGACACTATACACACACGCACAAAACGCGAGGAATCTAACAGCTTTCCGTCTCTCATTATTTTGAATATTTATTGAGTAGTGAAAACGCCTGGTCTTGCCTACTGATGTAATGAATGTTGTGTCTAACCTATCTTAATTTCAGATGACATCACAAAAAAAAAAAAAAAAAAAAAAAAAAAGAAAACATCGATAAAATCCCAGCAAAACCGTTAAAGAGGACGTAAATATCTGCAATCCATGTAATCAAATGTGACACAATGTAATAATTTATAGCTATGTAATAATGATGAAAACATGTTTATGTGTAACTGTATTATGTTTATGCTAAGAAAATATGTGACGTGTATATGTATGATTACTTATGTTTTTTTTAAACTGATGTATAATGTAACTGTTACTGTGTGAAAATTTGAACGATAACGAGTGCCAAAATGTGAAAAACTTTAAAAAAAACAAAAAAAAACTGAATATGTGAAGTGCATAATTCGTGCATCGTCTAGTGACATTACTACAGTACCCAACTTCAAGATGTTAACTGGATTAAATGGACACAAAGTGCCTGTCCAGAAAACAACACGACGGGTGGAAGAATTTTGGTTGGAACTTCAGGGAATGAAATGTTCTCGAAATGTGACGGACACTCTTACCTGGACTGTCCAAGGATCGACGCCAGCTATGTGCCGTCCGAGGTTCTGCAACCAAGCTTCCACGGAAAATCGAAAACGAACTGCATATGGACTAATTACTCGACGGGTCACGTCTGATCTGTAATAAACAATGCTTTTTGTCACAACGAACTGCATCACAACGACTATAATGGAAATAGGAAATGGACATGCTTATGTATCAATCACGTTGTTATACAGCGATGTTACTGTGATCAAAAAACTTTACCACGACGACACTAACCTGTGAAACAGTACTGTGCAGTAGATGAATATGAACTGTAATAACGACACGATGTGTATAGGTCAACGCACCTGAAACAACAGAACATTTTTCGTTGAAGCATTTCATTGCAATGCTATGTAACTAAGAACATTCAACAATCTAAAGTTGTATTGTATTATAACAAATATTGTAATTTTGAAACTAAGTTACCTGTCATAGAATGTAGTCTTCATATGTAATCTTGGTGGAATATTTTCTTTGTGCAACGACTAAGAAATGCGCGCGCACACGAACAATATGAACTGCAATACTGTGCCGCGTGATCTAAATTTACGAAATAACGGCAGTGCCGCAGTTACACAGACGCTTCTGCGCATGCGCGCACTCTATCTGCCAACATAAGAACTTTTACGGCGCATCCGCGTCATTCAAATTTTGTATATAATGTGTATAATGTGTAATGTAAGTCATGTAAATAGTTGTAGATAACTTAGATTTTCTTGTGCCTTTAGGTGAATTGCTCGCCTGCAGGTGTGTCCTTTCGCCTCGCAATTCAGGGGGCAATATAAAGGCACATTTGCATGCCGTGCGTGAGTTTCCTCGGAAACGCGAAATCTTAATTAAATAATTAATCTGTGAGAAATAAATAAAGCCTATGGCACAGAACTGCAGCGCTGTGTCGCTGATAAAACAAAAACACAATTACGATACTCTTATGTTTGATTAAGGAGAGAGAGGTCTTGGATAAGTGGTGCGGGAAGCACGTATATTTTATTGACTGGCACACCGCCATATTTAATGTTATATAAGATCACTGCGAGTAGCAATCTTACTAGGCACTCGAATCTGTAAAGAATTTATATTTATGAAAGTAAGTAGAATTATTTAACTGTAGGCTTATTCGTTGAATATATCTGATTTAACTAACTGTGTAAACTTTTTATGTTTAGTAGACAGTCACCTCTGTACGACGTATTGACATGGCTGGCAAATTATTCTAATATTGAGATTTAGATTTGAGTCCGCACCTACCGCAGCAGTCTTTGGAAACGATTTAAATACGAAGTCCGATTATTTGAGTCTTATTTCACGGTCAACTACGAATAACATTACATTTACGAAAAAGCCATTGTCAAGCGTCTGATACCGAATAATTAAACGTCACGTAAATATTAATTACAACCAATCACTATCATACAATAATACATAATTAATATTTTATTTTATTTTATTTTATTTATTTTATATTGTGTCCGTCACATTTCGAGAACATTTCATTCCCTGAAGTTCCAACCAAAATTCTTCCACCCGTCGTGTTGTTTTCTGGACAGGCACTTTGTGTCCATTTAATCCAGTTAACATCTTGAAGTTGGGTACTGTAGTAATGTCACTAGACGATGCACGAATTATGCACTTCACATATTCAGTTTTTTTTTGTTTTTTTTAAAGTTTTTCACATTTTGGCACTCGTTATCGTTCAAATTTTCACACAGTAACAGTTACATTATACATCAGTTTAAAAAAGAACATAAGTAATCATACATATACACGTCACATATTTTCTTAGCATAAACATAATACAGTTACACATAAACATGTTTTCATCATTATTACATAGCTATAAATTATTACATTGTGTCACATTTGATTACATGGATTGCAGATATTTACGTCCTCTTTAACGGTTTTGCTGGGATTTTATCGATGTTTTCTTTTTTTTTTTTTTTTTTTTTTTTTTGTGATGTCATCTGAAATTAAGATAGGTTAGACACAACATTCATTACATCAGTAGGCAAGACCAGGCGTTTTCACTACTCAATAAATATTCAAAATAATAAGAGACGGAAAGCTGTTAGATTCCTCGCGTTTTGTGCGTGTGTGTATAGTGTCTGTGTGGCCTTGGCTACTGGTAGATGCTTTTCTTGCTGAGAGATGTGCGTCTAATCTATTTCTCGAAGTAAAAGATCGCTTCACAGATGACGTCTGTCGGTTCGTCAGGTGTCATACCAAGTCAGTGGTACCTACAGTCACAAATGTTCCGTGAAAAATTTATATATCATTCACTGCTACGTAATCATAAATTTTACTTTAATATTCAGTCTTCTCGGTGGTGACGCGGCGTTGAAAGAAAAGTTCTTCTGTCTTCAACTGCGTCACTGGAACCGCTGAAATGAAAATTTCTATACTGCTTATTATCTGTGTTGTAGCAAACAGAGTTTTGCGAGTTGCTTAGCAATGTTTTCATGGGTATGACTTTGACATTATTTGGCATGAAATGCTCTAAGATCTCGGTGTGCGTATAGCCCAATAATTTTGTTAGTTCTAGGATGTTGTAACAGATACGCACCAGGATGCGATATGTTAACAATTATATAAGGTCCTTCATATAGCAGACGCCACTTAGCATTGCGTCGTTTGAGTGCTACAGATTTATGATGAGTACGAAGTAGTACAAGCATTCCTACCTCGAATTTTTGTTTTCTTTTTATTATGTTTCTGTGATGTTTGTTTCGTATCTGTGCGAGATGTGTCAGTGTAGTCAATACTTCTTTTATTTTCTGTTCAGGTGTGATTTCCTTGTCTGACAACTTAGGTAATGGTTCTATCCATTGATCGTTCTGTTTGCAATTGAACATGATCTCGTTAGGTGTGTAATTCGTATCGTAAATATTTAAGTTATTGTGTACGTCTTCGAAAAGACTTAGGTAGGACACCCAATTAGTATGTTTTGATGAAATATAGGTCCTCATGAATCGATTTAGTTCTCGGAAAAGTCTCTCAGTCGCGTTACATTGTGGACTAAACTTTGAAATAAATATACTTTTAACGTTATTGTCCTTCAAGAAATTTCTCCATTTGTACCCAGAGTAGTATGCTGCATTATCTGACAGAATTGCTTTAGGTTTTCCCACGTGCGTCAGGTAATCAGTTGAGAATCTTCGTATTATAGCATTTGCAGAGGCGGATTTTAAAGCATAAAGTTTTACATGTTTAGAAAATATATCGTAAAAAGCTAAGATATATTTGACGCCTCCAGAGCTTGCTGGATGCGGTCCACTGATGTCAGTACACAGAATTTCCAGGGGTTTACTAGGTAAAATAGAATGTAAATCTGTTTTTGTGGATAAATTCTGAGGTTTTGATTTTTGACATATGACACATGTTTTTAGTTCCCTATAAATTTTTCTTCTCATATTGCTAAAATAACAGTATGTACTGATCTTTGCCAAACACTTTTTCGTCCCATAATGACCCCAAACTAAGTGTGTGTGCCAAATTAGATTACGTTCAGACTCTTTGGGAATGCATACACACCAGTTAGTAGCATTTGGATGTCGGCGGTAAAATAACACATCATTGTGTAACTTGTAATACTTAGTCAAAGGATGGTTGTGTTTTTCTACCAGTAATGTTATTATCTTATACCAGTGAGGATCAGATTTTTGTAATTCAGCCATGTTTCTGCACATATCAATATAATATTGGTGATACTGCTTGTCTTGCATTAAGAGAATCCTGTAGTCATTTATATTTTCTAAGTCACTGTTGGTATCATTCATACCTTGTGGAAGTCTAGACAAAGTGTCTGCAATGATGTTGTCCTTACCTCTTATGTACTTAATTTCAAAACAGTAGTTCTGAAGTGTAACTGCCCATCGTGATAGTCTAGGATGTACAAGTTTACAAGTTAACAAAAATGTCAGGGCCTGGTGATCGGTGTAAATTACCGTATGTTTTCCAAATAAATAATAATTGAATTTCTTGAATGCCCATACTATGGAAAGTGTTTCTAACTCAGTAGTGGAGTATGTACGCTCACATTCAGTTAGAGTGCGACTCGCAAACCCAATAATTCTTATCTGTTCCTCCTCTTTATTCTTTACAACTTGAAATAAGCAACAGCCCAAGCCAGTACGTGAAGCGTCACAAGTCATACAAAAATCTAAATTGAAATCTGGATGGCTCAAAATGTTAGCATTCACTAAAGCATGTTTAATTGTATTAAAGTCATTCTGGCACTGTTCCGACCAGATCCAAACTTGATTCTTTCTGAGTAGATTTAGCAGATGTTTACTGTTCAAAAGTGGTTGTGGCAAAAAACGTCTGAAAAATGAACATAGCCCAAGGAATGATTTTAACTGCTTTTTAGTTCGAGGGCTAGGAAAGTTTCTGATAGCATCTAATTTACTGGGATCTGGACGTATGCCCTGTGAATTAATGATATGTCCTAAATACTTTATCTCACTGCAACCAAATTTTGATTTTCTTAGGTTGGCTGTGACTCCAGCTTGTGCAAATTTTTTTAAAATTCTTTGAAGAGTGTCTACGTGTTCATTCCAAGATTGTGTAGCTATCAGTATATCATCTACATAGTGTGTGACTGTCTCAACTAAATCGTCGCCAAGCACGTTATCCAGGGCTGTAATGAATACCCCAGAGCTGACATTCAGTCCGAAGGGTAGAACACAAAACTGATAGGTTCGCCCCCCGAACATAAATGCAGTATATTTCCGAGAATCAGGAGTGATACCCACCTGCCAAAACGAATTAGCGAGATCTATTGTGGAAAAATATTTTGCATCTAGAAATTTCTGTAATTGCTCTTCTAAATTTTCAGGTTTTGTGTGAACCGGTAAAATTATTTCATTAATAGCTCGTGCGTCTAACACTAACCTAATGCTTCCATTTGATTTTTTGACAACAAGTAGAGGACTACAATAAGGTGAGGTGGATGGTTCAATGACCTTCCAGTCTAACATTTGTTTTAATTCTTGCCACACAGCAGGTCGTTGAGATAACGGTACGTTATATGTTTTATGGTAGAAGATCTTGTGAGGCTTAACTTCAATCTTGTACACATACGTGTTGATAACACCTAATCGTTTGGTAAAAACTTGTAAATATTTGGATAACACTTCCTGTAGTTTTATACGTTCATGTACACTGAGAGCTGTAGCTTCACTTATCTTATGATCAAGCAATGTTTTCAAGTCCATTAGCTCTGTGTCAGATGAGTGTGTTTGCATGTCTTGAATGTCTTTGTCAAGTACTAACTGAACCTTGTACCCTGTACAGTGTTTGTCATGCTTTAGAGTTCTCCTGTCCAAATCAATAATAATTACACTGCCTTTATCATTTAAAATACATTTACCTTTGGAGAAGTCTATAATGCAGTCCTTCTCGCTCATAATATCTATTCCTAATATGCAATTTGTCACAAGGTTTTGTACAACCAGGAATGGCCATTGTACGGTTCCATTACCTATTTTAACGTTTACAAAAACTTGCTTTGTAACCCTACATGACTTATTACCTAGAGCGGTAGTTATTTTACAGTTTTGGGCAGGAAACTCAGGCACAGGCTCCAATTCACACATCTTTTTATAGAAATTAAAAGACAAAACGCTCACAGCTGCACCTGTATCTAGGATAATAGTAGTTGGAATCCCACCTACTACACCAGTAGTAGATGCTAAAACAATTTCATTTGTGTTTAAACGACATTGTGTACTGTCTTGTAAAAGTTCATCTGATATATTGTTATTGTGGTTGTATCTTATAAATAAAACAGGTAGTTTTTGTTTAGAATTACTCGGCATATCATTATTCTGTTGTTCAAGTGTGGTGTCAAATAACTGATTAACATTGAAGTCGCCCCCCAAGAATTCTTCAGCCACGACCTGGGGCAAAGTAGTGACTGTTTCTAGTTTGTTGGATTATCATTTGTACTAGGTACTGACACAGATTGGGGTTGTGCATCAGGTGTCATTTCTATTATATTCACATTCGGATATTGCCTATTATGATCTCCAAACTTTTGCGGTTGTTGTTGCTGTTGCGCATTATAACTTACCTGTCGGTCGTAAGGTATGCTCCAATTTTGTCCTGGTGGCTGCTGTGGTAAAGCAGTATTTGAATGAAAGTATTGATCGCTACGAGTCCAGCCTTGATGCTGTCTTGGCTCGTAGTTATTATTATTTCTATTTCTGTTTGTGTTTTTGTTGTTACATTTGTATCCGTTGTTACCGTTGTTGTTATTACCGCGGTGCCTTTTGTATGGATTGCCGCATGAAGTGTTACTACTGTTGTAATTGTTGTTTGTATTGGAATACGCGTGTTGATTTTGATTTCCGTATTGAGACGGCATGTGAGTTTGCTGTTTTTGCAGTACCGCGTATCCAACTGTGGGCGCGCCAGAATTGTGTTGGCAAGCCTGCATGTTTTGCATACCACTAGTGTAAACATTGTGGCTGCTGTTTTGCCGCGCGAAGCGCTGATCTTCAAGTAACATGTCAACCGAATCTAAAGCTGTTAAAAAATAATCTGAATCGTCATCCGGTATATGTAGAAGTTTTTCCTTAATGTTGAAAGGCAATTTGGCCTTCAACGCTCGGAGTATATCACGCGTTGCGACTGGTTCGTCTAAAAAATGTCCCACGTTCAAGTATTTTTCAAAATATCTGCGTAAGTTACCATTTTTACTGTTAAAAGTTTCAGGTTCTAAAATTTGTCTTCTGAGTCGCTCCTGGACGGATTGAGACCAGAATTTGTTCAGAAAAGCACGCTCAAACTCACTGTACGTGGTACATACGTCAGCTTGACTGTATGCCCAGACAGCTGCATCGCCTTGGATGTAACCGACAATATATTAAATCTTTTTCCAGTCACTCCAAGTGCGTGGAAATGCGTTACTAAAAGATTTAAGAAAAATCACCGGATGAATGGTTCGTTTTTCTGGGATAAAAGCCTGAAATTGCCTGTGTTTTATTAAGCTTTCTTCTTCCTTTGCATTATGATATGGATTTGTTCCACTGTAATTACTGCAATGCTCAGCTGGCGAGTAATTACGATAATGTTGCTGTGGTTTACCATGATAATAGCTTGTGTTTGTGGTTGCACGTCGTGGTATGTGTTGTAGTCGTGGTGTGTTTTGTTCTTGTGTGTTTGTCGTGTGCGGTATGTGTGCGTCATACTCGAATGTATATTGATTTCTGAACTGTACATTTTGACTGATATTTTCGTTACATTCAGACTGTGGTTGATCGGTGAATTGTCTCATGGGTGCAGTGACGGATTGTACTGCGTCACTAATCAGCTGTTTGTTATTAGTGATGTATTCCGCTACGGAGTCGTGCACAATTGTTGGTAAATTTTCACGTATGCATGTTTGTCTTTGTTCTCTACCCAATGATGAAATTCTTTATTAATATTTTGAAAATGAGCTGTGGCATCAGATTGTAAGATGTCAGTCAGGTGTTGTTCAACATCGTCAAATTTATTCTGCACGTCAGTAATTCGTTTTTCAAGGTTGTCGTGTACTGAAGGATATGTTTGAATTTGTTCAGTAAGAGCTTCACACGTGACATTAAGGTTTTTTAATTGTGTCTGTAAAAGTGCTACGTCATTTGTAGTCTTTTCTTGTCTCGTATTAAGCTTGGAAAATTTCGTACTGAGTTCAGTCATCTGTTTGGTCAGTGTGGCGTCTATAAGTTCCACACGTTTACACAAAGTGTCATTACATGCCTTGATTGTTATGAGGTCAGATTTAATTTCGTCATTTTGTGTCTTTAAGGTTGCCATGTTTTCCGCGTTCTGTTTCATTAGCATTTGTAACATGTTGGCAATGTTTACTGTTTGCAAGGTCTCTGCCCCCGCCGCGTCATTAGACGTGACGTCATGTATTAACATGGGCTCTGACTGAGACTTTGAAATTTTTGTGGTGGACGGCCTATTGTCAAAACTTCCGTTAACACTTGCGTCAATATTTGATGAATCGTCACTACCGGTTGCTGTCGTAAAGTCATTTTCTAACACTTGTCTCTCGTCCGAGTCGGATTGCGTCTGAATAGTATGTCTTTGCTGTTCCATCTTTGCGTATTGTTTTCTAGTTATGACCATGCCACACGTGATATATATTTCAAGAAATTAATGTTTGACACTGGTTTTAAAATAAAATGCAGTTGAGCATGAATCGCTCGTAGCAACAATGGCTGTTTGTTAATTTAAAAATGTAAACTGAATATGGGATTATTGTTAATGGCTGCTGTCCATGTTACAACGTATCGTACAGAAATCGGCCATATTGTACACTCGTGTATTGGTATTGTTGCAGAAGTTATTGTTTAAGGAAAAATACTGAGAATGAAATTTATCACTGAAAACTGCTACGCGCGAAAGAAATACTACAGAATCTACTGAAGAGCTAATACACTGAATTATGCGTCTGGTCAAGCCTGCCAATGCAAAGATGCTGCGTCTTACCTTATTTTGCTGGAAGCTTCATTGCGTCTTCCCGCAAAATTTTATAATTGGCAAATATCTTCAGATCTTTGTTATTTCTCATACATTCACGTCCAGAACCAGAAAGTTGATTTTTCACATGAAACAAAGAGAACAATGTAACAAATGACAAAATAACAAGTCCGACACGCAGTCGCCAATATAAAATAAATAAAATAAAATAATTTATTAATTATGTATTATTGTATGATAGTGATTGGTTGTAATTAATATTTACGTGACGTTTAATTATTCGGTATCAGACGCTTGACAATGGCTTTTTCGTAAATGTAATGTTATTCGTAGTTGACCGTGAAATAAGACTCAAATAATCGGACTTCGTATTTAAATCGTTTCCAAAGACTGCTGCGGTAGGTGCGGACTCAAATCTAAATCTCAATATTAGAATAATTTGCCAGCCATGTCAATACGTCGTACAGAGGTGACTGTCTACTAAACATAAAAAGTTTACACAGTTAGTTAAATCAGATATATTCAACGAATAAGCCTACAGTTAAATAATTCTACTTACTTTCATAAATATAAATTCTTTACAGATTCGAGTGCCTAGTAAGATTGCATCTCGCAGTGATCTTATATAACATTAAATATGGCGGTGTGCCAGTCAATAAAATATACGTGCTTCCCGCACCACTTATCCAAGTCCTCTCTCCCCTTAATCAAACATAAGAGTATCGTAATTGTGTTTTTGTTTTATCAGCGACACAGCGCTGCAGTTCTGTGCCATAGGCTTTATTTATTTCTCACAGATTAATTATTTAATTAAGATTTCGCGTTTCCGAGGAAACTCACGCACGGCATGCAAATGTGCCTTTATACCCCGCGCGGAAAACGCTCCAGAGGGCAGCAGCCGCCTCAGCGCCTGCGCAGGCCGAACCAGACGGAAAGAGAAATACAAGTCGATATCGATAGTGCCGGATACGCAACGCGCCAGAGAAATGGCACAAATAATATTTACAGAAATACAGAACCGACGAACTTCAATTGACATACAATGGAAACAATAGTGATTACAGTTGTGAGAAGTTGTGTTTTAGGTTAAATACCTCATTTAAAGAGACTGCTTAGAAAGAGAATTAGATATCTCAAGTGTCACACACGGAAGAAAATACACTCCTGGAAATGGAAAAAAGAACACATTGACACCGGTGTGTCAGACCCACCATACTTGCTCCGGACACTGCGAGAGGGCTGTACAAGCAATGATCACACGCACGGCACAGCGGACACACCAGGAACCGCGGTGTTGGCCGTCGAATGGCGCTAGCTGCGCAGCATTTGTGCACCGCCGCCGTCAGTGTCAGCCAGTTTGCCGTGGCATACGGAGCTCCATCGCAGTCTTTAACACTGGTAGCATGCCGCGACAGCGTGGACGTGAACCGTATGTGCAGTTGACGGACTTTGAGCGAGGGCGTATAGTGGGCATGCGGGAGGCCGGGTGGACGTACCGCCGAATTGCTCAACACGTGGGGCGTGAGGTCTCCACAGTACATCGATGTTGTCGCCAGTGGTCGGCGGAAGGTGCACGTGCCCGTCGACCTGGGACCGGACCGCAACGACGCATGGATGCACGCCAAGACCGTAGGATCCTACGCAGTGCCGTAGGGGACCGCACCGCCACTTCCCAGCAAATTAGGGACACTTTTGCTCCTGGGGTATCGGCGAGGACCATTCGCAACCGTCTCCATGAAGCTGGGCTACGGTCCCGCACACCGTTAGGCCGTCTTCCGCTCACGCCCCAAATCGTGCAGCCCGCCTCCAGTGGTGTCGCGACAGGCGTGAATGGAGGGACGAATGGAGACGTGTCGTCTTCAGCAATGAGAGTCGATTCTGCCTTGGTGCCAATGATGGTCGTATGCGTGTTTGGCGCCGTGCAGGTGAGCGCCACAATCAGGACTGCATACGACCGAGGCACACAGGGCCAACACCCGGCATCATGGTGTGGGGAGCGATCTCCCACACTGGCCGTACACCACTGGTGATCGTCGAGGGGACACTGAATAGTGCACGGTACATCCAAACCGTCATCGAACCCATAATTCTACCATTCCTAGACCGGCAAGGGAACTTGCTGTTCCAACAGGACAATGCACGTCCGCATGTATCCCGTGCCACCCAACGTGCTCTAGAAGGTGTAAGTCAACTACCCTGGCCAGCAAGATCTCTGGATCTGTCCCCCATTGAGCATGTTTGGGACTGGATGAAGCGTCGTCTCACGCGGTCTGCACGTCCAGCACGAACGCTGGTCCAACTGAGGCGCCAGGTGGAAATGGCATGGCAAGCCGTTCCACAGGACTACATCCAGCATCTCTACGATCGTCTCCATGGGAGAATAGCAGCCTGCATTGCTGCGAAAGGTGAATATACACTGTACTAGTGCCGACATTGTGCATGCTCTGTTGCCTGTGTCTATGTGCCTGTGGTTCTGTCAGTGTGATCATGTGATGTATCTGACCCCAGGAATGTGCCAATAAAGTTTCCCCTTCCTGGGACAATGAATTCACGGTGCTCTTATTTCAATTTCCAGGAGTGTAGTATGAATTGCCTTACCATTATGCACCTTAATGTTGGATGACTAAAAAACAAAGAACTAACTGCTTATCTATTTACTCTATATAATACGTCAAACGAAAGTTGGTGTATAATGTCTGGCTGAGCAACATGTAAATATACACACACACCACGTTAAACACAGAAGACTACAATTTGTCAATTTCTGTGAGTAAGGTACGAAGTAAGAGCAAGTTTTACAGTATATAAAAAATAAATTCATGTTCAGTAGTATTGATATAAGTAAATTCTGCTTAGATCAACAACTGACAGCATATTCCTTTGAATTTGCTGCTGCTTTTGTAATATCACAGTGTACTGCTACCCATTTGGTAGATTTCATACATTCGTACAAGAATATGAGTCATTGTAATATCATTTAGCCGAAAGCAAATGACGGTATTTGGAGATTTTAATATAAATATATTGAAATACTCAGATAATTCGAACGATTTGGACTAATTACATAGCACTTACAACATGTCTTCTTCATCATCATCATCATCATCATCATGATCCTCCGTTCATGGATTAATCTGTTGCCTTTTCTTCACTCATAAGCAAAATCATTCCTATCATTTTTGTGGTCTTCCAGTATCTATTTTCTCTCTTGCAAACCCAGCAATGGTCCGCAATAGGTAAATATTTATGGGAATCTAATCTTTAATTAACTTATTTTATTTATTTTGGTCTGTCTCTTACATCGAACAGTATATCACACAGACAGTACCTTTTACATCATAGTTCCTTAAGAAATAACAGTTTTAATATGATAAATAGTGTAACATGATTTGAGCGTCCGTAGTCACAATGTAACTATCACTGGCTACAAGCTAACACAGTTAATACTGGCAGTACCTGTACTACCACTGCTACTACCACTAATAGTGATAATAGTAGTAATGATAGTGACAACAATAAGGACACTAATAACAATAATGATAGGTCAGGTATAAAAAGAATTTTAGGTGTAAAAAATAGATGTTTTCTGATATGAGTTCTGGGGAAAAAAAGTTTAAGTAGAATGCACCAGCTAAGAATACTGGGCAATGAGGAAGATCCGATTGCAAAGAAGGAAGTACAACGGTAACGAGAGCGTACGGCGACAACCGTAATCATTGTTGTTACTTTAGTAGTTATGGCATTAACTGACTTCTAAAGCTCTAGAAGTTCTTCATTTATCTAATATACTGCGGGGGGCTATTCCAAAGTAGAGTTCCTGCTACTGAAAGTGTTTAGAGAAAGTACGTGAACGATGGAGCGGGACGGAAATGTGTTTCTGCTATGATGTTCAGAGAAGAGCGTTAAAGTCGAGGAGAGATATGAGAAATTCTGTACGTCGATAAAACAGTATAGAAGACAGAGGGTATGGGAATCTCTTCGCTTGTCTGTATGCAATCAGGATAGCTCTGCAGATGGTGGTGCAATATGACAAAAGAGTGTAACATAACAGATATAACACACACAGGCATTCATGACCAGTTCCAAGCGCCGTGAACGTTCCTGAGAAATGCCGTATAGGATAACATCACTGTAATCAATGACTGCAAGTATAAGTTATTCTACAAGTTTCTTTTCCAGGTCAAGATGGAGCAGCTTTCTATACTATTCTCTGAGGAAATATCGATGTCTTCTTGCACACTGCAGTTACATGCTCAGTCCAGTTTAGATTGTCATGTGCTATTGCTCCTAGACTCTTTGTTGAAGGAGAGAACTTGCTATTTAACCAATTTAGGATTAAAGAAGATAGGCAATCCAGGTAATTCGGGTTAGTGAGCCTAGAAGGACCACCCAGTAGCTCTTGCTTTTTGCATGGGTTGAGCTTAAAACCCATATCCCGCGCCTATCTTTGTAGTGCACACAGGTCGGTGATAGATATCTTTAGATATATTAGTTTTGCACTCAGATACAACTGGATGTTATCAGCGTGCACCTGGCATTTTCCCGTAAGACAAAACGGATGACACGTAAGTCCTATACAATGAAAATTTACAAACAATGAAATAACTACTGCCGAACTCTAGGGTATGCCAATGCTGCCTGCCTCCAATCTGAATTTATGGCAAGACGTACTGCTGGCCAGACGTTAGGTAAGAACAAACCGTTGTGTTCACAAGGCGAGAAATTTAGATTGCTAGACTTCGCAAGTGAAATATCGGAGTCGACATGCTTTAGATACAACTTTTCGTGGCTAGAGTCATTTACTCCCTTGAGATAATCAGTGAGTCTCTGTTTTGTTTGTAGTTCAATGGTGTTTCGAGGTAATGTGAAGTATCGGTTCATTTTTTCGGGTGGGACTGTTGTAACAACTGCAGCTTTTGCTTTGCCTACACCAATACCACGCAGCTTTTTCTGTAGGTCAACTGGTCTACTTCTGTTGTAAAACTCAGGCATGGCCAGAAATTAACGTACATCTCTCGCCGCTTGGCCGACTCTTTTCTGCTTCTGCTTGTAAGCGGATTGATTTTCACCTGTGGGGCACTGTTTGTATGCCCGATAAGCAGCGTCTCTAGTTCCTCAGTTAGCCAGGGTACAGCCTTCCCGCTTACATTTGCAATCTTTAGGGGAGTATATTTGTTGTAGAGTTGAATAGCTTTGTTAGTAAATCCATGAAGTTTTCGTTTATGTCCGAGAAGGAAACAGAAGACGTCCCCTAAACTATTTATAGCGCCTCAGTTGAATTTCAGATAAATTAACAAGTTTGAAGCGTCAGTACGTAGTCAGTTATGATTTCTTTCTGGGCCATTCTACCGATTACGTCATGAAAATTATGTACGGGGAAACAAACCGGGTACAGATATTTGAGAGGTATGAATTACTCTGTTTCGGGATTTTGTTGAAAAATTATTTATGCGATTGTGACTACTGTTAATATGATGGTAAGGAGCAAGCCGAAGCAGCGGCACATTTGAAGAAGAAAGCATTCTCTTAAATTTCACACGAGGAGTGTGCAAGGGCTAAGTCCCTGCAGTCGCGCTATTCGTCTGTGTCCTCGGTGGCTCAGATAGATAGAACGTCTGCCATGTATGCAGGAAATCTCGGGTTCGAAGCCTGGTCGCGGCACACATTTTTAGCTGTCCCCATCGAGGTATATCAACAACACCTGTCGGCAGCTGAGGGTTTCAATTGACTATCGATTATTCTAGAGAAGATGCATGGTCATTAATGGTAGCTGTTCTTTCGAGAACAGTTACTATGGTCATATATATAATTTTTGATCTTCCTAGGCCCTTAGCACCTCAACGAAAAAAGAAGAAATCACCAACTCGGAAATATATAACATTTTCCGAATTAGACGACGCTTCTTGTACATAAGTTGCATTTTGTTTGTTCTTTCATCGAAACGATTGCAACGAAAGCTGTTGTGCACAAGTCTGACTGACTTACACATATAATTTGATTCCATCTGAAACTGCATTTAGCTCAAGATTGTTTTAGTTTGTATAAAAAGTTGAATAGTATCGTGGAGGAAAATTTGTTGTTAACAGTCCATTGGAAGTTTACTCAGATCAAAATGTTTCATTTATTTAGTTATCTTTGTTTCCATATCATTACATTGTCTACAGTGTGTGTACTTGTAATATAGGACAAGTCAGTTTAATCTAATACTTAAAATACATAGTCTACATATTATAATATAGAACACAAAATTGGTGATAATGATAGTAGGCTGCATAGATTCTCCTCTCGATTAATATTTAGGTCTTAAAGCTATTTGTGTATTCCTTAACTACAGATCATACATCCAAAACTATGTGATGCATAAAATTTGTTTCCATTAAATAATCCTTTAGCTCTTTCCGGAAATCTTTTTTAACTATACTGCCCTGTATACTCTTAGGAAGTTAAGTTTTACAACCGAGTACCAAGCAGCTTTCTCAGTAGTTCACAGTTTATGGTAGGCAGTTCTGCATGGCTCAGTTTTTTATTGAAGATGGTCTTAGTTTCCATTTTCCGCAATGAATAAATTCTTTTAGTATTATTGCAGCTGGAGTTTTCCCACGCAGAAACTCTCTACTGTAAGTGTGGTTCAAAAGGAGCAAGATATACTGTACACAGAAATAGTTGGTTAGCATAATGTGCAAACTGTTTCACGATAACATAATTAGCTGATTGTGATATACGTTGCATAACTGTAGTTGCTAGCAGTTAAATGTTAAACTTGTGTTCAAAATCAGTGCAGGAAATTTTGTCATCATATTGCTTCTTTTTAGTTCTGTCACAGATCTACATCAACTAAAATGGCCAACAACTTTCATAAAATCGTGTATAGGGGATTACACAAAGGAACCAGTAACTTTATCTCCAAATAAAATGACAAATTTTGTGGAATGTGCGACATGTAGAATTGAAGTGACGAAGAAAAAATTACGTTTAGAGAGACAGAAACGCCGTCATTTAACAAACAAAATCGATACTGCTCCGTTCACTACTGTCAGAATTAAGACATCTGACATGGCGGAGGTAAACTAATGCTTGCAAATGCTTTGTCTTATTACGTGTATAACGCTACAAAGATATGTCTACTGTTTTGTGTGTTGTACATTTATTCTTTCAAACACAAGTGTTGGAGCTTAAAGGCAGTAGTATATACCTGCCATACTCTTACTAAAATAACTCTACATGCACATTTTACTATTAATAAGTTAACAACTTTTGCTAACAACTGAATAACAAATTTGCACAAAATTAGATAAGTGGACCCTTTTCTGTTTGTAGGGGGTGAAGCTGACTCCTGCACGTGGTGCCCCTGCATAGGTACTGGACTAGATTCTCCAGTACTGAACTGAACGTCAGCATTCCAAAAGCATTGCATTATAGGTTTCACTATGAATGGAAACCAAAGGTCTTTATCAAGACCTCACCTTGTGATTGTATCAATCAACATAGAAGGATTGTCTGTTGCCAAAGAAGAACTCCTGCAACATATTGCCAAGGAACCTAGGTGTGATATTTTATGTATACAAGAAACCCATCGAGATGACACCATGAGAAGACCAAAAATCCTTGGGATGAAACTGGCAGTTGAGCGACCCCATAGACAATATGGCAGTGCTATCTTTGTGAGGAACGATATAGCTGTTCTCTCTACCTCACTTACAGAATTCAACAATATTGAAATACTGTCTGTAGAACTGAATGGTTGTATTGTGTCGTCAATTTACAAACCCCCAGGAGCAGATTTCCAATTTTCACCTACAGACAACTACACCAATCAACAAGCTCACTTTATTGTTGGAGATTTCAATAGTCATAGCAGTGTTTGGGGTTATGCTGAGGACGACAGTAATGGTGAAGCAGTTTTGACTTGGGCTGATACCAACCATCTTAATCTTGTCCATGATAATAAACTCCCACCATCTTTTAACAGTGGGCGTTGGAAACGTGGGTATAACCCCGACTTAATTTTTGTTAGCGAGAACATAGCTCACCAATGCAGAAAAACTGTTCTAAATCCGATACCAAATACTCAACACCGCCCCATAGGCTGCCAAGTGTTTGCAGCCATTACTCCTAGAATCACATCATTCCGAAGGCGATACAATTTCAAGAAAGCAGACTGGCAGAAGTTTGCTGATCTCCTTGACTCAGAAGTTTCACGCATAGAACCCTCAGTTTCCAACTATGAAGAGTTTGTAGAAGCCGTGAAAAGATGCTCAAGACTCTCAACTCCCAGAGGCTGTCGAGTTAACTACATACCTGGCTTGACAGAAGAATCCGTGAAGCATCTACATAACTATATCCAACTTTTCAATGATAATCCTTACAGCATTGAAACCTTAACTGCTGGCCAAAATTTATCCTCAGCCTTAGCCAAATCCAAAAAAGAACGATGGATAGAGCTACTCGAGAACCTTGATATGTCTAAAAGCAGTCCGAAAGCCTGGCAGTTGCTGCGACGCCTGAACAACGACCCTGTCCACAATCATGGCCATGCAAACATTGCACCAGATCAAATTGCTCATCATCTAGTTCAGAATGGAAGGGTCAATTGTTCTAAAGATAGAACAAAACTCAAAAGAGAACCTGAACGTGAAAACAACCATATATCAAATGACTTCATCTTACAAGAACTCAGAACCGCAATTCAGAAATGCAAAAATGGTAAAGCGCCTGGTCTAGACGACCTAATGATTGAGCAAATTAAACATTTTGGTCCCATCACGGAAAGATGGCTTCTGCAATTCTATAATGGTTGTCTGAAGCGGAAACAGATCCCTGCCATCTGGAGGAAAACTAAAGTTATTCCCTTACTAAAACCTGGAAAGGGTGCAGCTGATCCCAAGAACTACCGACCGATTTCGCTCCTTTGCCATTTGTATAAAATCTATGAAAGAATGTTGCTAAATAGACTCACTCCCATTGTTGAAAAACAACTCATACCTCAACAAGCAGGTTTCCGACCTGGAAAGAATTGTACAGCACAAGTCCTTAATCTGACTGAGCATATTGAAGAGGGATATGAGAAAGGATACATTTCTGGGGCTGTCTTCGTGGATCTCACAGCAGCATATGACACCATTCAACATCGACAATTATTGCACAAAGTCTATTACATCACTAGAGACATTAATTTCACCAGAACTGTGCAGACACTTTTGGAAAACCGGCGATTCTATGTGGAGTTCCAAGGAAGAAAGAGTAGATGGAGAAGTCAAAGGAATGGCTTGCCTCAGGGTAGTGTCCTTTCCCCCATATTGTTCAACATATTTACAAATGACCAGCCTCAACCTTCTCTTACAAAGAGTTTCATCTATGCAGATGATCTTGCCTTAGTCACACAAGCCAGAGATTTTGACACAGTAGAAAACCAGCTTACTGTTGCTCTCAAGGACCTATCTGAGTACTACAGAGTCAATAACTTAAGACCGAACCCTGCTAAAACTCAAGTTTGTGCTTTCCACCTACGCAATCGAGAGGCCTATAGAAAACTTACAGTGTTTTGGGAAGATCAAGAGCTTGAACATTGTTTCTACCCCAAATATCTGGGTGTCACCTTAGATCGAACGTTGACCTACAGAAAACACTGCACTAACACCAAGCAGAAAGTTGCTGCTCGTAACAACATCCTGCGGAAGCTCACTGGCAGCGTTTGGGGTGCAGATCCCAAACTACTAAGAACATCAGCCTTGGCCTTGTGTTATTCCGCAGCTGAATACGCATGTCCTGTATGGTACAAGTCATCTCATGCAAAGCAGGTTGATGTGGCCCTGAACGAAACCTGCAGGACAGTAACGGGATGCCTCAAAGCTACACCTATTGATAAACTCCATAAACTAGCAGGTATTGCTCCTCCAGACATAAGGCGTGAAGTCGCAGCCAAACTTGAGAGACATAAAGCAGATCATAACACCGATCACCTGCTACATGGATACCAGCTACCAATTAGTAGACTCAAATCTAGGAGGAGCTTCATGAGAACTACTACACCCCTCACCGGTCGGACTGGAGCAGCCAGACTATCTCAGTGGACAGCAAAATCTGACAGTAACGATTGGATGACTCCTTCTGAGACCCTTCCTCCTGGTGGAAATCAAGTCTGGACAGTGTGGAAGTCTCTAAATCGGCTCAGGAGTGGCGTCGGACGAACTAAGGACAATCTGTTTAAATGGGGCTTCATGAAGGAATCTTCCACCTTGTGTGACTGCGGAGAAGAACAGACAACCAAACATTTAATTAACTGTCCTAGATGTCCTGTATCATGTTCCACACAAGAGCTTGTTGATGTTTCAGACAATGCTGCTGCCGTTGCACAATTTTGGGCTAATACCGTTTAGTTTGTTCTTTTATGATTTGACCTGATTTGTTATATTGTATATATTGTAAATATTGTTGTAATGTTTTTGACTCGAAATAAATAAATAAAATTCTGTTTGTAGAATATTTTCCCACCAGTTGTTGTCCATCTATTGAGTAGCTTTAAAGAACATGGAAAGGACTACGCTAAAGAGCTATGAAAATTTGCACTCACTTTCAACTTTTTTCAAGCCTAGCCTATGACAACGTTAGAGAAATTTTTGAAAATACGTTACCATATCCCAACGAAAATTACACCAAGGAATAAATGGTTAATTACAGTTCAGTGCAGAAGGTAAAACTGCACTTATCTTGGAATCACACCATATTAAAACTAAGGACAAATTAAGTTGTGGTGTCTCTCATGATGGAGTAAATGCCCATCAGGAAGCACACAGAATTTGATGGTCATCGGTCTGTTGGAAATACAGATTGTGATGCTGAAGTTAGGTGTGATGACAAATCCGATGTAAAAGATGCCTTGGTCTTTGTGGTTGTTGCATTGAAAGACTACTGCAAAATTCCAGGGGGTATTTTCTTTCATGTGGTTTGAGTGGTAGTGAAAGTAACGTGAATTTAGTTCTTTCTTGTCTTGATTTCCAGAAATACATAGATATTAACGTGCTCTTCCTAAGATTTGATGTACCGCTGTTAACTTCGCGATGGCTCATTATTTGGGGGATGAGCTTAGTGCAGACGATGTGAAACCAAGGTTCATAAATCTATCAACAGATATAAAAGAACATATTCCGTTGGATGCTTGCCACATAACACAACTGGTGAGAAACTGTCTTGCCACAAAGGGGACAATTTTCATAAAATTGGCTAAATACAATGGAGTTATTTTTTGTAACTATGGAACTTACAGAGGCAAGAGGAATTGCATTTGGGGACAGAACTAAAAAGAGGCCATATTAATTGGCACAAAGATCCCATGAAGGTTAAACTTGTTGAAAAGACATTTACTACAAGTGCAGCCAACGCTAATGAATACTGTGACAAAAATTTGGGAATGTCCCAGTTTCAGGGCTGTGAGGCAACAGAGAAATTTGTCAGATTGACAAACAATTTATTCCACGTATTAAGCGTTAGGAACCTATACTGCAGGGATACAAAAGACACCTGGCCCCAACTACGTACAGTGATGTACGCACATCAGTAAAGGAAGCGAAATATTGGCTGTTTACATTAAAATAATTTGTTGAGGGAGCATTACTGGTGCATTCCACAAGAAGAATTGGGTTTATATGCATGATCATTTGTGTTCATACTTAGTTGTGTATGACAATATTACAAGTAGATCTGCACAAGGAATTACGTTTTTATTGGCACAGAAACTTAGTCAAGACCACTTGGAAGTATTTGGGGGGGGGGGGGTCAGAATTATACACCCAAAGCTCAGCAATTGGAAGCTACTTTAAAGATACCTCTGTTGCACATCCTTGGCGTAACATGAACTAACCTATAAATGAGGCAGTTGAATGCAATCAATTTCCATCTGTTCCAGGGATGGCATTAATAAATAATGACCATAGTTACATAACGCATCCAGCTATCTCACTTGATATCTGAATAATGTTGTCGGATACATTGCTGGATTTGTGGCCAGGAAATTCGTCAAAAAGTTAAGTGCAGTATTTTCCAATTGGTACTATGTCCAGTGTCCCATGGGCAGCGGTCTTAAACACAAGAACACAGGTGTCGTGTCTATTCCATCGAATAACGTTGTTTATATCTGTAAATTGGGTGAGAGGGTATTAAGGCAAACATCAATTTTAAATGTGAAAAACCCCTTGAAAAAATTGTTCACAGCCGCTTTACAGAACTTAAGGAATGATGTTTTCCTTAGTTGAATGAACATATCACGAACTGTCCTCCGTTCGCCAGTTAAACAAAGTTGTACTCACTGAGTATTTTCAAATTAGGCTGCATTATGAAGCGACACTCTGCAATGGGAGACCTCATGACACTAGCATTATGAGTTTCTACACCAAAATAGTACTGTGACGATCAGTGATCGTGTGTTTTGAAAATATGTGTATGTGCTGGTATTGATAGAAGTCCGATTCCTACAGATAAACTGTAGTTTTGGTTTTTGTGCGAAATAAATTAATTTTTAAACTGACTTAATTATTTGTCCATCTTCGCCCATATACAACATTTTCCAAAGTACGAAAGAATAGGAAAAAATAAAGTTGATTGTAAAAGATAAGTATTAAGTGGTTGTGAAATACAAAATTTCCACAGTACAAGGATATGAGCTTCACATAAGTGCTCTTTTTGTGATAAATTGCGTGCTTGTATTATTACCATCAGTACTTTCATTTTCCTTTTGTGTTAAGTGCTGATTTTAGAATTTTGTTCAATTTTTTGACACCAGGTCAGGAAGTGAAAATGTCATCAGTAGTGTACTCTTCGATGACACTTTAGCAGAAAATGTTGCAACATTAACACACATAATATAAAAACAATTGTGCCAGAGGAACATCGCAAATGAGCATTATACCAGAGGTTGAAAATACAGCTACAGTTGTAAGGTTCCTTTATTTAACACAATTAAATAAATGAACCTTACAACTACTGTGGTCTTTTTAACCTCTGAAACATATTATAGCCTGCTGTGGATTCTAAAGAAGTTAGGAAACTGATCATGATCCTAGTAAAAAAGCCTGTTTGCCTTATTCTTCCGAGAGAGTAGATCTTCAATAAGAAATATGCAGTAACATAAAGACAAGCACAGTGGTATCAAGCATAATATATATTTGTATAAAGTGTTTAGGGTGCACATTGCTGCCCATGTAAATAATGTTTTTTGGGGGCTTGTGTAGGACATTGGTGTTGGCATATTTGCACTCTTATGTAAATGAATACTCTTGAGGAGGGCACTTTAATTAAATAAAGTGTTTGGGCATGTGTAGTAAATAGTGTCTATTCACTGGAAGTGAGCAGCAAGATTATTGTGTACAGCAAATAACTGCGCATTATGCAGTATGCTTTTTAAGGCTTTTGGAATTCTTACTCCCCAATCCATGTACAACAAAAACAAATTTCAGATGAACTGTGATGTAAATAGCACAACACAAGGCATTCAAAATTATTTTAATGTGTACTTTGCATTCTAGCCAAGTCTTCTGAGAGAAGTAATATTACCTGAAGATTTTACAACAAGTCGATAAGATACCTCATTGTCACAAAAAAGAGCTCTAGACATGACGAGATTATCAACTGAACAACAAAACTCACTCATAGTTCACATCGCTAGTGTTATAGAACAAGAAATAAAAAATCACATATACAGCCAACATACAAAAATAGAATATAATACTCTTACAAAAATAAACAAAATCTAGCAGATAACAACACCATAGCACTTAAATCTGTTGAGGGTAATAGTACAATTATCATTAATCATAATGATTACTTGAACAAAGTAAAAAATTTCTTTCAAAGCAATAACATTACTGAACTACACACCAATTCGATAAATAAACTAGCACCACAAATCAGAAAACAAATAAAATGTTTCAACACAGTATCATCAGAATACAAAAAGGAAAGAAATATTATAATAAATCCAAGAATCTCAACACTTCATGGACCGTAGCAGATAGAGAAAACTTTGGCTCCTCTGCATCAAATTTTTAACAGTATTAACAGCCGAATTTGCCGAATTACTAAAACACTCAACAAACTGAAGGTGAAATGTTTCACATATGGGGAAAAACTTCACCACAAAAAATACCTGGGAATACAATAAAGGACAAGCAGATCACACAATACTGAACTCATTTCACTCAACAAATGTCTACACTTACACACCTACACAAGAAAGAATAGATATTACAGAACATAAACTCATGACTCATCAGAAAACTACAAAATGAAGGCACACATTATGTTATACAATTTATCTAACTAACCTTTTCGCAAAACTGCTTCCAGTTTAAAGAAAAAATTTACACGAAAACTGATGATGTGACCATGAGGAGCAGAATCGCTGGATCCACAGATAAATAATTCCTTAATAGAGTCAAAACAACATTTATCAGCTGACAACAATCATTTCTAAAAAACGTAATATGCTACTACTGGCAAGTCAATGACACATTGCTACTCATACAAGTAAATGATCACGACTTACAAATAATCCACCATAAATTCGATAACTTGCATCCTAAAATGAAATTCTCTTAGGAACTGGAAAGAAGAAATCGATAACATTTCTAGATCTCATGATATACAATAACGACTACAAAAAAAATACGTTTTCACGTTCGAAATTTCACAAATATGCATTCTTTCATTCCATAATTAACAGATTCCTATTCTGCCTCTGGAACTGGAGGCCATATCCAAATAGTTAACACACCACAATACATCGCATACTAGGACAGCTATAACTCTAAAAGGGCTCTACAGCTATACGACAAAAAACACAAGCCTAGAAGACCTCATAACTCATAAAATAACACTAACGAGAGAAACTACATCAAAAATGGAAACCACATTCATACCAACAGACTGTATGGGAAGACTATTCGAGAAAATAAAAAATGCAAACGTGAAATTAGCCTTTACAACAACGAATAATATGATCACAAAACTTCATTCAGGAAAAGTCGCACTACCGAAACTTTACTGTAATAACCTCACAAAATCTTATATAGGGTAGACTGGAAGGAATTTCATCGTCAGATTCAGAGAACACTCGACAGAAACAAATAACAACAAATTCATCTTCTTTACACACCTCAAAAATGGAAAACAGGAAGTTGACAACACTGAAAACGCACTGAAAATCCTCCATGAAGTCATAAGTCATCCAGTCATTAGTATTTGGATGAATTTGAAATAGACATACGCACTAATTACTATCTTCACGATATACTAAATGAACAAACCGTTTCAGGCATACACATTCTTTAAAAATTTTATTGATATTTTATGTAGGTGTAACGGATAACCAAAACATCAGAGATTACAATCACATGAATAACAGTTCCACAGATACACGAGCCACAGAAAGATAACCACAGTCAAGCTGTGTGTCATAACCTTGGTCGTAACTGTGTTTGAGTAAAGCGAGCTAACAAACTTGAATTCCTACGAATGTCTAAATAATAAAAAACGTACTATACCATACGTGGAACATCAAATTATTGGACAACTTTAAAACATTAATGAAAAAAAAAATTACGTCGAAGAACTACGGACGGCAGCAACAGTTTATTTAAAATTTGACGTGTTCGTTTACAATGCTAGGACTTGAGTAGAACCTCCAAGGTAAAAAACTTTTATAAATTATATATTATGTAAAACAGAAGTAAATGCGATTGTTTACAGATGTATTGACGATGGCAAAAAAAAGCCGAAATAAGCTTATATATAAAAAAAAAGCAAGCTGCGTACTGTTTACTAATTTTCAGCATAATGCTCTGCTGTGACATAATTTATGCTGCAGTTCCCATAATAAATAAACTTATACCTCAGTACTTGCCAGGGTTTGGGATCCGTACCAAGTCGGATTAAAGGAAGACTTCGAAGCAATTCAAGGGTCATCTGCTACATTTATTACCGGTAGATTCGACAGCACACAAGGTTTACAGAGATTCTTTGGGAAATGAAGTGGGAACCGTTGGGAAATTTAGAGAACTGGCATTTGAAGCTGACAGTGGAACGATTCTACTACCACAGTGTTCCCTTTCATGTATGTACCACAAATATAAGATTCGAGAAATTAGGCCTGATACGGAGGCATATACACAGTCATTTTTTCCTCGCTCTGTTTGTGAGTGGAACAGGAAAGAAAGACCAGCTACCATGCACCGTACGGTAGCTTTTCAAAAATGTCTGACCATTTAATCACCTGCAATGTCAACGCCCCCCTTCTGCCCCCTTCTATACGCCCAGTTACTGAGTCATGTCTATACTCAGACAATTTCGCCCTGAGAATTTTGTATAAATTTGCGTTTATAGTTTATATGTTGTACACAACCGCACACCCCTGTTTCAGTTTTTATTACAGGCGGAATATTATGGAGTGTAGCTATAGAACTTTTATTTCCAGCGAATACTTTATCTGCTGTAGACCAGCACGTAAAAATTTCCTTACTAAATTATGGGAAAGATAAACACTTGCAACAGATGCTTCCATGACATTCATGGGCAACAGAAAAGCAGTTCAGGCCAAGAATCACGTCACATACCAAGACTATATTCGCTTTAGATTAAAAAGTAGGTGAGAATGTTTTACGTAGAGGATAGTGTACTCTGGAACACATTATGGGTGTTGGTGATTACCTCAAGCTAGTGACTGATTATGGCGGTCTCTAGTGTGCGTTTCTTTCTGTGGTTCGAAAATCAGTTTCCGCGATATCCTACTGTTTTGTTGTCCTTAGACATGACGTTGTGTTTTGTGCAGCATTTCTGAGTATTTAACATTCTATAAATTAAATGCTGTATTAATACATTAAAGATATTCGGAACAAACTGTTAATTCGTCAGGAACAGAACTGTCTTTGAAAATGGAAATTTCTGTTAGTTCCCAATAGCTTCTATTTAAAAATGTGTTTTACTTATAACCGATTTCTGATAATAATTTAGCTTGATTTGATTTCACTTATAATTATTAGTGGGTAGTAGAGTAATAAGGCAACAGATAGACCATTAAGAGCGGTACTGACAAGATTTTCTGGACTGTAACTTTTAAATTTCGGTAGAATGACCATGACTATGTGGTACCTAGGAACACTATTTTACATCTGGAGAATCTTAAATTTCCAGTGTAATTTTTGTAATTTCAGAAAAAAAACTGCAGCAGATAAAGCGTGAATGAGGAAATTTAAAAACCGGACCAGAACGAGTAGGACATACACTCTGAGAGTAACATACAAATTTAATTATGCCTATATTCGTTCCTGAGAACAAAATGTTCTTTACAGATGGGCAGACAGAAGGACAAAAACAGGACAAAAATATTATGTATGTTATATAATTAGAAATTAACCAATTTAAAAATGTTTCCTTCAGTGGTACAGTGAACCCTTTTTCCTTGCCAAATTTTATGTTGCCAAGTCAACGAGAAGTACGCTGTAAGTTTTGATGCGAGTTTGCAAGTATCAAAATATGTTATGTTAGTAAATGTACCTTTTGACCATAATCGCAGAGTAGCTTAAAGTTTTACACCGCCAAGGAGCCATAGTCGTTAGTATGTAACATAAATTTCATCAGGGTACCTCAACAGTTCCTGAGAAGAAAGGTCCTTAACAGTCAGAGAGACAGACAGTGAGACAACAAACTGATGCAGTAAGGGTTCCGTTTTTACCGACCGAGATACGGAGCGCTAAAAATGCAGTAATACTGTTGTCTACTACTTCGTACACAGTGGTAAGTATATGTGGGTCTACAGACTGGTGCAGCAGCTGTCATCGTAGTGAAGCTGAACAGGAGCAGAAACGATAGGAAAACACGTAAATACAGTAAACGGAAGTTTCACTTACCTGAAAGCTTTCTCCAAGAGTTGAGCAGAAACTTTACGAAAGGAAAAACAGCTGTAAAGTCCAGATATTGTAATTCTAAAAACCTTTTTACTGATGTAATAACATAAAACGATATTAGTTTCATAGTTAAAAGTTATTTGCAGTTACAGGCTTTTATTCACGAAGTGCCAACAGTTTATGCCCACGTAGTTATAAGAATGATAGAATTAAAACATCGTTATTTGAATCCATAGCATAATATTGTTCGTGGCACAGTAAGGAGGATTTTCTACAGAATAACTAGTAGTGATCTAAGTGAGGCGTTGCCCTCTTCACGTAACAGCTGTTTTTCAGTCAACAGCATGATGTTATTTAGAGGGAAAAATGTTGTGCTTTATACGTGTTGCAGATATAATGTAGCTTTTGCTTCGAACTGAAGAGAGTATTTAATACTTTTGACATAAATGTTAGCTGCGTCAGTGATGGAATATACTCGGCAGTCTGCAGTCAAGTGCACCTGAAACTTTCTGAAATTCTGGAAAATCTTAAAAGCAGTACCTGCACAATAATTCGTCGGAGTGGTGACATACTTTTTTTCTGCATAACCTGGCCACTGCGGCAGCATTTAAACAGATTAGTATCCAGGAAGTAATGGCTGCCAACAACGAAAATCTCCAGTTGAAATTATTTCTCAGACAGGATGTTAATTTTTGTATAAATATAACCACATGTCACTTTAACAAACACAAGTTGTGTTTTAAAGACAAGAAATACATAATTTCCAGCAGTACAGATCTTTTATCAACCGAGCACTACAAGAACATGCAGATATTAGAATCCGTGCCGAGATAAAACATAAAGCACAATGAAGAAACCATAGTCTCTGCATTACAAAAGGAACAATTGTCTATAAGTATTCTCTGCCGCGCGGGATTAGCCGAGCGGTCTTAGGCGCTGCAGTTACGGACTGTGCGGCTGGTCCCGGCGGAGTCGTCCCTCGGGCATGGGTGTGTGTGTGTTTGTCCTGAGGATAATTTAGGTTAAGTAGTGTGTAAGCTTAGGGACTGATGACCTTAGCAGTTAAGTCCCATAAGATTTCACACACATTTGCATTTTTTTAAAAGTAAGTTTGGTTTTGTCGAATATTAGATGCGACACGTATATCTATTTGTGAACTCCGATAAAATTACTATGTCGTGTGTCTCTGTCCTTTAAGTAATTTTGACACAATTCACTTGTATTTTACACTAATAGTGTAATGTCCCCTACAAAAGTTTAAAGAGATTTGGGCGTTGTGAGGCTCGCACTACTAACGTACAAGTGAGGTGTCAAATGCTGACTAAGACTGGAGACTGTCAAGGACTGCTACTAAGACTGGGCCGCGTAGCCACACCCATCCACCCGTCCATGCTGTAGCGCGGCGGCACACGGCGCTCGTAGTCAAAGCAATTGAAGGCGTGCCTCAGCGACCGCATACCATTGGCTCCGCCGGGTCCCTGCGCGTCGGCTTCGGCTATTGGCGTCTGTCGGTAAAGTGTGTTTCATGGTATCGATCTATGATACCACAAAGATAATATATTAAACTTCGATTATAAGGCTGGCTAGAGGCAAAAGTCTAAAAAGTGCACCAAGGTACAACACTCCGTCTAGCGTGTATTCTGCGATCTTAGTGTCAGTTTTAAGTGGGCTGCTTAGGTTTTTATGTTGTTAACGCCACGTTTTTCTTTGGGGAAGTTACATGCGGTGACCCTGCCAGGATCATATGTAGCGTCCCCTCAGAAAAATTATAAATGACTGTAGTGATAAACCTTTTACGTTATTTGATTTTTTAAACAGCTGAGAGAAACTGAACGTACTCAGAAATTTCTCTCTTTACTTATTCTGATCATCCTAAACTGACAAACAATATTTTCTCTTTAGCGCAACGCAATTTGACTTGCAACAATCCCTACAAAGAATGGCCCTGACTAACAATAACCTATACCTTTCATGAATCACTTAGGCCGGCCGGTGTGGCCGAGCGGTTCTAGGGGCTACAGGCTGGAACCGCGCGACCGCTACAGTCGCAGGTTCGAATCCTGCCTCGGGCATGGATGTGTGTGATGTCCTTAGGCTAGTTAGGTTTAATTAGTTCTAAGCTCTAGGCGACTGATGACCTCTGAAGTTACGTCGCATAGTGCTCAGAGCCATTTGAAGTGTGGAAAAGTTTGTCCGTGTCGAAGAATTATTTGACGTGGTGTATACTGCTCATGTGTCAACTGGCTACAGAATGATCAAGCCGTTGAACAGACTTTTTAAAATCATAACCCAAACTCAAATAAAAAATGTTATTGGATTTACGGGAATCTTGTCAACAAAAACACAATAATGCGAAAAAAGGGATTGTTGCAAAGCTGATTTTTTCATCGTATTTCAGTAGCAGATGTCCAGTGGGTCCCATGAAGCCAAGGAAGGTTTAAAAAAACAACCAGAAAAAATGTTAACAGTTCCTGATGCAACGTAAGCAGACGTCGATGAAGGTGTCACTATGAGAATTAAGGTACGCTAAGTAAACAGAGCCAAAACCGACGCCCATTCGATTTTAACAGTGCTTTTAAATAAAACAGAGGATGGCTTTTATAAACTTGGTACAAAAATGGGTATTTTAAAACCGTAGTATGCAAAAGCCGAATTCTGTGTTTGCAAAGAGATTTTTAGAGAAAGGTGTCCCTGCTGTAGATATGTCTTTATGTCAAACAGCAATAAAACAATACCTTTGTATTGGGCAGGGCTTCAGAAACTGTGACTGCAAACCTTAATGTTCCCCAAGTAGGTATGCTTGTCACAAAAAACCCGTTGCTACGTAACTCAAAGTGTCACCAATCTTAGATTTCACTATTAAGCTGTGTGTATTGTTATATGTTTTGCAAATTGATTTCCTTAATTGTAATAATATTTAAAACCGTTTTATTCCTTGTATTGTAGTTTTTAATTGATTGATGATTGTATCCATCAACTACTTTGTTGATTGAATAACTGTATTTACTTGATTCTTTAGATATCGAAAAATAAGTAAATAATATTATTTTAATTTCCCATTATTCCAGCAAAAATCTTATTTTCTTTTTAAACAGAGCCTAGTATGTGATGTGCAGATTGTCTAGATGATTTGCAGATTATCTAGATAATTTGAGAAACTAAATAGTCTTTGGCATGGCCGGTCGGAGTGGCCGTGCGGTACTAGGCGCTACAGTCTGGAGCCGAGCGACCGCTCCGGTCGCAGGTTCGAATCCTGCCTCGGGCAAGGGTGTGTGTGTGATTTCCTTAGGTTAGTTACGTTTAATTAGTTCTAAGGACAAGTTCTACGCGACTAATGACCTCAGAATTTAAGTCGCATAGTGCTCAGAGCCATTTGAACTATTTTCTTTGGCACGTTAACAAATCACCCTTGTTATTCTGCACATTACAGAAATAAGCTGCAAAACAGATTTCAGCGGTAATGTATGAAGTAAGTCATGTTACTATGGTACGCAGCTTCAGTGATTTGGCAAATACTGTTGCCAAGTAGTCAGTCTAGTATTTCGCGCTCTATGGTTTAATGCTGAGCGAGTTCCATCCCGAATGTAAAAGCTCGGAATTGATGTCTGCAAGTTTCATGTTTGGTAACTGCTAGAGAAATTACTATGACTGTTTGCAAAACTACAGTTACATTGGACATCAATACGTGAATCTGCTTTGGAAGGTTTTAGTAAATTCAAATTTAAATTAACTTTTGTTGTTCGCTTTCCAGCGGTAGAAGATGTTTTACATTTTTTTTTAATTCGCTGAAGAGTACTGGTATATCGAATACTGCGTCACAGTTATAATAAACAACTTTTCGTCATGTTCCTTAAGGCCGTCAGAGGTATATGTCTGATACGCTCTTACCTGAGTTCCACGATAGTTGCTGGTAGTGGGTTGGGTTGGTTTTGGGGAAGGAGACCAGACAGCGAAGTCATCGGTCTCATCGGATTAGGGAAGGAAGGGGGAGGAAGTCGACCGTGCCCTTTCAGAGAAACCATCCCGGCATTTGCCTGGAATAATTTCGGGAAATCACGGGAAACCTAAATCAGGATGGCCGGACGTGGGATTGAACCGTCGTCCTCCCGAATGCGAGTCCAGTGTCTAACCACTGCGCCACCTCGCTCGGTCGGTAGTGGGGAGGTGGGCGATGTAATTTCTGGACAGCTTCAATATTGCTGGTCCAAACTGGTGGCACAATGGTAGCTGCCCCGGTTTGATTTTAATAAATTCACTTAAAATTACTTCCACGGAAATATTATCTCCAGAAATCAACTGAACAACAAATATTGTAACCACTCCAAGGAAAATTCTGGATGGGATTTAGATGAAGTATTTATGCAAAAACAACAACGTTTATATCGACAATCAAAGCTCCCAAACACACCTACTATGGAATCACAGTTACTAAAATGTAAAATTTTATAGCACTGAAGTTCACGTAATAGTTACGGATTCCGATAAACTGTCAGTTCTTATGCCAAAGCCCTTCTACACTACACAGTCACAATACATCTTCCACCTCTCTGACGAATAAAAATCTCATGACTTCAAACTCTGTAAACCCAGTTGATTCACTTCTCCTGCTCACTAGATATCAATTAGATTTCTGTTATCTACTCTAATCTTCAATCACGTCGTAGCTCTCACTGGCTCTTAATCAATTCCTTATGTATTCTCTTCTTCTCTTGAAATGTTCCTCAGGCACTTAGTTGTCGTGTTTATTCTGTCTTCAAGTCTGCCACTATTCTTCTCTTGATACACGTCTACAGTGTCTAAATAATTTTTACCTATGATGACAACAGTTTGTCGATCCATACCAGCACAACTCCATTACCTGGTCTCTGACAGCACCCTTCGTTAGTTTGCAAATTTCTCCAAAACCGCTTCACTTACATTTTTTCTTATAAAATATTTTTCTCCCTCCTTACCAAACATCAGTTTCTAAACCTTCTCTCAGAATACTTTTCCTATTCTCATTACATAAACCGTTCCTCACTTAACGTACTACCATATCTCTCACTATCTTTCCATTCTAAGTCGCTTATGTTCATTTACTGACATGGATATTAATGTTGTCCTAAAGTGCACTGTGATTAATGTAATATACGAGTAATACAACATTTTGCAGTTGTATTACAGAGAAGTACAATCAATGAATACGTTTACAAAGACAAATTATACCATTCTCACACATATTTAATTTCATTATTTTTATAAAAATCAATAAAATACCAATCAACATTGGAGGCATAGATAATTAAGAAAGCCGATAATACTGTTTGATTGACACATATTAGTTTCATGGGACGAAAATCTCTGTCACACTGGTTGGCCACGACACTGATGTTGAGCGTGCCTGCCTTCACGTTCCCATGCTGTCCAACATCGGACCACTGACACATCCGCTGAGTTACTTCTTCCCCACTCCCTCCATTTGCACTGCCCTCCACCTCCGTATTCAAGTTCTTTTTCTTCACCTCTAAGCGTCTCTTACACTGACCCATTGTGTATTGTTGTCGCTTTCACTCATGTGTGTAATCATGTGCGCGCACACGTGAGTGCTAGTGTTTGCATGTGTGTGGAATGGGGGACAAGTGAAAGATCGATAGGGGCTTTGTGCGTTTACTCGATATATCCTGCAGCATTTACACGAACGTAACTAGCTCCTTTCTGTAAATAAAGTAATATCTTGAAAATGCCTATCTCTGAAATGGATTGATAGGCAGAATATGGCGCTGCGGTCGGCAACACTTATATGAGACAACAGGTGTTTGTCGCAGTTGTTAGGTCGGTTACTGCTGCTGCAATGGCAGGTTATCAAGATTTAAATGATTTTGAAATTGGTGCTATAGTCGGTGCACGAGCGATGGGACAATCTTCAAGTTGGCGATAAAGTGGGTATTTTCCCGTACGACATTTCACGAGCGTACCTTGAACATCAGGAAGCCGGGAGAACGTCAAATCTCTGACATCGCTGCGGCCGGGAAAAGATCCTGCAAGAGCAGGACCAACGACGACTGAAGAGAATCGTTCAACGTGACGGAAGTGCAACCCTTCCGCAAATTGCTGCAGATTTGAATGCTGGGCCATCAACAAGAGTTAGTGTGCGAACCATACAACGAAACATTATCGATACAGGCTTTCGGAGCCTAAGGCCCATTCGCGTATCCTTGATGACTACACGACACAAAGCTTTAGGCCTCTCCCGGGCCCGTAAACACTGACATTGGACTGTTGATAAATGGAAGCATGTTGCCCTGTCGGACGAGTCTCGTTTCAAATTGTAGCATGCTGATGGACGTGTAGGGGTACTGAGACACTCATGAATCCATGGACCCTGCATGTCAGCAGTGGACTGTTCAATCTGGAAGGCTCTGTAATGGTGAGGGGCGTGTGCAGTTGGAGTGGTAGGGGACCTCTAATACGTCAGTATACGACTCTGACAGGTGAAACTACGTAAGCATCCTGTCTGATCACTTGCATCCATTCATGTCCATTGTGCATTCTGGCTGACTTTGGCAATTCCAGCAGGACAATGCGACACCACATACGTCTAGAATTGCCTCAGAGTGGCTCGAGGAACAGTCTTCTGAGTTTAAACACTTCAGCTGGCCACGAGACTCCCCAGATATAAGTTTATTGAACATATCTGGGATGCCTTGCGACGTGCTGTTCAGAAGAGATTTCCACCCCCTTGTAATGTAACGGATTTATCGACAGCCCTACAGGATTCATGGTGACAATTCCCCCCAGCACTACTTCATACATTCGTCAAGTCTACGCCACGTCATGTTGCGGCATTTGCGCGTTCTCGCGGGGGCCCTACACGATGTTAGGCAGGTGTGCCAGTTTGTTTGGCTCTTCAGTGTATAAGGTAACATTCAGTTTTTGGCTGCTTGTCTCCAGTTTCTGAGCTAAAGGCCTTGAGGAAGACGGTTTCAGTGTCACTACAGGCATTGTAAGTAACAGGAGACCAAGTCCATTATTGAAAAGCTACAGATGTAGTTCACTATGCGTGTGGAGCTGACCAGCAGGGTGCTGACAGCATGGCTCAACTGCTACGAAATAACAAGATAGTGATCATACACTTACTGGTGCCACTATTCCCAGGTAAATAATTATTTTTGCTCCTAGGCATGTTTCTTTCTCTTAGAGATGCTGCCACAAATAAAAAATCGAACCAAATGAAAGATTTCTGGATTATTCTCTCTTTAGTAGTGCAGCATTATAATAGCTCCTTAAATAGTCTCAGAGAATCGTCAGTCTGAAGGTATAGGATGAGAATTATATGCCAAGTAGGTGGATTAAGGACGGAAAGGCCCCACCATGATTTAATAACAAAGTGCGGAAAATGTTGAGGAAGAAGAGACTGTTACATTCTAGGTTCAAAAGATCGCGCACATGACTACAGGCAAAAATTATTAGAAATTCGCGCTTCTGAAAAAAACTGAAACGCAAAGTATGTAGGGACTGCCAGTGTCATACCTTAACAATAAATAGGTCTTGCCGAGAACCCGAGAAAATCTGGTGCTACGTAAATTCGCTAAGCGTTGCGAATGCTTCTATCCCGTCACTCATTGATCCAAATGAAGAGGCAATACAAGATAGTAAAGCGAAAACGTTTAAGAAATTGTTCGTGTAGAAGGATAGTGCAAGCATACCATATATTGGGCATCACACAGACTGCCATATGGGCGACAGTAATAAGCATTCCCGATACAAAGAAGTAACTAATGGGAGTCGATAACGAATGAATGGCGATGTCCGGAAGAAATTGCTGTTACGTTACAGAAGGAGCATTTAGAGGCACTTACCCCTTCTTACATTGTATTTATCGCAGAAAGTTCCAGACAAATGGAAGATAGCGCAGATGACTCCTGTATATAATAACAGAAAAGAACTAATCCGCAAAATTACGTATCAATATCCTTAAAAGCTGTTTGCTGCAGAATTGTCAGATTGAACGGAATAATTTTGCTTGAGACGGAAAACTTCTGTCCACGAATCACCACTGTCTTAGGAACCATCGCTCTTGAGAAACTCAACTTTCCCTCCACTTGCACGATATCCTGTCAACCATGTATGAATGGCAGCAGGCAATTCCTTATTCTTAAAGTTTAGATTGCGTTTCACACAGCGTCCTTCTGCAGACTGACGACGAAGGTCCGAGCATACGGATAAGCTTCCCACATATGTGAGTGACTCGAAGACTTTCTAAGTAATAGAACCCAGTACATTGTCCTCGGTGGTGAATATTCATCAGAGGCAAGCGTATCATCGTGAGTGTCTAAGGGATGCGCGACAGCACCATTTTTATTCCCTATATACACAAATGATCTGATGGAGAGCAATATGCAGCAGTTTGCTGAGGCTGCTGTGGTGAACGGTAAGGTGTCGACGCTCGGTGACTGTAGGGAGATACAAGATGACTTAGACAAAGTGTACAGTTTGTGCGATGAATGGAGGATCGATCTAAATGTAGAGAAAGGTAAGTTAATACCGATGAGTAGAAAAAACAATCCTGTAACGTTCCAATACAGCATAATTTGCGTGCTGTTTGACACAGTCAAATCTATTAAATATCTAGGCGTAACGTTGAAAAGCAATATGAAACGGAACTAGCACGTAACTACAATAGTAGGGAATTTTCGGTTAATGGGAAGAATTTTACGAATGTGTGGTACATCTGCAAACGAAACTGCATACAGAACTCTACAGCTCGAATGTGTGGAATCCTACCAGCTCGGCTTAAAAGAAGACATAGAAGCAATTCAGAGGCGGGTTCTTACATGTGTTACTGGTACGTCGATCAACAAGTGAGTTCAAATGGTTCAAATGGCTCTGATCACTATGGTACTCAACTTCTGAGGTCGTTAGTCCCCTAGAACTTAGAACTAGTTAAACCCAACTAACCTAAGGACATCACAAACATCCATGCCCGAGGCAGGATTCGAACCTGCGACTGTAGCGGTCTTGCGGTTCCAGACTGCAGCGCCTTTAACCGCACGGCCACTTCGGCTGGCAACAAGTGAGTATTACGGAGATGCTTTTTGAATTCAAATGGAAATCCCTGGAAGTATGACGACGTTCTTTTCTTCAAATACTATTGAGAGAATTTATAGAAACGGTATCTGAAGTTGACTGCAGAACCATTCTGCTGCAGCCAACATAAATTTGGCGTAATGACCACGAAGACAATGTAACAGAAATTACGTTTCGTGTGGAGGCATATAAGCAGTCGTTTCCACCTCGCTCTATTTTCAAATGCAACAGGAAAGTAAAAAGCCATTTTTTTGTACAAATACCTTCCGCCATGCACAACAAGACGTCTTGCAGAGTATGTGTGTAGCTGTAAATGTAATAGAGGAGCCAGGTAAAAGGAACAGTAAACATGACAGAAAATGAACAACACAGTGGTTTAAAACTGTGAATATGACAGAAACTGAACTTTAGAGCATTAATTCAACCATACAAACATGGTCGCTGATCAGGTTTAATAATGAGTGGACCTTTCAGTGTTTGACCTTATGGTTCGCAGAAAGTTGTGCAATCAGCAATCATTATGTTGGCTCACGAATATGCGGTTGTGATCCTTAAAGGTAAGAAATATTTTCTTTTCTAGGGGAGTACGGTGATTTACTAAGCTGAAAGTACTGTTGAAGAACACGTTAGGATTTGTTTTAGGACAATATTGGAGTTTAGTAATTAGTTTTTAATACAAATAGAGACATCAGTAAAATTGCTACTGATATAAGTTTTTATATTTAATAGTATACTTCCACACGTAACTTCATGTGTTAATGATAAGTGGCATAAACCGAAACATTTACCTGATGAAAAGGTCACGATTACACTGGACGTGACTTGCATACCTCAGTAATACGCCTACTTCGAAATTTCCTGTGAAATACCATATGATACTGTTAGTAATGTGATAAAGCTTGTTCTGACACACTTTTTATATCAAATTGATATGCTAATTAATTAAACCACCTCTCCCCCTAATGCCTCCCACAACCTTATCTGATTCTAAATGATTTATATCCCTCTAGGAGTTGATCCCCTGTGGATTGAGTTTTGCTCTGGGGATAATTTGTCCTTCTGAGATAACTTCACCCCTCCCCCTCACCATGACCCCCACCCTCTGGCAAAAGGGACACATTTTTATCACCTCTCACCTGTTCAGTTACGAGCCTCTTTTCCTTCTCCTGGGAAATATCCCTGCCCTCCCCTCCACCTCTTCTCCCCTCTCATACTCCATTAGGAAAATCGCAGTAAAAATGTCTGTGCTGAGCTGCTGGAGAGGAAGGATGTAGGGTAGTGGCTTTATTTACGTTATTTATTTCTGAGGATGTTGGATTGTCCTACAGTTACCTCCACACTCCGCCGCCGCCAACATCCAATTTCCGCCATCTCTCACAAAACTTTTTCTGATTGTGTGTGTATATGTTCGCCCCAAAATTTGAAAACCGACGGGTCTAGCCCACAATGCCGCCACAAGAGGGTGCTCGAAACTGTCCTAAGGGCACCTAAAACCACCCCCACTTTATCTCACCCCCCGGCCCCACTTGTGAATTGTTAGGAAAAAGAGTGGAGTGGAAGGTAGTGTCTTTATTTTTGGTGAGAAGTGTGTTCAATTGGTGAGGTGTTGCTGTTGAACAGAGTGGAGTTTAGTAACTGTATTACCTATAAGTATACAACTGAGGACTGCATATATAGTCTCCTACCTGAGGAATGGTAGGGGGTGATAATGGATGAGCATAAGGGAAATAATTTTCAGCAGATAATGGTGATATTGCAAGATGGACTGGGGATGTATTTCGCAGCTTATAGAGGCTACTGTCTATGCTAGAGCTGTTTGTGTCTTTTGAAATTGCCATTCAATCAATTGGTTCAAATGGCTCCGAGCACTATGGGACTTAACATCTGTGGTCATCAGTCCCCTAGAACTTAAAACTTCTTAAACCTAACTAACCTAAGGACATCACACACATCCATGCCCGAGGCAGGATTCGAACCTGCGACCGTAGCTGTCACGCCGTTCCGGACTGAGCGCCTAGAACTGCAAGACCACCGCAGCCGGCGCCATTCAATCTAAAGGACAGGAGACAACTTTTTGGGGTTCCACTACCCAAGATTGAATGAGCCAGAGGTGCTCATCTTGGTGTATGGGACTCAAGTGAGAACATTTGAAATTTTGGTCTCGTCTCTGATCATATGTGTATGCATATGTTTACTACGCTGTGTGGTCTAGTCCATAATATTCCTCAAAATTATTAGGAAACTGTCCAACGATTGCTGCAACAAGAATTGTCTCCTACCAATCTACAACCGTACAGCTGCGGAGGAACTTGTAAACAGACACATGGTGAGAGGAGACAGGAGCTCAAACTATCACTGAAGTGAAGGAAGAGTGGCCTTCTACCGACTACAACTGTACAGCTGCTGAGAAACATGTACACAGATACATGGTAACAAGGGATAGCACAGCAAACTCTCACTGAAGTGTAGAAAGGAGAATGCACGCTATCACAAGAGATGGAGAATGTTTCACTGCTCTAATTACACATCTAAATTGTCATGAAAAATAATCAATACTCGTAAACAATGGGTCATAATGCTACATGCACAACTACTGCAAAAACCGAAGTGAAAAGTTCCCACGAGGAGAGAATGGCAGCAGCAGCAGCAGCAGCAGCAAGTGTCTTCACCTCAATGTACAGATACAGGATATCCATCTTAGAATAAATCTTACATCCCCTTCTACATTGCCACTTCCTGTAGGCAGGGATACTGCTTTCCAGGGCCTGTGCTATACTGTCTGATGGTACACAGAGAGATCCATTGGCTCCCAATGATGTGCTGTTTCCGGTCTGCAGAAATCTGTCACATATGGGCAAAAGACTCAGGAAAACGACGCTTCCTCCAAGCAGTTAAACGTTTTTCTCGAAAAGACTGACCACGCAGGAGTAGTAACAAAACATCTGGTGTGATTCTTACGCTCCCTACAACGAATATTGCACCGACAGACCTCACCTCACATCGTGTAATATGTGTAGTCTTATACTTTTAAAAACGAATGCTGTGATTGAGCAAATAGTGGATATAGTACAAAACCCAATGAAATCTCGAGCTAAGTAGGTGTAAACTTACTCTCCAGGTGTGTTTCCTACGCTTGCTACAACGAGTATTGTACCGACAGACTTCACCTCACATCATGTAAAGGTTGTATTTTCACGCTTTTGAAACCGATACTGTGAGAGTGCAAACAACGGATATATTGCAACAAGCAATAAAATCTCCATATAAATAAGTTTTAAATCACTCTCTAAGTGTGATTCTTATGCTTGATACAACAAATATTGTATCTATGGGCCTTACTTCACATCGTTTAAAGGGTGTAGTCTTATACTTCTAAACGAATACGGTGACAGCAACAGTGCAAATAGCGGACACAATACCAAAATCAATGAAATCTCCAGCTAAATAAGTGCAAACTTACGTTTGTGGTGTGAACGTATGGCTTGCTAAAATGAATATTGACCCAAGAATATTTATCCAACGTTGAATATACAACAAAATAAATACTGAACACCATCCAAAAGTCATTAAACATACATTCAGCAGGCAAATTCCATTCACTATAGTGAGCAATTCTGGTAGGACCAAACAACAGCTTGACAACCAATATCGAACATTCTAGGTTGGATGGAGGTGTTTTTCTTGAAAGTGGTACCAGTTTGTTTTAGGATGAGAGAAATATGTTCCTCTTATAAGCGAGCAACTACACACATCAATAAAGGTTTTGCACCACCCTGGTTCCCAGAACTCCTGAAGGTAGACGTTGACTGTGGATATTGTATCGCAGACACAGTACCTTTGACTATTCAAAGATGTCACTAAACCCGCCCAAAGGTGTTAACAACCATGCATGGTTCAAATGGCTCCGAGCACTATGGGACTCAACATCTTAGGTCATAAGTCCCCTAGAACTTAGAACTACTTAAACCTAACTAACCTAAGAACATCACACACACCCATGCCCGAGGCAGGATTCGAACCTGCGACCGTAGCAGCCTCGCGGTTCCGGACTGCAGCGCCAGAACCGCACGGCCACCGCGGCTGGCCAACCATGCATGAGCAGCGCCTATTAGACGGAGGAGGTCTGACAACCGATCAGTTCCAGTCATTCCATCAGGAAGGAGGTATACGGCTCGTGATGTTTGTAGTTCAGCCATGCCTAAACGGTCAATACAGCGGTTCGATCGCGTTCGAATTGTTATTTGTTCCAGGAAGAGCTCTCAACAAGGGAAGTGTCCAAATGTCTCTGAGTGAACCAAAGTGATGTTGTTCGGACATGGAAGAAATACACAGAGACAGGAACTGTCTATGATATGCCTCGCTCAGGCCGCCCAAGGTCTACTACTGCAGTGGATGACCGCTACCTACTGATTATGGCTCGGAGGAAGGCTGAAAGCAACGCTACCATTTGCGTGCCGCCACAGGACGTCGTGTTACGACTCAAACTGTGCCCAATAGGCTGCAGGATGCGCAACTTCACTCCCGACGTCCATGGTGAGGTCCATTTTGCAACCACGACACCATGCAGTGCGGTACAGATGGGCGCAACAACATGCCGAACGGACCACTCAGGATTAGCATCACGTTCTCTTCACCGATAAGTGTCGCATATGCCTTCAACCAAACAATCGTTGGAGACGTGTTTGGTGGCAACCCGGCCAGGCTAAGCGCCTTAGACACACAGTCCAGCGAGTGCAGCAAGGTGGAGGTTCCGTCCTGTTTTGGGGTGGCATTATGTGGGGCCGACGCCGACGTACGCCACTGGTGGCCACGGAAGGCGCCGTAACGGCTGTATGATACGTGAATGGCATCCCCCGTCCGATAGTGCGAACATATCAGCAGCATATTGGCGTGACCTTCGTCTTCATCGACGACAGTTCGCTCCCCATCGTGCACATTTTGTGAATGACTTCCTTCAGGATAAAGACATCGCTCTACTAGAGTGGCCAGCATGTTTTCCATGCTGGGATAGATTGAAAAGGGCAGTTTAAGGACGATGTGACCCACCAACCAGTCTGAGGGATCTACCCCGAATCGCCGTTGAGGAGTGGGACAATCTGGTGGGATGCCACGACGAATACAGGCATGCATCAATGCAAGAGGCGTGCTACTGGGTTTTAGAGGTACCAGTCTGTACAGCAATCTGGACCACCACCTCTGAAGGTCTCGGTGTGTGGTGGTACAACATGCAATGTGTGATCTTCATGGGCGATAAAAAGTCGGAAATGATGTTTATGTTGATCTCTATTCCAATTTTGTGTACAGATTCCGGATCTCTCGAATCCGAGGTGATGCAAAACTTTCGAAGTAAAGAAACACACAATAGCAACAACTTTGTTAGGTGACAAAAAGTAAAAACACCAACAACCGTCCTTATGATTTTATTTTATTTTCTCGCTACCAGTTTCGACGCTTCACTGCGTCATCTTCAGTCTGCTTTAATGCGGTACAAGTTGATACGATTCCATGCATAAACCATCAGTTGCCAGCATTACTGGATTCGCAGATAGTGTGTCAGCACTCCAACCATACACTGGACTCTCATTCGGGTGGACGACGGTTCAATCCCGCGTCCGGCCATCCTGATTTAGGTTTTCCGTGATTTTCCTAAATCACTCCAGGCAAATGCCGGGATGGTTCCTCCGAAAGGGCACGGCCGACTTCCTTCCCTAAACCGATGAGACCGATGACCACGCTGTCTGGTCTCCTTCCCCAAAACAACCAACCAACCAACCAACCAACCCACCAACCACTCCAACCATCAACTGTCAGCTGACACGAGAACCATTCAAATACCAATAATAAAATAAAAGTATTAAGACGGCTGTAGGTGTTTTTATTTTTTGTCACTATAGTAAACGGCCGTCGTCCTAGAGACGTCCTGCTAAAAGGATGGACATACAAAAACTGTCAGATTGTGGGTGCATCTCAGCCTTGGTTTTACAGAAAGACGAAACACTGGAATAACATTACACAACTATAGAAAAACATAAAAGATCTGATTGGACAGACTGGCAATCGTGAAATGTGTGCTGTCTACTGACAGCAGGATTGCTCGAGAATCGTGGCCACGCCGCCCATATTGGCAGTCGTCCTCCCATCTCCAGCTGCTCATGGGTGATGGCAACAACAGTCTCTCCAACCTAACCATCAACTGATCAATTTACATAAGGGCATAACTGTCTAGCGCAAACACTCGCCATACTGAATCTTCTCAAATTTCCACATAAAAATTGGGGAATATATACGACACACACACCCGCTTCTGCCGCCACTCAACCAGCATACCGGCTAGTTCGCTACACAGCAACCCAGGGGGCGCTGTGAATGCCTCCACCACTGATTAATCCGAGCCAACCAGCTGTAATGTATCTTTGTACCCGCCAGCCATGTGAGGTGAAGCCATGGCTTCCGACCAGCTTTGTGACTACTCGTGCCACTGGCCACAGCACATTATGAGACAAGCAGGTGCGATCTGAAAGTATAGTTCTAACTACAGTTCAACCCGTGACATAGACTCCCCAGCTTAAACAATCCACTTCACCCAATCTGAAATGGGGATGTTGTCCACACACTTCGAATTTCTCATGTAAAATATAGATTTATTCCATTTACAGCGGTTATTTTCGAAGACACAAGAAACGGATCCATACACACGTTTTCACGTCGCTTATCTGAGAAATAAAACCATCATGTGGATGTTGCTAGGACTGTATAAATTGGCATACTGCGTTCGAATATTTGATGGGGAAAAAACATCTCTAGGAAACACGACGTATTTCTCTCGGTAACCTGGTTCGCAGGAGAGCTTCTGTTAAGTTTGGAAGGTAGGAGACGAGGTACTGGCAGACGTAAAGCTGTGAGGACGGGGCGTGAGTCGTGCTTGGGTAGCTCAGATGGTAGAGCACTTGCCCGCGAAAGGCAAAGGTCCCGAGTTCGAGTCTCGGTCCGGCACACAGTTTTAATCTGCCAGGAAGTTTCATATCAGCGCACACTCCGCTGCAGAGTGAAAATTTTACTCTGGAGTCGGTACTGAGTTTACCTCTAAATAAATAACTAGCGCTATGGATATGCGTACTACTCATGTAGATGAACTCTGCTCTACACAGAATAAATTACCATGGTCAGTTCACTATCGAGCAACATCTGGAGGCAAGATATGAGCAATGTTGAGATTAAGTCCCGAATCTATCTCCCCCTGGTCTTGCAGTGGCTCTGAATGATGCATAATGGCGTGAGTCTGCTACAGCAATGTAAACGATTCAGTGGGACGTGTTTTGAAGCTCTATGATATTCTAACTTCGTATTATGGAGATATGCTCCATTTCAGGAAAGGTGATGTAATTGTCACGAAACACTATATTATCTGAAACATTACAGTGCCGTATTTCGCGCATAGTAACATCAGGTAACGTTTGTACAGGATTTTCACCTAGTGATGATGCTTTAGCGATGTGACAGCAGGTGTGTGGTCTGATTTGCCTCGTATTCGAAAATAACACATATAAATGAAAGAAATCTAGAGTCTGCACGATAAATTCTTAGTGTATGGACCACAGCATCCCAGTTTGGGTAAAATGGATTTTTTAAGCTGCGGTGTATATGATAATGGTGGAATTGAAGTTGAAACTATAATTTCAGGCTGTGCTTGCTTGTCTCACAGTGTGCCATGGCGAGCAGCAGGTGCTGTCACAAGGCTTTGGCTGACCAGAAGCGCAGCTTAGCCTCATGCGACAAGCAGGTACGAGGAAAGACTTCGGCTACCCGGCTCTAGCTCGCAGCCGTGCGGCAAGTCCGAACGTCATCGCTCTGGGTGGCTGAATAGTGAACGAGCCAGTATGCCGGTTGAGCGGCGGCAGAAGCCGTCGTTTGAGTTGCGTATATCCTCCGATTTTTATATGGAAATTTGATGGGGAAAAAACATCTCTAGGAAACACGACGTATTTCTCTCGGTAACCTGGTTCGCAGGAGAGCTTCTGTTAAGTTTGGAAGGTAGGAGATTCAATCTGACGAGTGTTTGCAATGGATGATTAATCCCCTCATTCAAATAGATCGATTGATGTCTGGACGGTCACGACCATTGTCTCTCTGGTCTGTGAGCACCTGGTAGAGCTGGAGATCGGCGCAGAACTGCCACCATGGATGGCTTGGCCGTGCCTCTCTGACAGACCTGCAGATTATATATTAATACCTTCAGCAGTTGACCGGCGTTGATATACAGGGTTTGTCACCTAACGTTACCGCTGGATATATTTCGTAAACCACATCAAATACTGACGAATCGATTCCAGAGACCGAACGTGAGGAGAGGGGCTAGTGTAATTGGTTAATACAAACCATACAAAAATGCACGGAAGTATGTTTTTTAAAACAAACCTACGTTTTTTAAATGGAACCCCGTTAGTTTTGTTAGCACATCTGAACATACAACCAACGGCACTAATTACGTATTTGTTTATATTTTAAAATGTTAATTACATCCGGAGATATTGTAGCCTAAAGTTGACGGTTGAGTACCACTCCTCCGCAGTTCGTTTGTGTGTGTCGGAGAGCACCGAATTACGTAGGGATCCAAAGGGAACGGTGATGGACCTTAGGTACAGAAGAGACTGGAACAGCACATTACGTCCACATGCTAACACCTTTCTATTGGTCTTTTTCACTGACGCACATGTACATTACCATGAGGGGTGAGGTAAACGCACACACGTGGTTTCCGTTTTCAATTACGAAGTGGAATAGAGTGTGTCCCACTGGAAATGCGTCGACGTATGTGGTATCAGCATGATGGTGCACCTGCACATTCCGCAATTAACACTAGGCTGACCCTTGACAGGATGTTCGACGGGCGTTTCATAGGACGTGGAGAACGCATAAATTGGCCAGCCCGTTCTCCTGGTCTTACACGTCTGGACTTCTTTCTGTGGGGTACGTAAAAGAAGAATGTGTAGCGTGATGTGCCTACAACCCCAGAGGATATGAAACAACGTACTGTGGCAGCCTGCGGCGACATTACACCAGATGTATTGCGGCGTGTACGACATTCATTACGCCAGAGATTGCAGTTATGTGCAGCAAATGATGGCCACCACATTGAACATCTATTGGCTTGACATGTCGGGACACACTCTGTTCCACTCCGTAATTGAAAATGGAAACCACGTGTGTACGTGTACCTCACCCCTCATGGTAATGTACATGTACGTCAGTGAAAAAGACCAATAAAAAGGTGTTAGCATGCGGACGTAATGTGCTGTTCCAGTCTCTTCTGTACCTAAGGTCCATCACCGTTCCCTTTGGATCCCTACGTAATTCGGTGCTCTCCGATACACATGATCGAACAGCGGAGGAGTGGTACTCAAGCGTCAACTTTAGGTTACAATATCTCTGGATGTAATTAACATTTTACAATGCAACCAACGGCACTGATTACTTATTTGTTTATATGTTCAGATATGCTAACATAACTAACGGGGTTCCATTTAAAAAAACGTAGGTTTGTGTGAAAAAACATACTTCCGTGCATTTTGTTATGGTTTGTATTAACCAATTACACTAGCCCCTCTCCTCATGTTCGGTCTGTGGAATCGATTCGTCAGTATTTGATGTGGTTTACGAAATATATCCAGCGGTAATGTTAGGTGACTCACCTTGTATATCAACGGGGACAGGTGAAAATGGCCGGCCGAGGTGGCCGAGCGGTTCTAGTCTGGAACCGCGTGACCGCTGCGGTCGCAGGTTCGAATCCTGCCTCGGCCATGGATGTGTGTGATGTCCTTAGGTTAGTTAGGTTTAAGTAGTTCTAAGTTCTAGGGGACTGATGACCTCAGATGTTGAGTCCCATAGCGCTCAGAGCCATTTGAAAAGGTGAAAATGTGTGCCCTGACCGGGACTCGAACCCGGGACCTCCTGCTTAAATGGCACACGTTCTATCCATCTGAGCCACCGAAGGCACAGAGGATAGTGCGCCTCCTGCGATTCCTACATTCTCACCTTATATGTCCACACACTACATTCGTAGTGCCCCACCCCAACACACCTATTACTCGTGGAAGGCATTCTTACCAAGGCCCGTAAGAGTTCGGGTAATATGTGTGCATCCGCACGGAAGAGGAAGGCCATGGTCGGTATTGCCAGAACTATATACTTACATGGATATGGTGTCTGTTCTTTCGGACATGTCCGTTTTAAAAGCATAAGGCCACGCCCTTTACTGCCAGACCTCACCTCATGTCGTGTAAAGTATTCGCAGTAGCAAGCATAAATATTACACATGGAGAGTGAGTTTACAGTTATTTAGCCCGATTTTTCATTGATTTTAGTGCATTACTCACAGTATCCGTTTCAAAAAGCATAAGACTACAACCTTTACACAATGTGAGGAGGTCGGTCAGTTCAATATTTGTTGTAACAAGCATAGGAATCTCACCTGGAAAACCAGTTTATACTTCATTTGCTGGAGATTTCGTTGATTTTTAGTACTATATACATTATTTTCATTGTCACAGTATTAGTGTAATGAGTGCAGTCTTACACTTTTAAAAACGATGTGAGGTATGGCCTGTCACCATAATATTCGTTGTGAGAGGCATATCTCACCTGGAGAAAACATCGTGGTAACACCTTATGCAGCAAAAGAGTTTTCGTGTTTAATCAGTCACTTTTTTAATAAGTGAGCTGACATTACAGCAGCTGAGCTGCTAAGCACGTCAACGCTTTAGGCACACACCGAGTATCTATACTCCAAGAAGAGCAAGTGAACTGTGTAAAATTTCTCCACCATCTATCCCTCCGCCACCTTAACAGAATGAATCCCATCCTTCCACAATAAACAAGAACACACACACGCAAGCACGCGCACGCGCGCGCGCGCGCACAAGCAGCGCTTATTCGATACAGTGCAGCGTCCCAAATCCCCACCAGACAACCTTTGGAAACTCTACCTGAAAAAGTAGAATAAATGCGAGTAATGATGGTCTATAAACACCAGCAGCAGTGGAAGCTAGTGACTGCAGGACTGCTCTCCACCTGTCGGGCAGACTGGCTTACAGTGAGCTGAGTATTATAAGGATCTGTGTGTGTCTCATTTCCATGGGAAGTATTATTTCAACGTTTTCGCTGCACGAGCCTGATTTTACTTAGCCGAGTACAACTTTCAGACAGTGACGACATATCCAGAAAGTTTGACCACCTTGGAACAACAGCGAAATACCTCACTATCCATCATGGCTGATGAAGTGAACGGTCAACAGCAGTGTGCTTCCAGTCTTTCTGAGAAATACTTTTGCTGGGAATGTCCTTTCTTGAGACTTTTGTCGATGTTTAACTCGTTTCTGCAGGCTGGAGGCAATATACCACGGCCAGGAGATAGATCTCTATGTGTACCATCAACACAGGCTAGAAAATGCCTGAAAAACCGGTATCCCTATCTGTGGGAGGAATGAAGGTAGTAGGGCTTGTAAGACTGATTCTGAGCTGGTTAGTCTGTTTCCACATATCGAGGTCAATACAGGTGCTGTCTCCCGGTGAGACCTTATGGGGTCAGTGTTTGAGGTAGTTGTGATATTACAATGATTTCACTCAATTCTCAGTCCGTGTGTTCCATTATGACACATTGTTTACAAGTGGTGCGATGTGTAATTAGAGCAGTGATTCCCTCAGTTGTGGTAGTATGCTTTGGCTTTCCCACACTTCAGTACCAGTATGCTGCCCTATCCCTTCTTACCAAGTATATGCATACAGATTTCTCAGCACCTATGCACTTGTAGATCGGTAGGAGGCAATTCTTCCAGTAGTGGCTGTGGGGCAGTTCCCCGCCAATTTTGGGTGGAATTTGGTGCAAAACTCGTTCCAAGCGTCCTGAGTTGAGTGCTCACCACCAAGGCGAGCATCTCTGGTTCATTCAGTCTGGGATAGTAGCCAGTCAATCTGTGGTGTAGAGACAGCTTTGTACTATTCCATTTCAAAAATGATGAACAGTTCCAGCACAGGCAATAGTCTCCATGATTTTTGAAATGTATCCTCAACCCAGCCTGCTATTTCACCATTATTTGCAGAGAACCATTCCCCTTACGCTCGTTCATTATGACTTCCTTCCTTCCTCATGTAGGAGACTACGTATGCAGTCCTCAGTTGTTGGTCTACAGGTAATACACTTACTGAACTCCTCCCTGTCCAACACCAACGTCTCATCAGTTGAACACATTTCCCACCAAAAATAAAGATAGTACCTTCCACTCCAGCGTTTTACCCACCAATTCATAGCAACGGCCTGATTGGCTAATTTCGAAGCTAATTTGCTCGGAAATGGTGCAACGTTTCAAGTTCTATTTCTTAACAATTATGCCTCTGCACATACTACTCTGCAACACCATTACAAGCTTTTCACTCTGTTTCTGACCACACTAAGAAAAGAAAGGCGTACTGCGCAGCGATCTCATTCAAACAGCTTTTTGCTCGTTTTAAATGCACTGAAAAGGTATTATAATTTATTTGGTTAGATGCAATTGCTCATATCTCTTCGCTTTCAAGTAACATTTTTCTGGTCTCTCAGTTTCACTTGAGAAACATTACACCACTAACAATTATTGGCTGGCTCTGAGCACTATGGGACTTAACATCTATGGTCATCAGTCCCCTAGAACTTAGAACTACTTAAACGTAACTAACCTAAGGACAGCACAGAACACCCAGTCAACAATTTTAATCGGCAGTATTATGTATCAAACATTTCACTCATATCTTAATGATAATCTTCCTTGTTACCTTTGTTGTGTATACGTTAAAGATTTCTTATGAGTACCATATAGTGTCTGGTAGATACGTACAAACTATTGGTTACATAAACAGTATAGTCGTGGAGGGACTGTAGTGGAGTCATAAGATACTTTTTTTTTATCTGCCACTATATAGACCAAGTGAAGACAAACAACGGCCTTCCGTCCCGTCTTTTCCGTTTACGAATTTTCCTGCCGTAAAGTTTCAATCGTGCTAACAGAATTTATTTCAATGCTCATAGTTTTGTTTCGATTCGCAGCTTCGTGCTGGCGACACATCGGAATTGTCTGTCTTGGATCCGCACAGGGTAGAAACAGAAGCAAAACTGAACACGAGAGAACCAAATGAAGAGTGCATCCATCGTCATAAAGGAAGTAGGTGGGAAGGGATAGCGGTTTTCAACTGACTATATTCGTCGGAAGATCGACCAAAGTGCTGCATCGACAAAATAATTTACCACTCTTAACAATTTCGTTGAAACTCCATTTCCGATCTGGTTCATTTAGTAAACGGAAATCAAAATATGCTAATGTAGCCTGTAGATGAAACTTATCAGTGTTAAGTTAATTAGGTTCATAATGGAAGCTGCAGGTGATTTTACCACACAAACAGTTTTACTTACGCTTCTGCTCTTTGCTGTTTTGTTCAATCCATTATGCTATCGATTTCAAGGTTTTATCCCTAACATATTCAGAATTCCACAGCTTGCATGCGGAATATCACATCCATTTCTTACCGAGCGAGCATTCGGTACGACGACTGTTCGTACCCGCATCCAGCCATCCTGACTTAGGTTTCCCGTGATTACCCTACATCACTTCAGGCAAATACCGATTTCCAGCCTTCCCCAATCAGAGCTTGTGCCCTGACTCTGATGATCAACTTGACGGACCGTTTAGCACTAATCCCTATCTCTTCTTCTTCCTCCTCCTCCTCCTCCTCCTCCTCCTCCTCCTTCACTCTTGATTGAGTCTACTGGTTAACATTAATTGTAACCGTTTACTTCATAGTATTGGTATTTACCGTCACTTTGCACTGCTTCTGACCATACGAGCACAGCTTATAACTAACGAAACAGCGCAGGTTGACCCATAGTGAATGAGCTCACTTTTCCACGGCTTCAGTCGACTTACTGATACAGGGCAGCAGAGTGGTAGCAAGTAAATGTTTATCAAACGATTACGGATAAGGTGAGTAAGTATGTTTCCCGGGACCTGGGTACAAGATGCATCTCTGGCAGAAGCCGGAGTAGGTGGTCATATGGCACCGAAATCTACAATACGATACATACAAGAACTAAGGACATGGGTGTAAGGAAAATTGACGGAGTATTCGATGCCGCACTGTGTAAACAAACTGTCGACCATATAAAATTGATTAGGCAACAGATATCTCGAACAGCCACGGAACAGCGAGTTGTTGATTTGGCTATTACAAACATAAAATACACTCCTGGAAATTGAAATAAGAACACCGTGAATTCATTGTCCCAGGAAGGGGAAACTTTATTGACACATTCCTGGGGTCAGATACATCACATGATCACACTGACAGAACCACAGGCACATAGACACAGGCAACAGAGCATGCACAATGTCGGCACTAGTACAGTGTATATCCACCTTTCGCAGCAATGCAGGTTGCTATTCTCCCATGGAGACGATCGTAGAGATGCTGGATGTAGTCCTGTGGAACGGCTTGCCATGCCATTTCCACCTGGCGCCTCAGTTGGACCAGCGTTCGTGCTGGACGTGCAGACCGCGTGAGACGACGCTTCATCCAGTCCCAAACATGCTCAATGGGGGACAGATCCGGAGATCTTGCTGGCCAGGGTAGTTGACTTACACCTTCTAGAGCACGTTGGGTGGCACGGGATACATGCGGACGTGCATTGTCCTGTTGGAACAACAAGTTCCCTTGCCGGTCTAGGAATGGTAGAACGATGGGTTCGATGACGGTTTGGATGTACCGTGCACTATTCAGTGGCCCCTCGACGATCACCAGTGGTGTACGGCCAGTGTAGGAGATCGCTCCCCACACCATGATGCCGGGTGTTGGCCCTGTGTGCCTCGGTCGTATGCAGTCCTGATTGTGGCGCTCACCTGCACGGCGCCAAACACGCATACGACCATCATTGGCACCAAGGCAGAAGCGACTCTCATCGCTGAAGACGACACGTCTCCATTCGTCCCTCCATTCACGCCTGTCGCGACACAACTGGAGGCGGGCTGCACGATGTTGGGGCGTGAGCGGAAGACGGCCTAACGGTGTGCGGGACCGTAGCCCAGCTTCATGGAGACGGTTGCGAATGGTCCTCGCCGATACCCCAGGAGCAACAGTGTCCCTAATTTGCTGGGAAGTGGCGGTGTGGTCCCCTACGGCACTGCGTAGGATCCTACGGTCTTGGCGTGCATCCATGCGTCGCTGCGGTCCGGTCCCAGGTCGACGGGCACGTGCACCTTCCGCCGACCACTGGCGACAACATCGATGTACTGTGGAGACCTCACGCCCCACGTGTTGAGCAATTCGGCGGTACGTCCACCCGGCCTCCCGCATGCCCACTATACGCCCTCGCTCAAAGTCCGTCAACTGCACATACGGTTCACGTCCACGCTGTCGCGGCATGCTACCAGTGTTAAAGACTGCGATGGAGCTCCGTATGCCACGGCAAACTGGCTGACACTGACGGCGGCGGTGCACAAATGCTGCGCAGCTAGCGCCATTCGACGGCCAACACCGCGGTTCCTGGTGTGTCCGCTGTGCCGTGCGTGTGATCATTGCTTGTACAGCCCCCTCGCAGTGTCCGGAGCAAGTATGGTGGGTCTGACATTGGTGTCAATGTGTTCTTTTTTCCATTTCCAGGAGTGTAAATGAATGTCATTAATTTCCAAAAATGAAACGACAGTGCTCCTGAAACTGTGGCGCAGCAGCGTGAAGGTTACGACGCCCGGGCACCTGGACACGTACTGGCTACAGAAATGTATCCACCGATCAGCCTGACCTCGCTATCAGTTATACTGAATGGGGCGATGGTGAACGCTGCCTCTTCCGAAAAATTATTCTGTGTGTGTTTCCCGGTTCGAATTTTCAAAAAGGACAAACGAGCGCTAATAGCTTTTGCTCTCGTAAAGATTCATGTGGGAAACATCAAAGTTAAGTTACTTTTAGCATTCGGATATACTGCAGTTAGTTTGTGTTGTCAAGACAACCAGAAATGCTTAAGCATATTACTACACAGTCAGGCGCGCAATAGCGTTATGCATATCTCTGGTTCGTGTAACGTAACTATGAAAACATTCCACCTTTCAGTATCACCTTTGAATAAGTTTTAACTATTCCCACCTTTTCCAAAACAATGAAAAACTCATAATCATGAGAACAAATTAATCACGTCTGTCCAATATTTTTTGGTTGCGTGTTATTTAATCCTGTATCTCTCCTTCGTAACTGATTATGATCTTGGTTCAGTTTTGATTACCAGCTTCAAGCATATACACTGCCAAACAGATATTATCCACAGCAGGTTTTTTATTTTCACAATGTTTATCTTCTCCGCTGGTTTACTGATAATTCTTCAAAATATATATAGTATGGTACATATTTCCATCAGACGACTGACTTCAGTGCAATACTGAGATGAACTGAACAGAATTACAATAGTAACAAGTCCTTCTCTGTATTAACTGTGTTATAAGTTATTCTGTGTCGAATCTGCTGGCCCAACGACGTCGCCCTCTGGCGAGGCATGCGTGTCGGCTCGGCGCGTGCAGCGACCAACTTCCGCAGCTGCGTTACCGTGCTGGTACCAGTCCGCCGTCGCTGATCAGCGTCCTCGAACACATGGAACATAAAAGCACAGAAAACACTACACACAGTACAGTTTTTACATAATTTACATTCATCACTTTATGAATATTAACCACGAAATTTGTTGACTACATGCTACTTCATATTCTTACGGCATGACCATACATCGAACAGTTTTCTTGAAGGAAGACAGTGCTTATCTGCAAAAAAAGTGCGATATACACTAAAGAATACCACGTCAAGGTGGAGAGTGGATCACTGGAAAACAAGAGGAGGAGTAAGTGGTAGCAGCCGACATAAAGAAATTTAAACATTTTTAGGACAGAGTAAGTATGAAATGAGAAGGTAATGGGAACACAAGTGTGAAAAAGCGAACGTACCATACTTGTAAGAAAAGGCTAGGATCAATGGCGCCTCTTCTTGAACTGATGACACTGAATCTTCAAATTACTTCAATGATTTGCAAGGGGAATCCACACTCCTTTTTAGAACTACGTGAAGTACTATGCTATATCTGGTGACAGTGACAATGTTTTTCTATACAATTAAATTATTGCAACAACTGAAAGCTATTGAAACGAGTTCACTTCAATTTTGAACAGAACGAATGAAATACAAACGATGTAATAGAGATTCAGGTGAACGGCATTCATTCTCCTTGGCAGCGCTGTATATGTTTTAAACTGCAGAGTAAAGCAAAACAGGGCGTAAAAAGTTTTTGAAAACCTTCTCACCGAGAGTCACTTAACGCGAATGAAACTTACATCAACACGAATGAATCGTTAAAAATCTAGTCCACATATGATGAACAGAGATGTGAAGGAATGATCAGACAAGCATTTTAATAAAATATTTAACAACAGATTGGAATAAAGTCTCAAGTTTTGACTGATTCTTGCCCATTCAAATCGTAGATGTTACTGATGCTCGTAACTTCGTTGCCAGACTCGAACTGACAAACTTTGATGCGAGATCAGAGCAGAATAATTCTCTCTATTCGTTACCGTAATAAAGCTGCAGCAAAATATTCTCATAACCTTTATATTTCTTAGGAAATCCTTCTATATGGTCCTTACTAGTTTGACCAGAGCAGACGACTGTAGACCACTGTCTTATTACAATCAGGTCACAGGCTTAGTCTTCAATAGCGATAGGAAACTCCTGCAGTACCGAAGAAGAAGTAGCAGAAGAACTCATAAATGCGGTAATTTTAACTTAACTTCACAAACTAATCTCAGAGCGAAACACACTGCCTAACAATATAAGTGAAGTATACAAGAGGGGAGGAGGAAAACGAAATTAAACTCCACAGGTTGGGAGGATACGTAATGTTCCCTCAGCGATTACAAAGACGAGTAAAATTTACACAGAACTTGGCAGTATGAGCCCATTTACCAGTATGACTGCCGGCCGGGGTGGCCCAGGGGTTCTAGGCGCTACAATCTGGCACCGCACGACCGCTACGGTCGCAGGTTCGAATCCTGCCTGGGTCATGGATGAGTGTGATGTCCTTAGGTTGGTTAGGTTTAATTAGTTCTAAGTTCTAGGGGACTGATGACGTCAGAAGTTAAGCCCCATAGTGCTCAGAGCCTTGTGAACCAGTATTCACTAGTTCGGGTAGGAATTGTTCCGTAATGCCGTTGTAGCCTCTCCTGAGGCACGCTTACCACAATTGTTATACCTGCTTCTCGATACCTTTGATACTGGCACTGGGACAGAGTTAACATCAGAACCGGGACACACATGTTGTGTAAGGGACAGATCTCGAGACCCTGATGGCCACAGGAATACCTCAGCTTCACGCAGACAGTTCATAGAGAAACGTGCCACATGTGGAGCAGCATTTTCCTGTTCGAAATTGGCACCACGGTACTGTCGCATGAGGTGTAACACTTGAGTACGCAGAATGCCCATGATGTACCGTCGTGCCGTCGGAGTTCCCTCAGGTGCTACCTTCCGTGACCTGAAGTCATACCTGGTGACTCTCACATCAAGACGCCAGGTGAAACAGCGGTCTGCCTCATCAGAGCATTCGAATAATGGAACCTCTCCCAAGGTCCCACCCTGTTCGCCGATGATAGTCATGCGGAGCAGTGTAGAACTGAATTTCATTGCTGAACACAGTGGTATGTCATTCATCAGCAGTACACGCTTCCTGGGCACGGCAGAACTTCAAAAGCCGCTGTTCATGTAGTGGTGAGTAGGGAACTACTACGGGCTCATGCCGAGACAACGATCTTATCAAATCCAGCATCGTGTTACGCTTTGGTGTCAGGCTGTCCAGTTGGGATCCTTGGTGTCTCCACTCCCTCTCACCAGGACATCAAAGGGAATTAAATTTCATTTACTTTACGACTAGGGTCACAGAATTTTTTGTCAACAGATTACCGGTTTCGGTCTATAATGGCCATCTTCAGATCTGCCGCAAAATATGGGCTTAAAACAATAAATAGAACATAATGAAAAGTACTACTGATGTACGTTTGCATTTGTGCGCTTTACGTATGAAGAGGCATACCTGTTTTATGAAAACAATGACCTAATGTCCTGCGGCCATAGTGACATCTTCAAATTTTAAATGCAAAAGTTCACCATATGTCATTTGTGCTAGCACCAGATTGGAGACGATTACACATACAGTGTGCAAATTTCTCCAACACACCTGGGGAGGTGATCTGGTTTAGTGTTAGGAGGACCTGTGAAGCTCTCTCGTTCGCGACATGGTCGTCATGATCACAGGGGGAGCTGGTGCACTTCACTGACTCGTTCGACATGAGAGTGCTGGGGAGAGTTGCTCCTTATGCATTGGTGGTAACATCAAAGACTGGTACATACCTACATGAGGATGAGCTTGCCGTTATTACTGCACGTGGGAGATCTATCAGCCAGAACTGATACAGCAGCAATCTTAGGGACCAGCCTGTGGAGCACTGTGCCGCAACGTTATCTTCGGTCTGTGTGTAGTGCGATCACAAGCCTCGACACTCTCGACTACACTGCAACACGTCGGAGTCTGGGGGGAGGGCTACCCTGCAGGCTGCATGATTTTCACTGCTCATCTCTCTAGAGGCGTATGTATTAGCGATGTGCTACACACATATGCCGAATCTTTTATCTGAAACATCAGAATTTTATCATGATGTCACATTAGCTAGTATTGCAATGTAGATTTTTTATACAGTATCTTTGGTTAGAATTCTCCATTATGTCTCAATTTCTACCTATGTCTTCGTTTCTAACAACATGCTGTCACCTACTATTAATGGAGCACTGGCTTAACAATGATACATAATCGGTACCGTGCTGAGGGCATCATGTTTTCTGAATGATTCAATGTGATGTGCCACAACGAGACATTGTGATGCGGCGTTATGACACGATGTGACGTGATGTTCACTTGCTGTTGATACATAGCTCCAGTTACTAGGTGCAATGCATAAAAGTGTGAATGAGAGTACTTGCCTATCCGTCTAAGTGAGGCCTCTGCTAGTGTCTGTAATGACGGAACATTAAACTATTAAGAACAAACGGCCCATATTATGACTTGACTGAAAACGAAATTATCTGCAGCTCAACTTCATGATGTTATCTGTGCCGAAATTCCTAATGCTGAATAAGATCCATTGCTGTTCGATATTATGATGAAGAACATGGTACATGGACCGTGCAGAGCAATTTATCCACCGTCTCCTTGCATGGTACATAACAAATGCACGAAAAAGTATCCCAGAGACTTAGTTCACGAAATACGCATTGGTGAAGCCTAAAACCACAAGATGGGACTCATAACGATCAGAATGAGAAATGTTGACGCTGTAATGGACAACAGATGGATTGTGCTATATTGTCCTTTATTATTGGAAACGTTTGATACTCACATCAACGTCGACTACTGTCATTCCGTCAAATCGATCAAATACATATGGAAATACGTCAAGAAACGCAGCGATATGGCATGATGCACACAACGATGAAGTGAGTCAATTTCAAACAGGTCGATGTGTCAGCAGCAACGAGGCTGTTTGGCGTGTTTCGAGTTTCCCAATTCACAGTCGCCATACCAATGTTGTTCGTGCTAGCTGTCACTCGCGGCCAGTCCGAACATTTCTCACAATGATTTTGACCACATGTTCACCATCCAACCCGAAATGTTTGTGGGAAAATGTCAGAAGACATTTTGCACCGTGTTCCTACCATTAGCAATGGCAATTGCATCGATTTTTCGGACAATGTTTTCAATCAAGCTCTGGTCTAAATCGAGCACATATGCTTAATCATGAACAACAAAGAACTCATTCATCTTGCCATGATTGCTCTAGAACGTTGCGCACTTGATCTTTATGATAACGATTTAGTGAGACAGCAGCAGTACAATGCCAATGATTTGCGTTCATTTGCTGAAGCAAACGAACAACTTTCCCTTGCAGAACAAAAACTGGCCTACGACACAACTATATTTGCCGTGTGAAATGGCAGAGGTGGTCTGCTCTTCCCCGATGCGCCTGGCGGCACTGGAAAAACGTTCATTAGTTTGCTATTGGCTCCGATTCGATCTCAAAATGGAATTGCTTTGGCTCTTCCTTCATCGCTTATTGTGGCTGCATTATTAGATGATAGACGAACAACGTATTCGGCGCTCAAATCGCCATTGAATATGCATTTCTCGGAAGTTCCAACAGGTCATCAGTTCCTAAGCTTACACTCTACTTAACCTAAATTATACTAAGGACACACACACACACACACACACACACACACACACACACACACACACACACAAGCCCGAGGGAGGACTCGAACCTCAGCCGGAACCAGCTGCACTTTATTTCTTTCTGTCTTTCCTTTAGCAATCAGTAGGTGGGATTCTGTTTATGGATATGTAGGAAGACTTTCTTTTCCACTATGAACACAGCAAATAAGTATTGTTCTTTTATAGCACAGTTGATCGTCATTATGTTACGAGGGCAGGCAACTCCTTAGTGAGCAAACCGGATACTGAAAAAAAATGAATCAAACATAAACCACTGAGGCCACCGCTACTTGAGCTCTGGTATTTAAACAACGTGAGCTACCGAGCTGCTCCAGGTGCTGGACTGATATACTACGTGAACTAAAGGTGCTATATTGACAGGCTGTAATCTGCAACAAATCGTTAGCACACTAGCACAAATTCGGCTACCAACTTCCGACTGCCGGCACTAATATATGCTCTTTGTTCGATTCTAAACTGATATCAGCTCGAGCGCAAACGGTATTAAGCTGCACTCGAGTCAAAACGACACTCGCAACTACTTTTCCATGCAAATGAGCAGCGTTCCCTCCATCGTTAACAACAGAGTAATAATAATAATTATTATTATTACTGTTCGCCGCTGGTCGCTGGTGCTGGGGTGGACAGCTGCAGTCCTGGCTATTGCTTTGCCGCCAACTGCCTCCTCGCTGCTACACTTCTGCATTACATTTGTCTCCATTGGTTTTTATTCTTTTTTAGTGTTGTAGCAAACACGCAGCATAGTTCTTTGCTGACAACACATTCATTGGACTTTAACTGTTGACACCTCAACCGCACTGACATTCATCTGTAGGTAAGGTGAATTAAAGTTGCGCTAGAAAATTTGGACCCTTCCAAATTTTTTTATAAAAACAAATGTTTTAGTGACTTTTTAACCGTTTTAAGGGCCAGGGCCAATAGTTCCTTGTTAAGACTCATTTTCAAATGAGTTTTTAAGTTATTAATTGTTTGATGGTCACACTCATTGTGCTGCCACAAGATTTGTTTGAATATATTAAAGATCCAACTGAATCGTTTGTTCAAGTACGAATGTATGCGAAATTTTTAGCCTTGCTTGTCTGACAAAATAAAATGTTAAATAAAAGGCATGGTTGCTAACTGCTGAAGGATCCGCTGCATCCACGCTTACCTACTCCATAATTAACTACCACCATTCAAAATGTTGCAGAGAGTAGTTGTCGCTAGATAAATGAGTATCTTGGTACCGAGTAATCAGTATCTTGTAGGCCTGGTAGATATAAGAATTTATCCGGTTGTATGCTTGTTAATACTGTACTTATCACTGCAGCTTACTGAGTTTTTGCAGTATTCTCTTATTATAGGAGTAAGAAGCGTTTTGGAGCTGATGCATCTGAGTGAAGCATTTGTTGCAAACCGGGCAAGGGTAATGTGGCTGAGTTGCGTCATTAGATGTGGGAGATTTTGGACAGGCCATTAACCACCAGGTCACAAACAGTCTGGGAGGTGAGCACCGCATGCAGTGCAAGTCATTCTTACCTCAGTGTGGTTCAAGAATGTATTGCTTTATTGGAAGCTACCTCCCGTTCGAGGGCACAAGTGTTGCTTTTTCATGCTCGGTAGACCATGTTGCTAACAGGGTTAGTGATGTCCGTTTACGTAACAAGAAGCCTAAGCCTACATCCGATGTACAAGCCTTGGACGACGAAATTCTTTTCATTCAACAATGTGTTTCGTTCCTTAAATGCCAGGAGGGGAGTGAAGCAGGTGAGGACAAAGCTATACATAACTAGGAGAAGTTAAGTAAGTAAACTTCAAAACCCTCTCCTTTCTCTTGTCCTAAATATGCTACAGTATGGAGTCTAAATGAAAACAGTTATAGAAATTACCCAAAGAACAAGTGGCTGTAGTCAGGGCCATGATATCGGGTTTGAGTGGAGCCATAAATTCGATCGCTATGAATTTCCACATCTCAAAAATGGAATGATTAAACTAGAACAATTGATTACATATTCTCTGAGGACTCCATCTCGTGGTTTAAAGAGGACTGCCTCATTCATGACGATAGGTCAACAACTCTTGCAATACAAATATTATTAAATGTATTATGTACGGAACACAAAGAACTAGTAAATGTGGTAATTCACGCCCAAAAGGGCGTTTTTGCCACTCAAGTTGTATATCCAGTTCAAACTGTCAAATGTCCAAGACTAATTCAAAATGAATCAACAGAAGGAAAGTTTCCAATACCGCTAACAGAAGAACATATTGGTTACATATTGTTAAAGATTATGGATCTTGACTTATTTGTAACCAATGACGTATTAGGATGTGTAATTATTATACCACTAACTGAGGAGATTTCAGTTTGTATATAACATGTTACAGTTAGCAAGTAAACTCACTCCTGGGTCAGACCAATATGCTTACATACAAACAGAAAAAGAATATTTGTTGATAGATAGCTCTAAGAAACTGTACGTTCAACCGTCACCTGATCAATTAAACTGTAAAGAAATGGACAAACGAAGAAATATATGTAAAAAACAACTTGGGTTAATTTCAGTGCGTAAACAGAAGGACTGTGAAGTAAAATTAGTATGTGACACTCACGTATGTAGAAATTATGCCAAGAAAATTGTCTCATTATAAAGAAGTTTATGGAATAGTTTAAGTACTAGTGAGCGGTTGTAGGTAATAATTGAGGAGGAAGACATGACCGTTTTGTGCACACTTACCCATCTAAGGATATTAAAATAAATGGCATAGGAACAACCAAATTTCGGGAAAACTGTAAAGTACACATATCACACCTTGTATTCAATCAGACAAAGTGACAGAAATGAATTACACCAGGGGAGGTGTAATACAAAATGTACAAATGAACTCAGATTGCTGTGACGAAAAATCAATGCTTTAGGTATACAATATGAATTACATCACCACCAACGTAGACGACCTACGAATAGTGGATAAGCGATAGGAAGAAGTTGATAAATTCATAAATAAAGAAAATCTTGAATTAGAACTGTAAAAGGAGGTCCAAACTTACTCCATTGTTACATAAGTTAAATCATTTTTGTTATTGTATTGCTATACCGCGCTATTGCTATAAGTGTTTGTACAATAAACTGTTTCTGAGCCTGTAGATGGGAACTGCCATTGGACTATTTGTCTAAATGCGACTGTAGTCCAACCACCTGAATCAAAAGGAATACCCTTACGCTCAGTAGACACAGACGAGGAAATGGTAATATATGAAAGACATCTGAGCAAAAAGATTGACAGAGTGGTAATAACGAATAGACGTTAAGATATAAATAGTCTTCAGGGGTTTCCCGCCGAATGACGTAGCACAATTTCCGACAAGTGGAATTTGCGCAGCGTCATCCGGCGGCAAACCCGTGAAGACATTTTACAATATATCTGCCTGTAAAGCTTGAAGAATCAGAAGTTAAAATGTTTTCTTTCAGGTGTAGTATAAGAGAAAATTTATGTAAAAACTTTGTAACTATAGTTTAAATGTTTTTGCAGCACTTTAGGTAGTGTACATTGATGCACTTTTGGGGGGAGGCGCTGGGATCTTAGAAAATTTTATAACGTGTCAGATCGTAACGAGAATAGTACGCATGGTTCCAGGGTCAGGCCAATCTGCCAATGTGACAGATGGAAAACAAACAGGGTATCGGGTGCAGATAACGTTTCCCGAAGGAAGGTTGGTCAGAAACGCAGTAAGCATTACGTTTGACACATCGCCAAAGGCGCAGGGGGACAAGGTCAGTGCAATAACAGAAAGGGTTTCGACGCCCCTGATGGAAGAATCTCGCATGGAATTTAAGAGGATAATCGAACATTAGGGTGATCACCTGTCGTGGCATGGTGGCAAGGGAATGTTCCAGACAGATACTGAAGAGGGCTGTGTGCATCCAGAATGGATTAAGAAGAAGAATAGAAAAGGTTAGCCTGCGGCAGATGAGGGAGTCAGTGGCCAGTTTCAGTGTGGAGTATCCAGGTGAGAGTGACGCTCCGCTGCAGAATCTGGTGGAGCACCAGGCACTTCAGCTACGAGAATACTGTGACAGGCTGTGGTGGACTCACAGCAGCTGCAAGCTAAGCAGCGTTTTACAGCATTCATTGGCATAGTGCTGAAGAGGGACTGCCGGGAACAGGTTGCTGCCTGGTACTTGTCTCTTGTAGGGTAGGCCAAGCTGCCCTTGAGTACTAGTGAATTACTGCAGAGTGCTGATGACTGGTTTAGGAAAAGCGCTGTTAAGTTCCAAGCCAATTCGTATACACAAACGAGAAGGTAACAGAGATATTCGGGGAACGAAACTGGAAATCATTCGAAGAAATAAGAATCTGTTTTCAGAATTTTGCTGAGTTAATTTAGAGAACCCGTGCTCTGCAACCATTTTGCTGGCACCATCCTGTACTTCGCTTAGAAATTACGAACAGAAAAGATATGGGCAATATTAGTGTTATGTACCTTCTGCTATGCACTTTAATCTGGCTTCCTAACATGGCATTTTGTTGTAAATGTACAATTATCGAGTAACATCTAAGCTTTTGTTATGCAATATCTGATTCATAGAAATGAGATTGAGTAATCATCTATAAACGCCAGCTCCTGGGTGTTTCCATACTCGCATAACCTTTACTTAGTTGCGACTCTTTGTTATCTCTTCATACGTCCACCACTGCGCAAAATAATTTTTCAATGCACTATGTGCAATGAGAGACGGCGATCCGACATCGCCGTGAACAGAAAAAACATTCGAGACGAAATTACACGCTTATGTATGTGTCCCAGCTAAATGAGAATGGTTCCACTGCGCAAAAAATAAAAAAGACTAAATAAAAATGCATGCGCCACACCGGATATTGAAGCACAAGAACAATCCGCTTATCAAATACGGCAGGGGTGTCCAGGTTGGAGTGAAATTAAAATTTAATTTATTTGATTTATTTCACTGTCTCTGGAGTTAATTTCGATGGATATCGATACTGTAGGGACCCACATGAGCTGCCAGCCGCGTACAGTATCGAAACTCCGCGATCAGCAAACGGATAACTGTCTGCGCAGGCCGTGAAATCAGATTATTTGTATGTCACTCAAATACAGATAATGGATTATCGCTATGAGTAAATAAGCAGCCATTCAGCTGAAAAAAGAAAAAAATGCATACGGCACAGCCTCAAAGAAACATGAAAACTGAGTACATCTACTGACTTGCCATACACAAACAATATTTACTTTTGACCTTGACAGTCGCCAGTACAGGAAACCACCTTAAATCACCTCGGCGTAGAAGGCGTACTGAGCGTGTCGTCACAGAGCTGAAAACGAACGCATTAGATTTCTGATTAAAACTGTGTGCGTCATCCGCATTCAAACCTAGAACCCTGCCCATCGCGGCCGTACACTTACCGGCTGAATTTTTAAATTTACTGTAGTGTATAACTGTGACAGTCACACTATCAGATTATTGTCTATACGTAGTCATTGACGATAGTTTCGACAAAACTGTGCTTGGCCTTTTAAGTGAGAATGATACTCTAAGAACATATCATCGATTAACTGCTTACTGGCGGTTAAAATTTTTCCCTTGTTTAAATAATCATTCTGGTGTCTGGACTGCTTTTCCTATTCCTTTTCTTATAGTTTCGTGTTACGAGTAAACCTACTGTTACGCTACACAGCGTTCCAATCAAAAGAAATGCGTATGCAGGTATACAGTTGTGGATACTGACGAGAAAGAGAGGTATCATTCTAGATATATAGCCAAAGTTTCATAGAAGAAATGAAATCAAATATATATATATATATATATATATATATATATATATATATATATATATATATATATATGTGTGTGTGTGTGTGTGTGTGTGTGTGCGCCGTAACACTGTCCTCAGTATAACAGCTTCGGAGCCAGTGTGTGGGCTGTAAACGGTGTGACGGGACTAAGATTTGCCACTGACTAAAGCTACAGCAGGATAGGAGCAATTTTGAACAGTTCAGTGATAGGACAATTCTGATCAGAATCGATGGTAAAGCAAGTTCTACAGCAATACTTGAGCTATACATGCTGACATCAGAAGCAGAACATGAAATGACAGAAGACATATATGAGGGTAGTGTGTAATTCAATGAGAAAAAATGTAAATGTCGTATAGCGTTGTCGGCTGGGAGATCCCGCGGTGTGGGTTCAGCCGCCTGTGCGAAAGGCTGCCATCCGCGTACACGGGGTTCTTTCCTTGCAGATACGTGGGAGATGTGACGTACATGTATTTGTGGAGTGCTGCTAAGTGTAGTGGTACGTATGTGGTGTAGCGTTATCTTTAATATCGTATGGTGATGATGATGAGACAAGAAAGAGGGTGAAACGCAGTGCGAGTAGTAGTCCTCTCTTCTCGAATAGTACCAAAGAGACCGCCGAATTTGAGGTCCCCATCAGATGAACGGATCACCACCAACACTGTCGCAGCTCTTACTTCATCAGACACAGAGGACAGGTTTGGAATTTAATCCACGACATTGGTGCAAAAGCTAGTGATCAGCAGTTCTGAGTCGCCACCTCTCCCCCCCCCCCCCCTTGCCAGCCAAATACTGGCAGCCAAAACTTTGTCCTCCACCAGGATTCGAACCGGATTATCATTCCCAGTCGATCACCACCGCAAAGGTGTGAGTTAGCGATTTTGGCTACTTTCTTGGTTGTTATTTTTTCTTATAGTTCACTTATTCTATTTCTGTGTGTGTGAAAACATAAACGCCGTTGCTAAAAACATTAAAAACATCATCTTCTCGCGTAGGGGGGGGGGGGGCGGGAGTCATGACTCCCACTCTCTTCCCCCTGGGTCCACACTTGTTCTTCTGTGGGCCTGCTTCCTCTAACACCTACTACAGAAGCAGCAGTACAAAACAAACACTAGTGCCGAAAGCGTAACAGGGGGAGAATGGTTACAAGAAAATAAGACCTTGGTAGTATGAGAGAGGAGTAACGTTAATTGATTTCTGCAACAAATTTCAGCTACTAATAGTGATTACACTGTTCAAAAATCGCAAGAGGAGGAGGTGTTCTTGGATAAATTCTCCATAACCGTTAGGGCAACACTGGCTGATTCCATGTTTGTGGTTCTTGGAGTACTTCATCTTTTTATTTTTTGATACTTTTCATTTCCTGGGGAGGGTAGGATATCTGAGCAATGACCCATTGTAGATTCGGGAACTTTTCACCCACTTAACAGAGGACAGCTGATGGTGGGGAAGAGGGATTCCCAGTTGGAAATATTCAGGAGAGTATTTTTCAGTTCAGACGTTTGCCTTACCGTTGAGAGAGACCTCACGATCACCTTGGTGAGAACGGCTGGATGTGGACCATTTTGAATTTAGTCCTAATAAGTGTCTTCCACGCAAAAATGTAAAATCTTAGTTCATGTGCTGTGTAATTGTTTGTGTATGCACGGAATGGAGTCAGTGACAGGCTCGACATTTGACGTGTACCTGAGTAGCTCTTTTTTTTATACATCTTTTATGGGACGTAACAGCTGTGGTCATCAGTCCCCTAGAACTTAGAACTACTTAAACCTAACTAACCTAAGGACATCACACACATCCATGCCCGAGGCAGGATTCGAACCTGCGACCGTAGCAGTCGCGCGGTTCCGGACTGCGCGCACCTGTGTAGCTGCCGGTCGCCGATATATGTTCAGAAGATGTGTGAGATATGGGTCTGTCTGGTACTGATTACTGCGACAGACATGAAGAGCATCCATTGATATCACAGGTTACAGAAACACAGACGTAGGCAGCATACAACACAATAAGTCAGTTAGTGGTAGCACGAGTGTGAAGAACCTACCAAAGGAAAGGAAGAGACGAGGTTGGTCTTTAACGGCCTGTCGACTTCGGGATCTTTATAGACGGATCACAAACCTTGGTTCCTATCCTGCGTTATTTTAATCCATATCCTTCCTTAATCATTTTCGCATTTGCCTTGAGCGACGTAGGGAAATCATGGGAAACCTAAATCAGGATGGCCGTACGTGGTTTACTGTCGTTCTCCGGAATGTGAGTCCAGTGTGCCAACCACTGCAGTATCTCTTGTGGTAACTTACCAGTGCTATAAGAGTTCATCACATTACGTCAGATCAATAAAGGATTAAAACTGAAACACTTTAAACAATGTCAGAGCACGGTGGTCCTACATCTCGTTTATGATCGTGGTCGCTACCAGCAGTGGAATGGTGTACTGATCTTTATACATAAAGGCAGCGTCTTGGCCGACTGACTCGTCATCGCCCAGCCCAAACTGTTGAGGACAGAAACTTGAAATTTGGAGGAATGATGATCTTTAATGGTAGGTATCGTTTAGGGAAAGACAGTTCGAAATACCACTCCTAAATGGGTGAGATAGGGGATGAAAGGCTGCTTGAAAACATGTCACAGTTAAGACAATTTTGAGGCTAGAACAACGAAAATCTGTTTGTGTTCTTTTTTGTCTGACTGAGAAACCACACACTTCAGCACATATGTAAATTCAGCCTATAAAGGGGAAAGTTTTCTTGAAAGTAAATCTTTATTAAGGAACTACTAAAGTATTTTTGAAGGTATATTTAAGAAAGCTAGTATTTCAATTTAGCGTTGGAAATTTAAGAAGTATGTGTTTCACTGTTTTCGGAAACTCGAGACCATAAAGGAGTGTAATACGAAATAAAAAGTTTTATGAAATTATTTCATTATGAAAGCATTTTCAAAGCTAAATCTATGGACCTTTGGCTTCTTTGTCATAAATTAAAATATACATGTTTTATAGTTTTTTTTGTAAATTCGACACCTATTGAGGTGAAATAGGGGACCAAAACTTTTAAGAAAATGTTTCTTTACATTACAATAATTTTAAAACAGAATCTGTGAAAATAGGTGTATATTATGACATGAAGCTTTCTATGGAAATGTCACCACAAGATCACAAAAAACATAATTAGCAAACACCGTGGTCTACAGCTACCTAAACTAGTTTTTGATTAGAAATACATTCGGAAAACACCATGCTTCTCTGTTCTTAATCAGCGCGAAAATCTTAGAAGCTGTTGCACTTTGTGAAAAACAAAAACAAAAAAAGTCTGTGTGAGAAGCAACGAGGAATAAGCTAACAGAATGCTGCCTGAAAAATTACTGCAGTTCATCAGAAGTGTCTGCTGAAGTTAGTTTGTTCCTGTTCAGTGTGCAGCATTCATTTAACGTAAATGCTTCTTTAACACAAATTTTAAGTCCATTAAATATTTATATAAGTGTAATAAAAAATTTCCATTCATAATGGATGCACAATAGGTTCTATTTCTTTATTATTCAAAAGCGCTATTTCTAAACAGTGCCCTCAACTGAGGATGCTAGGACTAGTTTTTTAAAATGTCATGGGTCGTTAAATCGTATAGATGGACAGGGAAAGGGACTTATTTGAAATTTTCACGGGTTGTCAGCCGAGTAGCGTCGTCGTCTCGTAGCAACGCTTGAATGGAATGCATCTCCATTATCTTCAGGCGAAGTGACGGGATATCGTCGGTCGCGGGCTGATCTCTCTCTCCACTCACTCTCATCTTATACTTTGCCCTCTTTGGGGAAGAATGTGCGGGAGTTTGTAGCCTTTCTGCTTTTACTCCTCTGTGTACTTGTGTGTGATTTTATCCATGATTTTTTGGTGTCTGTGAAATGTGATGAATGTTCTGTATGTGTCTGGTACTTGCCTGAGGTTGGTGAGATGATTGGTAGTATGTGGGAGGGAGCAGGATTAGGGATTTGATATTCGGATTTTCTCTTCGACTTCGTCGTCGAAAATCGTCATTGGGCGTTTGTGATTATCGTGGGACATGTCATAGCGACCTAGGGAGTGGATGAGGCCGTTTCCTGATCTGGAAGAGCCTTCATAGAAGGCCCTCGCCAGATCTTGGAAACGCACTCTCTGGAGTGGGGTTTCAGCTGCGGCGTGTAGGTCATCGGTAGGGAATCCGAAGGGTAGATGCAGTGCCCTCCTGAGGGCGCGGTTCTGCAGCCTCTGGAGTTTGTCCAGGTGCTGCTCCGCCGCATATCCCCAGACAGGGCATGCATATTCAGTTTACTGGCCGGTTCAGGGCCTGATAAACGTTCACTCCTATCGAGCAGGGAAGGGAGCTGGTTGAACGCCAAGGTACTTGGCGGTTCTGCGCCAGGGGAGTTGGGTTCCATTTAGGTGAAGGTGGAAGGTGAAAGGTAAAAGGTGAAAGGGGGGCGATGAGGACGTTTGCGATTCCGAGCATTCGGGTTATCAGCATAGCGTGCATCTTTTCATTGATAGTGATGCGCCAGCTACGAGCCCAAGTTTCTGTGTCATCTAAAACCCTTTGTAGCCTACGGATGACACGGTTCTTGTTTGCATTTCTAATGTAGAAGGCTGTGTCGTCTGCTTACTGTGCGGTGTGCACCAGGGGGGCCGTTGGTGGGCCCACAGTGTACAGACTGTACAAAATGGGCCCCAGGACCGATCCCTGTGGCACCCAGCGCGAATGCGCCTTTTGGTGCAGGTGGCAGTTTCTACTTTGACGGAGAAAGTTCTATTCATGAGATAGCTGTTGATCAGCTTAACTATGCTCCTGGGGAACCCTTGCGTGTACAACTTGTAGAGTAGCGCTCTGTGCCATACTGAGTCAAAGGCTTTGGGTACATCTAGTAGCACTATCCCGCAGTAGCCTCTGTGGTTGAAGCCCTCTGTGGCTGCTTCAACCACTCTCATGACCTGTTGTGGGCAGAGTGGTTCTGCTGGAACCCAAATTGTCAACCCAGCAGAAGTTTCTCTCTGGTAATGTGTTCCTGTATGGTTGTTAGCAGGAGGCGCTCATAGATCTTGGAAGAGGCTAATCGGCCTGTAGTGTTGCGGGAATAGAGGATCTTTCCCTGGTAGGTGTATAGCGACCACTTCCGCATGTTTCCAGCAAGCTGGAAACTCACGGGAACGAGTAATCTCGTTGAAGACGTTCTCGAGGAGTGTGATCGCCGAGGGTGGGAGGTTTTTGAGTAACTGATTAGTGACACTATTCTGTCCTGGCGTCTTTCTTGTGAGGAGGGACCTAATTACTTTTGCCACGTCTTCGGGGGCGAGAAGTGTGGGTTCGTCTTCTGGGTCTTCCTCAGCATTTGGACGACAGCCAGTTGACGACGACCACCACTTCATGCTCGTCAGCCTGGGGTTCTGCAGCTTGAAACTGTTTCTCGAAGGAGTCGGCGAGAGCATTGGCCTTTTCAGCATGGCTGTGGGCCAGACCCCACTCGCCGTGCAATGGCGGCATCCTAAAGTGTCTTTTCGTGAATTGCTTGGTGGTTTGCAATAGTATGTGATCGTCAACTTTGAGAGCTGTGAGGCGATTTTGCCATTGCTTGTTTCTGTGCTCATTGAGCGCTACCTTCAGCTCTCGCTGTAGACGATTAAGCAGCCTCCTAGTGGCCTGATTTCTGATGATCTTTCACTCCTTTGCCACTATGATCTTATGTAGGAATTTGAGCTAGCAAGAGTTCCGGGAGCTGTATTTGCGGCGGTGGGCCATCCCTTTGTGTGTGTTGGGGGGGGGGGGGGGGGATGGCCACTCCTGCTGCCTGCAAGATGGTACCTGTTAGGTCTTGTAGCGCTTGGTCTACTGTTTCGGCAGTAAGTGGCGGAGCGCGAGCGATATCAGAGGCGACAGTTTCTCGGTATTGCTCCCAGTCTGTACGTTTGTAAGAAGTCTGGTACCGTTGGAATGCTACCCATTCTCCCACATAGACCTCTAGAATCACTCTGATGTGGTCGGAGGACATTCTGTTGATTTTCCTTGCGGCCACAAACCCCACGATCCTTCTAGTGAGAGCTATGTCTAACACGTCAGGCCAGCCTCCATTTTTTGGAAAATGTGTGGGTTCGACGTGACCCCATTTTTCGAAGTGGTGGATGTGCGCTAGTTGTTGCAGTTTGGCGCCTGCTCTGGTTAGTCTAGAATTCCAATCAGGATGTTTGGCATTGAAGTCGCCCCCTATTATGAGTTGGCCTTCAATTTACCCTAGAGTTGCTATGTCTCCCACATTTATCTGGTCTTGTGGGGGTTGGTAGATTTCAACAATTGTTAGGAGTCTGTTGACAGTGGTTACTTCTACCGCCACTGCTTCGATTTTATTGGTAGCTAATAAGAATACTTGGTGGTGGGGGATCCCTCATTTTATTTATATGGCCACTCTTCCACCTTGGGTTGGCCTGTCTTTACGGTAGCTAACGTAGTTGGGAACAGTCGCCTTTATTCTCGGTTTTAGGTGGTTTTCCCTCATCATGCATATGTCGATGGAGAACTCCTTAATGATTTCTCTGAACTCGACCCCTTGATTAACAATGCCGTCTGCGTTAAATACTCACATTGTCAGGCCTTAGATATTTGGTCATCTATCCATGATGGAGTTTCGAAACTACTGAGGAAGTCACAGAGTGGACCGACTGCTAGACTGCGGCCTGAAGGGCAATGAGGACCTGTGTGTTCTGCTTCTGGGCCTTCATTAATTCCTTCATCATTTACATGACGAGGTTCATGGTCTGCACAATAATGCCTAACAACTGATTCGAGGGTGTGGACTGAGTCAGGGGTTCCCTAGAGCTTGGTGGACCTGGTTGTTGTTGTTGTGTGTTTCCCAGTGTTGTTCTTGTGACTACGTTTGTTGTTGTGGTGATCAGGCTACGTTTTCTTGGTTTCTTGAAGGACAAACCACTTCCGCGTATGTTGCCCTTGGTGTGTCTGGTCTTAGTTTTACCCAGGCCTTGTCCATGTGTGTTGTTGTGTTTTGTTTCTTTGTGTGACCGGATGCGTTGGTGGTGTTTCGTTTGCGTGTGTGGGGGTGGCCTTTGCGCCCTTTGTCTGCTGTGAGTATCTTTCGTGGACCTCACAACCTTGGTAACCCGCTGTGGGGTTTTTGGCACACAGCACCACCTTATTTGTGGGTTAATGTGTTTCAGTGTCCAGGACCTCGTGTCATGGGCCTCGGCACACTTTCTGCATCTTATCACCGTGGTGCAGTGTGTGGTGATATGATTCAGGCCCTGACACATTATGCACAGCACTGTCTTGTTTTTGCGGCGCAGTGAGTCAGTGGTGACAGGCACAGCGAGGATCATTTTTATCTCCCGTTTGTTATGCGGCATATCTGGCAGTGTGGCCTGAAATAGCGGCCACTTGCTATCTATGTTGCCCATCTAACCGCGTTGACAACGTTCCTCCGGGCATTCAAGTCTGTTTTGACTTCCTGGGGGGACAGTCGTCTTGGGAGATCTCTGATTACAATATTATTGTTTCGAGTTTTTGTTGTGGGGGACGTGTAGTGGGGTATGTTTCTGTTGTTGAAAAGTGTTTTGATTGTGGTGTAGTCTTCTAGTGTGTGTACTGTTATTTTTATTTTGTCACCTTTGGCCTCAAAACTGCGTCCCCCGATTTCTGTTTTTAATAACTCGAAGAGCTCGAAATTTTGAGGAAACTCAGCGACAATCGGAGGGAGGTGGTGGGTGACGTGTTTCTGTGTTGGTGTTGTGTTGTATGATGTCTCTGGCTCATCAGCCACTGCCTAAAACGTGTTCGGGGTGGGTTCTACTCCCTGGGCCGCCAGAAGCCCTCCGCGTCCTGCCCAGTTATGCAGTTCCCGTCCAGGACGGTGGTTTCCTGATTCCGTCCCAGGGCGACAACAGGTGCTGCCGGGGGCGCAGGCTCCTAAGAGAGTGTGGGAGTGGTTGGGGTAGGGGTGGTGGACCTTTTCTTACTCTTAGAGTACCTATCCTTGCAGTCCTTCCCTGAGCGCCGCTCTTTGGATGAGGTGGATTTGTGTGTGTGTGTGGGGGGGGGGGGGGGGAGGGGAATATTTTAGGAATTTGGATTGGGTGGATGGCTGGGTTGTGGCGCTGGGTTTGGGGAGGATTTCAATCTCCTAACGGGTCTTATGCTTCTCTTTAGTCAACTATGCTATGTAATTTGGGTTATTGGTGGCATTGGCAAGAAGGAGCGGACTCAGGACAAGGGGAGGAGAGGCGGGATCGCAAGTACTGACGATGTATGTCGATGTCGGCGTTTTGTGTGTTACAGCATTCAGTGTTTTTTCTCCATGTCCAGAGCGGAAAAGGGGCTGCTGCCAAGCCTGCTAAACATTTATCACTTATGCTAAAACCCTTGGTGGGACATGGTCCACACCCTGTGAAAAACTCGGCTGAGTTTGTGAAGGTACTACAGGACATGCGGCTGGAAAATGAAGACCTACTAGTCAGCTTCGATGTGACATCCTTATTCTTATGAGTACCAATAGAAGACTCCCTGGCTTTTCCCGATGAACGCTTTGAGGAGGATATCATCAAGCTCTTCCGCCATGTGCTAACCACAATCTATTTCAAATGTGGAGGGAGGTTCTACGAGCAGATATATCCACCAGGAAAATAGGGCCAGTAATGCAGCCGGGCCACCTAACGGTGCCAACGAAGGCTGTAACTGGCACCCCCCTGGCAGCGCCCCACTTCTCCGCTCCGGACATGGCAAATAACACAGCAAATAATGCCATCATACACAGAACACCAACAACCTCATACATCGTCAGTACTTGCAATCCCACCCCTCCTAACCTCATCCTAACTCCGCTCCTGCTTGCCAGCGCCACCGGCACACTACCAGAATACATTGAATCCATGAAAAATGGCAAGCAAACGATCCGTCTGCCGACCAAAATCCTCCCCAAACCCACCCCCTCGTCTCAGTCCTCCACCCCTTCCAAATACCTTAAATCCCCCCCCCCCCCACACAAGTCCACCACATCCAAGCAGCGGCATGTAAAGAAGGACAGGAAGGAGAAGCACTCCAAGGGGAAGAAGCAATCCACCACCCCCACCCCAACCACTTCCACACCCTCTAACGAGACTGCGCCCCCGACAGCACCTATCGTCGCTCTGGGAGGGGACCAGGAAACGTCGGCACTGGAGGGGAACCGTGTAACGGGGCAGGATTCGGGAGGTTTAGTGCTGGCGAAGAAAACGTTTCGCCAGCCAAGGCTTCCTCCAGCCCGGGGAGTGGAACCCACCCCAAACAGATTTCAGGCGGTTGCTGAAGAGCCAGAGACAACAGAAAAAACAACACAAACACAAAACCAAGTCGCCCACCACCTCCCCCCCAATTGTCGTAGAGTTTCCTCAAAACTACGAGTAGCTCTTCGAGTTGCTCAAGACAGAAATCGGGGGACGCAGTTTCCAGGCAAAACCCGCCGGTGGAGACAAAATAAAAGTCACAGTACACACACTCGAACACTACAACACAGTCAAAACACTATTCAACTCAAGAAACATACCTCACTACACATTCCCAACAACAAAAACACGAAACAGAAACATAGTTATTAGAGACCTTCCAAGACGAGTGTCCCCCCAGGCAATCAAAACTGACTTGACTGCCCGGGGGTATGTCGTCAAGGTGGTCCAGCAGATGGGCAACATCAACAGTAAGTGGCCACTATACCAGGCCACACTCCCGGACATCCCCCAGAACAAAAGGGAGATAAAAATGGTTTGGGCTGTGCCTGTCACCACTGAACCGCTGCGCCGTAAGAACAAGACGGTGAAGTGCTTCAGGTGTCAGAGCCTGAATCACATCGCCGCCTACTGCACCATACCAGTAAGATGCAGGAAGTGCGTCGAGGCCCATGACACAAGAACATGCACACTGCTACACACAGACCCACAAATAAGGTGCATGCTGTGTGGCAAAAACCACACAGTGGGTTACCAAGGTTGTGAGGTCCACAAACGACACACACAACAGGCAAAGGGCGCAAAGACCGCCCCCCCCCCACACACACACAAACAAAACACCATAAACCCAACCTGTCATACAAGAAAACAAAACATGACAACACACACGGACAAGGCCTGGGTAAAACCAAGGCCGGACACACCGAGGGCAACTTATGCGGAAGTGGTTTCTCCTCCGAGGAACCATGAAAGCGTGGCCCAATCATCACAACACCAGACACTATCATGAGAACAACACCGGGAAACACACGGCAACAACAACCAGGTCCACCATGACAGACATAGCCCTAGGGAACCCCACACACACTCCCGCCCCCCCCCCCCCCCCCCTCGGATCAGTTGTTAGGCGTAGTGGTGCAGACCATGAACCTTGTCATGGAAATGATGAAGGAATTCAGGGAAGCCCAGAAGCAGAACACACAGATCCTCGTCGCCCTTCAGGCAACAGTCCAGCAGTCGCTCCCCTCTGCGACTTCCTCAGTAGTATCAAAACCCCATCATGAATAGACGACCGAATATTCAAGGCCTGACAATGTGAGTATTTAACGCAGACGGCAGTGTTAATCAAGAGGTCGAGTTCAGAGAAGTCATGAAGGAGTTCTCCATCGACGTATGCATGATGGGGAAAACACACCTAAAACTGGGAATAAAGGCGACAGTCCCCAACTATGTTAGCTATCGCAAAGACAGGCCAACCCAAGGCAGAGGAGTGGCCATATACATAAAAATAGGGATCCCCACCACCAGGTATTCTTACCAGCTACCAATAAAATCGAAGCAGTGGCGGTAGAAGTAGCCACTGCCACTGGACCCCTAACAATCGTTGCAATCTACCGACCCCCACAAGACCAGATAGATGAGGGAGACATAGCTACTCTAGGGCAAATTGAAGGCAAACTCATAATATGGGGGGGGGGGGCTTCAATGCCAAACATCCTGATTGGAATTCTAGAGTAATCTCCAGAGCAGGCGCCAGATTGCAACAACTAGCGGGCAACCACCATTTCGAAACATGGGGTCCAGTCGAGCCCAGACATTTTCCAGAAAATGGAGGCAGGCCCGACGTGTTGGACATAGTGACCGCGAGGACAATCAACAGAATGTCCTCCGACCACAACCCAGTGATTCTAGAGGTCGGCGTGGCAGAATGGGTAGCACTCCCACGGTACCAGACGTCTTACAAACGTACAGACTGGGAGCAATACCGAGAAACTGTCGCCTCTGATATCGCTCGCGCTCCGCCACCTACTGCCGAAACAGTAGAACAAGCACTACAAGACCTAACAGGTACCATCCTGCAGGCAGCAGAAGAGACCACCCCTCCACAAAGGGATGGCCCGCCGCCGCAAATACAGCTCCCGGAACTCTTGCTAGCTCAAATTCCACATAAGAACAGAGTGGCAAAAGAGTGGAAGATAACCAGAAACCAGGCCACAAGGAGGCTGCTCAATCGTCAACAGAGAGAGTTGAAGGTAGCGCTCAATGAGCACAGAAACCAGCAATGGCAAAACCACCTCACAGCCCTCGAAGTAGACTATCACACACTTTGGCAAGCAACCAAACAATTCACAAAAAGACGCGCTAGGATGCCGCCACTGCACGGCGAGCGGGGTATGGCCTACAGCCATGCTGAAAAGGCCAACGCCCTCGCCGACACTTTCGAGAAGCAGTTCGAAGCGGCTGAACCCCAGGATGATAAGCATGAGAGAGTGGTCCGACGTCAACTGGCTGTCTTCCTCAATGCTGAGGAGGACCCAGAAGAAGAACCCACAGTTTTTGCCCCTGAAGACGTGGCAAAAGTAATTAGGTCCCTCCCCTCCAAAAGGGCACCAGGACATGACAGTGTCACCAACCAGTTGGTCAAAAACCTCCCACCCACGGCGATCGAACACCTCGCGAACGTCTTCAACGAGATTACTCCCACCCGCGAGTTCCCAGCTTGCTGGAAACACGCGGAAGTGGTCGCAATACACAAACCAGGGAAAGACCCTCTATTCCCGCAGCACTACAGGCCGATTAGCCTCTTGCCAACTCTCAGCAAGATCTATGAGCGCCTCCTGCTAAGACCCATACAAGAACATATTATCAGAGAGCAAATTGTGCCGGATTTCCAATTCGGATTCCGGCAGAACCATTCTGCCCCACAACAGATCATGAGAGTGGTTGAAGCAGCCACTGAGGGCTTCAACCACAGACGTTACTGCCGGATAGTGCTACTAGACGTAGCCAAAGCCTTTGACTCAGTATGGCATAGGGGGCTACTCTACAAGTTGTACACACAGGGGTCCCCCGGGAGCATAGTTAAGCAGATCAACAGCTATCTCATGAATAGAACTTTCTCCGTCAAAGTAGAAACTGCCACCTGCACCAAAAGGCGTATTCGTGCTGGGGTGCCACAGGGATCGGTCCTGGGGCCCGTTTTGTACAGTCTGTACACTGCGAACACACCAACGGCCCCCCTGGTGCACACCGCTCAGTACGCTGACGATACAGCCTTCGACACAAGAAACGCGAACAAGGACCTGGTCATCCGTAGGCTACAAAGGGTTTTAGATGACACAGAAACTTGGGCCCGTCGCTGGCGAATCACCATCAATTCCGAAAAGACGCAGGCTATGCTGATTACCCGTAGGCTCAGAAGGCGCGAACCTCCTCAACGCCCCCCCCCCCCCTCTCCATCTAAACGGAACCCAACTCCCCTGGCGCAGAACCGCCAAGTATCTTGGCGTAAACTTGGACTCTCATCTAACGTGGAAACCCCACATAGACGAGGTCCATAGGAAGGTCTGCGCCAGAATGTCCAGCCTGTACCCAATCCTCAACTCATCCAGCTCCCTTTCCTGCCTAGTAGGAGTGAACGTATTTCCAGGCCCTGATCTGGCCAGTCATGGAATACGCGTGTCCTGTCTGGGGATACGCGGCGAAGCAGCACCTGTACAAACTCCAGAGGCTGCAGAACCGCGCCCTCAGGAGGGCACTGCGTTTACCTCTTGGATTCCCCATTGACGATTTGCATGCCGCTGCTGAAATCCCACTCCTGAGAGAGCGTTTTCAAGACCTGGTAAGGGCCTTCTATGAAGGAACTTCCAGGTCTGCAAACGCCCTCATCCACTCCTTAGGTCGGTATGACATGTCCCGTGATAAACACAATCACCCCATGACGATCTTCGACGACTAAGTCGAAGAGAAAAATCCCAATATCCATTCCCAAATCCTGCTCCTACCCTAATTAGTACAATTATCTCGCCAAACCTCAGGCAAGTAGCAGACTCACACAGAACAATCATCACATTTGACAGACACCAAAAAGTACAGAAATAATCACACACACAAGTACACAGGGGAGTAAAAGCTGAAAGGCTACAAACTCCCCCTCACACTTCCCCAAAGAGGGGAAAGTAATAGATGAGAGCTGCAGCAGAGAGATCAGCCCGCGACCAACGATATCCCGACACTCCCGCTCAGACTGCGGAGGTGAGCTGTTGCTGCTCGAGACACGGATCGCTGCTGTCGCTGTTGCTGCTCGTGATGTCGGGACGCGGAAGGGGACGCAAAGCTGCAGCCCTGGCGGAGTTTCTGCTCACGCTAGCAGGAACGTCCGGCAACAGGAAGAAGAAGACCGTGGTGCAGTGCTTTCCCTGCCAAAAGCTTGGCCACGTCGCCAAGCACTGCAGCGGCGCAGTTGCGTGCCTGAAGTGTGCGCAAGCACATGACACACGCAGCTGCAAGAAGGAGAAGCGTATTCCTTGTACCTGCGTCAACTGTGGCGGCGCACACGGGGCGAACGGCCGTTCCTGCGCCTACAAGAGGAATTGACGCGGACCGGACAAGAAGACGACGCAGAAGCAAGTGGGCGCCACACATGAAGAGGGGGTCTCTTCAAATCCGCGATGACGCAAGAGAGGACGGCCATGTTGGCGGAACTGGGCGAGGCTCGGCGCCAGATTGCTGTGCTGTCGTAGAACTTCGCTGAGCCAAAGAAGACTCCGCCACCAGAGAAGACATCGCCACCCAGACGACTCCTGCACGAGAGAACGCAACGGTGGCCACGCAAACCGACGAGCCTGCTGAAGGGGAGGCGACACAGCACAAGGACAAGGACACCGAAGCAGCTGCACAAGAGGAAGAAGAGTGGGAAGAAGCACCACTCCTCCCGCTTCCGGACATGTACAGCGCAAGTGCTGTTCTGAAGAAGACTGCTAGTTCGCTTCGCGACGGTACATACCCTCACCACGAAAATCCCTATCAATTTGTCCCACCAAACCACCCAAAACCGCCACTCCCACATCAGGGTCTTATCTATTCAGAAGGTCATATTGGACTCCATAGGGAGGATGATGAGCTCATTAATTCCTACCCTGGCATCACTACCCTGCAGATGAAGGGTCTAATGTGTTCTCTGCACTACAGAGAACAACTGAAGACAGAATACGCTACGTATCAAACTAACACCGAGGAACAGTCCTCAGTCACCAGTAAGAAGAAGAAGAAAAAGCGTCACATCGACAAGAACAAGAAATAGATTATCGGCACTCCTTGCCAGTTCGAGATATTACCAAAAAGTCCAAGAAAGAAGTTTCATCAAGATTATTTGGGGAGTAAAGGCCAACAGGCCACAAACTTCCACTTGAACTTCCTCACAGAGAGGAAAGTTAAATAGCAGCAGAGAGATGATATCCCGACACTTCGCCTGAAGATGATGGAGACGCATTCCATCGAAATGTTGCTACGAAACGACGATGCTACTAGGTTGAAATCCTGTGAAGACTTCATGTATGAAATCCGCCGAGAAAGCCTGCACTCATAGGGAAAGGGGCTGTCGATAAATGAGCGGTTATCATTTATGATTTTAGAATAAGCAGCTTAACGCCTTATGAATAAAGAAATTAATACTGATGTACTAGTACTACCGCTCGATCCTCAAGATGCAGTCGATGACGAAGGGATTGGTGATGAAGAGGTGGTAACAGCTCTTGTTGGTTATATTATAGGTGCCACCACATGTGCATGAAAATGAAAAAGATGAGAGTTCAGTAAAGGTGCTTGCTTACCGGAGACAAAGTCTTCATAATCATAAAGTCAAAATTCCATAACCATGAAAGAAGGCAGAAGACAGACAGAATTATACAGACTTGAAAGAGTGGAGAAGACAGACTTCTGTCACATATTTGAACAACGTTGTTGGCCCTCAAATGACTTTACTGCGAAGTATAATACACGACGAAAAGGTGCACCTTACATGTAGACGAGATAAACAAGGAAGACACGAAATAAAACATTGCACAACCAAACCACGCACATAATGGTAAATCCGAAGGCTCTGTGTTGTGTGTTTTCACATATTCCATATCCAAATGTAACCAACATTTTGATTTAAAAGATTTTAAAAGATTTCTGTAAGAAAATTATTTCGATTGCAAATATGTCATAAGAGTCTTTTTCAATGTTGGTATGTCTTTATTTTCAATCATCATCATCATCATCATCATCATCATCATCATCATCATCATCATCATCATCTACGACTGATTATGCCTTTCAGCGTTCAGTCTGGAGCATAGCCCCCCTTATACAGTTCCTCAATGATCCCCTATTCAGTGCTAACATTGGTGCCTCTTCTGATGTTAAACCTATTACTTCAAAATCATTCTTAACCGAATCCAGGTACCTTCTCCTCGGTCTGCTTAGCTATCATTAGCTTTGAAAATAATAACTGAAAAAATGTTGGAACCTGTGAAAAGTTCACTGTTTTCTAAGTCCTAAAATTCTTTTCACCGAATTCCAGCGTCCTCATATGAGGACGGCCTTTACCTTTTAATCTAAGAGGAAAATCAAATAAACAAGATGAAATCTTATTAGAACGGTTAAAAATGGATGTTTAATTTATAGCGCAAAATTAAATTTTACATTAATTTTGAACTCAGTAAGGTAATCTTCCTCGCGTTCAGTTCTGATCCGTAAGTGTGGTTTTCAAAAGCTCCTCTCTTTCATTGAGGAAACGTAATAGGAGGCTGACTAAATTATGTTTCGACAACCTTCAAGTTGTGTCACTTTCACAAAACACCACGATATTCACGTTTCTTTGTCTCTCAAGGTAACTCAAAGAATCAAGTCTTGACTCCCAATTCTTGCGCAACCTAGATAAAGTTCCCGACATTGACGCCCTCCACTTCATATCTGCGTACCCACTCTGGCCTGTCAATTTAAACACTCTTGTTTTTAACAAAGTGATACTCTTGTTTTAATATACATGATACAAATGTTATTAATATACCGAACTGTGCCGGTGCATTTCATAAAATACAGGGCACAGTTTTTGCACCGTACATTTCATATATTCATAAAATGTTACATGAAAAGAGACAATATCCAGGATAATATTTTACAGTTTTTTAATTACGTATCGACGTAGAGGACACTCCATGTAATGAAAAGAGAGAACAAAAGAGTAAGATAAATTAAAATTTTGTCTGTTTTATGTAACACAAATGTACATAAAAATCCTGCGTTATAATATGCCGCACAGAAATCGTGACGATAAGATAAAAGTATTGTGGCCCCGTACAGAACAGTGATTGTAGTCATTTTTCACTCGATCAGTACACAACTACAGTAGGGCATAGAATCGGTAACGCCAGTACGAAGTGCCCATCGCTATGCAATGTTCAGTGCTTTGCGGAGTGCAACAGGTAGACGTAAAAAGTCGACTACTACCCATACTATATAGCAAATGCCTCACAAGCCATTAACACTTATCTGTAAAAGTATGCATTACTTAAGGTAATGTGATTAGCGTCAAGTATTATTTATAGCTGACTTACGCATCTAATCATAAAGGAAATGAAATACGTGATACTTTCTGTTTCCAAACGGTGGTAAAATTTTTAAAAGACGGTACTGCACTATAGTGAAACCACGACTAGGTATGAAAACAGGTAAATCTTTAGAGACTTACTGATAAACTGCTACTAACCGACTCATTCTAGTTCTGTGACAGAAATTAGGCTATAAATCCCCCAATGTAGTGGAAGCAATTCTATACTATGGAGAGAATGTGGTGAGGGGAAACGAGGTGGTAGAAGTAGAAAGCGGCAGCTAATCCGCGAGAAAGCTTTGGATTTGCAGCGTGACTTCCGAGGGGCTGTCTCATTCGCTGTAGAGTGCCTTAAGACTTTCTTTGTGGACAGGAAGAAAAAGGAGTTTTCATTCCGATTCGGAGTCGCTTTTGTTGGTTCTACTACATGCGAGCGCGCTTGTGTGTGTGTGTGTGTGTGTGTGTGTGTGTGTGTGTGTGTACGCGCGCGCGTCTGTAGCATTCATCAAGATACTCGCAACCATATCCAGGAGAATTAGGTTAAAACGTTTACAGACGCATAAAATTGGGGCTGTAAAACGTTTTTCCCATTACTGCTACGACGTATACTGTAGTTTTCTACACAATATTTGCCAATGAACTCCCATATCAAGCGCATAGAGACATCATTCAACATTATTCTGTGAATGGCAGCTCTCTTTACGTTTAATGTAAGTACTTCAGCCACCAATATCAAACGTAAGCCATGGTACATTTATCTACTGTAATGGATTACATGGTTGTATGCATACTGTTTCAACACGAGATATGCATTCTCCTTCATTATGGTACGTGGCGCCTGATTTGGCCGACTGGTCTAATCGTGCAATCAGTTCAATTCGTGGGGCATCTGGATGTCACATAGGCCTCATGTTGGACTGCATAATCGTCGTAAAGGTTTCAGGCAAACACGACCTAACGACCTATCAGGACATGGTAGGATCGCTGTATTGTGCACTAAGCACATCATAAACCTCCCGCCGGGTGGGGGGAATTTCTTTGCCTGCGGAAAAAAATGGTTCAAATGGCTCTGAGCACTATGGGACTTAACATCTATGGGCATCAGTCCCCTAGAACTTAGAACTACTTAAACCTAACTAACCTAAGGACAGCACACAACACCCAGTCATCACGAGGCAGAGAAAATCCCTAACCCTCCGGGAATCAAACCCGGGAACCCGGGCGCGGGAAGCGAGAACGCTACCGCACGACCACGAGCTGCGGACTTTTCCTGGGGACTGGTTGTATGTGTCGTCCTCATCATTTCATCATCATTCTTTAGCGCGATGAGTTTGGACTGTGTACGGATTGGGTCTTTGCTTTGTGCGGCGCTCAAGTGCGCGGTAATCACCACCTGTACAATCATCATCATCATTATGGTAACCCTTTCACATCCGCGTCAACCATTCGAGTAACGGACTCCCCGCAGCATTGTGTGTCGTCTCAGATCACTGGTTGGAAGCTAGCGGTAGCCTGACTAGGGAATCACCGTCACACGTGTAGGCTGCCGGGAACTCCAAAAGACACGAACGGCTCAGTTTTCTGTGGTGCCCTGACGGCGAAACAAGTACTGCTGATGAATGACCCTTATGATGTGTGCGTGACATGGAGGTACTCACGGGGCCTGCAAGATACCCAGACCTGTCGCTGATAGAATACATGTGGGACAGCTCACACGGCAGCTCCGTGCAAGTGCCTACATCCAGGATACTATGGAGCAGTTACAACAATTGTGGGAAAGTTTGCCTCAAGAGAGAATACAAAAGCATTATGACATAATTCTGAATCGGATTTTTGCATGCATCCTGGCCAGAGGGGTGCAACGTCATATTGATAAGTGGGCTCAAAACCCCCAAGTTCGTTGTAATTTTGACCCCGTTTTGCAGTCACTGAAGAACGTCATATACGCTCTTAGCCAGTGAAGTTTTATTTCGTTTCTTTGTATCCTTATGGGACCTTCACTGTTTCACGCAGTTCATCCTGCAATGATGTGTCCACTTTCCTCATATAGGAAAGGTTTCTGACCGCGCCATCCTTACCTCCAATTTTGAATTTCTCGCAATAACTTATTTCAGTCATAATTTTAGCCATCGTGAGTGCCCCATTTCCATCAGTATGCAATTTATCCACGCCAGAAACAAAACCACGCTGCATCATGTCATAGAGTATAACCGCTCTTTTAATTAAGAACAATATTATCAGGGATATTTTCACATAGCGGAGAGGTGATCGATAATATCGACAGTAATTAATAGCATTGAAAAACTTTCAATTAAATTAAAATTATCGATATATAATCTCTCATCAGAATAACGCCCACAGCAAAGTAGCGCTTCAGGGAAGTCAAAGAGGGTTCAACGCGGCTACTTTTGTTTCTAAATCCTACTACATAGAAACCATGTGCAGGTATTGTTAGCTCACTTGTCTTGCTTTCTACGCTCTGAATAAGTCTACGTAATTGCGGCGTACGACATAACGGGCGTTTCCGTGTGATATGCTACGGAAGGGATCAGGTAACTTCTGTTAAACTGCAAGATAGTTGTCTATAGTTAACTTTTACGGTACAAACGTTTGCCGTAAGGTCACGGATTAAGAATATGTGAGAAACTGTATGCGCGAGAGAAAGTAGCGCTCAGTATTAAATTATATTACATGCCGACTATACAAAGGGATGTTAAACTGAGTATAAGAACGGAACTGGACACTTAGCTTCATGAAAGTAAAAGCGTACGAAGTTTGAATGACTGTATCGATGTATAGTAATGGACCATAGTTCTTGCTATGATATCTTTGAGTGACGAACTATAAAAATCACGGACATTTAAGCTGTCGTAATTGCTGAGAGTAATTGTAGCATCAAACCACCTTTTTCCTCTGTACAAAACGCAATCATTCATGATCATTTAATTATTATTGAATGTTGTTAATAAAAAACTAAAGTGATTTCCATAATTACGCGTGATTAGTAAATAATAAGTAACATCCAAAGACGTTATTAACTATGTTGTCTTCGGTAACGCAGCAACAAATTAATTGGATCGACCGAGCAAAAAGTTAACATTAATTACTAGTATTAAAACCAGAAATTTGGTCGCCGTTAAAGTGAAGATGTTTATGACTGCTCCATCTGAGGTATAGATATATCGAACAGTCGGACGTATACAGTAGATAACATTAAGATCTTACGTCAGAAAAGTTTACGGCTGCAGATCGACCGAGGGCAGCTACAAGACGATGGATTAAGGGTGAATCGCTCACCAGTGAAGACCGTACACCGTAGGTATGTTACAAAGTGATAAAGTCAGGTACTTCCTCAGGAATCACTAGATATAGATTCTGAGGCATTTTACTACTTGGTATAAACTGTAATGTTACTACCTTACGCCACTTTCATTGAATACTAAACGTGAGTTCTGTCTTCGTTCGATGTGTCATAGTTCGTATTTCTACACAGGATATTATTCAAACAGAAGTCCTCTGTAAGTGGTACGTCTCGTGACAGAGGTTCAGAGTACCAGCGATGTAATCTTTGGTTCTCAGTAGCAAGGTCGTTGCTGGTGTAGCATTCAGTGAGAAGTAAGCGCGAAAGTCGGGTGTTGGTGATGCGGCTGAGCGGTTTGGAAATAACTAGCAGAACACAGAGATGCAAAGGCAAAGGATGTTGCTTTTTATAAATATGATTTAGTAAATATTGATTTGCTCCATTACTTTCTCGCACGTAATTTCTCATGACCGGAAAAGGCAAATATTTAGCACGATTTTTTCTTTATTCATTCGGGTCAGTTTGATCGTCGATACGCGGTTGAGCAAGGTTATCTGCTCACATAGTTTGGACTCATTCCCATATATTCATCACTCCTTTACTACTTCATTAACTATTTTCATGGCAGGGCCATGTTTGTATTACGAACCTCGTTCCTTAACAGTTACAACCATCTTTACAGTCTTGAACGCTAGTCTCTTTGAATTCGTTTAGTAAATCGCGTTCCTTCCACCACCTCCTCAAGCAAGTTTAATTTTCTATTTCAGACTAAAAACAGTCTTGGTTGCGAAATTAGTAAATATCAGGTGGTTGTAATTAAACTGCCTATTGGTCACATTATAACACAAACTAATGCTACGAAGTTTGGGACACGTAATTAATGTCCAGAGTATGGGGTGCATGATTTCCATGCGTCACAGCGCCACCGTGCAGTTACACCTATGGACACCAGATGCCGTGATCAGTCATCATGATTCATAGTCTCACACATCTGACCAGTCGCAGTGCACTTGTTGACGTGACGACATGAGCTTGGACAAAAGGAGCTGGGCGTCATTGGTGAAGTTTTATTATCAAAACAACAGGAATACTGCAGCTGCTTTTCGAGAATATCGCTGGTTGAAAGGATTACGGAAGGGTCTTCTTCATCACGCTCTGCACAGCAAGTGGAGAAAGAAGTTCGAATCAAGTGGAGAACTGGGCGTCGCTCCGGGAAGAGGCCGACGACCGGTTGCACCGAAGGTGATTGACCATCGGATATTGCGCGCAGCGTTGTCTACCATAGCGACAGCGACTTCACCAGACAGTGCGCTGGCTGTGCCACGACCACTGGACGCCCAATTCTCAGGTGGTATCCGCACAAGATCCATATCTTACAGCAGCTTGCTCCACAGAACGCACAACGACATGTTGACTTCACTCTTGACTTTCTCGAAAGGACTGAAGTTGACGAGGGCAGGCGCTGGACCATCGTATGGACAGACGAAGCTCATTTTTCTCATATGGGCGAGGTGAACACACAGAATTGACAAGTGTGGGGATCTTCACCTCCAGTCACTGTGCATGAAGTTCTTCTATGTGGTGAACGATTTGAAGTGGAATGATCATATAAAATTAATTGTTGGTAAGGCGGGTACCAGGTTGAGATTCATTGGGAGAGTCCTTAGAAAATGTAGCCCATCAACAAAGGAGGTGGCTTACAAAACACTCGTTCGACCTATACTTGAGTATTGCTCATCAGTGTGGGATCCGTACCAGATCGGGTTGACGGAGGAGATAGAGAAGATCCAAAGAAGAGCGGCGCGTTTCGTCACAGGATTATTTGGTAACCGTGATAGCGTTACGGAGATGTTTAACAAACTCAAGTGGTAGACTCGGCAAGAGAGGCGCTCTGCATCGCGGTGTAGCTTGCTCGCCAGGTTTCGAGAGGGTGCGTTTCTGGATGAGGTATCGAATATATTGCTTCCGCCTACTTATTATACCTCCCGAGGAGATCACGAATGTAAAATTAGAGAGATTAGAGCGCGCACGGAGGCTTTCAGACAGTCGTTCTTCCCGCGAACCATACACGACTGGAACACGAAGGGGAGGTAATGACAGTGGCACGTAAAGTGCCCTCCGCCACACACCGTTGGGTGGCTTGCGGAGTATAAATGTAGATGTAGATGTAGAACGTGTCACCGTATGTCATTGCCTCGCGGTTTGCACTTAAGGACGAAAGACGTGCAGTGTGACTGGCCAGCATTACTTTGATATGCTTCGCCAGTATTTCATGCCCACCCTGCAGGACAGAGACGCATTGAACTCAACCGTTTTCATGCAAGATAGGGCCCCACAGCACATCACTCGTGAAGTTTACCTGCTTCTCTGAAACAGATATGTAAACGATCGAATTATCAGCCGATCGTTTCCAAATGTTTGGCTGGCACGATTAGCTGATCTCACTCACTGTGATTGCGGGTTGTGGGGCTACCTGAAGTTCAGCGTTTACCAGAGGAACATTCACACATGTACTGATCTGAAGTGCAGCGTATAGAGAGGTAGCCAGCATACCGACGGAGATGCTTCGTTCTGCTGTGTCGAATGCAGTCCTGCACTTTCAGATTCTTCTGGACACTGATGGGCGCCATATTGAGAAACGTTTGTAGCAGTAATGGTACCGGTATGTAATGGTGTGATATACTGTAGCAGCACAATGTGACGTAGCTACAACTTGTATGCCTACGTTCATTTGTGACTGCAGACTCGATAAGCGACACTGAATCTGACATTCATGCAACACGCACACAGTGTCGTTTAAGCTGTCAACAGATCGTTACACGAAATACTTACAACTAACGTTTCGATAAGTCATCTGATTGCGTATTTGAATATGAAAAACTACGGGAACAATCGAAAATGTAACAATGAATACCTAAGCTATATGACTGCGTTTTTGAATAAGAATTTACAAGTGACAGAGAATCTGAGTTCTCCAATGGAAGTTACTGGATTAGAGTACATGAGATGTCTTTGCAAAACTTACGACCAAAACCGAGACACTGACTCACTCACCCCTTTAGATGACTGCCGTTTTCCTTGTGGCTCACAGGAATTCGTAGCAGCATGCAGCTAAAGTGTATTGTTACTATGAATAAATTTAATAAAAAGGAGTTTCCTTGGGTCATTTAACTGCTAAATAACTTGTTAGAAGGTATTTCATAACTTAAGTCTATTTAAAACTTTAGAAATCATCATGACCAATTATAGCCATTATTGGTAGCTATGTCACTGTCATTGTCTGAGTGCCATATTAACAAATTATTTCCATTTCAAACTTACTTCAATTCAAAGTTACATTAACATTTAATAACCACAGCATACTTATTAATTAGATGTGGAGAGTAACTACTATTATTTGGAGGATAAGGAGGCTTCTTTAACTGAGACGGAACACATGGGATTATTGCAAACTCGGCTAACACTGCAGTTTCGCTTCACGCTATGCTTGCGAACTTTATATATATATATTGGACTTAACTGCTGAGGTCATCAGTCCCCTACAACTCAGAACTACTTAAATCTAACTAACCTAAGGACAGCACACGAACTTTACCTTGAATTCCATCTTCTAGGTGGCCGAGCGGTTCTAGGCGCTTCAGTCTGGAACCGCGCGACTGCTACGGTCGCAGTTTCGAATCGTGCCTTGGGCATGGATGTGGGGTGATGTCCTTAGGTTAGTTAGGTTTAAGTAGTTTAAGTTCTAGGGGACTGGTGACGTCAGATGTTAAGTCCAATAGTGCTCAGAGCCATCTTGAACAATTTTTCCATCTTCAAGTGTAATTAAGCCATCTAAATATCTCCTATATAAATGAAATCAGGCTTTTAGTGTGGTAAGATCTGCCATTTCCGACGTGAGGGCAGCACGACTCGTCTTCTGTCTCCGAGCTCTCGACCGACACTACGACCTCCACTCTCGCTGACAGACCTTGTCTCACAACAGTGGTTGGAATCGTGCTCCCATGTTTTGCGCTCAGATTTTTACTCTCGACATCTGAGTGCTTATTTATCTCCTATTTTACACAATGCAAAAAAATAGCGTTACGTTGGCTATATTGTTTTTAATGTAATCGAATGTTGTAAGGAGATTGTCAAAACTCTCTAAGTGTTTCAGTTGAACAGATTCCACATTCTTTCTCTTCGAAATACCCTTGACATTAACGCTACCAAGTTTGGTACACGTACGGTAATTAGTTTCCGTGTTATAACGTGTCGAATAGGGAAAGTTTAATTATAATCACCTGGTCTTTAGACCCATTTCATCACTTTGGGGCATGATCAGACTGCATATAAAACCAAGAAACCAATTAATTAGAAACAAACAAAGGAAGGAGAGTGGCCGTATCTTGTACGACTACGCAGGGGAATGTATTAAATGTATTATAAACTTACGTAAAAGTCTCTGGATATGAACTTTTATTCAGAAATAATTGGAAACCGGTTACTGCAGCTCCCTGTCACAATTTTGATATGAATTTGCCTTTTCAGGCAACCAAGATGGTGGTGGCCTCCTTTCGGAAAACTGTTAGTTTTACATAGTTTTTGTATTCTGTAAATTGTGCGTTACGCTGGTCATGCTCGTCACCTGGGTAACTCTTTCCTCACTATGTGCGGTGTCAGCATATCGATCTGTAACAAAATTATTTGTGTGCACGCCGAAGGGATATGGTGCTTAGCGGGGTTCATACTGCGTTTATTTTTGTCACTGTGGCTCTATTTTGCTTTGTAATGTCGGAGTTAGTTTTTGTGCTCAAGGTAACATGGGATGGTCGCCGAAATTTGTCCGCCACCTTCCTGTACCTTTCTGATGTTATACTGACCGTTTCCTATTCTTTTATCTAGGTGCACGTTGCATTTTATACGTTTTGTGGCGGACTGATTACAAATCCATTTTGCATTTCATATGGCCTTATGACGGATCGGTTATATATCCAGTCACCTCCGTAGTCGTAAAAGACAGCACCATGCCTCTTCCTCTATTTCTCTATGAAACGAGAAACCAATCAATTAGAAAGAATCTGTTGATGCCCCAAAAGGGTGAAACGTGTCATTGATATTAAATAATTTCGCAACCATGACTTTTGTATTCTGCAATAATCCGAAACTGGTTGCTGTAGCACACTGCCACAATCGGCTGGAATAATTTTTAATTTTCTATTTGTGTGTCGCCGCACTGCACTCAGCGGAACACAGTTGCACAGAACATGATGTGGATAGCATGGTTGTTTTTTGTTGCATTCCACTTGGCTAAGTTCTTTCATTAGCTGATTTGCTATGTCTCTGCATTTTAATATCGTCGTTTTCGGGCAGTACCGAGTTTCCCCTGTCACCAGGTAAATCATGAAAATTTATTACAATCAGTTTAACATCAGTCAGGAACAGCCAGATCTTACACAGGCAAGCACAGCATTTCAAAATTATCTTCAGGATCAGCCCAGGTTAAGTTCAGTTTAGATATCATTTATTATGCAGTCATTCTTATTCTTACTGCGCAGTTTTACATTCGGATATGTTTATTTACCGTTTAAAATTTTATTAAGTGGGGTTGCTTGCATAAATTTACCTGGCATTTTCACAGAATCGTTTAGGATATTTATTCATTCAGTGTTTACTTTGTAGTTTTATGTGCATTTTTTTTTTCTGTGTTGGTTTTGTGTGTTGGAATTGTTAATCACTTAGTGCGGCGTCACGCGATGTAGCACGGTTCACTGTACTGCACGATACAGAATTTCACAGGACAGTTTCTTTCGTATACGGATTTACGTTTCCTAATTACTTTTTATAACTGTTAACCGCAATACGGTTACACCGTTTGAGATGGGTTCGGCGATTCATTTCACCAGACACACTTTACGTAAGAAAACCAGCAACATTACTCAGAGTCACCGTCAACTGATTACGATAATCACAGAAAATTCCTAAAACCTCTCATCCTAGGCAGACGGTTCGCCAGGTGTAGCTGTATTGTTTATATTTTTGTGTATGAAAACTGGTTTCTTACCTTTTACTTTAGTGAGTATGTATGTTGTACTGTTATTGTGGTGTCACCGCCAGACACCACACTTGCTAGGTGGTAGTTTTAAATCGGCCGCGGTCCATTAGTACATGTCGGACCCACGTGTCGCCACTGTGTGATAGCAAACCGAGCGCCACCACAAGGCAGGTCTCGAGATACGGGATAGCACTCGCCCCAGTTGTACGGACGACGTAGCTAGCGACTACACTGACGAAGCCTCGCTCATTTCCAGAGCAGATAGTTAGAATAGCCTTCATCTAAGTCAATGGCTACGACCTAGCAAGGCGCCATTAGTAACATTGCCTGTATCTAAAGAGTCTCACTTGTATCGCCACAATCTCCAGATGTACCAAAAGGATGGATTAAAGTTAAGTATTCCAGAAGCTATGTACTTTTCTTTATAGCATTCATTACGTATCCTGTTTCAGACCTCACGCCATCCTTCTTTAGCTTTGCGCGTGCCTTTTGGCTTCCTCTCATTGTGTCTAGGCTGTCTTGTCTAGACACAACATTTTTGCGACGAGTCAACGGAAAGGGTCTTGTTCTTTCTAATTGCTTACATTTACTTGTGTCATGGCTTCGCCAGATGTACTGTCCCAATTTTATCGCTTGCAGAATCAGCAAACGCAGGCGTTATTGGATGCCCTTGGACAGCTCGTCCAGGGTCAACATGCACTGCACAACGATGCGGCCGCCGCCGCTCCACCGCTACCGCAGCCACAACTCGCAGTTGCACTGCCTTTTAGACCGTTTGACCCCGCTACGGAAACATGGACGGAGTGGTCATGCCAGTTTGGATTTCATCTCGCCGCCTACAGAATTCAAGGTAACGAGCGGCAGCCTCATTTATTGTCGTGTGTAGGGGAGCAAACGTACCGTGTGATAGTGAAATTATTTCCCCGACGCGACGTTGCAACTCTGTCCTACGAAGAAATATTGTCTGCTTTAGATGCCTATTTCAAGGAAACAGTTAATGTAGTTGCAAAAAGGTATACTTTCTTTCGTACAAAACGTACGGCCGGTCAAACTAATAGGGAGTGGGTTGCAACATTGCAAGGCCTTACAAGGGATTGTGCTTTTGAGTGTGAATGTGGACTCCCTTATTCAGATACTATGGTACGTGATGCAATAGCACAGAACATTTCTGATGTTCACATACGGGAACAGATTTTGAAACTAGTCAATCCCTCCCTTCAACAAGTGATAGACATATTGGATAGACAAGACACGCTTGACTTTACTCAGGAATCATTTGCAACTTCGCCAGCCATGTGTCACATTAACCGGCCCGCCGGGCGCGCTGCGCGGCCCGGTAAACTGCCCTCGCGCACGTCCACGCAGCTGCCGCCACGCTCTAAACCAGGTGTGCCGCGCCAGCATACAAATGCAGTGAAATCATGCCCACGATGTGCTACTAGACATTCGCGTGAAAATTGCCCGTCACGCCAAGCTATTTGCTTTTTCTGTAATAAGAAAGGACATGTTCAAAGTGTTTGCCAGAAAAAGCTCAGATCAGACAATCACAACCATTCCAGGCCCTTTGCTTCGCGCCGGAATCGAACCAAGAATACTCAGGCTCGTGGACCTTCACCCATAGACGTTCATGTAGTTAATTCCACTTCGTCCAGTGCCCCTGTCTCTAACAGTGACTGTGTGCGTCGACGTCGCTGGAAATCACGTCAATTAGCAAGTGATGCTGTACCAGTGTCAGTTCAAATTGCACAAGACAGTCGCTCTTGGCGTCAGCAGGACAATAAACTTTTTGTAGATTTGGACTTTAATGGCAAGGTCATACCATTCCAGCTCGATACCGGAGCTGCAGTTTCATTGATCAATCACGACACGTACAAACAACTGGGCAAACCTCCGTTGCGTGCCGCAAATGTTCAGTTAAATAGTTATTCAGGTCAGAATATCCCTGTGTTAGGACAGTGCACTCTACTTGCAACATACAAGGGACAAACGAAACTTGTGTCATTTTACGTTCTTCGTTCTTCTTCTGCAGTGAACTTGTTTGGTTTAGATTTATTTCAGTTGTTTAACATGTCTATAGCAAATCAGGTCCTATCAGTGAATCAGAATGTGCCTTCAGACAGTGTTTCTCGTCTATGTGAAGAATTTGCAGACATTTTTGCACCGGGCGTTGGTTGCGCTAAGAACTATGAAGCACATTTGGAACTGAAAGTAAACGCGCAACCGAAATTTTCCTCACGCATTGCGTGATGAGGTCGCAAGACCATTACACGATTTAGAATCACAAGGTGTGAGTGAATGTGCGCATGCCTCTTCCATTTCAGCTCCACTTCATCGCTTACACCGTAAAGGTGTTCCGTTCGTCTGGACGACGGAATGCGAACGTGCCTTTCGCCAGTTGAAATCGGCGTTGCTTTCTAATACTTGCCTTACGCCATTCGATCCCCAGAAACCCCTTTTGTTGATGGTAGATGCATCGGATTTTGGGATCGGTGCTGTACTTGCGCACAAAGATGGATCGCATGATCGCCCAATTGCCTTTGCGTCCAAATTGCTCTCATCTGCGCAAAGAAATTATTCACAGATAGAGAAAGAAGCTTTGGCTCTCATATTTGGTGTTACTAAGTTCCATGATTTCTTGTATGGTCGTCACTTTACCGTCATAACAGACCACAAACCTTTGACGTCGCTTTTTCATCCGAACAAGCCTGTACATCCGCGTACAGCGCAGAAATTCATTCGCTGGTCTATTTTCCTCTCGCAGTACCGCTTCGATATCTTGTATCGGTCCACTGCTAAGCACGGAAACGCCGATGCGTTGTTCCGTTTGCCTGTTGCTGAGGATAGAGCATTCGATTCTTCCGAACTTGCTTGCATGTTCATTGATTCGGAAACAGATGACTTGGTCGAATCGTTTCCGATTGATTTTCGTCGTGTAGCTACAGCCGCCGCTGCTGACCCGGTCCTTGCTACCGTTTTGCGTTTTGTTGCTACACAGTGGCCTTTGTCAAAGTCTCGGATCGAGAATCCGTTGGTTCGTCGATTTTTTGCGCACAAGGAGAGACTTTTTTTTCGACGTGGTGTTTTGTTGTTGCGTTCTGATAATGATCAGTCCAGAGTCGTGGTCCCACGTTCGTTACAGTCCTCTGTTTTACGGCTTCTTCACCAAGGACATTGGGGTATAGTGCGAACGAAACAACTTGCTCGTCAGCACTGTACTTGGTTCGGAATCGATGCTGCGATTACGAATATGTGTTGTTCTTGCATGGCGTGTGCCGAACAACAATCCGCACCGCCGTGGAAATTCTTTGCATGGACAAAAGCCACTTCCCCTTGGCAACGCTTGCACATCGATTTTGCTGGTCCTTTCTGGAATGCTCGATGGTTGGTTGTGGTCGATTCTTTCAGTCATTCTGCATGGCCAATGGTATTCAACATCTGACATCCGCGCCGTTCTCGCCTCAGTCAAACGGTGCCGGTTAAAGATTGGTCCGGACTTTCAAGTCACAGATGTTGAAGTTGAGAGTCGCATTCTCGGGGGGACGCATTGTTGCTCTTTTTGTCTTCGTATCGCTCTCAGCCCCGAGATGGTCGCTCGCCGGCTGAGTTGCTCCACGGTCGTCCTCATCGAAACTTGATGTCTTTGCTGCATCCGCCGCATCAGGTTCCTGTGCAGCGGTGGACTCCTGCTTTTGCTCCAGGCGACGTTGTATTCTATCGCAACTATCGAGGTTCACGGCGTTGGCTCGCAGGGCGCATTCTTCGTTGCCTCGGCCGCGCGATGTATTTGGTTTTGGGGGCCTCTGGTGAGGTGCGTCGGCATCTCAATCAGCTGCGCCTCTGTCGTCGCACGGGTTCTGCCACTCCCCGTCTGCTTTCAGCGACGGTGCCGTCCGGTCAGCGCCCTGGAGACCCATCTACTGGCTCGCCTCATCCCCAGGTGTTACCGACGATGCCTTCCATTTTGCCCCATGGCGACGCGCAGCTGCCGCCTCCGCCTCCGCCGCCGCCGCCGCCCGCAGTGGACCCCTCGCTGCAGCCGCCAAGCACCTCCCTGGGTCACGCGCCGCCGATCGCTTCCCGTGACCAGCTGTCCTCCGCCATGGAACTCTTGCCCGCTCTGGACCACATGACGTCATCGCGCGTCGGATACCCCGACGCAATGGAGGTCGACCCTTCGGCGCCTCCTGTCTCTTTACTGGCGCATACACTGCATGTTGACGTGCACCCTGGACTAGGTTTTCAGGCGTTTCCTAGCTCCCCTCGGACCGAATGGCCGGGTGCGGGTGGCACAGCCTCGCCTGTTGTTAGGCTCCCCACCTCATCGCATACGTCAACATGGGGTCCTCCTCACGGCGGGCGGAAGCCTTATAACACGACCGTTCGCCGATTTGCGGGAGAGGAATGTGGTGTCACCGCCAGACACCACACTTGCTAGGTGGTAGTTTTAAATCGGCCGCGGTCCATTAGTACATGTCGGACCCGCGTGTCGCCACTGTGTGATCGCAGACCGAGTGCCACCACAAGGCAGGTCTCGAGATACGGGATAGCACTCGCCCCAGTTGTACGGACGACGTAGCTAGCGACTACACTGACGAAGCCTCGCTCATTTGCAGAACAGATAGTTAGAATAGCCTTCATCTAAGTCAATGGCTACGACCTAGCAAGGCGCCATTAGTAACATTGCCTGTATCCAAAGAGTCTCACTTGTATCGCCACAATCTCCAGATGTACCAAAAGAATGGATTAAAGTTAAGTATTCCAGAAGCTATGTACTTTTCTTTATAGCATTCATTACGTATCCTGTTTCAGACCTCACGCCATCCTTCTTTAGCTTTGCGCGTGCCTTTTGGCTTCCTCTCATTGTGTCTAGGCTGTCTTGTCTAGACACAACATTTATTGTGTCGATAGTGAAGCTATAACTATCACTTTTTACAACAATATGCACGCACTCTGCTTTGCTTGCTAATAGTAAGTGTAAGAATTATGTACATTTTTCTTGATGTATTTTTATTTGTATTTTCATAGTTTGTACTATTTTAGAGATTTGTATGGGTTTTTACGTGACATTTCGTAAAAAGAAATTATGTCGAGTGAGGTCACTGTAGTGATGATCATACGAATTTCTGTTTCATATACACAGCATTTTTATTAGTTATCGGGGTTTTTATTAGTAATTCATTATCTGGAACAATTTATCTTTGCGTGGACAGTTCGCGATTGAAAGTTTCATTTTTGTGGATTATAGAAATCTTAGTGTGTAGTGCCTTTGTCACAAAAATGAAGTAAAAGTTAGCAACACTACGTCCAGTGCTCATGTGAGAGGAATGACGGAAGTTCAAAACGAGGATTATGCACTGGGTAAAATTAATTTTGTCGAACATTTGTCACAAATCAGTAACGACATTGAAAATTCCAAAAACCTTATAGAAGTGCAGGCTCAAACTAATTCATTAATGAATCAAAGTAATAGATTGGGCACTGCCACTGGAGGTTTGGATTTGAGGAAGAATGAGTGGGAAAATGAGACGCCAAAATGCAGAAACACTTCACAACCAACTCAGGCACCAGCTGTAGATCCGCTCTTTTGCGTCAAGTTCTTTTGCGCGAACTGTACCGGTGTCGCCTTTTGTTGGCATTAGTGTAGAATATGGGAATGTCAGTATTCTAGGACTGTTGCTGTCGATGGAAGGAACAGGAAGAAAAGAGTTGAAAGAGGTGAAAGAGGTGAAAACAAATAAGTCGCCATGTCCGGATGGAATACCAATTCGGTTTTGTAAACTGTACTCTACGTCATTGGCCCATTACTCAATCAGCGCTGGTCGAGAGGTTCACGATAAATGCAAAGTGCCAAGCGACCGGAAAAAAGAGCAGATGACTAATTTTGCGGGTCCGGTCTTTTACCCGTCTTATATACAGAGAACTATATCCACAACATCGATTTGCTGCAGAATTCTAGAGCACACTGAGTTCGAATATAATTAATTTCCTAGACACCGAAAAGCTCATGTTCACAAATTTACACGGCTTTAAAAAGCATCGCTCGTCCGAAATCTACCTTGCTCTTTTCTCACACGGTATACTGCGAACTGTGGATGAAGGGCAACAAGCTGACCTCCGAAAAGCATTCGACACGGTGCCGCACTGCAGGCTGTTAACGAAAGTACGAGAACACGGAATAGGCCCCCGGATATGTGAATGGCTCGAAGACATCTTAAGTGGTAGAACCCAGTGAGGAAGGTGTCTAAGATAAGTGGCTGTAGGCTGACACAAAATGACCTATACAAAATTTCTAGTTGGTGTGATGAATGGCAGCTGTAGAAAAATGTATGTTAATGCGTATGAGTAGGAAAAACAAACATGAAATGTTCGGATACACCATTAGTAGTGTTCTTCTTGACAGTCATGTCTTTCAAAGGTATGAAATGGAACGAGTTTGTGAGGATTGTGGTAGGCAAGGCGAATGGTCGACTTCGGTTTACTGGGAGAATTTTAGGAAAGTGTGCTTCATCTGTAAGGTAGACCGCATATAAAACGTAAGTGCGACCTGTTCTTGAGTACTGCTAAAGTGTTTGGGATCTGTATCAAGTCTGATCGAAGGAAGACATCGAAGCAGTTCAGAGGCGAGCTATTAGATTTGTTACCGTTACGTTGCATTAGCATGCAAGTGTTACAGATGTGCTTCGGGAGGTCAAGTGGGAATCCCTGGAGGGAAAAAGACATATTCAGTAATTTTCTCCCAAATGAAAGTTTACGAACCCGGCATTTGAGGCTAACTGCATAACGATCCTACTGACACGAATATACATTTCTTATGGGGATCACGAAGAAATTAGGACTCGTCTGGAGGCTTATAGACAGTCGTTTTCCCTTCTCTGTATCTGCGAGTGGCTCAGGAAAGTAAACGACTAGTTGTGGTACGGATACCCTGGGCCAAGCACTGTGCGGTGGATTGCGGAGTATGGATGTAGATGTAGGTAAAGAGAAAAGTGGCAGGAAATACCAGGAAACAGGAAAAGCCACATGAAGAAATAAAATCACGGATACAAAATTTGTCAGTTCAAATTAGGCAAGAGATTAGTGATGAACTCTAAAGAAATAATAGAATGACTAGGGTAATGTTGAGACAGAACTGTGGTCACAGAACGAAACAAGCTTACGAATAGATAAAAGGGTAGATAAGATGATTTCAAATATCGAAACTAATCACCCTTCGGATAAAGTGGATTTGTTAGTTAAGATAAATAGTGTAGTTCCGAGTCCCTTGATCACGCAAGTAAAAGAACAGAACGAGCATCTTGATACCACGATTAGTGTAATAGGTTAACAATAGAAGCACAGTAATTAAAATCAGGAGTAGGGAAAGGACAACTGGGTACTATTTCTTAGAAAGTTGACGAACTAACTACAGAAGTAACAAGTTTGTTAACCAACACAGGCATTCCGACAATACTTTACCAGTTTATTTTTCTTAATATGTGTGAAATTTTTATGTGACTTTAATTTTTGTTAAACAGAAAAATACCAAGCTTTGAAACGATTTATATTTGGTAAAATGAGTACTTGCCGACAACACGAACGGGAGTTAAAAATGATACGTGATTAGCTATCCCAGATAGAAAGGAAACTTGCTCGAAGCGGCGATGGTAGTGATTTTATCCAGTTGTATTCAGACAACTTGGTCCACCTAAACGCCCTGAGTCTCCATGAATATATATCTCGGAAACAAAATTGCTTTCGGAGACAACATAGTGGTCAGCTGGTGTAATGCAAGAAAGAACATTCTAGTGCACTGAAGAATGACAATTTCGATTACTATCGTTTCCTGACGGTTACAAAATGTGAAGTATTTCGAAATTCTGGCAGTAGAATTCATTTACAACCTTGGGTGAACCAATTCGAATTTGTATTAACACCTAATCAGCAACCTGGTCACAAACTGGACTTCATGTGCTGATACCTAGGAAGTGAACCAGCCACAATGGTGCGCTCTATAGAGACAGAAGGTTAATTTATGGAGAATTTTATCTCCCATTCTAATCCGCGTATTTGTCACAGGCTACACAATATCACGTGGAATTATTACGCTTAAAGACGTTGATCAATAACTAGTTTCAATCCCCGCATGTTATTTTGAAGACATTGTGTGGTGTCACCGCCAGACACCACACTTGCTAGGTGGTAGCTTTAAATCGGCCGCGGTCCATTAGTACATGTCGGACCCGCGTGTCGCCACTGTGTGATAGCAGACCGAGCGCCACCACAAGGCAGGTCTCGAGATACGGACTAGCACTCGCCCCAGTTGTACGGACGACATTGCTAGCGACTACACTGACGAAGCATCGCTCATTAGCCGAGCAGATAGTTGTAATAGCCTTCAGCTAAGTCCATGGCTACGACCTAGCAAGGCGCCATTAGGCTTGCATAGCAATTGATAATTATCGTCTAAAGCATGTCTCAACAAGAAGATGTATACAACAAGGATGGATTAAAGTTAAGTATTCCCAAAGCAACGTACTTTTCTTTATATCATTCATTGAGCGTCCTGTTTCAGACTTCACGATATTCTGCGCGAGCTTATAGCGGGCATATCGGCCCCCTCAAAATAACACTGTGTCGCACTTCTGTCGACACATCACATTGTGTGGCGGAATCAATATCTGTGAAACACTTATAGTTCATCTGCATTCATGTGTATTTGTTTGACAAAACTATAGACACATTCCAGACACGTTATACTTGCATCCACATACAAAGACGATTTTGAAAAATTTCTAGGTTTTCAGCAGGAACTAGATCTAGATAATGATGATAGCTTGGTAATAAACAGTCATGGTACCTACAAACAACATTACAATAGACAAAGTTATTTCCCCGAACACAAACAGTTGGCATCCGCATAAAAATTTTGAAAACTTGGATCGTTTCAACACGAACCATATGGCACACAAAACTGGCATGAAACAAACAATCTTCATAACAGAACCAGCTTCCGCGACTGAGGCAGTACATATAAATCGTATCGTAACAGAAATTATGGTAACTAAAATCAGTTTATTCAGAACAACCAAGGAAATTGCAGATAGGATCCAAATTGGCATTACAAGGTAGAGTGAGTCAGCTGCATCAGCAAACGATGTGTTAGATCACATAGAAAATACCGCTTCCAAAATGTTATATTTCCTACAGAATGGTGCTAACTGGGTGGAAAATGGAATGCCTTCTTAAACGAACAAAATTTTACACTTTTTGCTGATTTGGATTCAGGTAGTTTTGTGTCGGTAGCTGGTGATACGGCATTTAGCGAATGTGAAAAGCAAAAGCAACGTTACCATTATGGAAGACATGCTTAGATTTTTAATCTTTCTAGAAATCACTCATTCCATTCATGTCTCTTGTTTGACATCTACAGTGTGAAGGTAACAAACTTTTTTATGAATTTTCTGACTGTACATCTTCTGTCCACTGATATAATTTTAGGAGTAGACTTTTTGAGTCAGCATAAAGCTGTTTTAAATATTGATAGTCATGAGATTTGGTTAAAAGTTGAAGGTAAGTCAGTAAGTTGGGCAATTGGAGTTCTAGGCAGGAAGAGAAAGTAAATTGTGTACGTTTTCTGATGCAGCACACATTGCATTTTCTACTCAGTTTTCTTCATAACGATGTAATTCATGTACACAACTTTTGGCACTACGCAGAGGTTGTTGTTGATACACAATGCATGATACAGGAGAAATTAAACCAAGTTTGTTCTGAAGATGATAAAAACGATCTTTCCTACATATTCCAACCCAGTACGTTGTTTTCACTCATCGAGCAGTGAGTCTTAAAGGTTTTCGGCACAAATTTCGAGCCAAGGGACGCAAATATTGCTTCCCACCATACATGACTCGGTACAAGACAAAGAACAAATCAAGGCAGAAATTCAAACAATTTTATATCAAGGAATTATTGAAACCATAGCTGTTTCGTGGAACAATGCCCTCCGTATTGCAAAGAAGAATGATGGATCTATCGGACTTGTGTTACACGCAAGACAAATTTGAACTGTCATATTGCCTGAGACTGACAGACCACAAACGTTAGTATACCATAAACTTGTTCATAAGTCTACAGAGGACACCAAACAAATTTTGAAGAAAATGTCTGAGTATCGTCTGGATTGTCGAAACACACTGTATTTCTATTTTCTGGGGTATTCACCAGTTTTGTAAATTGCCTTTTGGTCTTTACATTTCTTCATCCACATTTGTTTGTGGTTTAAACACCATCCTTCATGATTACCTGAAAGAGCATATTACATCTTATGTTGACGACATATTGATTGCTGAAAGGTCATGGAACGCAAACATATTTTTAACTCTCTATTATGAATTTTTCTAGAATCCAATATTACAGCAAACCTTGAGAAGTTTATGTTTGGTAGACGAAGAACTAAACTTCTCGTGTATACCATTTCATCAAGAGGTATCGAACTTGAACGAGAGAAGACAGACAAGAGTAGGATGATTGCTGTTCCCACTACGAAATGTCATGGTCGCTGTTTTCTTGACTTACTAAATTTCTACCGTCTGTTTCTAAATGTGAAGATTGTTTTGAGTCCGAGATTGTGTGAACTTATCGGAAAAAGTACTGTGTGGCACTGTGATAAACAAGATCAAACAGAATTTCAATGTTTAAAAGATGCAATCACTTCTGTGCCGAAATTTCCTCATCCAGACCTATCCTGTGGTTTTTTCCGACGGATGCTTCAAAGATTTGTCTTGGTGCTCTTCTATTTCAAAAAGTGGAAGAGGATGGTGACGTCATACAAAAAGAATAGCTTTTGCTAGTTGTGTCTCATCCAAGTCTGAACGAAGTTATCCCACCACTGAATTAGATGCTTTGCCTATTGTATACGCGTTTGTGGAATTTCTTTTCTTTTTATTTGGAAAGCACACTAGGGTTTCTTTGGGGTATCATACACTTCAATTTTTGTTGTTATTTGTATTAACACAAGATCATTTAAGACGTTGAGCTCTGTACCTACAAGAATTTCACCTTGCTGTCGTGTACATTCCTGGTTCACAGAAAGTTGTTGGCAACACTTTGTATCCTGCGCCAACTGGTTTGGTTATAAACAGCAGCGAAGACAGTCAAGAAAACAATTTCAGCTTGTGTATGTGTATTGGTGTGTATAATTTTTTATTGTAGTTGTAATTTTTAGGTTGTCATTGTTAGGGAATGAGGTTCATAATGCAATGTTAAATGTTAGTTTCTCTTCAACCCTAATTAAGTCGAGCCCTCCACCATCTCCTCACGAAAGTTTAATTTTCTAATTATGTGTCATCGCACAGTTGCAGAAAACAAATATGCCGCGCTTAGCACAACTGCTTCTGGCTGCATTCCATTTGGCAAGATTTTTCTTTATCTAGTTTTCCACGGCGCTTTATTTTAATATTTATCACTTCCGAGCACTACGTAGTTTCCGTTGCCAAACGGTAAGTCATGAAAACTTATTGGGTCCAGTGTAACATCAGTCGGGACACAGTTACTCACAGGTAACACGGCATTTCAAAATAATCTTCAGGGGCATTTCAGGTAAAGTTCAGTACACATCTCATTTCTTAGGCAGACATACTCTTGAGGTTGCGTACAGAAATTTACAGGACACTTTCACAGAAGCATTTTGGATACTTATTTTTTCAAAGTTTGGTAGGTACTTCAAGCTAAAATTTTTACTTCGTACATTTTGTCTGTTTGAACTGCAAGTCATACATTGTGGCATCACGAATCGTTCAATGTACTATACGATACAGAATTGAACAGGACAGTTTCTTTAGCGTACAGATTCACATTTTCTAATTACTTTTGGTAAAATGTAATTGCAACACCGGTACACATTTTCAGATGAATTCGGTGACTCACTTCACCACATAGCGTTTATGTAGGAGCACCACTTGTATTGTTCATGTTCACATTTACAAAACAGAAACACTTCAAACTTAAAGAACAGGGAACCTGATTACATGTACAGCAACAACAAGCACTACTAATGAAGCGAAACTGTCGGACAATGGAATGTACCCGCCGCTGTGGCCGATCGGTTCTAGGCGCTTCAGCCAGGAAACCAGTTACTGTTACGGTCGCAGGTTCGAATCCTGCCTCGGGCACGGATGTGTGTGATGTCCTTAGGTTAGTTAGGCTTAAGTAGTTCTAAGTCTAGGGAACTGATGACCTCAGATGTAAGTCCCATAGTGCTCAGAGCCATTTGAACTAATGGAACCTCTTGAGAAGAGCAAATGGAAACTTGGGTATTTGGAGGAAGAAGATAATCAGTGGGGCAACAATACTCCTGAAACTCTATGTAGCGGAAGTATTACAGCAACATCAAAAGTCAAAGAAGCGCGGTTGAGGGTGGTTAAGTCAACTTCGTTAAATTAATACGTTAACACACAACTGACGCTAGAAGTCCGTAATGATTCAAAATTAGTACGGTAAGTATGTTTATATTCATGCTCTAGAGAAGTTGTTACGGAAAACCGAGATGAAGGCGAACAAACGTTGGGTAGATTATATTACAAAATGTTCACGAGGAATATACACTGCTGGCCATTAAAATTGCTACACCATGAAGATGGCGAGGTACAGACGCGAAATTTAACCGACAGGAAGAAGATGCTGTGATTAGCTCTTCACACAAGGTTGGCGACACCTACAACGTGCTGACATGAGGAAAGTTCCAAACCGATTTCACATACACAAACAGCAGTTCACCGGCGTTGCCTGGTGATACGCTGTTGTGATGCCTCGTGTAAGGAGGCGGAATGCGTACCATCACGTTTCCGACTTTGATAAAGGTCGGATTGCAGCCCATCGCGATTGCGGTTTATCGTATAGCGACATTGCTGCTCGCGGTGGTCGAGATCCAATGACTGTTAGCAGAATATGGAATTGGTGGGTTCAGGAGGGTAATACGGAACGCCGTGCTGGATCCCAACGGCCTCGTATCATTAGCAGTCGAGATGACAGGCATCTTATCCGCATGGCTGTAACGGATCGTGCAGCCACGCCTCGATCTCTGAGTCAACAGATGAGGACCTTTGCAAGATAGCAATCATCTGTACGAACAGTTCGACGACGTTTTCAGCAGCAAGGACTATCATCTCGGAGACCATGGCTGCGGTTACCCTTGACGCTGCATCACAGACAGGAGCGCCTTCGATGATGCACTCAACGACGAACCTGGGTGCACGAGCGGCAAAACGTAATTTTTTCGGATGAATCCAGGTTCTGTTTACAGCATCATGATGGACGCATCCGCCATTGGCGACATCGCGGTGAACGCACATTGGAAGCGTGTATTCGTCATCGCCATACTGGCGTATCACCCGGCGTGATGGTATGGGGTGCCATTGGTTACATCACCTCTTGTTCGCATTGACGGCACTTTGAACAGTGGACCTTACTTTTAAGATGTGTTAGCACACGTGGCTCTACCCTTCATTCGATGCCTACGAAGCCCTACATTTCAGCAGGGTAATGCACGACCCCATGTTGCAGGTCCCGTACGGGCCTTTCTGGATACAGAAAATGTTCTACTGCTGCAGTGGCCAGCACATTCTCCAGCTCTCTCACCAATTGAAAACGTCTGGTCAGTGGTGGCCGAGCAACTGGCTCGTCACAAGGCGCCAGTCACTACTCTTGATGAACTGTGGTATTGTGTTGAAGCTGCATGCGCAGCTGTACCTGTACACGCCATCCAAGCTCTGTTTGACTCAATGCCCAGGCGTATCAAGGCCGTTATTAGGGCCAGAGGTGGTTGTTCTGGGTACTGGTTTCTCAGGATCTAGATTTTCACGCAATTTGGGTGCATAATCACATTTCAGCTCTAGTGTAATGTATTTGTCCAATGAATACCCGTTTATCATCTGCATTTCTTCTTGGTGTAGCAATTTTAATGGCCAGTAGTGTATATCGACTACATATTCTGCACCCCTAAAATAATGCCAGACATTTCGGGAACGTTTCAGGAGTTACAACGGCCTTCATTCTTTAGAAGATTAAAAGAGAGATGATGCCCGAGAACGTGGCAGTCTGATTTAGAATACCGTAGAGATTGGTAGGTTACGTACGCTGTCGTCGTCCAACAACAATTGCCAGACGTGTGACGAAAGGATACTATCATGGATCTATAATGGCTCCGAATTCTAGGATGTTAATTTAACCACTGCTGGAAGGTGACCACTAGCTACTTCTTCTGCACGCAGATAGTGGAATACGCAACTGTTTATAATGATTTCAGTGTCGTCGTGTTTTTCGAAATAGCAAAAAGTTAGAAAAGGGAATGGAACTGTTAAAAGAACTAGTGAATGAAATCCAGCTGACATGTGGACCAACCTCAGCCGGCTCTCTCGCAGCAAGATCCATTCCCCAATTTCCGGCATGACCGTAGTAGACGATGTCATACTGGAAGGTATTGCTATCTCCAACACATTGGGCTGCCATCTTGCTGAGATTTCGAGCTCCTCCAACTATCACTCTGCCTTTCTCCATCGGGTGATACCTTTCTCCTCTCAGAATCGTGAGTGCTACAATGAGGGCGATAGATCATGCTCTCTGTCGTCTGGCCCTGGGGTGGAGGATCGGGATGAGCATACACATTCAGATCTTGCAGCACCTTTCTCTATAAGGCAAGCAGTTTCTACTTCATACGCACAACCGCATCTGGGCCGAGGGCACGTCTCTCTGACGCTGGCGTGAAACTACTGTCATACCCATATCTAAGCCTAGTAAGGACAAACAACTTCCTTCTAGCTGCCGCCCCATTTCTCTCACCAGCTGTGTTTGCAAGGTGATGGAACGTATGATTCATACCCAGCTGGTATGCTGGCTCGAGTCCCACAATTTACTAAACGCTGCGCAGTGTGGATTTCGAGCGTTCTGTTCTGCAGTTTATCATCTCGTCACTTTGCCCACCCATGTCGTGAATGGTTTTCTTCGGAAATCCTAAACTGTGGCCGTGTTTTTCTATCTGGAGAAAGTATAGAACACCTGCTGGAGGACTGGTATCCTCTGTACTCTCTACATGTGGGGCTTCCATGGCCGCATTCCCTGTCACCTTCGGGAATTTTTAAAAGACCGTATGTTCAAGGTACGTGTGAGTTCTGCCTTGTCAGAGACCTTTATCTAGGAAAACGATGTGCCTCAAAGTTCTGTCCTGAGCCTCGTCCTCTTTGCTGTCGCCATTAAGCCAATAATGGCCTGTCGCCCAGCAGGCGTCTGTGGCTCCCTTTTCGTTGTCGATTTTGGCATCTACTGCAGTTCCCCAAGGACTTGTCTCATTGAGTGAAGACGATAGACATCGCTGAAAATGCCACGCATAGAGCATCGACAATGGCTTTGGTTTTTCAACGAAAAAAACCGTTTCTATGAATTTCTGGCGGCGGAATTGGTTTCTTCCACCGTCTTTACATCTTGGGATTGTTGCTCTTCCGTTCCTCGAAACTACGAAATTCCTGGGGCAAATGCTCGATAGGAAGCTTTCTGTGTCTTCCCACGGGTCTTACCTGGCAGCCCGCTGTACGCGGACTTAGTGTCCTATGTGTCCCCAGTAGTACGTCCTGGGTAACCGATGGAACCACCCGCCTTCACTTCTACTGGTCCCTTGTCTGTTCGAAACTAGACTATGCATGTTTCGTTTATGCATCTGCAGTCCGTTCTCCTTATGCTGTCTTAATACTATCCACCATCGTGGCATCCATTTGCAACTGGATCCTTTCACACTAGCCCAGTTGAGTCTGTATGCAGAAGCTGCCGAACTAGCGCTGTCCTACCGCCATGACTTAAACGGCATGCATATCTGCTGAGGAGAGTCTTCCACGCGTGGTCACCCATCCTATTCCTCCTTTTTCGATGACTCGCTTCGATGAGTTCGCTTTCGGCTCTTCCTTCGGCAGATTGACTTCAAGCTACCTGAAGCTTTCCAGATGGTTGTGAACCCTTTACCACCTTGGCTTCGTGCAGCGGCCCTTATTCACTTTGGCCTTCATTTGCTTCCTAAGGACACTACTCCATTCTCGCTCTATCGCCTTCAGTTCCACGGCCTTCACACGGAACTTCAATCAGTGTACACAAAGGTACTATCGCGCTGTCGGACTGACCGTTGTGACGGGTGTGCCTTTGTCATAGCCGCCGACGTTTATCGGTATCGGCCTCCAAAACACTGCCCAGTATTTACAGCAGAGCTCTTGACCCTGTATCAGGCCACCCCATACACCCGCTGACACAGTGCCCTCTACAGTCCGTGTGTGCCGTACACCATCCATCCTTTAGTGCAACGCATCCAGGAAAGCTGTCACTTGCTCACTCTTTATGGAGCCACTGTGATGTTTCTGTGAGTTCCTGGTCACAACGGTCTGACAGGAAACGAGGCTGCTGATGATGCTGCCGAGACTGCAGTCCTCGTACCTCAGCCCGCTGGTTCTTCCACTCCCTCCGATGGTGTGTTGCCGTCTGTCAGCAGGAGGTGTCACCTTGGCATCACTACTGGTCCTCCCTTCATGGGAGCTCTGGGTTATTAAGCCTCTCTCAGAGGCTTGGACGACCTCTTCTTCTCCCTGACCCCATGAGGAGACCATTTTAACGAGATCTCTTATTGGGCACTGTCTTTTTAGCCATCGCCACTTTTTAAGTGATGCTCCTCCACCACTTTGTGCCGAATATTAGATGGCAAACACAAACGAGAACGCAAGTGGAGTAAAAAAACATTCCGTCAGGGAATGGCGGACCGTCAGAATTATCGGCAGTTTTAGGGATAGACGCGCGGGCTGTCGACCGCGATTTACTTTTTATCAGTCGTAGCAATATGGCGAAGGACATTAAATGTTTAGTTCTGGAACCCCGTATCTCTATGCCGTGTCTTATAGCCCTTTTTCCACGTCCCTATTTTTAACTGTCTTCTCTTCCATATATTGGGATTAAGGAGTAGTCGTTTTTATGTCATCTCTTTGTCTTCGTGTTCTACAGTTTTGACAAGGTCGCGTATGACCCTAGCTGTTTTTGAGACCTAAAACATTCTGACTGGCTGCTTTACATTCATTACCTGTATTGCACGAAGCACTCCACAAAAATTCTACGTTCCCTGACCAAAAAGACGTGAAGCACCCAGAAAACACGGTCGGACGTCAATGTAGTTTCCTAAACGTACACAGCCGTTGGTGGGTATGTAAATGTGTAGAGTTGCAATCATCTACGACAGGCACAACGTCTACCAGAGCGCATTAGTGCTCCTCGTGTTTACTGTTGTTACTAGGCCTTGTACTTCATGTAAAAAGCGTGAACAGGTGTCATACTTTCAGTGATCGCTGTGGCAACCCGTATTCCTGTGTGGCAACGTTATAAATACCTGACAGTGTTTGACCAGATGGTGAAACACAGACCATAACCAGGTCCATTTCAAATAATGCAATATCCTGATTTTTGGGGCGTACGTAAGCGACAGTAGCCGATGCTGGACACCAGGGAATGAGAGCTCAGAAATACTCATGTATTACCTCTCGTGATGAGATTTTTCAGCAGGACCATGTTTGTCAGCACATGGCACGAGTCTCCATGAACTGTATGTGTGATGTTGGGGTACTCCTGTGGCTAGCGAGGTCCAGAGATGTATCCTCTATAAAACACGATTTTGACAGTTCGGACGTCAATTCCCGCCCAATACCAGTATCTGGCGTATCATAAACCAGTTGCAACAGTGGTGGGCCAGGCTGACTCAGAAGAGGATACAACGGCCTTATGACAACCTCCGCAGCCAAACTGTGCTCGCATCGAGACCAGCGGATCTGCACTGGTAAGTGGGTTCATACTGTTAAGTGCTTTGTAAATTTGAGTAGTTCTTGTAATTTCTGATTCGAGGGCTGAATGGAAAATTATGCCTCCACTTTCGTTAATTGGATTTGGGTGGAAATATTTTAATAAATCAAACAGCAGAAATAATCCCTACAATGTTATTTTTAATTACCAATATTCACCATTGCACATAATTAGCAGCCTACTGGATACATTTCTACCAACGAGGAACAAGTTTTCTGCAGCCGTCAGGGAAGATGTCGACACTCTCTCTTTCGCAACCAAACTCTCTTAGTTCTCTCAAAGTCTTCATCAGAAACATAATGATGTCCCCGCAGATCATCTTTCATTATTGGCAACGGATGGAAGTCCGACGGTGCTAAATCTGGACTGTATGGTGGATGCTGTACGGTGGTGAGATTCAGTCTCTGAAGTTCTGCTGTGGTGGCACATGCAGTGTGTGGTTTGGCATTGTGATGCAGCAGGAAAACATTTCCCTTTTCCTTTCGGACCCAACGACGCACAGTACTCACATCAACACAATCACCATAAACTGCATTCATTCTCTGATGGATCTCCTGTGTGGTGAGACCTTCTGCTGTCAATAATTCAATGACTGTACATTGCTTAAATCGCATTGACTGACCGTCTGCGCAGGGTTCCATACTTTACACTGTGATAACACAACGGTTCAATGCTAAGGCTTCCCGCCAACTGCAGCTCTAGAGAAGAGGCTACGGAACAAACCAGTACCTGGGGCATACCAACGCTGCCGACTGTTCAAGAGTTATGAAGGAGGAGGCAGTACTTTTAGTCAACCCTCGTATTACATACTTTCTCAGCCCACGAAATTTCAGTCCTCCTCTTTGGCCGCTTTACTTCTGTGGTCGGGCAGTCTGTTTCAGCATCGTGGCACTCTAATAACCACTTCAAAAACAAAATCTTGGTTGAATACACATATCGCGTTTCACCTCTCTAGTAAAAGTATTCAAAAACCACGCTCCCTCCCGATTTCAGAAATTATTCTACATAAATTTCATTTCAATATGAACAACATCTGACAGTCACATCAGTGACCCAATAATGATTAGATGAAACGCCTTATCGTAGTCCATAAACAGTGGCTTCAAAATATATCGGCAGCCAACAGGTATCAGAAAGCGCAACAAGACAAAGCTTTTGTTCAGAGGGAACCTACGAAGATGACAAAACAAAAGGACTTGGAACTGAAGTAAAGCCTTTCATACTGTGTAGTATTATGTTCTCTGCAGAAACTTAGATTGGAATCAAGAGTAACGACATACAGCAAAATTGCGTCACAGGTACTTCTATATTACATCTGATGCCCTCCAACTGCATACATTTACGATTATAGTAAGTTGTAACATACAATAACAGTGTTACATTTTGTGCTGCTTCCCCGTTGCAACGATAAAGAAGAAAACCAGGATGATTTTCTGTTTCTTTTTATTAATTAAGCCTTTGAAATTTTCAAAACAGCTTTGTTACATTTTTTACTGTGGAAATGGAAATAGCTTCGAACCAAACCAAAGTAAAATATCGAAACACTGTATCGACAGTACCAGCTTCTTTTATTTGGAATGAAGGGTCCGAATATCCTTGGACTAAGCAGCATTACATTACTCAACAGAATTCGTGGATTACGATGTCATTATTTCCTAGTAATGGCCAATACGCAAACGAGGATATTCGGCAAATTCTCTGAACCCGATAGCAGTGTAGGTGCTAGATAAACCTAAACTTTAATACTAACGCCTTGAGATGCCTATGCATAAACTAGATGCTTATGACCATCTCAGCTAATTCTTCTTAGGCTGCTCTGCAGTAGCTAATGGCGTAACAAAGAGGAAAGATAACTTCAAAATATGAGGAGCGAAAAATTCAACTTCCTTGCCCACCTGTCAGCAGACTTTCCTTTTCTCCCCCTGGATATTTATCCACTGCGGTGGAAACAGCCGGTATTTTCCGGCCATTCTCGCCAGAAGGCGCACTCCCGTGAGTTATGGGGGTGGTGCAAGGTGATGAGGGGCGGGGCGGGGGGGAGGGGGTGGTGGCGGCTTCCTGCCGGCCAGGAGGGCAGCTCGCGGAGCCAGCGCCGGTCGCCTGCCTACGGTGGCAGCTGATTGTGGGAATATGTTGCTGCAACTGTAGTACCGTCATCCGTGCTCTACAAATACTGTGATGTAAGGGAATTGACATACGAACAAAGTGGAAATCGTAGCCATCGTGATTTCGATGCAAGTATCACGAGGCGCCCATGAGATACCAGGAAGAAGTCGGGCCTCCCGTAGATCTGATGAGTCAACACCGCGCCTCTAACCTGAATTAGTGTCGCCAGACGCCGGGTTGTTGGATCCCGCCCACTTGTAAGAATTTCCTTTAGAAGTAACGTCCTTTAGAAGAAGAACACAGTCCGTGTCAACCTTCGGGGAGGGAGTCTTCCATCTCCTGTGAACTGGGCCTAAGCGTGAGGCCTACGAGAAAGACAGCCCGTGGCGCGCACAGCACAGCACGGGACACTGCAGGTCTTACGAGGGCCAGCAGCTGTCCCCGGTGGTGAGAGAGTAACAATTTCAGACGAGCTTAACAATTCTTGACAGCCTGTTTCAATTCATGTACGCTCTCTTTAGCACACGACGAAATCAAGACCTTTAGTGGCTATCGTTTCAATTAGATATTTGTTTCCCGTGTGCGTTGCAAGGAGCCGAGCGTTCTCGACGTGTGGCGGGCCAGCCGACTAGCGTGGACAAAAGTTCGTCGCAGGCCCCGTACAACAAGTTGGTCCGAATCTTGAACTGTCAGAACTGTGTCAACAAGTCTATGAGAATTTATGTTTACTAGTGACTGTAGTGAAGCCATAGTATGGCCGGTATGAACATTTATAATTTGCCACTCAGTAATCGTGGGTCATTTAGTGTGTTCTGAACGCAGGTACACGTGCGTAATTTTATGGCTACAGCTGAGCCTGGCAAACAAAGAGAAGGCTGTTGTAATTAATAAAGTATTACTTACGCAGAATGTTCTAATTATCTGAATTATTACTAGCCACCTCAGTTTCCAAGAAGTCAGTTTACCAAGGGTTAATTTCGTTTTGTGTCTCGTGTATATGCAGGTTTGTAAATATGAGTAAATGAACAATAAAGGAGTAGTATTGCAATGTCTCTATTGATTTTATCGTCAGACATATACACAACTAATACACGATACTAATACTTGCTATATCGACCATGAAAGAATGGAAGAAACATATATTAACATCCATTTTATCTGGCCAGTGTGATGACAAAAAATGATTAAATTATAGAACACCGACAAACTGAGTGATTTCTTGGAGTATTGCACTTTAAAATACGACGTAGATACCGGCCAACACACATCCATAATCTCTTACCCCTGTGGCAGCCACATGTAGTAAGTGTTGCTTCACGCAGTGGAGAATGGCAAAACAGAGGCACGCCGGCGATTGAGGCGTTGCGAAGTAAGTGCGGCACAGATAGCCTTGCTGACAGCAGCAGTCTACCAACAAGCTGACGCAAGGACGCACACAGACAGAGCGCTGAGCGAAGCCTGGAGAAGTGAGGCCAGCACGCTAAGTTACGCTGCAATATACTGCGGGAGTAATAACAATAACCTACCACCAAGGGTAAAAAACGTCCTCCTGCCGGATATAAATAGTGGAGCGCAGCCAGCAACAGACAGAAGCCATTAGCAAGCAGTTCGGATCTGAAGACGGACGTGGCCCGTGTCCGAATGTTCAATCTTCGATTCCGGAAGTCGCTGGAGTCATCCGTTCGCCGCCAGATGTCAGCTTCAGCTCTGGGGGTCGCCTCCAGTTCGGTCGGCATTGTGGCTGACTAACTACAGCGAGAACTTCCAGCAGGAAAATGCAGATGAAGACATAGTGATTGTTCCTGCTGATAAAGGGAATGCTACGGTCGTTTTAAATACAGAAGATTATCAAAGCAAAATTTTGAATCTTTTAACGGCAGGGCAATACAAAAAACTTAAGAAAGATCCTACAGCCAGCGTACTACGGAAAAAAAAATAGTTTGATAAAATCGGCCACTTCTATTCAAAAAGAAGAAAAAAGAGCTTTATTGAAGACTGAAGCTATGTGTCCTAGACTCTATGGCCTACCCAAGGTACATAAGAAGGACCTTCCTCTGAGACCGATTGTTAGTGCTATCAATTCTCCTACGTACGAAATAGCAAGATATCTAACAACTCGCTTACAACCATATTTAGGAAAAACGGACTCGTATATAAAGGACTCACGTCATTTTATAGAGAAAATTGAAGGTTTAATTCCGACTCCTGAAGATATTTTAGTAAGTTTCGATGTAGTATCTTTATTTACTATGATTCCAGTTAATGAAGTTATGGATTTTATAACGGATATTTTTCCAGAAGATCTGACTGCTCTTTTCAGACACTGTCTTACTTCCAGTAATTTCCAGTGGAATAATGAATTTTACGAACAACTTAATGGCGTAGCAATGGGTAACCCATTGGGTCCTGCAGTAGCTAATTTCTACATGGAGAAATTCGAACAGTCAGCCTTGGAAAAAGCAGATAAGAAACCATCTCGCTGGTATCGGTATGTAGACGATACATTTGTGGTCTGGCCACATGGTAGAGAAGCCTTAGGCGAATTTTTTGATTACCTTAATAATATAAATCCAAGAATCCAGTTTACCATGGAGAGAGAAAATGATGACAAAATACCGTTTTGGATGTTTTAGTTATGAGACAGACGGATGGAAGCTTGAAACAACAGATTTTTAGAAAAATAACGCACACAGACAGATACTTACAAAAAAACTCTAACCACCATCCAAAACAAAAAAGAGGTGTGATTACAAGTCTCGTTGACAGAGCCAGACGGATTTGCACGCCGGAGTATCTAGACGACGAATTAAAACATCTGAAGCACGCTTTTGAGAGAAATGGCTACTCAAAGAAAGAAGTAAGCAGAATTCTGCACCCAAACAACAAAAAGCTTAAGGACAAGTCCGAAAAACGATGGAAGAATACAGTCTCTCTCCCTTTTATAAAGAAAGTAACAGATCAGATTGGAAAGATTTTAAGTAAACATGATATTAGACCTGTTTTTAGACCAACGAAGAAAATTTGTCACGTTCTTCGGTCTGTAAAAGATAAACGCGCTCCTCTATCAGCCAGTGGCGTATATAAAAATTCCGTGTACATGTGGTAAAGTTTATGTTGGAACAACAAAAAGAAGCGTAAATACACGGTTAAAAGAACACAGAAGTCTTTGCCGATTAGGAAAAACAGATAAATCGGCTGTAGCAGAACACGCTTTTCAGCCAGGAAATCATCAAGTGAAGTTTTCCGAAACAAAAATTTTATCTACGACGACGAACTATTACCCACGGCTTTGTAGAGAAGCAATTGAAATATATAAACATAGGGATAATTTTAATCGGAAAGAAGAGACCATGAAACTTTGTGATATTTGGACAGTAGCACTACAGAATTGCTAGACAGTTTTATCCGTGACAAGATTACGATCGATAGTTAAGTTTTATCTCTGACAAAGGTTATCTCTGCATATCACGTGTAACTCTGGTCACGCCCACTTTCTACGATACATAAGTCGCTCTCAGACCTCCGACCCCGCATTCGAGGGTTGGATTCCCTCTCTTCTTCATCGAAGAGTTTCACTGCCTGGGCTACTCTCAGGGTGCGCCTTCGACGTGGAAAATCCCTGCCGTGTCGTCTGCCTGCCGGTGCTCGCCGCCGCCGCCGCCGCCGCTTGGTCGCCGCCTTCCGGTCCTCGCAGCCGCCGCCGCCGCCGCCGTCGCCACCTGCCGGGGCTCGCCGCCCCCGCCTGGTCGCCGCCGCCGCCGCCGCCGCCTGCTGATCACCGCCGCCGCCGTCGCCGCCTGCCGGGGCTCGCCGCCGATGCCGCCGCCGCCGCCGCCGGTGCCCACCGCCGCCATCCGGTGCCCGCCGCCGCCGCCATCCGGTGCCGCCTGGTCGCCGCCGTCCTGATCCTGGTCTACGGCCGTCTTCGTCTTCATCCGTCTTCGTCTTTGTCTGTCCCCAGTTTCTGTCCTCTCCTCTTCGTTCTGTTCGTTCTTGTTTCTCTCTCCCGTCATGTCCGCCCCCACCACCACTGTCACTACCACCACCACCGCCATTGTCTATACCTCCCCTTCCGCCGCCTCCACCACTATAACCTGGTGTGCCCAGTCCCACCCCCCTCCTTCCATTCCACCTCTCCTCACTCTCCCTTCACCCTCTATCTTTGTCGCCCCCTCTCCCGCTTCTTCCTCCCCCGCTCCTCTCGTTCTGATCCCTTCCCCCCACTCCCCCAGCCTGTCACTGCAGCTCCGGCTCGGGTGGTGGCCCGTCGGGCCACTGCCCATGCCCAGCTCTCCCTGTCCCCTTCGCCATCACCGCCGCCACTGCCACCGTCATCGTCATCGTCATCGTCGCCGTCGCCTTCACCATCACCGTCACCGTCACCATCTCCGGCGCCGACTCTGGCCCCGGGACCTGCCCCTCCCCACCACATTCCCGTTGTTCCCATCCCCCACACCCCCTCCACCGCCGTCAAGCGCCCCGGTGGCACCCCCGCTTCCTCTGCTTCCAAAAAGGCTGCGCCTCGTCCTCCTTCCCCCACCCATGATGCCATGGAAGTCTCCCCGCCTGTCCCTGCCCCCTCATCCTCCTCCTCTCCCCCTTCCTCCTACCGCTACCTCCTCTCCCGTCCTGATCCCTCTCTCCTTGAAGCCCGGAACCTCACCCTCTTCCTTTGCCAGCATTGTCCTGGTGCCCCCATCACCCTCCTCACTCCTCGCCGAGTTTCTGTTCTCATCTCCTCCCCCAGCCCAACCCTCCATACTGACATCCTCTCCCGTCTCCCCATCACCCGTTTTGGTCCCAACGCCTCCCTTACCCCTGCTCCTTCTCCATCTCCATCTCCTACCCGCCAACCCCAACCCCCGCGGCGCCCGCCGACCCTCACCTCCGTGATCACGCGGCTCAGTCCGTCGATCACGGAGGAGGAGGTGTTGGCGGAGCTCCAGACCCATCCCACGCTGGAGGTGCGGGCGGTCCGCCGCATTTTCAACTCGGCCGGCCCCACCCGCCTTATGCGGGTTTTCTCTGAGGACGCCCCCTCCATTGACCGTCTCCTGAAGGAGGGTGCCCTCCTCTTCCACCAGCGGTACAAGGTCGACCCTTCCCATTCCCCTCCTCAATCCCTGCGCTGCCAGAGGTGTCTGCGCTATAATGCGCACCCCACAGCTGAGTGCCGCGAGGCCCCCACCTGCCCGCATTGTTGGCAGGCGCACTTCCTCCGGCAGTGCCCTAACCTCCAATCCCCTCCCTCCTGTAATACCTGCAATCTCCCTCATCCCACCTACTCCCAAAAGTGTAAAGCCCGACCCCCTCCAACCACTCCAGAACTCACCGTACCTGTCCGTCCTCTGGACGCCCCCACCCCTCCTGGCAATTCCCTTCGTCCCCCACCCACCGCTGAGGACATCATCAGGTTCCTCACCATCGTCCTCCAGAATGTTCATCCCTTTCAGCGCCCTCGCACCCTCCAGCAGATCTCCCTTGCTGCCCGTTCCATCTTCTAACTCAAGATGTACGCCACCTACTCCAACAACCAGGCCCATTTCACCTTCTCCCGTCTTGACACCCTCGTTTAAATCCCAGTCATGGCGCGACAGCAACGTATCCTTTTCAACAACATACGCTCCCTTCCCGCCAACAACAACCTGTTCCTGCACACCCTTGCCACCCACCGCGTGGATGCCTTCCTCCTCAATGAAACCTTCCTGCAACCCCACCACACAGTCCACACTTCGCCCTACCTCCTCCACCGCTCCGATAATCCCCTCCCGATTGCGCGTGGCGGAGTTGCCATTGGGCACCACCGCCAGATCCCCGTTCAGGTCCAACCTCTCCTTCCCGACCCCACCGAACACCTGATCCTTAGTGTCTTCTTCCCCGGCCTTACCATTACCTGCGCCACCATCTATGTTCGCCCCAACGCTCCTCTTCCCTTCGACTTCCTCTCCCACATTGACCGTACCTTCTCCTCCTACGTGATTGCCGCCGACCTCAACATCCATAGTCGTTCCGCTGCCCAGTTACGGCGGTGGCATCGTTCCTCTCCTCCCTTCAAGGCGACCTCATTCCCATCCCCCAGCACACCCATCCCGAATCCAACTCCACTCCTGATGTTGTCCTCTCCTCCCCCAACCTCCTTGGCCGCATAACTGTGGATGTCCTGGAGCCTATTGGTAGCGACCATCTCCCTGTCCTCCTCACCATTTCGGACGGTCGTCGCCCTCGCCCCGACCCTCGTACTGCTCCTCCCCCTAAGTATGTCCACAACTATTCCCGAGCCGACTGGAATGCCTACCGGGATACCCTTTCCACTCAGGTCGATAGCCACCCTCTCACCTACCACCACCCTGACGATGTCACCCATGCCGCCTCCTTTCTCCAGCAGACCTTGTCTGAGGCTGTGGAGGCCCACGTTCCTACTGTCGCCATCCACCCCCACCATTCTAACTTACCCCCACAGGCCGTTCTCCTCCTCCGTGAATCCCGTCGTCTCTACCGTGCCTTCCTCCGCACGCGTGACCCGGACACACTACGACGCCACCGGCAACTCCAGCGACACGTTCGTAATTTGCTCGCGGCTAAGAAACGCCGGGACTGGCGACAGACATGCAACCGTTTAAATGCAACCCTACCAATCAACTCGTCCAAGTTCTGGTCAGCCTTCCGTCGCCTTACCGGAACTAAACCCTCCCCCTACTATCCTCTTCTCCACGATGATCACCCCTTCCCTGACACCCTTAGTAAGGCCAATTACTTTGCCTCCTACCTCTCTGATGTCTTCTCCATCCCCGACGATCCCCAGTTCGATTACTCCCTCTTCCTGGATATCCACAATCAAACTGACACCTCTGCCCCTCCCCTCGCTCCTGGTTTCCAGTACTTGGACAACATTACACACACGGAACTCAATACCCCTATCACTACACAGGATCTCATTGATACACTCCGCACCAAACGCAACACCGCTCCTGGTCACGATCGTGCCACCTACCGTCACCTTCGTGAAGCTCCTGCCTCTTTCCTCTCCACCCTGGCCAGGCTCTACAATGTAGTCCTGTCCACCGGTTACTACCCCGACCTGTGGAAAACCTCCCGTATCCTCATGTTCCTTAAACCTGGCAAACCGCCGTCCGCCGTCTCCTCCTACCGTCCCATCAGCCTTACCTCGGTCTTCAGCAAGGTCCTGGAATCTATCCTCACCCGCCGCATCCACCAGCATCTCCGCCAGCACCGCCTCCTTCCCGTCACCCAGTGTGGCTTTCGGCCATCCTTCTCTTCCGACGATCTTCTCCTTCACCTCACTCATCTCCTTTCCGAACAGCTTAATTCCCGTCGCTCCGCCATCTTCCTCTCCCTTGACCTTGAACGCGCTTATGACCGCGTCTGGCATTCCGGTCTCCTCTTCAAGCTCCAAACCTTTGCCCTTTCCATTAACTACGTCCGTCTGATCGGTTCCTTTCTCTCCCGCCGTCCTTCCTATGTCACCATCCATAACACCCATTCCTACACCTTTTTCCCCTCCGCCGGTGTGCCCCAAGGCTCCGTCCTCTCCCCCCTTCTGTACCTTTTGTACACGGCGAACATGCCGCCGCCGTCGCCCCCCGTCCACCTCCTCCAGTTTGCCGATGACACCGCCTTCCTCGCCCTTGCCCCCACCCTGCAACGCTCCCAACGCCTTCTCCAATCCCATCTTGACCGGTTCACCGCTTGGTGCAACCAGTGGTTGCTCAAGGTCAATCCCTCCAAAACCCAGGCGATCATTGTAGGCAAAACCACCCCTTCCTTCCGCCTCCTTGATTTCTATCTCACCATCTATGGCCGTCCTATCGCCCTCACTCCCACCCTTAAGTACCTTGGCGTCACCCTCGACCGTCGCCTCTCCTGGACTCCCCATCTCCAGATGATCCAAGCCAAGGCACGTTCCCGACTCCGTCTCCTCAAGCTCCTTTCCGGCCGCACGTGGGGTCTGGACCCCTCCACAATCCTCCACACCTATAAATCCCTCATCCGCCCTATCCTTTGTTACGCCCATCCAGCGTGGATCTCCGCCCCCCCTACCTTCTATAAATCCCTCCAAATCCTTGAACGCCATGCTCTCCGCCTTGCCTATCGCATCCGTCTCCCCTCCCCCACGCGGATCCTGTATGATCTCATCCCCTTCCCCCACCTCCTCCTTTTCCTTGAAAGGATACATATCCTGTACACCTCACGTAAACTTGATCCTCCTCACCCGCTCGTTTCCCCGATCCTCTCCCACCCCCGCCCGCTGCCGCGCCTGTATTCCCACGTCCCCCCCGGTCTCCATCTCTCCACCCTCCTTACCCTCTCCCAAGGTGGCTTCCGCCAGCTCCCCCTCCCTGATGATGTCCTCGTCCCCTCCATCTACCCCTCTTATCAACTTTGATCCTCCCCCCCACCTCCTATGTCCTCTCCTTTAGGCACCCTCCCTCCCTCCCTTCCCTTCCCTTCCCTCCTCTTTCCTTTCCCCCCTCCCTCCTCCCCTCTCCACCGAGCTTCCCTCCCCCTTCTTCCCTCCCCCTCTCTCCTTTGCCCATGGCATCTCTGCTCCCCCCTCTCCCATTCCCCTTCCCATTCCTCCTCCTCCACCTCCTCTCTTGGCAGGTCCCCGGACTCGTACACGCTCAGTGAACATTCGCGCGCCGGGGATCATCGCCGTCAGTGTTTCGTGTGTGTGCGCCTTCGTTTGTGTGTAGTGTGGTTCGCCGTCACGCCCCCACCGTTCACGTGCCGTCGCCATCATCCATGTTCTGTGCATCGTGTCGCCCAGTGTTAGTGATGTTTCTCGTCTAGCGTGAACGGCTACATGTTTTATCGATTTTTAGTATCTACATTTTTTGCCCACCGTTTTTACTGTCTACTCTGTGCCACCTTTATGTACTACTTGTTGTAACACTCAAGGCTGAAGAGCGGCGTATTGTGCTGCTGCCAGCCCGCCTTTGTATAAGGTGTTAAAATCACAATAAAGATAAAAAAGAAAAACCTCCGACCCGTCAGTCGGCAAGACTCACCGGAGGAGAAACACCCCTCTGAAGATGTCCAGCGAAGCACTGGACGAAACGTTAGGAGCTGAAGAGTTTCATGGACCACGACCTTACATCCCGCAAGGTTTACCAGAAGATATGTTACAATATATTGTTAATTGAAAGTCTCTTATGCTTCCTTTCAAAAATACCTCTCCCTCCATGTGAAATTTATTTAAAGATAGTACTATTATTGCTGTGGACTGCGCATCTGGCTTCAACTGTTTCGGGGGAGCTGATTGAAATATTTTTTAGTCCACGTAATGACGCAGTGTTCGCGAGTTTCATTCACAAGGAAATATAATTATAAGTGCTTTCGTGTATTCTTACAGACAATTTTCAACATTAAAGTTACTTAATATTTGTAATAACGAAACTTATTCAGAGATTTAACACCGCAAGGCTTAGGTGAGGCTTCAGCTCCGGTTTCAAATATTTTTAGCTAATTCAAAGGATTATAATTTAACTCAGTTTCTGTAACTTTATCTCTTTAAGAATTATTTGCAATTATTTCAAAAAATTCGCAGGTGTAACATTAGATTAATTTGCTGTGAAAAGAAATCGTTTCATTCTCTATATTATAGCTGGGTCGGTTGCAGGTTACGTTACATTGTCATTCACTGTAAGCTTAACATTTCCATTAATAATACACTCCTGGAAATTGAAATAAGAACACCGTGAATTCATTGTCCCAGGAAGGGGAAACTTTATTGGCACATTCCTGGGGTCAGATACATCACATGATCACACTGACAGAACCACAGGCACATAGACACAGGCAACAGAGCATGCACAATGTCGGCACTAGTACAGTGTATATCCACCTTTCACAGCAATGCAGGCTGCTATTCTCCCATGGAGACGATCGTAGAGATGCTGGATGTAGTCCTGTGGAACGGCTTGCCATGCCAGTTGGACCAGCGTTCGTGCTGGACGTGCAGACCGCGTGAGACGACGCTTCATCCAGTCCCAAACATGCTCAATGGGGGACAGATCCGGAGATCTTGCTGGCCAGGGTAGTTGACTTACACCTTCTAGAGCACGTTGGGTGGCACGGGATACATGCGGACGTGCATTGTCCTGTTGGAGCAGCAAGTTCCCTTGCCGGTCTAGGAATGGTAGAACGATGGGTTCGATGACGGTTTGGATGTACCGTGCACTATTCAGTGTCCCCTCGACGATCACCAGTGGTGTACGGCCAGTGTAGGAGATCGCTCCCCACACCATGATGCCGGGTGTTGGCCCTGTGTGCCTCGGTCGTATGCAGTCCTGATTGTGGCGCTCACCTGCACGGCGCCAAACACGCATACGACCATCATTGGCACCAAGGCAGAAGCGACTCTCATCGCTGAAGACGACACGTCTCCATTCGTCCCTCCATTCACGCCTGTCGCGACACCACTGGAGGCGGGCTGCACGATGTTGGGGCGTGAGCGGAAGACGGCCTAACGGTGTGCGGGACCGTAGCCCAGCTTCATGGAGACGGTTGCGAATGGTCCTCGCCGATACCCCAGGAGCAACAGCGTCCCTAATTTGCTGGGAAGTGGCGGTGCGGTCCCCTACGGCACTGCGTAGGATCCTACGGTCTCGGTGTGCATCCGTGCGTCGCTGCGGTCCGGTCCCAGGTCGACGGGCACGTGCACCTTCCGCCGACCACTGGCGACAACATCGACGTACTGTGGAGACCTCACGCCCCACGTGTTGAGCAATTCGGCGGTACGTCCACCCGGCCTCCCGCATGCCCACTATACGCCCTCGCTCAAAGTCCGTCAACTGCACATACGGTTCACGACCACGCTGTCGCGGCATGCTACCAGTGTTAAAGACTGCGATGGAGCTCCGTGTGCCACGGCAAACTGGCTGACACTGACGGCGGCGGTGCACAAATGCTGCGCAGCTAGCGCCATTCGACGGCCAACACCGCGGTTCCTGGTGTGTCCGCTGTGCCGTGCGTGTGATCATTGCTTGTACAGCACTCTCGCAGTGTCCGGAGCAAGTATGGTGGGTCTGACACATCGGTGTCAATGTGTTCTTTTTTCCATTTCCAGGAGTGTAAATAACTTTTTTCCTTTGTATTTAGGTTAAGTCACGCTACGAATGTTTAAGACACATTCACTCGCGCTCAAAATATACGTGCCGTTCCAAAAACAATATTCTGAATTTGTATTGCTATGTCACATTATAATCGCTGTAGATTGCGACTGCTACATGCGGTTTGGAATACGAGAGCAGGCGTCGGTCTGCACTGACTTAAGCGGAATAGCTAAATTAATTCAACACCGCAACAATTACGCACAAAAGATGTAATGGTACACGCTCCGTATATTGCATTTCTTAACACGTGGCAGTACTGTCGAATAGTATCTTCGAGTTGGCGAAGGAGAAGACCTTTTGCCTCTGTTTGACTTGTTGGAGCCTTTCTGGTTGGGAGGAGAAGACTCAGATCTGAGTTGGCTGGTGGGACATAGAACAGAAGGAACACTCTCGTGAAGACTTCCTGTTTGGCCTGCCAGTTGCCTAGCTGATGACTTCGCCCCGTGAGGCCAAAGTTTGGTGGCTATTTGCACAGCTGGAGAAGGAGACAGGGACGCTACCATGGTGCTGGGCGATTTCACAACTGTGGTGTTAAATTTTAGGTCGCATGTATGCGTGGTCATATCCTCTGGAGCGAGATGTGGCAAGAATAGTACTGTAAGTGCCAAATGGTAGAACGCAATGTTTACGAGTGCCTGACAACTTGCGAGGGACCAGGTGAGGGACTTTTTGCATTACTTGGATCTCCCAGACAGCCTGCTCATCGAGATACATGGGACAATCACAGGAGGAGGCAGTACCGTCGCCATTGCAGCTGATGAATTGGGCAGAAGGAGAAGGCCAATTGCTCTTATGAGCATTCCTACCACAAAGTACACTTTTGGCTGGGTGTCGACAGGACTCTCGAGTGTGGTTGTAACGATGACACTGGTAGCAGTGCATCGGATTCAGAATATACGATCTGACTGTGACAGAACCACTCTCTCAAAAATGAGAAACATAGATCGAAGCAGGTTATGAGGTTATCAGAGTGCGTATAGACACTAAGGAGGCTTCTACTTTTTTCATCACCCAATGGACTGCAATGACATCCTGATCAGAGAGGTACGTTTGGATTTTGCCTTGGTCAGACCATCGAACAGCCTAATGCAAATAACACCATGGGAAGAATTCAGCGTTAGACGGGCCTCAACACGAACACAGTACCCATGGAGGAGCGAAGCTGCAAGCAGCTGTTGTGCTTGAGACTCAGAAGTAGTCTCCTAAAGCGAAGTTCCATTGCATAAAGGAGAGCAGGATTTCACAGGACTGACCATCTTCAGTACGTCAAACCACGAGGAACCTTGGTGCAGTTGGGAGGATCTTTCAATCATCTTCACAGTCAACGGCTATGAAACGTAAACGGGATGAGGCTAACGATTCAGTCATTGCGAGAAAATCTCCATGAGTGCCAGCACCTCTGATGGTGTGTTCCTTCCAACTGGGGGTGCAGCCGCCTTGTGTGATCGTTCACACCTCAGGTCACACCTCCCGAACACCTGACAGGGAGACAGATCGACAATTTGGGAAGATAGCACCTCTATCCTGGGAGGAGGGGGGCGGGTTGCTGGTGGCCCGTCCCAGGACATATGTGCGAACCTTTCCTGTCGACCTGGGGCTGAGAATTATGCATTACCCAGTCACCTGTTACGCTTCAAACACGTGGGATGGCCTTCAGGAGCGCATAGGGGTTCCTATTTTCCTTCTTCCTCCCTAACACCGCAGCAGAGGAAGGATAGGAGAAGGTGGAAAGAAAGAGATGAAAGGTAACCTGGTGGGACTATTTTAAATGATTGAGATTGTAGGTAAAGGTCAGTGTACTAACATTTATTTTTCCAATACAATTTATAAATTATACTAAACAAGTTACAGATTGAATTTTCTAAACAACTGACAGGTTATTTACTACTCCACTGGATGGATCCTGGGTGGCAGAGACATCTCAATTGAAGTTGTTGCACAGGGGTAAAAAAGGTCGCTTCCTCGACCTTATGGAAGAGATGGAGATCTTTTGTCATAATAAAGCTCCAGATATCGCGCTACTTAACGAGCAAACGATATCGAGAAGCACACATTTTTGGGAATGCTTCTCCGATTTCGTGTGAAGAAAGTCAACTTGTGGCCAATTATCACAATTAGCAATTCGTAGTCAGTTGCTTGTTATCCCTTATATACAACGCCTCAGTCATAGTTGCTACGAGGACACTTACAATGGCCGCTATTCCAACTATCTCAACACATACACACATGTTTCGGTTTGTTTTAATAACATTACTAATTTCGGTTTTTAAAAAAGATGCTCCTTTTTTGTTCCGTAATTTGCAGAACTCATGGACGCCTACTGAACATAATTTTACTACAGTCGACATCTCGTAGGCGTTGACACAAAGTAATACAAACCGGTTATCACTTTACGTAATTATTTTTAATGTATGTTATTCAAACAGCAAAGGAATTGTTAAGTGCTGGATATCGTGCATAGCCTATGTTTAATTTCTCTAAAGTACGATGTATATTTTTGGTATAAGTGGCACTATTACCTGTCCTTCCTCATGATGGTTTCTCGATGTTAGGTGTATACTACCTGTTCGCACCTTATATTTTCAAATTTATTTAAAATACACAATTAGAATTATAGGTACTTCTTACGTCTGTTTGTATTTCATATGGGTCCCACTACTACTATAAGTTATGTAAAATCAATTTAGTTTATTAATATTCAAAACCGGTTGCTTGGCAACTTCATTACTGTTTTATCAACCTGTGAATGCACATATGGGTTCTGACCCAGTGCTTATGCGGAAGCGTACAACCAGTGATTGGACGAATGATATGTACATTATCACGCCGTTAAATATGATAACAAAATTGTTTATCCACACCTACAAACATTTTTGTAATGAACATTGTGTTTCACGGCATTTTAATTATTAATTAATGGCAGTTTCGTACTGTTATAATTTTTTATATATTTGACTCCTTAGTCTTAACGTAACATTTTACGTAAATCACGGACGTTGTACTTCTAACTTCCCACGCCAGATGGTGGGTATTATGTTTTTTAAAGACCTGTGTTACACCTCATTTCATGTTATTCATTTATTATTCTTTTTCATTATCTTTTGCTCTTTCATTTGTCCAGCACTCTGACAACTTATCATCTATCTGTTTTATTTTTTATAAGTTTGTAAAAAACAATACGCCAATGTATTTTAGATATTTCCTTCCTCCTTCGCCTGCTGTGTGTTGTACGTACATTTTAAATTTGTATTACTGCACAATTCACAAATGCACAAGAGTTATTTAGTGTTAATATCTCGCAAAATGAGTAATACTATGTCTTCACGTGACACATGTCACATAGAGGGCGTGTCAAGCCCCGTCACACCGAGGTCTGCTGAACAACTGCATGTGAACAGCGACCTCAGTCTATGTGATCGCCGTAAGCTTATTGACACCAGTGCTTACCAATTTAAGTTATATATTACAGGTATGTTCCTAACAAGTGTTATGTTCATATGCAGATGTAATTGTGATTTTCTGTTTTATACTCTCTGATCGTAATGTGAAAAAAAAATTTTAACTTCTAGCACTGAAGGTCACTAAGTGACCGCAAATCGATTTTGCGATAATAAACAAAAATATACGACCAATGCTGTCTCTCCTTCCAAGTATACCCATTATCTGGTCGTAGTGCACAGGACACTATGGAGTCGCCAATCAACAGTTTAACTAGCTGAACAGTGAGTCAAATACCCTGCCCCTAAAAATGTGGATAACGCAAGCTGAATTGATCTGACGCTGAGCAGAATTTGACTGAGCAAATCTACTGGAGTTTCCCTACATTGGTGCAGCTGAGAGCTGAGATCTGTACGCCCTGTCAGTGCCTGAGCGGCAGTACGTTACCCTGTTTGAGTCATGTGGCGATGTAACTTGCAGCTGGCGAGAGGTGAGACATGGAGGCGGCTCCTGTGAATCGATCGTGGCGATCAAAGAAATGCAAAAACATCACGGTCTAGCGATCAGGCAGACGGATCGCAATTTACTCTCAACCAGAGCCCTGAAATCACGGTAGACTTACGTGGGTGACATCCGTTCGCTGGGCGTACCAAGAATCAATTTGGTTCACTTAAACGGGAGAGAGCACAAGGATACCAAACGTCAAGGCTGGTAAACCAAAACGAATAAGTGTCCCCTCAGCAAACGGTAGTCCGAGACGTTTAAAGTCACACTGTAGGTACAGTAAGAACTTCACCACAGGCTCCCCAGCCTAATCTACTCGCAAGTGAAGTCAGTCTCAGGACAGGTCCCAAGTACCAACCACATATGCCAGAGTTTCGACAAGAAAGGTAAGGACCAGACCAAAGTCACGCACCCGAGTGCTTCTCACCTCTCTGAGGAAAAACGGAATTTTTCTTCTGAAGGCACGAACGACACCGCCTTCACCCCATCTAGAGCCAATCAGAGGGTTCTAGAGGCGCTAAATCTCTCCTCCCAATCGGCAGCAGAAACTCTTGACGAACCAGGGCAAGTAGAAGAAACTTGCATCTCTGGGAAAAAAAGAAACCGCCAATTATTGGCTTTTTTATAAGTTTTTGCAGAGGGGGGAGATTTTTTTCTGAAGTCGTGTCTCTTCCCATTGCAACAAGTGAACAGAACAGATACAAGCTCAAAAATCTTTATCTAAATCGCCTGTGCCTTGGAGCTTGTTAGTCCTAGCTGTGAGGTGTAATAAAGATTCTTCCAACGTTTCTCATATGCCAGATTTTTCTTATACAACCAACGCGGCTGGGCGATGTGGTTCACTGGCCTATTTGCACTATCCACGAACACGAAATCATGTGAATTTTTATTACGCGTGGCTCTGGACACAATCCCCGGTATACATCTCCACTGTGTAGACGCATTCCCTCAGACCGTCACCCCAGCCCAGGCTTCCGCTGGCGCCGCAGCAGATAGGTCAGATCCTCATCGAGACATTGTTATGCTGGAGTGCTGTCTGCCCTGTATGGCTGTGGGAATGCCCGGCAAGATTTACTAAGGGATGGGCTTGGCACCAATTTCTTTCAACTCCCAACAAGCTACGAGCTAAAAACAATAAAAATATCTCATTCTTTTAGCGCCCTACCAGGCTCCATCAACATCTGCTCAGGTCGTTAACTCTCTAGAGTCTCGCTCAAGGTGCGTCAGGTTGTAATGACATCATTCATCTACTTTTCGCATACAGAAAATTATTCTCTAATCACTTTTCCATTCCTTCTCTCTGAGAGAGGAAAACAGGGAGTGTTCTGATATTGAGTAAATAAAAAACAGAATAGATTTTCAAAAACAGAACAGGTATGTTTCCCAGGGGAGGGGGGAAAAGAACAGCTAGAGGGTGGACATGCAACATGGAACATGGAAGGGAAAAAATGCTGCTAAGGCCCCCCAAAAGCGGCGAGCCCCATGGTTGGCGAACAGTGCTGACTACCTCCCACGGAATCCACATATTCACGTTTCAGTAGTTTTACTGTCCATGGCCGGGCAGCCTTGATCTGCCTGTCGGTGACAGTCAACTACGTTTTCAGTTAAACCATTACTGTGAATTTTATATTGCTGTCAGTTAATCCTTCCACCATCCATTAACAAAATTTTGGTACTGACTCTACGGCGCCGATTGAACGGGCATCCCCACAAACTTTTTGGAAAACGGCGTGGTTTCAACTTAGGCGCTCAGTGGTGGATAAAAGGTTTTGTAGCCCTCGATACCACGAGGACGCCAGCGCCACTGGCAGAGTAGTATGGTTATTTCGTATTGGATCTGGTGTCATGGATCAATGCAGTCGTTGTCCCGCCATAGACCCGTCACAACATTGAGTTAGATTTACCTGTCAAGCTTACGAAGCATACTGAAGAGACAATTAGCGTTTCAATCAGTAGAGAGTACCTTTTTGCCTGCTATCCTCTTGCGTCCTGACTCCTCCCACTTTCCGACAACGAAGTTAAAATTGCATGGCTGTTGGGCTACTATGCTCATTACATTGTAGATGAAGGGAGCGATACAGACAACTCCTCTTCTGCCAGTATATAGCCAATGCATATTTGATGTGTGTGCGCGCCTGCCACAGTATCGCATTTTAGTCCCTAGTATGTTGAACCTCGTATTTCGTCGTCAAGGTACCGGCCGAGTTACGCGCTCCTTGTGGCTTTCTAGTCACGGCAAGTTTTTCAGGTGTATTGTTTCGAGCCTACCTCACTTTCGCGGCACAGTTTATCTTCTTTAACCCTCTAGCGGGCCAGCCGTTTTTCGTAACACGAGCGGGCGTGCGGCGCACTTTGTACACATAAAAAGAATAGGTTTCCTTATGTTACCAAGATAAGACATCTATGATCAAAATCACAGTTTAATCTTAGTAGTTTAGCTCATATTATGTACGTTTTTCTCCTGGTTGAAATAAACTATTTCATTGAACAATAATGAAGAATTCGAAGCGTTTAGCAGTGCAGTTGCATCAGATCTCGGTCAGCTGATTATTCGATCAGTAATTATGTTGCTAGTTCGTAAATGGGGCCGTTTTTTTGGAACTGATTGTAATTTTTTTCTCGCAAAGCTCGCTTTGTATCTTGCAGTACTGCTGCTCCCTTGGACGTACGATAACAGAATTTATCGCTGTGTTACCTGAAGTAATACTGAAGGAATAGATATAGATTTGCAGTTGTGAACCAAAAATGGAACCGCACAAAATCGTTTATTTTTGGTTGGCGCACTTTATACACAGGCGCGCCCGCTCGAGGAATAAGTAAAAAAATTAAAAAGTGGTGGAGGCGTGTGACATCCAGACCCCTGGTCGTTTACGGTATTTTGTTGTGAGTTTGTGTATTCCTTTCTTTTGCTTCATTCGAAATTGAGAAAAAAGAAGTGGTTGACGTTCTGGCTCTGGGGTCGTTGGGTCTCTGGATCGAGTCCCACTCATCTTCGTTTTGTTTTGTTTTGTTTTGTAATTGTATATATTTTCTTTAACTCTAGTCATGTTGTTTCGTATACATCATGTTTGAAGGTTGGTATGCATGAACTTTCTGTTATACATTAATCAGTTCGTCGCAGGCAGCCTGTAGTTGATGTCAGGAGAGGAAGGACAGCGCAAAATATAAGGACTTCTCCATCTCGTATAGTAGTTGGTATGAGCGTGTTTTTTTTGGTTTTTTTTTTTTTGGTTTTAGGGCGCAAAACTGCTATGGTCATTAGCGCCCGGCCCGTGACTTAGGAAACAGTAAAAAACCGAAATTGAAAACCAGCGGCAATTAGAACAAAGTCATAAAATTGGAGAAACTAAAAGCAGAAGGAAGGCTTTAAAATCCACTACAGAAAGGGGTTGGTTGTCCGCAAAAAAAGCTTCAAATGACTATTAGTGCCAGTGAAATGACGTCAAATTGGAGAACGCGGTCGGCTGAGCGCGTGTCATCTGCTAAAATCGACGATAGGTCAGGCGATAGCTGTAGACGGGTGCATAACGGATTAAAATAGGGGCACTCAATTAAAAGGTGTCTAACCGTCCACAGCTGAGAGCAGTGGGGACAGAGTGGGGGAGGATCGCCGCTTAAAAGATGTCGATGGCTAAAAAGACAGTGCCCTATCCGGAGTCTAGTTAAAATTACCTCCTCCCGATGACGCGTTCGGGAGGAAGAAGTCCAAGCACAAGGAAGAGCTTTCACGTCCCGCAATTTATTATGGGGAAGTGTTGACCAATGCGCGTGCCATAAATGAACAACACGAAGACATAAAACGCTCTGTAGATCGTCGAAAGGAATCGATTGAATAGTTGGCCGAAGAAGATAGACTGCAGCCTTGGCTACAATATCGGCCGCCTCATTTCCACAGATACCAACGTGTCCCGGGAGCCAGAGGAACGCCACCGAGACGCCCCCCAGGTGGAGCAAGCGCAGACAGTCCTGAATCCGGTGGACCAGAGGGTGCACAGGATAAAGAGCTTGGAGACTGAGGAGAGGGCTGATAGAATCTGAGCAGATAACGTACTGTATCCGCTGATGGCGGCAGATGTAGTGGACAGCATGGAGAACAGCGTAAAGCTCCGCAGTATAAACCGAACACTGGTCGGGAAGCCGAAAGTGATTTGGGGTGTCGCCAAAAATATAGGCACTCCCTACACCTAACGATGTTTTCGAGCTGGCGGTGTAAATAAATGTGGCGTCCGTCATTTGTGCACATAGAGCAGCAAATGCCCAACGATAAACAAGTGTAGGGGTACCATCCTTGGGAAATCGAGAAAGGTCACGGAGCAGGCAGATCCGGGGACAGAGCCAAGGTGGTGCTGTACCCCAAGTTGTCAAGAAGGTTTTGGGAAAGCGGAAGGAAAGAGAATGGAGCAGTTGACGGAAGCGGACTCCCGGGGGTATTAGGGAGGAGGAGCGGCCGGCATACCCTACATCAAAGGAGGCGTCGAAAAAAAGGTCATGGGCTGGATTAGCAGGCATGGAAGACAGATGGCTAGCATAACGACTCAGAAGGACTGCTCGCCGATTGGACAGCGGAGGTTCAGCAGTCTCAGCATAAAGGCTTTCCACAGGGCTAGTGTAAAAAGCTCCAGACACTAAACGTAATCCACGGTGGTGGATAGAGTCGAGACGCCGAAGAATAGATGGCCGAGCAGAGGAGTAGACTATGCTTCCATAATCCAATTTCGAGCGCACTGAGTCGGGATAGAGGCGGAGAAGACCCCCCCCCCCCCTGTCCGCTCCCAAGGAGATACCATTCAGGACACGGAGGCTGTGAAGGGATCGCAGACAGCGAGCCGAAAGATAGGAAACATGTTTGACAGAATACTGTGCTGGTCCTCCCACAAGACCCAAGAATTTAGCGACATCTGAAAACGGAAGGTTGACAGGACCTAGATGTAAGGAGGGCGGAAGAAACTCCTTACGTCGCCAAAAATTAACACAAACGGTCTTACTGGGAGTGAAACAGAAGCCGGTTTCGATGCTCCGAGAGTGGAGGCGATCGAGACATCCTTGAAGACGTCGTTCAAGAAGGCTGGTCCGTTGAGAGCTGTAGTAGATCGCAAAATCGTCCACAAAGAGGGAGCCCGAGACATCAGGAAGGAGACAATCCAAAATTGGATTGATGGCAATGGCAAACAGTACAACACTCAGCACGGAGCCCTGGGGTACCCCGTTTTCTTGGGAGAAAGTACGGGAGAGAGTAGTGTTCACCCGCACAATAAATGTGCGCTCTGCCATAAATTCGCGAAGAAAAAGGGGTAGCCGACCTCGAAAGCCCCAAGAGAACAGTGTGCGGAGGATGCCTGTCCTCCAACAGGTATCGTATGCTCTCTCCAGATAAAAAAATATTGCTACTGTTTGGCGTTTCCGGAGAAAATTGTTCATGATAAAAGTGGAGAGAGAAACAAGATGGTCAACGGCAGAACGATGCTTTCGGAATCCGCATTGGGCAGCTGTTAAAAGACTGCGGGATTCCAGCCACCAAGCTAAACGGTAATTCACCATACGCTCCAAAACCTTACAGACACTACTCGTGAGAGAAATGGGGCGATAGCTAGAGGGGAGATGTTTGTCCTTTCCAGGTTTCGGAACAGGAACGACGATAGCTTCCCGCCATCGTCTGGGAAAAGTACTGTCGGTCCAAATTCGATTATAAAGGCGAAGGTGGTAACGCAGACTATGGGTTGATAAATGCAGCAACATTTGGACGTGGATACCATACGATCATGGGGCAGAGGAGAGAGAAGAAGAGAGTGCATGTTGGAGTTCCCGCACGGAGAAAACAGTATTGTAGCTTTCGCGATTTTGAGAGGAGAAAGCAATAGGTCGCACTTTCGCTACACGTTTCTTCGGGAGAAACGCTGGCGGGTAATTTGAAGAGCTCGAAATCTCAGCAAAGTGCTGACCCAACGAGTTAGAAATTGCGACAGGGTCCACTAATGTGTCATGCACGACAGTGAGCCCAGAGACAGGGCAGAAACTAGGCGTGCCTGAGAACCGTCGAAGCCGACTCCAGACTTCCGAGGAGGGAGTGAAGGTGTTATATGAGCTAATAAAGAATTTGCAGTTTCCTTCTTGCTATCGCGGATGACGCGACGGCATCGCGGCACGGAGCTGCTGATATCGGATACAGTTGGCCAAAGTTGGATGGTGACGGAAAATGCTAAGAGCACGTCGCCGCTCACGTATTGCGTCACGGCATGCCTCGTTCTACCAAGGAACTGGGGGGCGCCGGGGCAATTCGGAGGTGCGTGGTGTTGAATGTTCCGCAGCTGTAAGAATAACGTCGGTAATATGGGTGACCTCATCATCAACGCTGGGAAAGTGACGGTCATCGAATGTCGCTAGAGACGAAAAAACTGTCCAATCAGCTTGGACAAACTTCCAGCGTCTCGGGCGCATGTATGGCAATTGAGACTGCAGTCTTGGGACACATGGAAAGTGGTCACTCGAGTGTGTATCATCACGGGCGAACCATTCGAAGCGCCGAGCTGGCGGAACAGTACCGACCGCAAGGTCCAAATGAGATAAATTTGTCGTGGAGGCAGACAAAAATGTAGGGACCCCTGTGTTGAGGCAAACTAGATCCGCTTGGTGGAAGACGTCTAGCAATAGTGAGCCACGTGAACAAGGATGTGGAGATCCCCAAAGCGGGTGGTGGGCATTGAAGTCCCCAACCAGCAAATAGGAGGGTGGAAGCTGACCAAGAAGATGAAGGAGATCAGCTCGTGCCATTGGCGTGGACGATGGAATGTATACAGTACAAAGAGAGAACGTGTATCCAGAAAGGGAAAGACGGACGGCGACAGCTTGGAAAGAACTGTTTAAGGGGATTGGGTGATAAGGGAGAGTATCATGGAGCAGAATCATGAGTCCTCCATGGGCTGGAGTGCCTTCAACAGAGGGGAGGTCATATCGGACGGACTGAAAATGAGGGAGAACAAAGCGATCATGGGGACGCAGCTTTGTTTCCTGAAGACAGAAGATGACTGGCGAGTAGGATTGTAAGAGGATCGACAATTCATCCCGATTGGCTCGAATACCGAATACGACTGCTCAGAGCTTGCGACCGACAGCATGGAATGGCATTCAGCCAGAGGCAGAAGATCCTGATCCATAGGTTGGTCAGGAGCAGCTCCTGCCACCAGCGATCGGCCGGTTGACCGGCCACCAGCAGTGCGCCTCGGCGACACAGTAGACGGCCGAGGGCGATTTTCGCCAGGTGGTGCTGTAGATGGGACACGCCTTGGCGGAGAAGGAAGGGAACTGGGTTTTTTTTGTAGCCTTCTTGGAGGTATGATGTTTAGATGAAGGAGGAACCGATGGTTGGGAAGTCGTGGTATGTAAAAGCTCTTCATGAGTATGCTCTTTTTTCGAAGTCTTGGTGTCTGACTTTTGGGCTCGAGATTTAGCAGAACCCGACGAAGGGTGAGCCATAGAGTGGGCAGGCGAAAGTGGTGAGGTTGAACGGGCGATCTTTGCGCTGGCCGATCTGACGACCGTGGCACTAAAGGTGAGGTCGCAAGTCTGCGTGGCCGCCTCCTTTGTTGGCTGAGGAGAAGCTAGGACAGTGCTGTATTTTCCTGTCCGTGGCACGGTGGGCTGTCGACTGGCGAATAATTTTCAGGCAGCAAAGGTCGACACCTTTTCCTTCACTCTCATTTCCTGGATGAGCTTTTCGTCCTTATAAACGGGGAAATCTCGAGAGGAAGCAGCGTGGTCACCCATACAGTTGACGCAGCGAGGGGATGGAGGTGGACAAACACCCTCATGGGCATCCTTGCCACACGTAACACATTTGGACGGATTGGAACAGGACTGGCTGGTGTGATTGAACCGCTGACACCGATAGCAACGCGTAGTGTTTGGGACGTAAGGGCGAACGGAGATTATCTCATAGCCTGCTTTTATTTTCGATGGGAGTTGAACTTTGTCAAATGTCAAGAAGACAGTACGGGTTGGAATGATGTTCGTGTCAACCCTTTTCATGACTATGAACAGCCGTTATGCCCTGGTCAGACAGGTAGTGCTGAATTACTTCGTCAGACAATCCATCGAGGGAGCATGTATAAACGACTCCACACGAGGAATTTAAGGTACGGTGCGGTTCCACCCAGACAGGGAAGGTGTGGAGCAGTGAAGTACGCAGCAATTTTTGTGCCTGGAGGGCACTGACGGTTTCTAACAACAGGGTGCCATACCGTAATCTGGAACAAGACTTTACAGGACCTGCAATTGCGTCGACACCTATCTGAATAATGAAAGGGTTGACCGTGGAGAAGTCGTGACCTTCGTCAGACCGAGAAACAACAAGGAACTGTGGTAACGATGAAAGAACTGTCTGTGGCCGAGACTCAGTGAACTTACGTTTGTGAGCAGACATAGTGGAAGGTGACGAAACCATTGCGGAAGAATCCCCCATGATTACCGGCGTCTCCGATGGCGTGCTCCTCCCTTGTGGGGGCCCTCACTGAGGGCACTCCCGCCTTAGGTGATTGCTCACACCTCAGGTCACACCTCCCGACAAACGGACGGAGGGACCAATCGGCACTTTCGGAAGATATCAGCTCGGGTAATCACCCCTCCCTGGGCCTGGCCGTTACCAGGGGGTACGTACGTGTCCTACCTGTCTACCGGGGCGGGGAATTACGCGTTACCCTGTCACCGGCTACGCATGGAAGTGCGTGGTTCGGCCTTCAGACACGCACAGGGAGGAAAAAAGAGAAAGGGAAAGGAAAAGGAAAGAAGAGGGGTCTCAATCGCCGCAGCGGAGAAAAGGGCAAAGAGAAGAGGGAAGGAAAAGAGAAAGACAGGAAGGACGAAGACTTGCAAGTATAGAAAGCAAGGAATTTGTAACAGTTTCGAGCGTCCGACTCCAGACATAGGCACAAACCATACTCCCAGAGGGGGAGAAAGGGAAAGAAAGAGCCAGAGGTGTGGGGGGGGGGGGCGAAGATGGGGGACGGAGAAGGATGCGGAAAGGAAAGGTATGCAGCCCGGAATGGAAGGAGGGCCACATTAGCTCGGGGTCCCGTGCTCGCTACGCACGTATCCACAAAAGAGTTGTGGACCCCCTGGGGGGTATGAGCGTGTCGCCACACCGCAGGTGCAGAAAACTTCTGAAGTTCAAAAATGGTTCAAATGGCTCTGAGCACTATGGGACTTAACTTCTGAGGTCATCAGTCCCCTAGAACTTAGGTTAGTTAGGTTTGAGTATTTCTGCCATGTCCGTTTGTATTCCTTTCTGCCTGCTTCATTTACGGCATTTTTATATTTTCTCCTGTCATCAATTAAATTCCATATTTCTTCAGTTATCCAGGGATTTCTACTAGCCCTCATCTTTATCTAGCTGATCCTCTGAGGGATGAAGGCAGTAAAGCTACCCATTCTTCTTCTACTGTATTTCTTGCCCCCATTCCTGTTAACTGTTCCCTTATGCTCTCCCTGAAACTCTCTACAACCTTAGGTTTAGTCAGTTTATCCAGGTCCCATCTCCTTAAATTCCCACCTTTTTGTAGTTTATTCAGTTTTAATCTACAGTTCATAACCAATAGATTGTGGTCAGAGTCCACACCATAGGTGAAAAACATCTGAGCAAAAATGCTCTTGTCACGTTGTAATTTTGATTCTTGTGATAATTTCACTATAAATATGTAACATGTTCCATCGAAATGCAATGGCAGTCACGAGGGCTGAGTAGCGATACTCTCCTCAATTAGACGCTTGAACATCGTTTTCCTTTCCAGCTTTATATTTTCTGTGTACATTTGGAACTACATTTCATGTATAAAATAAGACCGTTACGGTATGTTGTAGCTTTCATGCGCTGATTCCTGTCGTTGCCTGTAATGTTGAATTGTCTATCCAGTGCCTCATTTGATTTTGTCTGTAATCCGATCACTTTTTGCTAGAAGGCGCGAATCTCTTTTCGTGTGTAACTCGTGGCTGCCTTGGCCTGTTAGCCGTCTAGTCTGACGACAGCGGCGGTTTGATGTAGTTGTTTAGCCCTCGTGGCTGCCATTGTATTTCGATGGAACATTTTGTTCCAATTGACAAACATATTTTTATAGTTTAAATTTTTTTCATATGATAATTTCAATTTAACAAGAGCATTTTTGCTCAGATGTTTTTCACCTATAGTGTGATTACATGTAAGTACACTGTTTGTACATTTTATGGAAGTAATGCTATTGATTATATTTTGAGCTAGGTAATCCTGTGTAATTTTTATTCTGATGAAGACCTCCTTAGAGCTGTCGAAACCATGGTCAATTTGGCAACAATTTTATGCAGCCGAGGTGGCTATACGTACATTCTGCAATTAAGTTAACGCACGGTTGCTGGAATTCACCCAATAACAACTTTTAAAATTTCAATGTAGAGAATCTGAATTCGAAGCAGTGCATGCGCCTTTAGCTGCTACCATCCTCGGTCCGGCGTAGTTGTCACCAAAATATTATCAGATATATTAGGACGCGAATAGGGAAACGTAGGAAGCGATTTATGCCTCGTTCAGCGATCGAATGGAATGGGAAAATTAATCGATAATATTTATACGATGTTCACTCCATTATGCATGATACAGTAGGTATGTCCGTGAACCAGAACCTGCCCGTATAACCATCTGATGCCAGAGAAAAAGAGAGTAATTTTCGGATAAGACATTCAGAATAATAACTAGAGAACCAACTCGAGAAGGATACATCTCAGACCTCCGACCTACAAACAGTTAACATAGAGGAATCTAAGTTCAGGTCTGAGTCAATATCAGTAATCGTAAGGATGGCATGACAACGTAATTTTGGTACCCGTAACCACAGTTAAGAAAGGCGGGAAAATACTTTTGCTTAGCAGGAGTGACGCTCATATTAAAAATTCCATGCATTTTGTCGACAAACTGAGGGAGATCACAGTTAGTCCAAGTGACATCCTTGTCAGTTTTGATGTAGTATCCCTGTTCACCATGGTCCCTGTTGGTGAAGCTCTTTCTTACATAGCTGATATGTTTCCTACTGATATAATAGCTTTGTTTCGACATTGTCTATCCTCGACTTATTTTCAATGTAACAATAAGTTTTATGAACAAATTGATGGGGTGGCCATGGGTAGCCCTCTAATCCCAGCTATTGCTAATCTATTTACGGAATTTTTCGAACAGGAGGTGCTGCAGTCGGCCAAAAAAGCCCTTCGAAATGGTATCGATACATGGATGACACCTTTGTGATATTGAATCATGCTGAAGAGGAACCGAGTGATTTTTTGGTGCACATAAACAGTTTCAATCCAAAGATACGATTCACCATGGAGATAGAGAGTAATGGACAACTAAATTTTTTTGGATATATTGGTTATTAAACGGGCAGATGGGACTTTAGGGCACAAGGTATATAGGAAAGACACACACACACACACACACACACACACACACACACACACACACACACACACACACACACACACACACACACACACACAAGGATCGTTACCTATATAAGAATTCGAATCACCATCCTAGGCAAAAGAGAGGAGTCATAAAAACTTTAGTGGACAGAGCTAATAACATCTGTGAGCCAATTTACTTGTAAGATGAATTAAGCCATTTGCGAACAGCTTTCAAGAGAAATGGGAACACTGACAAGGAAATAGATCGAGCACTCCACCCTAGAAGAAAAGTGTCTGAAAATACATGACGACCACAACAACCATTTGCTGGAAACTTTTTTCTTCCATTTATTCATAACATCACAGACAGTATTGGTTAAACCTTGGCCAAGTTTCAAGTGGAGACAAACTTTCACTAATTTTCTTGGTAGGTCGAAAGATTCACCGATCTTAAAGACGCACGACACCCCTTGCTACCCCAGGTGTTGTGTACATAGTTCCACGTAGTCAGCACGTACACAACTTTCCCACTAGAGCGCGCCCCGCTAAACACAACAGCGCAGGTGCAGTGCTCGTCCATCTCCGCACTACGAGATGGCGCTGCCATAGACACGGACCAAATTCTGCTTCCGCCGATCCGTGTATTAATATGTAACACAGCCAATGAAACTGCTGCTAATGTAGAACCTTTTCTCCTCGCGGATCACACTCGCGCAGTGATACCTGAATGCGCGAGGTATTATAACGATTAGTCAAAAAAATGGTTCAAATGGCTCTGAGCACTATGGGACTTAACATCTGAGGTCATCAGTCACTTAGAACTACTTAAACCTAACTAACCTAAGGACATCACACAACACCCAGCCATCACGAGGCAGAGAAAATCCCTGACCCCGCCGGGAACCCGGGCGTGGGAAGCGAGAACGCTACCGCACGACCACGAGATGCGGGCTAATGATTAGTCAGTCTGCATTTGTCTGCACCAGTCTGTACCAGTCTATAGTCAAGTTTCAGTCTGCGCCTAATAAGATTATACATTTATGTTCATGGCTATGTACAGGAAACTGATAGACACTTTTGTTAAGTATCAGAGACATATGTGAGCATAAGATTAACATACCAATACCAAAGGAACTTCAGATTGTCAATTGTAAATAGCATCCAGAACCAAGTTAAGTAATTTTTATGCTTGTTATTATTTTAATAAATGTGTGTGAAAATTAAACAGAACTTGATTAAAGTTGGTCACCGTCAATCTGCTACTCTAAGCGTGCAAGTGGCATTTCTATCGTCTCACCTAACGGCGGAAGATAAACACGCCACGATAAGACCACGAGACATATTGCTGACACTCGCCTACTTCGTTAGAGCGACAAGTCAAATAATCTGATGGTGTGTGTACCGAAGGTCTTACAGTACGCACACCACAATATGAAAGGAGAGTACCATGGACCCAAAATAGCTTATTGCAAAACGACGCTAAGAAGAGCCTATTGCCAGGCATTTTCGGCGATTAATACGTTACGCAGCACCAGCAGCAACTCACTGAAGCACGCCCAAACAAACTAACATTTAGAACTGTGTCAAGGCTAGCTGGCATAGTAGTTCCATTTTGGAATAATTACCAACTTCAAGTTTAAGCACTTGTAATACAGCTTTCACGTTAACAGTTTCCAAGTAGGGTCCTATCATGTCATTATTAATTAAAAGCGAGTGTCACTGTTCGTGATCAAAAGACACAGTTAATTTCTGAGCCAATTTAATTTTGATTATCTTTTAAAAAATAATTGAGCCTGATAGTTTTCATAATTTTGACTAAACGAGTAATGTACTTCCTTGGTCAACGAAACCTTCACTTAAAAACTCACTGAAATTACTTTTTCATAATCACTGAATATTAATACTGGTTTTTTAAGATAAATGTTCTGATCTACAATAAAGTCCTTTGTGTGATCAATAATTTCTGCTCAAATTTCCAACATACGTAAGTGTTATGCAAAATATGTCTCATTAGTGCATAACTTTCATTAATTAACTACTGATTAAATTTTGCGTAACAGAAAATATTTAAGAACAATTACAGTACTAGAAATTTTAACAGTAGACATTATGGTAGGCTGCGCAAAGCTGTTTATTACGCAAACTGAGTGGCAAGCAATTAGCAATTATTGCAACTACTTAGTGCAGTTTGCCTTACTTATTTTACAATTAGTTTTATTTCCTGTTGCAAACCGAGATTTTGAACTTGAATTCAAGTTAGCCTTATTGTGCCCGTTCCCGCCTCATTGTCTTCCACCAATTATTAAGTAAATATTTGTCCAAATCATACAATATTGTTCGCTCACACCGTGAGCTAGTGACCGTATTCCATAACCATTACAATCTAAACTAAAAAACATGACACGCCATTATCTGAAATTTCACTATTTCAGTTTTTCCCCATTTGTCAAAATTCTTCTGATCGTTGTTGCGTGGAACTAGTCGACCAATAACGATTCGATTATAACTGATTCCACTTTTATTTTGTTTTATTTGTTCTCCGGGACTGATGACGTGTCACTAATGTCCCTGTTGCCTGGGAAAAGTCATCAATTATTTCTGTTATCTGAAAGTGTCGGTCCCTTATCAACTACACCCGATGATATTATATGTCCCTGTAGACACCGTCTTTTAGAATTCCCCACAGAAATAGTCTACACGCGTCTAATCCGGGAAACGGACCGACCATGTACTGATCTCCTGCGTCCAGTCCAACGATTTGAAACAATTCGTGAAGACATGATGTGGTGCCAACATGACGGCTATGGCTGTCCAGACCATAGAGCACAAAGTAATACATGTTCCTTACTGCAGAGATACGCCTTCTAGCATCTGTAGAAGGTATGATCAGATGGTTCGCTAATCCACGCCACACGTTTCCACGCCATGGACGTTGAAGTCCCACCTGACGAAGCCAACTGAGCTGATAAGAAACCAATAGCGCATGTTCCGGCGGTTTAGCTGGCCATGACTGGTAATCCATGATTCCCTGCCCGTTGAAGTAGTCTTAAAATAAGGGTCTGTCCTTTCATACGATGATAATTCTACATGTTTGAACTGCACAGTAGCTTTTCACTGAGCGCTAGTGTAAAGGCACAGAAATCTAAGACAGGAGCTCAACCTCAGAGCAGTGTATTTTATTTTTCATTGGCTGCAAGTTATGATAAAGGATTGTTAAGTCTTTTCCAAAAAAGAACCATTGATACGTTCGATGTTGTTTTATCCAATTTTGGAAATTTGTTGTAAAGTATTATGGGACCAAAATGCTGAGGTCATCGGTCCCTAGGCTTAGGTACTGCTTAATCTAACTTTAACTTACGCTAAGGACAACACACACACACACACACACACACACACACACACACGGGAGGACTCAAATCTCCGACGGAGGGAGCCGCGGGACCAATGACAAGACGCCCCAGACGACGCGGCTATTTCCTTTTCTTTACGGATGTAGTCTGTATGCCATTTGGTACGTTAGAATCTGCAAACTGCTGGAGATACTCTCAAAATAAACCTCTGAAATACTCTTTATCCAAGGGTATCTGTTGTCTGGATTTATCCTAAAAGAGATGTGCTTCTCCCACCCTTGACAAGAGGTATTTGACCATACGTGGACTGAGATCCATTCCCTACACTTTCATGAATCAGCTATACCAATCTTCCCTTCCTAGTCCTGCTAGGTCTCAGTCATACCTGGTGAAACACCATCTACTTACAGTCTCGACAGACACCATGCGCAACAGAGCAAGTAGCACAAGTCAACTGCCATCTCTAACCTGACTTAATCCGCGTCTCAGCTCCATTAAGGTGTGACTGATCATGAGGTTTTAGCAGCTCAACAGAGTGTACATCGGTGCTGGAAATCAAGGAAGCTACCTTATCCAGCTAACCGCCTATTTCGCATCCACCATCCCTGTCCGAACTGTTTCCCGCCTCATCCACTATCACTACATGGTCCCCTATCGAACAATCGTTACATAAAGACCGTAAGCCTTCTACCATTCGTCTTAGGCGTACATCTGGATTCAAAATGCATGTAGTCTCGTATCCTTCCCATGACATTTCCTTTAACATCACATCAGAGGTCAGATGTTTGTGGCAACAGATTTTTTTCCTACCTGTAGCGGGTCGGGTTTTAGTGACATTAGATGCTGAGCGTGTGTGTCGTAGGGGAGCAAAGGTCATTATTTTGTCAGGGATCAAGGGAAGGAAGCGACGTTTTGTGGGAGGTGGTATGGGGTCATTCCTTGGCTCAGAGGGCGACGTGTCAGTGACAAATTGGTGGTTCCATTAACAGTCTGTTAAAGGGTCTTATGTCTGAATAATAAACAGAGTTTTAACTCGCCCACTTCCTCGCGGTTGCGGAGCAGTGGAGTCGTTGCGTGCAGATTCCGGTAACAGCTGACGCGGCGACGGCGTATTCTTCCAGTCAGTATCGTTCCCGTTCCCGTCAGTATCGTTCCCGTTATTAACAAGCGGCTCAGGGGTGCCGTGAAGTGGTCCGTCCCAGAATCGAACCAGCGACCCTCAGGTTCGGCGGCTTCTGGCTGAGTTCATCAACCTCTAGGTTCACAGGTGACGTAATTGGTGAGGCCGCAATCCCTCCGTCCTCACCAGCCACCTGGGTAAATACAACACGAACTTCTTTCTGGTAACATCTGGGACGCCACCATCTGCGTTGACCTATTGGCGCAGTACCGACATCACCTTCTGTCGAGCAGCGAAGCGTCTAAGTCGTTGTAGCGAAGGATCGCATCCTCTGACTAACCATCGGTCCGTCCGTCCAGGTGACATTTCTTCGTGTCTTCTTTCTTCTACCGAAGAACGACCTCACGTCCGTCTGTCGGAGGTATTTATTCGGTGTTTCTGCCAGTGTCTAAGTTTCTAGGGCGGCGACTAATCCGGCGGTCATTGATCTATGGTCACATTTCTGCCCAACGTTAGAAACAATGTCGACACACGTGCCAGCTTTCCATTGTTTTACCTCTGTGTTGGCGTGGTAGGGCATTGCCCTTTCGCCCTCCACCGCATCGGCATCGGCATCTGCGTAATTCATACGAGTTCAGTATGCTGACAATTCCTGGTGCATTGTCGCTCATGTGCGAATTGCGCTAGTCGTTGTTCTCCTCTAAAGCATTGCCCGTCTTCTTGTTCGTTGATCTGCCGAATTGCTGGTTGCTGACTGCTGCTGCGCTAAATCCGCTGGTCATCGGCCTTCTCACGTTGGGCAGAAACGTAACCAATGTCACACACGTGCCGGCTTTCCCTGTTCCACTGCTGCCGCTTCCGAATATGGTGGCTTAACGTGTCGAAGTCCCTGAAATATTTATGGTTGTTCAAAGCAACCTATAATAAGTGTTTACGTATATTTCTAAGTCAATAACAATTATTATACACCCTCCATACCGTCTGTAAACCTATTTTTATACAAAAGTTATTGCAAAATTTTCTTCATGCCTCGGAATTTATATTGAAGCAACATGATGAAGGGCAGCTTAAAGGAATTAATCACGAATATACTGTTTGAAAACTTTCCAAAATAGCACAGAGTACATAAAAAATGTGCAGTATTCTAGATGAAAACAAAACACCGAAACCAATATTCAAAGCTACAGCTACAGATGAGGGTTGAATGTCAGTGCTGTACGAGTATGTAAGGTAACAAACGGTCACATGTCTCAGCAAAAAAATTAATTTACTATACACAGTTTTAGTCAGAAAAATACTAATTGATTCTGGACCATTACAAGCCGTTGGGTATTTCGTAAATCACAATTACTGACATCAGATGGACAATAGACAAAGCTTTATTCTACTTGCAAAACCACGACAGTTTAAATTTCTATCTACGTAAGATTTTGTAAGAGAGCCAAATCTAAAAGATTTTAATTACTTTACATTAGATTAAGTCATTAGCTTTAAAGCTTTAAGTGTCTCATCAGTTATAAAATTATTTAGTGAAACTTTAAAATAAATTTTATAAAGACAAATAGTAACAGTTATCAACAAATTAAATCAGTTGAAAGATAAACAACGCAACTACCCGTAGGTTAATTCTTTTTACAATAATTGATGAGCCTCGTTTCCAAAAGAAATTCGTTTACACGTCAGATTAACTTTAGATTATCCGGTCGGCTGGGACCATTCGCTCATGCTACCTCTATGGCTGGTTATTTGACCTTACTACAACAATTTCTGCACATAATAATAGAAGCTCCTGGAACGCAACTGTTAAGCTCTTATAATAACCGAGCCATGAACCATCGACCTCGCCGTTGGTGGGGAGACTTGCGTGCCTCAGCGATACAGATGGCCGTACCGTAGGTGCAACCACAACGGAGGGGTAGCTGTTGAGAAGCCAGACAAACGTATGGTTCCTGAATAGGGGCAGCAGCCTTTTCAGTAGCTGCAGGGGCAACAGTCTGGATGATTGACTGATCTAGCCTTGGAACATTAACCAAAACGGCCTTGCTGTGCTGGTACTGAGAACGGCGGAAAGCAAGGGGAAACTACAGCCATAATGTTTCCCGAGAGCATGCAGCTTTACTGTATGGTTAAATGATGATGGCGTCTTCTTGGGTAAAATATTTTGGAGGTAAAATAGTCCCCCATTCGGATTCCGGGCGGGGACTACTCAAGAGAACGTGTTATCAGGAGAAAGAAAACTGACATTCCGTGCTCCGACCGGTAGAACGCCAGATCCCTTAATCGGGCATGTAGGTTAGAAAATTTAAGAAGGAAATGGATAGGTTCAAGTTAGATATAGTGGGAATTAGTGAAGTTTGGTGGGAAGAGAAACAAGACTTTTGGTCAGGTAAACACAGGGTTATAAATACAAAATCAAATAGGGGTAATGCAAGAGTTGGTTTAATAATGAATAAAAAAATAGGAGTGCGGGTAAGCTACTACAAACAGCATAGTGAACGCATTATTGTGTCCAAGATAGACACGAAGCCCACGCCTACTACAGCAGTACAAGTTTATATGCCATCTAGCTCTGCAGATGACGAAATTGATGAAATGTATGATGAGATAAATTATTAAATATTCGTCTCCCTTCACTACCTGTATAGTCATGGGTGACTGGAATTCGAGATTAGGAAAATGGAGAAGGAAACGTAGGTGAGTAAGAATTGGCGGTAAGAAATGAAAGAGGAAGCCGTCTGGTAGAACTTTGCACAGAGCGTAACTTAATCACAACTTAATCGTAGCTAACACTTGGTTCCACAATCATAAAATCAGGTTGTATACATGGAAGAAGCCTGGAGATACTGACAGGCTTCAGATAGATTATATAATGGCAGGACAGATATTTAGGAACCAGGTATTAAATTTAAAGACATTTCCAGGGGCAGATGTGGACTCTGACCACAATCTATTTGTTATGAACTGTAGATTAAAACTAAAGAAACTGGAAAACGGTGGGAATTTAAGGAGATGGGACCTCGATAAACTGACTAAACCAGAGGTTGTACAGAGTGTCAGGGAGAACATACGGGAACAACTGACAGGAATGGGGGGAAGAAATACAGTAGGACAAGAATCGGTAGCTACGAGGGATGAAGCAGTGAAGGCAGCAGAGGATCAAGTTGGTAAAAAGACGAGGGCTAGTAGAAATCCTTGGGTAACAGAAGAAATACGTATTACTATTTGCCTGCTTCATTTACTGCAGTTTTATATTTTCTCCTTTCATCAGTTAAATTCCAAACGCCTCAAAAATTAGATCGACAAGAAGCGCAAAATGGCTAAGAAGGGATGGCTAGAGGACAAATGTAAGGACGTAGAGGCTTATCTCACTAGAGGTAAGGTGGATACTGACGACAGGAAAATTAGAGACACCTGTGGAGAAAAGAGCCACTTGCATGAATATCAAGAGCTCAGATGGAAACCCATTTCTGAGGTTCAAATGGTTCAAATGGCTCTGAGCACTATGGGACTTGACCACAGATGTTATCAGTCCCCTAGAACTTAGAACTACTTAAATCTAACTAACCTAAGGACATCACACACATCCATGCCCGAGACAGGATTCGAACCTGCGACCGTAGCGGTCACGCGGTTCAAGACTGAAGCGCCTAGAACAGCACGGCCGCCACACCGGCCGGCTTAGAGAGTGGATTCTTGAATATGAATAACATTGAAGCTAAAACCACCCACGGCAGACAGCAGCGATAATTTCTCGTAATGATTTGGAACATTTGTCCTATAACAGTACATTCATGACTTTCTCATACAAGCAAAGAAGGGAAAGCAGAAAGGTGGAAGAAGTATACAGAGGGTCTATACAAGGGAGATGTACTTGAGGGCAATGTTATAGAAATGGAAGAGGATGTAGATGAAGATGAAATGGGAGATACGATACTGCGGGAAGAGTTTGGCAGAGCAATGAAAGACCTGAGTCGAAACAAGGCCCCAGCAGTAGACAATATTCCACTAGAACTACTGACAGCCTTAGGAGAGCCAGTCCTGACAAAACTCTACCATCTGGTGAGCAAGATGTATGAGACAGGCGAAATACCCTCAGACTTCAAGAAGAATATAAAAATTCCAATCTCAAAGAAAGCAGGTGTTGACAGAGGTGAAAATTAACAAACTATCAGTTTAATAAGTCACAGCTGCAAAATACTAACGCGAATTCTTTACAGACTAATGTAAAAACTGGTAGAAGCGGACATCGGGGAATATCAGCTTGGATTCCGTAGAAATATTGGAACACGTGAGGCAACACTGACGTTACGACTCACCTTAGAAGAAAGATTAAGGAAAGGCAAACCTACGTTTCTAGCATTTGTAGACTTAGAGAAAGCTTTCGACAATGTTGACTGGAATACTCTCTTTCAAATTTTGAAGGAGGCAGGGGTAAAATATAGGGAGCAAAAGGCTATTTACAATTTGTACAGAAACCAGATGGCAGTTATAAGAGTCGAAAGGCATGAAAGGGAAGCAGCGGTTGGGAAGGGAGTGGGACAGGGTTGTAGCCTCTCCCCGATGTTATTCAATCTATATATTGACCAAGCAGTAAGAGAAACAAAAGAAAAATTCGGAGTAGGTATAAAAATCCATGGAGAAGAAATAAAAACTCTGCTGTCTCTGAGGTTGACCGATGACATTGTAATTCTGTCAAAGTACTCGGAAGATCTGTTGAACGGAATGGACAGTGTCTTGATAGGAGGACATAAGATGAACATCAACAAAAGCAAAACGAGGATAATGAAATTTAGTAGTATTAAGTCTGGTGATGCTGAGGGAATTAGATTAGGAAATGAGACACTTAAAGTAGTAAAGGAGTTTTGCTATTTGGGGAGCAAAATAACCGATAATGGTCGAAGTAGAGAGGATATAAAATGTTGACTGGCAATGGCACGGAAAGCATTTCTGATAAAGGGAAATTTGTTAACATCGAGTATTGATTTAAGTGTCAGGAAGTCGTTTCTCGAAGTATTTGTATGGAGTGTAGCCATGCATGGAAGCGAAACATGGACGATCAATGGTTTGGACAAGAAGAGAATAGAAGCTTTTGAAATGTGGTGCTACAGAAGAATGCTGAAGATTAGATGGGTAGATCACATAACTAATGAGGAAGTATTGAATAGGATTGGGGAGAAGAGAAGCTTGTGGCACATCTTGACTAGACGAACGGATCGGTTGGTAGGACATGCTCTGAAGCATCAAGGGATCACAAATTTAGCATTGGGGGGCAGCATGGAGGGTAAAAATCGGAGAGGGAGGCCAAGAGATGAATTCACTAAGCAGATTCAGAAGGATGTAGGTTGCAGTAAGTACAGGGAGATGAAGAAGCTTGCACAGGAGAGAGTAGCATGGAGAGCTGTATCAAAGCAGTCTCAGGACTGGAGACCACCACCACCACCACCACCACCACCACCACCACCACCACCACCACCACAACCACAACCACAACCACCACAACCACAACCACAACCACAACCACAACCACAACAACCACCGAGCAACGCGAATAAAATATCTTGGCCCTTAGTAGCTTGTCAAGCTTCTTTTCTTGTTCCGTAATTTTTGGGCAATTTGAACCGACAAACTGAAATACGAATAACCAGGACCTCAACTGCTTAGTGCACTACACTTTTTAAATTAAAGAAGGTCTTTCCACCATTTTACAATGTGTAAAATTCCAAAATAGTCATCTGATAAGCAGTAAGGTGAACTTTACACAGGTTTGCTTTAGCACGAGTTTTTTGAGCAGGATAAATGCTTACGTACTCTACTCAGCTTGGCATGACCGCCCGGACGCACACACACACACACACACACACACACACACACACACACACACACACAGCACTTCCTCTGTCAGTCTGTGCGACTCTCTTCTCTCTAGCGCCGACGTGCGAACCCTTTTAAGAGTAGCCGCGCTAAAGTTCTCTAATATGGTAGATGCGATTTAATGCAAGATAGTAAAACTCCTATTAAAGCTGGAGCACGGTAGGTGGCTCCGTGGCTATGTAAGAAGATAAGTCATGTTCAGATCGCAACGGTAAACAGACTCTTAGGTTTGTCACAGCTGAAAAGGAAAACAAATGAAGACAATTTCATTTAGAGAACTACCCTATGTTGCAGCACTGTCCCTGAGAAATGGTAATGGTGATTTGCGTCGAGAACTGCTGAACGCCTTCAACTAGTAACGACTGTCGTGGATACTGTAGGAAACTTGTCAGATACCGTTTCCTTGTTTCCCACGAACCGAGTTGTTGGCGACTGCTCTTTTATTGTTTGATTGGCAGTCGTCTATGTGGATATAGTCATCACACGTGAAGACTAGTACTGCAGATTGTATAAACTTTCTGGGTTTCATTTTCAATATTTAAATTAAAAAGTAGATTTGTGTGCCGGCCGTAGTGACCGAGCGGTTCTAGGCGCTACAGTCTGGAACCGCGCGACCGCTTCGGTCACAGGTTCGAATCCTGCCTCGGGCATGGATGTGTGTGATGTCCTACTTAAACCTAAGTTCTAGGGGACTGATGACCTCAGAAGTTAAGTCCCATAGTGCTCAGAGTCATTTTTGAGATTTTTGTTTTTCCCGAAAGACGAAAGAGGCAGCGCCAATTGACGGTAAATTCTTTGAGAATTGGACACGAACACTTTGGCCGACTTTTCAGCGTGAGCTGATGATTTTCACTAGAACGAAACCGGCAGTGAGTTAACAAACATAACTTATTTAAGTAACATCAGCATGTGAACTTATCACTTGATAAGCTGCCACCGCCTTGAGTTTTTGCACAGCTCTGTGAGTAGTTAGCAGCAATGCAGGGTGTTAATTGAATCTCCATAGAAGCTACCACCACCCTTGAAAATACCGCCTCCAGATGGAAACCAAGCTAAGTTACAGATCATTCACCGCAACCCTGTTTTATTTCTTTCACATTCGCAACCAAGTTATCTTTCAGCCTAACCTTGACTTCGGGTTAAGCTACAGATTACTCTGTCACCAAAACCATCTACAGGAAACCATCTGCAGCAAACCACTCTTTCCAGCATGATATTTAGGCTATGCCGAGATGTCTCTCCACAGAAGTGATAGTGCACACAACTGTCTCAAACTCAATATTTAAAGTCTAGCTTAGGTTGGAATCTCACATTTGTGAACTTTGCTAACTCACACGTACCAAACTGTCAAAGCAATCTGCTAAGTTACAGATAAGTCTGTCGGCACAGCCAAAGAAGGTAGCAGTTTGGTTCTGAACTGGCGAAGTCGACGAATGTGAAAGCAAGTATCTCGACTGTAGTGCCACTACCAGGTTGAGAGTAAAATTTGTGAGAGCGTGAGGTGGAACATTGCATTCCGTTGGCAGGTGAGAACGGCTTGTCGACATTTGGGTTAAAGGAACAAGCATGTGAAAGTGTTGCAAAACAGGATAGCCTCAGCCAGCGTAACATGCCAGTGCAGCAGTACTGCATGGCGCATGCAAGGCGATGTCTCCGATATCGGTGTTTCAGTGGTATTGCTCTTACGTGAACAAGAGCGGCGTAGTGGCGCAACAACTGCTCTGGTGTCGGGTATAAATAACCGCTGATGGTGCTGCTTGACTAAAAGTGCATCTGCTACAACAAGGGAACACAGGGGCACTGCCAGACGAGAAGACAACATGAACCTGCAGCTGCTGCTGGAGGCAGCGAGTCCGGCCAGGGTACCTGCTTCCAGCATTATGTCTGCAGACTGCGTTCGGTGCACAGCGCAGCGACCCCACCGGTCCACTCCAGCAGCAGCCCGATTCCTGCCAGGACGCAAGAGGGTCGCATCCGAGGCACTACTGTCGGCTTCCAAAAGCTCACAGACAACTCTTGCTGCTCGCCTCGATCGCCTGGTTGCGGCCGTACATCGGTGAGGGGCTACTTCCGCTAGATTTCAGTACACGCCGCCGACGACACAGCTCTGGCCCACGCAACATACCCGAGGAGCCGGCGCCGAGCGTGGAGGTCAGCAATACGTGGGGCGCCACCACAAGTCGCAGCCAGCTGGGCAGACGACAGCCGCCGGCTGACCGACTGCCGGCCCACTCCCGTGGGGTGGCGGCGTGAACGCCTCCCCGTCACACTGCGCAACCGATGCACGAATTGGAAATAAGGTGTTTATTTTGTCAGAAGGCTGTGTGGATCAGGTGTGACTCTTGGATGGTAGGCCGACGAGGCCCAGGAAGAAGCGTCACTCAAAATAGACACTACACGTCACAATATCACACAAGCGTCACTCTGCATGAAGTCAACGTCTGCCAGAGCCCGCACAATAAGCCAGACCACATATAATAACAGGGGCCTGCCTCCCCGCCCTTAGCTCCAGTGCAAAGCTAAACACATCACTTTCGGCGTAAATGAAACCTGTTTATTTCAAGATTTAAATTGTAACCTATTGTATTGTTAGTTATGATTATGAACTATTGTTATTATCTTATTGCTCTGTTAAGTAGTAAGAGTAAATTATATCCATATAACACATTTATTAACCTATTTCTATGCTGCTGAATTTGGTTTGTGCTCGACGTTGCAACAGATCAAGACGCTAGAAGGTACCTCTGCACATTGAGTGAAAGGGACTTTTCTTCATTACAACATTCGGGTAAAGACATACTGAAACCTTCAGAGATTAGCAATATTTTTGCGCCCTAAAACCATTATAAAAAATTCCACTGTCATATGCGCTCATTTTGTGGCTTAGTAAAGCGTAGACAACCGAAATTAAAATCAACAGCAATGGGACTCGAGGAGGAGGGAAACTAAGCGGAAAACAAGCCCCTTTCAATAGCAGTTTTCTAAAATTTCTTTCCGTTTTCAAAGTGCTTCAAATGACCGATGTCATCTCACTGACACTGATAAACTTAAGGATGCAATCGACTGAGCACGTGTCATCTGCTAAAAGGGAAGATATATCAGGTAACAACTGTAGCGGATTAAAATCGGGGCACTCAAGTAAAAGGTGTCTCGCCGTCCACGGTTGAGACCAATGGGGACAAAGCGGGGGAGGATCGCCACTTAAAAGGTGTCGATGGCTAAAAAGACAGTGCCCAATGCGGAGTCCAGTTAAAGCCTCTTCCCTGTACTTCGATCTCTTCCTTCCGGCATCATCGTCGGGAGGAGGTAATTTTATGTCCCGTAATTTATTATCGGGAAGGGCAGACCAATGTGTGTGCCATAAAAGAGCAACACGACGACATAAAACGCCTTTTAGATCGGCAAAGGGAACCATGTGAACAGCGGGCCGAGGAAGAGAGACTGCAGCCTCTGCCGCTATATTGGCTGCCTCGTTTCCGCGGGTACAAACATGCCCTGGGATTCAGAGGAATGCCACAGAGACGCCCCCCAAGTGGAGCATGTGGAGCCAGTCCTGAATCCGGTGGACCAGAGGGTGGACGGGTCTTGGAGGACGTAACATTTATTTACACTGACTGCTCAAATTGTGCACGTAGAGCAGCAAATACCCGACGACAAACTATAGGTGTGGGGGGGCTACTATTCTTGGGAAGCTGGCAAAGGTCACGGAGAAGGCAGATCCGGGGGCGAAACCAAGGTGGCGACGTACCCCAATTGTCAAGAAAGCTTTCGGAAATTAGTAGGAAAGGGAATGCAGCAGTTGACGGAAGCGGACAACCGGTGGCACCAGAGAGGAGGAGTGGCCTGCAGAACCTAAATCCAAGGAGGCGTTGTGAAAAGAAAGTCATGGATCGGATGAGCAGGCATGGAAAACAGATCACTAGCGTAACGACTCAGAAGCGCAGCTTGCTAATTCGACAGCGGTGGTTCAGCAGTCTCAGCGTAACGGCTCTCCACGGGGCTGATGTAAAAAGCTCCAGACGCTAAACGCAATCCACGGTGGTGGACAGAGTGTAGATACCGAAGAATAGAAAGCCATGCAGAGGAGTAAACTATGGAAGCATAGACCAACTTCGAGCGCGCTAAGGATCGATATAGGCGGAGGAGGACCACTCGGTCCGCTCCCCAAGAGGTACCACTCAGAACACGGCGGATATAGAGGGCTCACAGACAGCGAGCCGAAAGATATTAAACGTGGGGAGACCAACACAGTTTTCTGTCAAACATAAGCCCCAAGAATTTGGCAACGTCCGTGAACGGAAGGTCGACAGTGCCTACATGTGGGGAATAGGGATAAAGACGGTCTTACTAGGAGAAATTCGGAAGTCGGTTTCGATGTTCCATGAATAGAGGCGATCGAGACATCCTTGAAGACGTCGTTCAAGAAGGCTGGTCCGTTGAGAGCTGTAGTAGATCGTAAAATCGTCCACAAAGTGGGAGCCCGAGACATCTGGAAGGAGACAATCTATAACTGGATTTATGGTGATGGCAAACCGTACAACACTCGGCACAGAGCCCTGGGGCACCCCATTTTCTTCGGAGGAACTATGGGAGAGTGTAGTGTTCATCCGCAGTGTGCGCTCTGTCATGAATTCACGGATGAAAAGGGGTAGCCGACCTCGAAAGCCCCAAGAGGACATTGTGCGGAGGATTCCTGATCTCCAACAGGTTCCATATGCCCTCTCCAGATCAAAAAATATAGCTACTGTTTGGCGTTTGCTGAGAAAATTGTCCATTATATAAGTGGAGAGGGAGCAACAAGATGGTCAGCTGCGGAACGATGTGTTCTTTCCTCGGGGTTCTGCCGTGAAAATACGAAATAGAAAATCTGATTGGGGTTTGAATTTTGATGGAATAAGTTACGAATAAGGCGGACTTCGTATTAGTGATTGAGACAGTGCTGCAATTTGACTGTGAATGGCAGGCCGGGTCGGCAACACTACAAAACACGACTGTAAGGAAATAGCATCTATTATAAGGTAAATTTCAACTTATTTCTGATGCTACGTTTCTGACAGAATTATAATATAGTCTTCGTGGCTGCATCTGGAATACTTCTTGATTTTCTTGTAGGATGTCCTTTTTTCATTGTTCGCTGGTCCTCCTCCGTCTGATGAAAATATCTTGAAGTTCTCACTGTCTGGATTAATTTATAAATTTGGCAATAACCATTGCGAATCACTACTGAAATAAGTTGAATACGCGGTGTGTTCGTTTGATAATATAGTTTTAATTTCCACTTAAAGAATGATTTTAGCATCAGCGCCAAAAAATACACGTCTTAAATTTGTGAGGACAAGATAACAAGAGAGTAATGAACTAGTTGTTAAAACAAGCACCTTCGCTTAAGTAAAAGAAGATCAAAATTACGTATGAAAATCTGTCGTTGGCGCAGCGTTCTTCTGCATGCGGGATCGTAAATCACATCTTTTCTCTGGCGGAGGCGCGGTAGTCAAAGTACCGTTACAGATGGTTCCGGAAACCGCATTGGGCAGGTGTTAAAAGGTTTCGGGACTTCAGTCATCAGCCTAAACCACAATTTACCATACGCTCCAAAACCTTACATGCGCTGCTCATCAGAGACATGGGGTGACAGCTAGAGGGGAGATGTTTGTCCTTTCCAGGTTTCGGATTAGGAATGACGATAGCTTTCCAACATCATCTGGGAAAGGTGCTGTCGGTGCAAATTCGATTATAAAGGTGAAGGAGGTAACGCAGACTACGGTATAACAAATGCAGCAACATTTTGCGGTGGATGCCGTCCAGTCCTGGGGTGGAAGGGCGAGAGGAAGAGAGTACGTTTTGGAGTTCCCGCATAGAAATGACGGTATTACAGCTTTCGCGATTTTGAGAGGAGAAAGCTAGAGGTCGCACATCTGCTGCTCGTTTCTTGGGGAGAAAGGCCGATGAGTAATCTGGGTCAACACTTCGCTGCGATTTCGAGCTCTTCAATGAGTTAGAAATTTCGACTGGGTCTACTAAGGTATCTTGTGCGACAGTTAGACCAGAGATCGGGAGAAACTAGACGTGCCGGACAATTGTAGTCTGTAGTCGAATTCGACAGACTACCAGCTCTTTTAACACCTTCACTTGCTCATCTGTAAAATAGTCCCAGCTTGCCTTTTTGTTATCACGGATGATGCGACGGCATAGCTCACGTAACTGCTTATAGCGGATACAGTTGGCCAACGTAGGACGATGGCGGAAAACGCCAAGACCATGTTTCTGCTCATGTATTGTGTCACCGCACGCCTCATTCAACCAAAGAACTGGGGGGGGGGGGGGCGGGGCAAAGGGGAGGTACGAGGTAATGAACGTTCCATGGCTGTAAGAATAACTTCCGTAACATGAGTGGTCTGAGCGTCGATGCAAGGAAATTGACGGTCATCAAATGTTTCTAGAGAGGAGAAAAGTGTCCAATTGGCTTGGGAAAACTGCCAGCGTCTTGGGCACATAGACGGCAGTTGTGGTTGTAATCGAAGGACATATGGAGAATGAATATTTTTCTCTTGCCGATACACGAGTGACCAATGCGCCGAGCTAACTGAACAATACCGACCGAAAGGTCCAAATGATAGTAGGTTGACTTAGCGGCAGACAAAACCGTAGGTTCCCCAGTCTTGAGGCAAACTAGATCCACTTGGTGGAAGATGTCAACCAATAGGGAGCCTCTCGGACAAGGACGTGGATATCCCCAAAGCGGATGGTGGGTATTTAACTCCGCAACCAGCAAACAGGGAGGTGGGAGCTGACCAATCAGATGAAGGACATCGGCACTTGCCATTGATATGGACAACGTAATGTATACGGTACAAAGAAAGAAGGTGTATCCACAAAGGGAAACACGAACAGTTTGGAACTGTTTAAGAGGATTAGGTGATAATGAATAGTATCATGGAGAAGAATTATAAATCCCCTGTGTGCGAGAGTGCCATCAACGGAGGGAAGATCAAACGGGATTGATTGGAAATGAGGGAAGATAAAGTGATCATGGGGACATAGCTTTCGTTTCCTGAAGACAGAAGACGACTGGTGAGTAGGATCGTAGTAGGATCGACAATTCATCCAGATTGGATAGAATTCCGCAGGTATTCCAATGGATAATTGACATAGGGTGGACAGGAAAGGGAAAAATCTCAACTTGGTTGCCGTCAACTAAACGACCACTGAAGGCTGGTGGCTGACGACGAGGATTAGCATTCAGCCAAAGGCAGACGATCTTGATCCATAGGTTGTCTAGGGGTAGCTCCTTTTCGGCAGGTTGATCGCCAGCAGTGCATCTCGGCCACACATAAGACGGTCGAGGTCGGCTACCACCATGTGGTGCTGTCGAAGAGAGTCGCTGTGGCGGAGAAGGAGAGAAACTTCGTTTCTTATGAGGCTTCTCGGAAGCAGGACGTTGTGATGAGGGAGGCGCAGATGGCTGTGAGGTCTGAGCATCTAAAAAATTGCCTACTCGTTAGTATTTTTTACAAGTCCAGGCATCCGATTTTAGGGCCCGTGATTTAGCAAAAGCCAATGAAGGTTAAGCCTTAGAGTGAGCAGGTGACAGTGGGGAGGTTGAATGGGCGATCTTTAGCGCCATGGTTGTCAGACCGGCGAGCCCAAAGGTGAGATCAAAAGTCTGTGTGGCGAGGACAGTGCTATATTTAGCCGCTGGGAGGACATTGGGCTTTCTGATGGGGAATAACTTACGAGCAGCAAAAGCACCTTTCCTTTCACTTGGATTTCCTGAATAATTGGTTCATCTTTAGAGATTGCCCTATTTTTAGAGAAAGGAGCTTGGTCGACCATACAGTTGATGCAACGAAGCGATGGAGATGGACAGTTACCTTAATGGGCGTCCCTGCCACAGGTAAAGCATTTGGCTGTATTGAAAAACGACTGGCTGGTATGATTAAACTGCCGACACCAATAGTAACACGTAGGGTTGGGGATGTAGGAGCGAACTGAGATTAAAGCAGGATATGATTTAATGTTCAATGGAAGCTGAACTCTGGTATCAACCCACACTCTCTTCTTGACATTTGACAGTTCCTTTTGAACCCTTTTCATGACTATGTACAGCCATGACGACCTGAACAGACACGTGATTTTGAATGTCCTCATTGGATAATCAGTCGAGTGATCTTGTATAAACCAACACACGCAATGAATTTAAAGTACAGTGCGCCTCCACCCAGACAGAGAAGCTGTGTTGCAGTGTAGATCGAAGCAATTTGTGTGCCTGGAGGGCACTGTCTGCTTCTAACAACAATGTGCCATTTTGTAACCAGGAGCAAGACTTTACAGGACCTGCAATTTGTCTACACCTTTCTGAATAATGAAAGGGTTGACTGTGGAGAAGTCTTGACCTTCGTCAGACTGAGAAACAACTAGGAACTTTCTCAGGTATGGACAATTCTTGCGTCGGCGCCGATCATCTAGTTTTCCCTTGTGGGCAGAAGTTGTTCAAGCAGAAGAAACCATTGCGAAATTATCCCTCATGATTGCCGACGTCTCAGACGGCATGCTCCTACCTAGTGGTGTCCCTTTCTGAAGGCATTCCTACCTCAGGTGTTTCTCCGAACCTCAGGTCACATCTCCTGAGAAACGGATGGAGGGACCAATCGGCACGTTTGGAAGGTACCAGCTCAGGTCATCACCCCTCCCTGGGTCTGGCCTTTACCAGGGGGTACGTATGTGTCCTACTTGTCTACCTGGGTCAGGGAATTACGTGTTACCCACTCACTGGCTATGCGTGTCAATGCGTGGGTTGGCTTTCAGACATACACAGGGAGGAAAGGAAGAGAAAAACAAAGAATAGGAAAGCAGAGATGAATTCTCAAACGCCACAGCGGAGAAGGTAAGTAGAAGAATGAAGGAAAGGAGTAGGACAAAGTATGGACAGAGACTTTCCAGTACAGAGAAACAACGTCTTACAGTCACAAGCGTCTGTCTGCGGATGTAGGCACAAAACATACTCCCAAAGAGAGAGAGAAGGGGAAGGGAAGGTATGGGGGTGGGGGGGACGGAGAGAGAAGGATCGGGGACAGGGATGCATGTGGAAAGGGAAGGGGAAAGGGAAGGTATGAAGCCCAGAAAGGAAAGAGCTGCACTTGCTCGGGGTCCCGTGCTCGCCACGCACGTATCCACAAAAGAATTGTGGACCCTGCAGTGGGGAGGTAGCAGTGGAGAACGCGACAGAAATGGCATTCACTAATTGAAAGAAGAAGTGTTGACCAAAGACAGTTTGTGCGCATTACACGGGAATCGAAAGCATTTCTAGAATTCCTCTGCATGTTCGTTTGCATTCCCTCTTTCCAGGTGTTTCCTTACCATGTTTCATTATTGCGAATTACTTTTTCTAATGACTCAGCTTGCCTGTACTTAGCACAAGCTCTCCAAGACTTGACGTACGAGTGGGACGATACGTTTTAAATTGACACTTTACAGTGATGCAGCCAGTAGAGGAAATTCCTGTGTAGCATGGTAGCACAGCATTCTTCGGCAGTGAGCTCCACTGAGGGAGAGCGGAGCAGACAGCAGTCTCAACGAGCGCACCTGCGACAAGTGGCTCCTGTGATTTACGGCGCCTACCTTGTCCTGTTGTGCGGCCCTTATAAGGGGGCTTCCAATACAGGTGCTCGCAGTGGCGAGACGCGCAGCGGTGAAGAAAAAAATGCGCGCCGCGTCGCAAATAAATTTCCTTTGCATTCTAAATGGCTGTTTTTGCGACAGTTGGCCTGGCATTGATCATATACACTACTCTATGCTTGCACACCTGCCTATAGAAGCCAAAGACTCTCTCTTGAACATTTTTAATTAGTACTGGATGAAGGAAGACCTCATATCAACATGGAAGACGCAAGTAATAATTCCAATTCCCAAAAGTGCTAAAGATTCAAATGTCGGTACTAATTATAGACCTATTGCCTTGTCGTCGTGTGTTGCAAAAACACTGGAACGAATGGTAAAAAGGAGACTAGAATGGTGGCTTGAAAAAAGTAATTTGTTGCCTCGGAGTCGATACGCCTTCAGAAAAGGCAAAGGGACCATGGATAACCGGTTTTTGCTTAATATGGATATCACGTCAGCCTTTCAAACGAAAGAGACAGTAGTGGCAGCTTTTCTTGACGTTAAGGGTGCATATGATCACGTACAAATACCGATACTCTTGGACAAGCTGGCAGGATTCGGAATTCCTTCACGGATGATCTACGGTATCAGTACCCTGATTACTCAAAGAACGATCTACGTCCGTTTCAAAGGTACCACGATCGGACCTTTTTATGTCTCCCAGGGCTTGGCGCAAGGTGCCATTTTAAGTCCTCTCCTGTATACTCTGTATACGCACGACCTAGAACGCATACTTACTCCCCCCAAAAAAATCCTACAGTATGCTGATGATATATGTGTTTATTCTACTGCTGCTTCATATCTTCAGGCCAAAACGGCATTAACCACAACCATCGCACACATCGATGAATAGCTCTCTATCAATGGGCTGGAGATCTCGGCTAAGAAATCAGCAGTCGTACTTGCCACAGGTAATGTGATCTTCCGTGCTAGCTGTCGTCGACTTGGAGAAGGGAACACCTTCCAAATAAAATCTCACGTTCGATTTCTGGGGATGATTTTTGACTCTCGGTTAAGCTGGGCGCCCCACATCCGATCCACCGTTACCAAGTGTGACGAAGGTTTAAATGTAATCAGATCACTCACTCTTGTCTGGTGGGGAGCGCACCAGAGTGTTTTATTAACCATGTACCGAAGGATAAATCGATCTCGATTAAACTATGGCTGTCAATTCTACCACACTGCGTCAAAGATTCATCTCTCCAAATTAGATACTCTTCAATATAGAGCCATTCGTACCTGTCTTGGCGTTGGTGGGCGTCGATCGCATGGCTCCCTTTTAATAGAAGCAGGGGAGATGCCCTTGAGCATTAGGCGCCAAATGTTATCGGACAAATTCTACATTCAAGGCATGGCCATTATGGACAGTTCCGTCTATCGAAGTAGAGACTGCATTTATCGACTGTGGATTGCATCCCACAGAAGGAATAAAGTGCCAGCCGTTTGTGCCAGCTTTGACACTTGGTCACCTGTCATACATTCTATACGGCGTTCAGCGCATCTACCTGTTTTTGAATATGATCTTCAAACGCTCTGCTCCCAGATCCCAATCCATTATTTAAGTACGACCTGGCTGTAAAGTACTAATGTCAACGTTGGCTTCAATCGTCTCGTTCAAGCACAATGGCCAGGTTCTCTCTGTGTGTATACCGATGGCTCCAAAATTCCTCAAGAAGAGTGTACAGGATGAAGGTTTTGTGGATCTGGATCTGAGGGCAGAAAAAAGCGCAAACTGCCTACGAGTACTTCTATTTTTACGGCGGAGACAGTGGCAGTTTTGGAAGCAATTTTGTCTCTAGCACTTCCTTCCCCAAGATATTGATAGTATCTGACTCGCAAAGCGTTCTTAAAAGCATTCAGTACAGTCGATGGGACAAAACAACCAACAGTTATATCTTGGATGTGATATCTGAATATATTCGCAGCACACGCACGGGCCGGACGATCCATTTGTTGTGGGTACCTTCCCACTCTGGTATCCTCTATAATGATGAAGTTGATGCATTAGACAAACAAGCGGCAACCTTAGGCACCGTACTGGATCCGCACCCTTGACTTCACGTAAGTAGTCAGTATAAGGAAGATCATCCAAGACAACAATGGCAGGAAATGTGGAACGTTTCTCAACAGACAACAGGCGGATATTACGCAGTGCTCCAACCTCGGATTCCTTCACAGTCGTGGTTCATGAGGACACATCTGGACCGATCCACGATTTCTACCATCATGCCTCTTTCCCACAACATTTACATCGGATCAACGTTTACAGTCCACCAGCATGTGAGTGTGATCGTGAGTCTGAAGCTGATGTCAACCACATCTTATTTACGTGCCCCAAATCTGACCGTGAACTGTTGGTAGCCCATACTCAGCAATGTCTTAAGAAAGACCATCTTCCTCAATCAGCTTCTCTTTTGTGTACTAAAGACGTTCGTCTATATTAAGTGATAGTTAACTTCATCAAGAGTACTGGTTACAATCTGTCGGTTTTAATGGAGTACGTAAATTATAAATATGTTTTGCTGATGAAGATATTTCAGAATTGGTGTAAATTTTAAGCCAAGACACTTAATTATTTTCCAATTCAATTCAATTTTTAAAAATTATGTACAAAACTGTAACAGTTAAGCTTTTTATTCTTGTAAACATGCATTTCTGTATTTGTTTATTCAATTATGTGTACATTGTCACTGTGTTGCCGATGGCTAAATTGAGTACACACACAAAGACCAAATAAACAAAAAAAAAACACAAAAAAAGAGGGTTGTTCCAGAGAGAAAAAGAGCCAAACAGCCCAGTTTTTTGCTCGAACGCCGCGTTGGGTGCCACAAATTTCCAACATGGGACACGCTTACGACGAGTAGGACAAAAGCTGTTTCAGCGACAGGAAGCAGCGGGAAAAGTAAATCACTTTTCGTAACTACGCGTTCCCTGATTTCGTCAGTAACAGAGGTTTATATTTCCGCATAGTAATATATGAAATGGGTGGTTTGAAACAAATAAAAGACTCAAATCACTGCTCTATTTCTCAGTCCATAAAATCTTTGAACACTGGATCTGCTGATCCGAGTCCCACAAGTGCATTTTCTCATTGCGCCTGTCGTTGGGAGGCTGTTGATTGGTATCTGTAAGGCAACCTGCTAAATAATCCAAGTCATAATGTCGTGATAGACCGAGAAATAAATACGAACCCGTCTTGCACGTTATGAGCAAGTAATGTGTTCTCCATAGCTCTCAGGATACGACCAGCAGAAACCTAGTTTGTACACACCGACAACTTAAGTCGTATGCAATTAACTCGAGAAATGAACGCCATCCGCCTTTATCAGGCTTAGTGGTGTTTATTTACTTGTTTGTCACTTCATTTTGTCAGATCACTCCTCAATAACGAAAAAATTCAGCAGTCAGGATTAGTGTAGCAGACGTACTTAGATTCGTTATGGTGACTCCATGGGTTTGAGTACACTTTCTGCTGTGTGCATAGGACTGTGTCTGCTGTGCAAGGTATGGTCGGAATTGGCCACTATTCGGAAACAGTTGGATGCTGCGTTGTCGTTGCCCTGGTATGCGGTGGCTTTAAGGCATCTCCAGCGGTCCCTTGGGCTGCACGACATCCCAAATAGCGCAGCACTTTGTGAACTGGCCAGGTCTGGCGTATCGGAGTCACCCGGCTCGCTTATATCTCGGCCGAAGGCGAATGCCGCTGCGGACAGCAGAATCGAACGGACCGCTGCTTCTGAGCGCTCCACCACTGCTGGAGGCTGAGGAGAGAGTGTCCTGCGGGGCGCGCACGCCTAGCTAAACTGCCGTGTTGCCGGTATAGCAGCGGTAAGAAAAGCTGTCGTGGTGGCGTTTGCCACAAGGTCAGTCGCAGAAAAGGGAGGACGTCTAAACCGACGGAATGCCCTTCGGCGACTTTGCCTACTGAGTGAACAGAACGACAGAACGTCCGGACGATCGACCAACGACTGCCTGACGACAGACGAAACTTGGAGGAGTATCTGGGCAGCTCTGCTGAGGATGCAGCCTCCGGCAAGAACGATGCCTCCCGATACACCCGCCCTGAAGACGAACTACAATGGACGCATGATTCCAACATCATTGAGCAGGACGGCGGCAGTCTATGAGAACCCGTTCCGCCATTCTGCGTCAGATGCATGCATGAAGACTGGACGAAGTTCCCATGCTCATTCGGAGGGCCCCCCACACATGAAGATATAACCGTCAGGTGCCTTGGTAACAACACACTGTTGAAGGTGCGAACTGAATGCTTGTTTTGTCGAAGACAGTCTTGAGAGCTTATAAAGGCACATTTGCATGCCGAGCGTGAGTTTCCTCGGAAACGCGAAATATTAATTAAATAAATAATCAGTGACAAATAAATAATGCCTATGGCACACAACTGCAGCGCAGTGTCGCTGATAAAACAAAAGCACAATTACGTTACTCTTATGTTTGATTAAGAAAGGGAGAGCTCTGGTTGAAGTGGTGCGAGAAGCACGTATTTTATTTTATTGTCTGGCACACCGCCATATTTCTTGCTATAGAAGAATACTGCGAGTTGCAACCACACTAGGCACTCGATTCTGTAAAGAATTTATATTTGTAAAAGTAAGTAGGATTATGAACTGTAGGCTTATTCATTGAATATATCTGATTTAACTAACTGTGTAACTTTTTTATGTTTAGTAGACAATCACCTCTGTACGACGTATTGGCATGGCTGGCAAATTATTGTAATATTGAGATTTAGATTATGAGTCCGCACCTACCGCAGCTGTCTTTGGAAACGATTTAATTACGAAGTCCGATTATTTCAGTTTTATTTCACGGTCAACTACGAGTAACATTGCCTTTACGAAAAAGCCATTGTCAAACGTCTGATAACGAATAATTAAACGTCCACGTTCCAGATAAGCAAAATATTAATTACAATTGCAATCACAATCACCATCATACAGATAGAATAATTAACATATTTAAAATAACAATATTTTTTATTTATTTTATATTTATTTTATATTGGCGACTGCGTGTCGGACTTGATTTTTTACATGAAACAAAGAGAACAATGTAACAAATGACAAAATAACAACTTTCTGGACCTGGACGTCAATGTATGAGAGATAACAAAATCTGAAGATATTTTCCAATTCTGAAATTTTGCGGGAAGACGCAATGAAACTTCCAGCAAAATAAGGTAAGACGCAGCATCTTTGCATTGGTAGGCTTGACCAGACGTATAATTCAGTGTATTAGCTTTTCAGTAAATTCTGTAGTGTTTCTTTTCTGCATAACAGTTTCAGTGATAAATTTCATTCTCAGTACTTTTCCCTAAGCAATAACGTATGCAACAATACCAATACACGAGTGTACAATATGGCCGACTTCTGTACGATATCATGTAACATGGCCAGCAGCCATTACCAATAATCTCAAATTCAGTTTATATTTTTAAATTAACAGACAGCCATTGTTGCTACGAGCGATTCATGCTCAACTACATTTTATTTTAAAATCAGTGTCAAAAAATTTTCTTGAAACATATATCACGTGTGGCATGGTAATAACTAGAAAACAATACGCAAAAATGGAACAGCAAGGACGTACTATTCAGACGCAATCCGACTCGGACGTGAGACAAGTGTTAGAAAATGACTTTACGACAGCAACCGGTAGTGACGATTCATCAAACATTGACGCAAGTGTTGACGAAAATTTTGACGATAGGCCGTCCACTACAAAAATTTCAAAATCTCAATCAGAGCCCATGTTAATGCATGACGTCACGTCTAATGACGCGGCGGGGGCAGAGACCTTGCAAACGGTAAACATTGCCGACATGTTACAAATGCTAATGAAACAAAACGCCGAAAACATGGCAACCTTAAAGGCACAATTAGAGACACAAAATGAACAGTTAAAAACACAAAATGACGAAATCAAATCTGATCTCATAGCAATCAAGATAGGTAATGACACTTTGTGTAAACGTGTGGAACTTATAGACGCCACACTGACCAAACAGATGACCGAACTCAGTACTAAATTTTCCCAGCTCAATACGAGACAAGAAAAGACTACAACTGACGTAGCACTTTTACAGACAAAAGTAAAAAACCTTAATGTCACGTGTGAAGTTCTTACTGAACAAATTCAAACATATCCTTCAGTACATGACAATCTTGAAAAACGAATTACTGACGTACAGAATAAATTTGACAATGTTGAACAACACCTGACTGACATCTTAGAATCAGATGCCACAGCTCATTTTCAAAATATTAATAAAGAATTTCATGATTGGGTTGAGAACAAAGACAAACATTTTGATAGATGCTTACGTGAAAATTTACCAACAATTGTGCACGACTCCGTAGCGCAATACATTACTAATAACAAACAGCTGATCAGTGACGCAGTACAATCCGTCACTGCACCCATGAGACAATTCACCGATCAACTACAGTCTGAATGTAACGAAAATATCAGTCAAAATGTACAGTTCGGAAACCAATATACATTCGAGTATGATACACACATTCCGCACACGACAAATACACAAGAACAAAACACACCACGACTACAACACATACCACGATGTGGAAACACAAACACAAGCTATTATCATGGTAAACCACAGCAACATTATCGTAATTACTCGCCAGCTGAACATACCAGTAATTACAGTGGAATAAATCCATATCACAATGCGAAGGAAGATGAAAGCTTAATGAAACACAGGCAATTTCAGATTTTTATCCCAGAAAAACGAACCATTCATCCGGTGATTTTTCTTAAATCTTTTAGTAACGCATTTCCACGCACTTGGAGTGACCGGAAAAAGATTTCATATATTGTCGGTTACATCCAAGGCGATGCAGCTGTCTGGGCATACAGTCAAGCTGACGTATGTACCACGTACAGTGAGTTTGAGCGTGCTTTCCTGAACAAATTCTGGTCGCAATCCGTCCAGGAGCGACTCAGAAGACAAATTTTAGAACCTGAAACTTTTAACAGTAAAAATGGTAACTTACGCAGATATTTTGAAAAATACTTGAACATGGGACATTTTTTAGACGAAACAGTCGCAACGCGTGATATACTCCGAGCGTTGAAGGCCAAATTGCCTTTCAACATTAAGGAAAAACTTCTACATATCCCGGATGACGATTCAGATTATTTTTTAACAGCCTTAGATTCGGTTGACATGTTACTTGAAGATCAGCGCTTCGCGCGGCAAAACAGCAGCCACAATGTTTACACTAGTGGTATGCAAAACAAGCAGGCTTGCCAACTCAATTCTGGCGCGCCCACAGTTGGATACGCGGTACAACAAAAACAGCAAACTCACATGCCGTCTCAGTACGGAAATCAAAATCAACACGCGTATTCCAACGCAAACAATAGTTACAACAGTAATAACATTTCATGCGGCAATCCATACAAAAGGCACCGCGGTAATAACTACAACGGTAACAACGGATACAAAGGTAATAACAAAAACACAAACAGAAATAGAAATAATAATAACTACGAGCCAAGACAGCATCAAGGTTGGACTCGTAACGATCAGTACTTTCATTCAAACTCTGCTTTACCACAGCAGCCACCAGGTCAAAATTGGAGCATACCTTACGACCGACAGGTAAGTTATAATGCGCAACAGCAACAACAACCGCAAAAGTTTGCAGATCATACTAGGCAATATCCGAATGTGAATATAATAGAAATGACACCTGATGCACAGCCTCAATCTGTGTCAGTACCTAGTACAAATGATAATCCAACAAACTAGAAACAGTCACTACTTTGCCCCAGGTCGTGGCTGAAGAATTCTTGGGGGGCGACTTCAATGTTAATCAGTTATTTGACACCACACTTGAACAACAGAATAATGATATGCCGAGTAATTCTAAACAAAAACTATCTGTTTTATTTATAAGATACAACCACAATAACAATATATCAGATGAACTTTTACAAGACAGTACACAATGTCGTTTAAACACAAATGAAATTGTTTTAGCAGTGGTAGTAGGTGGGATTCCAACTACTATTATCCTAGATACATGTGCAGCTGTGAGCGTTTTGTCTTTTAATTTCTATAAAAAGACGTGTGAATTGGAACCTGTGCCTGAGTTTCCTGCCCAAAACTGTAAAATAACTACTGCACTAGGTAATAAGTCATGTAGGGTTACGAAGCAAGTTTTTGTAAACGTTAAAATAGGTAATGGAACCGTACAATGGCCATTCCTGGTTGTACAAAACCTTGTGACAAATTGCATATTAGGAATAGATATTATGAGCGAGAAGGACTGCATTATAGACTTCTCCAAAGGTAAATGTATTTTAAATGATAAAGGCAGTGTAATTATTATTGATTTGGACAGGAGAACTCTAAATCATGACAAACACTGTACAGGGTACAAGGTTCAGTTAGTACTTGACAATGACATTCAAGACATGCAAACACACTCATCTGACACAGAGCTAATGGACTTGAAAACATTGCTTGATCATAAGATAAGTGAAGCTACAGCTCTCAGTGTACATGAACGTATAAAACTACAGGAAGTGTTATCCAAATATTTACAAGTTTTTACCAAACGATTAGGTGTTATCAACACGTATGTGTACAAGATTGAAGTTAAGCCTCACAAGATCTTCTACCATAAGACATGTAACGTACCGTTATCTCAACGACCTACTGTGTGGCAAGAATTAAAACAAATGTTAGACTGGAAGGTCATTGAACCATCCACCTCACCTTATTGTAGTCCTCTACTTGTTGTCAAAAAATCAAATGGATGCATTAGGTTAGTGTTAGACGCACGAGCTATTAATGAAATAATTTTACCGGTTCACACAAAACCTGAAAATTTAGAAGAGCAATTACAGAAATTTCTAGATGCAAAATATTTCTCCACAATAGATCTCGCTAATTCGTTTTGGCAGGTGGGTATCACTCCTGATTCTCGGAAATATACTGCATTTATGTTCGGGGGGGCGAACCTATCAGTTTTGTGTTCTACCCTTCGGACTGAATGTCAGCTCGGGGGTATTCATTACAGCCCTGGATACCGTGCTTGGCGACGATTTAGTTGTGACAGTCACACACTATGTAGATGATATACTGATAGCTACACAATCTTGGAATGAACACGTTGACACTCTTCAAAGAATTTTAGAAAAATTTGCACAAGCTGGAGTCACAGCCAACCTAAGAAAATCAAAATTTGGTTGCAGTGAGATAAAGTATTTAGGACATATCATTAATTCACAAGGCATACGTCCGGATCCCAGTAAATTAGATGCTATCAGAAACTTTCCTAGCCCTCGAACTAAAAAGCAGTTAAAATCATTCCTTGGGCTATGTTCATTTTTCAGACGTTTTTTGCCACAACCACTTTTGAACAGTAAACATCTGCTAAATCTACTCAGAAAGAATCAAGTTTGGATCTGGTCGGAACAGTGCCAGAATGACTAATACAATTAAACATGCTTTAGTGAATGCTAACATATTGAGCCATCCAGATTTCAATTTAGATTTTTGTATGACTTGTGACGCTTCACGAACTGGCTTGGGCTGTTGCTTATTTCAAGTTGTAAAGAATAAAGAGGAGGAACAGATAAGAATTATTGGGTTTGCGAGTCGCACTCTAACTGAATGTGAGCGTACATACTCCACTACTGAGTTTGAATTTCTTGAATGCCCATACTATGGAAAGTGTTTCTATTATTATTTATTTGGAAAACATACGGTAATTTACACCGATCACCAGGCCCTGACATTTTTGTTAACTTGTAAACTTGTACATCCTAGACTATCACGATGGGCAGTTACACTTCAGAACTACTCTTTTGAAATTAAGTACATAAGAGGTAAGGACAACACCATTGCAGACACTTTGTCTAGACTTCCACAAGGTATGAATGATACCAACAGTGACTTAGAAAATATAAATGACTACAGGATTCTCTTAATGCAAGACAAGCAGTATCACCAATATTATATTGATATGTGCAGAAACATGGCTGAATTACAAAAATCTGATCCTCACTGGTATAAGATAATAACGTTACTGGTAGAAAAACACAATCATCCTTTGACTAAGTATTACAAGTTACACAATGATGTGTTATTTTACCGCCGACATCCAAATGCTACTAACTGGTGTGTATGCATTCCCTAAGAGTCTGAACGTAATCTAATTTGGCACACACACTTAGTTTGGGGTCATTATGGGACGAAAAAGTGTTTGGCAAAGCTCAGTACATACTGTTATTTTAGCAATATGAGAAGAAAAATTTACAGGGAACTAAAAACATGTGTCATATGTCAAAAATCAAAACCTCAGAATTTATCCACAAAAACAGATTTACATTCTATTTTACCTAGTAAACCCCTGGAAATTCTGTGTACTGACATCAGTGGACCGCATCCAGCAAGCTCTGGAGGCGTCAAATATATCTTAGCTTTTTACGATATATTTTCTAAACATGTAAAACTTTATGCTTTAAAATCCGCCACTGCAAATGCTATAATACGAAGATTCTCAAGTGATTACCTGACGCACGTGGGAAAACCTAAAGCAATTCTATCAGATAATGCAGCATACTACTCTGGGTACAAATGGAGAAATTTCTTGAAGGACAATAACATTAAAAGTATATTTATTTCGAGGTTTAGTCCACAATGTAACGCGACTGAGAGACTTTTCCGAGAATTAAATCGATTCATGAGGATCTATATTTCATCAAAACATACTAATTGGGTGTCCTACCTAAGTCTTTTCGAAGACGTACACAATAACTTAAATATTTACGATACGAATTACACACCTAACGAGATCATGTTCAATTGCAAACAGAACGATCAGTGGATAGAACCATTACCTAAGTTGTCAGACAAGGAAATCACACCTGAACAGAAAATAAAAGAAGTATTGACTACATTGACACATCACGCACAAATGCGAAACAATCATCACAGAAACATAATAAAAAGAAAACAAAAATTCGAGGTAGGTATGCTTGTACTACTTCGTACTCATCATAAATCTGTAGCACTCAAACGACGCAACGCTAAGTGGCGTCTGCTATATGAAGGACCTTACGTAATTGTGAACATACCGCATCCTGGTGCGTATCTGTTACAACATCCTAAAACTAACAAAATTATTGGGCTATACGCACACCGAGATCTTAGAGCATTTCATGCTGAATAATGTCAAAGTCATACCCATCAAAATATTGCTAAGCAACTCGAAAAACTGTTGTTACAACACAGATAATAAGTAGTATAGAAATTTTCATTTCAGCGGTTCCAGTGACGCAGTTGAAGACAGAAGAACTCCTCTTTCAGCGCGCGCCTCCACCTGAAAGACGGAATATTAAAGTAAAATTTATGATTACGTAGCAGTGGATGACATATTAATTTTTCACGGAACATTTGTTACTGAAGGTACCACTGACTTGGTGTGACACCTGACGAACTGACAGACGTCATCTGTGAAGCGATCTTTTACTTTGAGAAATAGATTAGACGCACATCTCTCAACACGAAAAGCATCTATCAGTAGTCAAGGCCACACAGACACTCTACACACACGCACAAAACGCGAGGAATCGAACATTTTCTCTCTCTTACTATTTTGAATATTTATTGAGTAGTGAAAACGCCTGGTCTTGCCTACTGATGTAATGAATGTTGTGTCTAACCTATATTAATTTCAGATGACATCACAAAAAACATCGATAATATCCCAGCAAAACCGCTAAAGAGGATGTAAATATCTGCAATTCATGAAATCAAATGTGACACAATGTAATAACCTATAGCGATGTAATGATGATGTAAACATGTTTATGTGCAACTATATTATGTTTATGCTAAGAAAATATGTGACGTGTGTATGTATAATTACTTATTTTTTTAACTGATGTATAGTGCAACTGTTACTATGTAAAAATTTGAACAAAACAAGTGCCAAAAGGACATTGCATAGTGAACCACTGTTCACGGACATTAACGAACATTACTAACTCAGCAACTACGCGGAAACCTATGTGAAAGAAACTGTTAATGCCATACATTATGCAGCGTATCTATGTAAACGCGATGAACGATTTCCTTGATTAATAACTACGAACATTTAGGTGAGCTATATTCAGCAAAAAACTGAGAATGTGAAGTGCATAATTCGTGCATCGTCTAGTGATATTACTACAGTACCCAACTTCAAGATGTTAACTGGATTAAATGGACACAAAGTGCCTGTCCAGAAAACAACACGACGGGTGGAAGAATTTTGGTTGGAACTTCAGGGAATGAAATGTTCTCGAAATGTGACGGACACTCTTACCTGGACTGTCCAAGGATCGACGCCAGCTATGTGCCGTCCGAGGTTCTGCAACCAAGCTTCCACAGAATGTAAAAAACGAACTGCACGTGGACCAATTACTCGACGGGTCACGTCTGATCTGTAATAAGCAATGCTTTTAGTCACAACGAACTGCATCACTACGACTATAATGGAAATGAGAAATGGACACGCTTATGTATTAATCACGTTGTTATACAACGATGTTACTGTGATCAAAAACCTTTACCACGACGATACTAACCTGTAAAAAATTATTGTGCAGCGGATGAATATGAACTGTAATAACGACACGATGTGTATAGGTCAACGCACCTGAAAAATACGGACATTTTTCTTTGAAGTATTTCAAAACAATACTATGTAACTAAGAACATTCAACAATCTAAGTTGTATTGTGTTATAACTAATATTGTAAATTTAAAACTAAGTTACCTGTCATAGAATGTAGTCTTCATATGTAATCTTGGTTGAATATTTTCTTTGTGCAACGACTGAAAAACGCGTGCACACGAACAATATGATCTGCAATACTGTGCCGCGTGATCTAACTGTACGATATAACGGCAGTGCCGCAGTTACACAGACGCTTCTGCGCATGCGCGCACTCTATCTGCCAACATAAGAACTTTTACGGCGCACCCGCGTCATTCAAATTTTCTATATAATGTGTATAATGTGTAATGTAAGTCATGTAAATAGTTATAGATAACTTAGATTTTCTTGTGCCTTTAGGTGAATTGCTCGCCTGCAGGTGTGTCCTTTCGCCTCGCAATTCAGGGGGCAATATAAAGGCACATTTGCATGCCGAGCGTGAGTTTCCTCGGAAACGCGAAATATTAATTAAATAAATAATCAGTGACAAATAAATAAAGCCTATGGCACACAACTGCAGCGCAGTGTCGCTGATAAAACAAAAGCACAATTACGTTACTCTTATGTTTGATTAAGAAAGGGAGAGCTCTGGTTGAAGTGGTGCGAGAAGCACGTATTTTATTTTATTGTCTGGCACACCGCCATATTTCATGTTATAGAAGAATACTGCGAGTTGCAACCACACTAGGCACTCGATTCTGTAAAGAATTTATATTTGTAAAAGTAAGTAGGATTATGAACTGTAGGCTTATTCATTGAATATATCTGATTTAACTAACTGTGTAACTTTTTTATGTTTAGTAGACAATCACCTCTGTACGACGTATTGGCATGGCTGGCAAATTATTGTAATATTGAGATTTAGATTATGAGTCCGCACCTACCGCAGCAGTCTTTGGAAACGATTTAATTACGAAGTCCGATTATTTCAGTTTTATTTCACGGTCAACTACGAGTAACATTGCCTTTACGAAAAAGCCATTGTCAAGCGTCTGATAACGAATAATTAAACGTCCACGTTCCAGATAAGCAAAATATTAATTACAATTGCAATCACAATCACCATCATACAGATAGAATAATTAACATATTTAAAATAACATTTTTTTTTTATTTATTTTATTTATTTTATAAGCTTCATAGATTTTCTATCGTGTATCATCCTGGCACCTGGCTCTTCAAGGCGTTACCTCGGATGTGTAATGAAGAAACTGTAAACAAGAGACTGGTTATGCAGCTTCAGAGCCACATCCCCGAGACAAACAAACAAACAAACAAACAAACAAACAAACAAACAAACAAACAAACAAACAAACAAACAAACAAACAAACAAACAAACAAACAAACAAACAAACAAACAAACAAACAAACAAACAAACAAACAAACAAACAAACAAACAAACAAACAAACAAACAAACAAACAAACAAACAAACAAACAAACAAACAAACAAACAAACAAACAAACAAACAAACAAACAAACAAACAAACAAACAAACAAACAAACAAACAAACAAACAAACAAACAAACAAACAAACAAACAAACCGCCGCTTTAAACCTAGCTGTGAACGAGGGAAGCTGATGTCTTTGAGCTTAACTCGTTTCTAGCGTTCACTGTTCAGGTAGAGACTCTTCCACTGGGACTCGACACAAAGCATCGGTGCTGGCAGTGTCAAGAGCAAGGACACGTGACAAATTATTGCTGCAATGAGGCGAAGTGAGTCAAATGCGCTATCAAACACACAACAGAAGCCTGCATTCCGCGACATGCGGCCACCGCCACGCAGCTTCTGAACTTGCTTCTCCAACTGGTGCGGCTCTTCGGCCATCTCAGGCCACGCAAACTCCAGGGTGAAGCACAGGTTGAGAAACTAGGGGACCTCACTAAATGCTGAGAACGCCGTGAAAGCGGCGTAGGAGACCAACACGCAACGGGATCGCGGTTTCGCCGTCGGAAATGACCATAAACGGGTTGGCAACCCTCTCTCCCCCTCTAACTGGCACAGTCTCCCACCCACCCATCCACCAGTGGGAATGGGGAGAGGCGGTCCGAATGCGAAAAATGAAAGTGAGTTTGACATCTTGCACGTCTTGGCTGGCTGTTGCTGACTCAGTGGCAGGAGGTGCCGCAATAGCGGTCAACAGGAAAAGAGCCCGGAGCACCAGAGTCGTCGCCGCCGCCGCCCTACAGGAGGCCGAAAACCGCTTCAGGATGGCATTCCATTTCAAAATGGAGACTGCACCCTTCTCCTTTATTTGCCGTTCGTGCAACGCGCATAGCATGTGGCAGGAAAACGACGGACCGAGCGCATATACGCAAGAACTTTTAGGCAACATAAGTGTGCGGAGATAAATAATGTGATTGTGACTGTCATTTTGAATAATTGATTGTAAGTAAATTAAGGGGCTCCGGAAAGGCTCAAAATCATGAAAAGTTCAATTTTTACTTTTTTGCGTTTTCTGAATCTGCAGACTATTACCTTTTAATAGATATATAATTTATTCAATTCCGAAGACTACAACTATTTTTAAATTTTTTCTGAAATGTGTTCTACATGGGCGTGACCCACTGTGGCGCTGTTAAACTGCTGTCAAATGGTGTTATTATTAACGTCCGTGTTCATCAGGTACATTTTAGTGATGTGAGATAAAGTATGTGTTGTGGCTAACCTGTGATGGTTCAATATATATCGCTGGTGTGATTGTCGATTGTTTCACGTTTATTTACTCTGTCGTTATCTCGAAAATATTCGTAATTAATTCTGTATCTTCAGTCTGTTTTGTTGAAGTATAATAATGAGTAAAAGTAAAGTTATTAGAAATCCTCTGAAGGCTTTTAAGAAAAGGAGAAATGTTGGAAAGCCAAAGGTATGTGTTATTACTGTAAACAATAAAGACGATAACCAAGAGAGTGAACCTAACCTCTCAAGTACACCTGCCCATAGCAGTCAAAGTGGGAAAGGAAATACTTCACAGAAGAAGCTTGGTTCAATGAGTGAAAACTATGAATGTTTTATGGGCGAATCGGATGCGAATGAAATATTTGATATGTCGGTTCTCAAAGGAATTTTTTCAAACTGTGTAAGATGTATTCATTGTAGGGAAGTTGGTCTGGAACTCTCCATAATAAAGTACGTAGGACTTGCTAGTGAAATACAACTGAAATTTGATAAAGTGTTCATACATGACCACCTTTTGGAACAGTGTTGCAGTAACTGCAACTGAAGAAAATGGTAGTAAAATCTACTAACACAACAACGAGTGATGCTTGCTTTAGACGAGGAGCGCCTTCGGGCTGCAGAAAGGGCTGTAGAGAGTCTAGAAATACAAGCAAGAGTAAACAGGAGGAGGAACAAGAGGAAGCTGGAGGAGGAGTTTGCAGAGGATGAAGATAATCCATCCTATGGACCTGGAATGCACTAAAAAGTTAATCCAATCTTTGTCGCTCGATTCCCAAAACTTTTATTTTCTCATACTAATTACATGTTTTGTAAGGATTTTCCAAACATTATTGTTTCAAACTTTCAGTAAATGTTACACAGTACCTTCTGCATAATTTAACACAGCCTTTTCCCAAAAAACTGTATATTTTTGAATAGATAAATAAAAAATTGCAAAAAAATGTTGTGAATTTTCATTACAATTGAAAAAAATCATCTTTAATAACTGAACTAAAATTTTGTAAAATCCGTGTGTTAAGTTGTAGCCCATATTCCAATAAATAATGTGTAAAAAGTTCAACTTCCTACCTCAAATACTTTGTGAGGAAAAATGTAATTTATAAGCGTTATTTTAACATTGCAAGTATAGGACGTTCCGGAGCCCCTTAATCGCTGTTATCTTGTTGGCGGCAAAATAAATAATGCGATTGTGACTATCATTTTGAATAATTGATATACGCAGGAGAAGACGACAACATGATCACAGCACACGCAGACAGAAGAACAAACACAGCAGTAAGAGCCAACACAACGGGCGACGCAAACAGGAATCTTCACCCCAAAATCTGATGACCAACCAAAGTACACGAATCAGCGAAATAATCCCGAAAGAAGAACAGCTGATGTTCCTCAAGAAGCGTGTAGCTAATGAGAATATAAGACAATGTCTATAAGACAATGTCGTCAAGCCATGAATCGAAGGCAGAAGACCGGACCGCAGTAGATGGGCGTATATCATAGGAAGTTGATACAATGTATTATCAAAAGTATCCGGATTTCTCCAAAAACATACGTTTTTCGTATTACGTGCATTGTGCTGCCACCTACTGGCAGGTACTCCATATCAGCGACCTCAGGAGTCATTAGACACCGTGAGAGAGAGCAGAATGGGGCGCTCCGCGGAACTCACGTACTTCGAACGTGGTCAGGTGATTATGTGTCGCTTGTGTCACACAACTGTACGCGCTGTTTCCACACTCCTAAACATCCCTAGGTCCACTTTTGCCGTTGTGATAATGAAGTGGAAATGTGAAGGGACACGTACAGCACAAAAGTGCACTGACCGACCTCGTCTGTTGACTGACAGACAGCCGACAGTTGAAGAGGGTCGTAATGTGTAATAGGCAGATATCTATCCATTCCATCACACAGAAATTCCAAATTGCATCGGGATCCACTGCAAGTACTATGACAGTTAAGCGGGAGGTGAGAAAAGTTGGATTTCAAGGTCGATTAACTGCTCATAAGCCACACATCACGCCGGTAAATGCCGAATGATACCTCGCTTGGTGTAAGGGGCGCAAACACTGCACGATTGAACAGTGGAAAAACGTTGTGTGGAGTGATGAATCACCGTACACAATGTGGCGATCCGATGGCAGGATGTGGGTGTGGCGAACGCCCAGTGAACGTCATCTGCCATACTGTGTAGTGCCTACAGTAGAACTCTGAGGCGGTGGTGTTACGGTGTGGTCGTGTTTTTCATGGAGAGGGCTTGCACTCGTTTTGCATGGCACTTTCACATCACAGGCCTACTCTGATGTTTTAAGCACCTTCTTGCTTCCCACAGTTGACGAGCAATGCGAGGAAGGTGATCGCATCGTCCAAAGAAAACTGACGGCCACAAATGTCTGTCCTAAGCGCCCCAGAAAATGAAAACAGCATAGAGAGATATCCGGACCGTGTGGAGGATGCCAACGGCTTCCCAGGTAACATTTATGCAGTGCAATCAAAGCAATTGTGGCAACTTGTGGGTGGGCATTATGCTCCATCAGAATGATTCTGTTCGGCAATATTCCTGGGCTTTGGACGTTTGTAATTTTACACAGTTGTCACGTACTAATGAATGCGCCATGAAGTCGAACCGCCCAGGAATGCTGACTGACGGCATTACTCCGCTGCAGGATAGTACCTTCCCATATCTTGTAGAGGATGTTTCGACTACGCTGCGTAATTTTCACTGGGAAGCATTTACGTACCCTCAACAGTCTCGCTCTGTCCCGACTTGATTTCCATATTTATGGAACGCTGAAGAAAGACGCTCGTGGCCGTCGATTTCCTTTGGATGAAAAGGTTCGTGCCTGGGTATAACCATGGCTACGTACGCATCCGCAAACATTTCTCCATGAAGACATTGACCATTTTGTCTCACAGTGGGATAAATCGTAACAGACCCGGCCGACACCCTCGAAATAATAAACATTTTACTTACTTTTCATTCCTCTGCCTCTTTCCTTCTACTGCCCATTATATAAAACAGTTCTAAAAAATGTAGCACGGGCGGTGGTTTTTGACTCAGATACCTGGTTCGATTCAGGTGGAGAAAGAAATTTTCAGCACCAGTGTTCTAGCTGGACAGAGGGGGGGAGGTAGCAGCGTAAGGTTCTTCACCACCACGTTTTTCCCCAATGTCCTGTTACAAACCTGCCCTCAACTTCTACAGAAGGGAAGTAACGCGACGCTGTTGATGTGGATCCGTACATCTTTTAATGAGTTTGGTACTTCTTTTGGTACCAATCTAGAAGGCTAGGTTACGTGTCAGCACCGTATTTCACCCTCTCCGTTCCCTCACTACCACTGAATATAAGCGGGAAACCACATTATACATACATTCATTATTGTCGCGTACATTACAGAGACAGAAATCTCATACACCATATGAATAGGGGTCATTAATAGTGGAGGAAAGAAAATCTTTCTGGTTAGGTGACTGATAGGTAAGACACTCTGAGGTAAAGTTTCAGTGTCATTCAACTATTTCATTTTTTGCATTCAAATGCAGTTCCCAAATTTCCACTTAGTTTGCGCATCGGGCAAAACGGTAACATGGACAGACTTGCTTGTCTGTCCAAGCAAGTTCAGAAACTACTCTTAGCATTTACTGAATTGGATAATTCTTCAGAACGAAGGTACGTCGTTCTTCCTATTCGTGGTTGCAACCAAGAGGATACAAAACTCAAAGAAAAACATGTACTCACTAAAGTATTCATGTACAGACAGTCATCTGGTTTTATGAGGCCCAAGAGGAATTCTCACTCGGTCCAACCTCATCATCTCAGTAACACTTACATCCAACATATAATTGAAGGTAGGTTGTATTTTAGTTTCTGTCTTTCTCTGTAGTGTTTACGCTCTATCCGTCCCTCTAGTGCCATGGAAGTTATCCCTGATATCTCAACACGTGTCTCATTAGCCTGTCTCTTTTTCTTGTGTCTTTCTTCACCCGCTCGTCGAAAAATCCCTTCACTCTGTTTCTGACCACCGGGTGGGTTGGCGCAGTGGTTAGCAGATTGGACTGGAATTCAGCTGGACAGGAGTTCACATCCGCATCCGGCCATTCACATTTAGATTTCCTGTGGTTTCCCTAAATCGCTGCAGACAAATGCCGGGTTGGTTCCTCTGATTATTTCAAGAATGGGGAAGGAAATCGACCATGTCATTTCAGACTTCGCTCAGTCTCGAATGACGTTGAATTCGAACTTCCTTCGTCCTTGTTACATCACCCAATTTTCAAGATTCTCCAGCATCACATCTCAAGAGCTTCGAATCGCTCTTTATCCGGTTTCTCCACCATCCACGGTTCACTTCCACACATTGCTGGCCTCCGAACGTACATTCTCAGATTTTTTTTTCTAATTAAGCTCTATATTTATTCCCGGCTGACAGAAATCTCTTAGTATCATTCTCTTTATCCGTGCTAATCTGCATTTTATGTCTGATTCTTTTCACATTGAGTAAAAGTAATACATAACGGTTGAAAAAAATTTCTTCTCTTGACCTACTTCGTAGTCTCCAATTTTTATGGTAAGTACGTCGCTATTCCTCTTTACTTTCTTCAGTTTATTGTCATTCTACATTCGTTAGTGTGTTCATTCTATTCAACGTGTCCTGTAATTTTTCTTCACTACCACTGAAGGCAGTAGTGTCACCAGCGAATATTACCGTTGACACCTTTTTACCTTTAAATACACTCCTTAACCTTCCTTTTATTTGTGTCACAGCTCTTCGATGTACGTTGCACAGTAGGGGCAGAAATTATATCCGTCTGACACCCTTTAATCCGTGCACTTCGTTCTTGATCATCCATTCCCATTGTGCTCACTTTGTTGTATATATTGTGCATTGGCCGTCTTTTCTTATAGCTTACACGTAGTTTTACCAGAATTTTGAACATCTTTCATCATTTTACATTGGGGAACGCTTTTTCTAAATTGACAAATCCTTAGAATCCTGTAAGTTTGCTTCCGTTTTCGAGCTTAGTGTCAGAACTGGTGCCTTTGAAATGCGGCAAGCCATCTTTATTTTTCACTTCTCATTCACTTTTGATAGGCAAATCTAATGTAACCTCTGTTCAAGTCACACACAGCGAATAACCCCTTTTCGATTCAAGTAACAAATTGATAACAGTGATTGTAGAGGCGATATCGTGTCATTCTCCCTTTTGAATCTTAATCAGTAAAGTGAATTGGTGTATGGGTAATTTTCAGTGGGTGATGTTTTAGAGCTATCTATAGTAGCTGAACACGCAGGTTTGCACGCAAACAGGACGTTTCGGTGAGACAGACATCTCTTAGGACAACGTCCGGTTCTCAGAAGTCAAACGTCTCCCATCCACACTGAAGTGTACCTAACTCTTCCTACAATTCTTGGTGCAGCGAACAGAAGTTTTTTCCTTTCCTACGGTCAGAGAAAACAGGGCTGGTTGTCCTAAAGAACGCAGTTTTGGCGAAGATTTCATGCCGCAACAATGACTTGGTATTTGAGTGTATGATTTCTAGGGAAGCCAGCACATTGGAGATGTCGTTGCAAATTCTTTCACCAAATGCTGAGAAAAACAACTGAACAGTTACGCCTTTGGCTTGAAATTATTGTAACGTTTTCGAATTGTTGGATATAGTCACTAGGCGTGAAACGAGAGAGAGAGAGAGAGAGAGAGAGAGAGAGAGAGAGAGAGAGAGAGAGAGAGAGAGAGAGAGGCACTTTAAGAGATCACCTGATGGTGAACTCTGAGGCTGCTAACAGTCTTCATTTATGAAGTCACTTCTAGATTCGCATGTCGGCTTGAGCACTTGGTTTCTGCGACTCTGAAGGCGGCTTTCGACTTCGGATGCAAAATTCAAATGGCTCCAAGCACACCTGAGGTCAGCAGTCCCCTAGACTTTGAACTACTTAAACCTAACTAACCTAAGTACATCACACACATCCATGCCCAAGGGAAGATTCGAACCTGCGACCGTAGCAGCATCGCGGTTCCGGATTGAAGCTCCTAGAAGCGCTCGGTCACCTCGGCCGGCCTTAGTCCACAGTTTAAGTTAATTGGTATCTTTAATTGTAGCTCTTGGCATCTGTACGAGCATTCCATATTTTTTACCTGTATCGATATTGTGTGCGCTATAGATCTGCAATGACGGTATGTTAGTAAATTCAGTCTATACCGTTCTGAAGTCCGAGTCACTTTTACCTATAAAACGAGATGAAGAACAACTTACAAGTCGTTAACACCTGGCTTCGATCCTTAGATTAAACATCACTACCATTCGACTAGGATTGTTTTGCACATCCTCAAAAATTGCCGTGTTTGCCTTTCAATATGTATTTGTTGATACCGTTAAGTTTGCTACTAAATGCGCGTTTTGCGTTTCCCACCAACGAGAAGGATTTAAGTTCTCTTGGTTTGTGAAAGATATTCATCTAAATATCCAACGCTCTCGTTGCGAGTGGACGATACCGTGAAGAAAGACAAGATGTTACAAAGTGCGAAGCCTATCTGTACCGTTAATCCAACTGCGAAAGGTCCCGGTCGAATAATGAATGCTGCTGAAGTTTCTCTTAAGTACTTAAAGTCAGCTTCATATTCGGTCACTGAAAAGGGAAGTAACAAAAAAAAATTAATAACTCAGTCCGGTTGGGGTTGAGGCACCGAACTCGTGTCTTACCTTTTCTTGCAGAGCCTTCAGATTACATCTGCCAGGCCTTGAGTGTTTGTTCACACACGAGTAGTCGTCAACTTGCCGTAAACTATAGTGGTGTTTAGGATATGAACCGGCGAAGTAATTTTATCTTTCGAGTTAATCCCCTTGTCCTGTCTGGCAGCAACAAATATGTCACTCCACAAATATACTTTACCATAAAAATAAAAATTACAATTTTATTATTGACAATTAATGACGGGTGGGGTGTTACAAATATAATTTTAACTACTTGATTGAAAACTGAAGGTCGGGAGTTAAAATAAATTTGTGCTAATCGACTGCATCTGTCATCACATTACAAGACTCTGTAATCAGGCAGTGGTAATAAATTGCGTTTGCGTGGAGTAAAGCGTGATAACACAAAAGTAATTCCTATCGACTGACCGAGGCGTAATGCGAAGTGCGAGAAGAATTCTACAATGCAAGGCCCATGAAACCCTCATGGAAACTCTAATTTGTTGGATCACGTCGGCAATCAGTGGCCGGAGCGGGCGCAATATCACCGAATACAGCGTGGCGGAGCGTCGTCGTCATGTGGACGTCGGCCGACCTCGTGGTGCTGCAAGGTTGCGCTCGTCTATTCACTCCTAGCTATCTTGCTCAGTACACAACAAGTGGAACGATTGAGCTTGGAGATAGAAAGTTTTGGTTCAGCTAAGTCCTAAACTGCAGAGATGCTCACTCTTTCTCAGGCAAGCTGAGTAAAGAACGCCACGTCCGCACTCTAGGCAAGCTGGGAACGGAAGACCTCTACGGAGACTTCTCACAGTCCGCTCTTCGCCTCGGTTTCCCCTCCAGCAAAATCACTTACGACAATTGCAGCGCAAGTCGCGTTAATTATGCGTCGCTTCCCAGCTCCGACCAATATGCCTGCTCTGGGAAGTGAACAAATTCCCACAAAATTTCCCTTCCTCTCAACTTCTGCGTATAGCTCCTCCCAGGCCACCCATCAAGGTTAGCGTCTGCACAAACAGCAAGTTTTCCGGAATTCTGACTCCCACGAGAGTACTTCAAATTCCTTGGTCCTACATTCCCATCAGAGGCCCGTGTATTTCATTCTGTCGCTCTTCCCCTGATTTGCTTCAGACTCTGCGGACCGTGAATTCAGCGTGAAGTTGCTATAGTCACGAACACGCATATTTTGACCTCTGTTGACCGCTCCCCCGTAGCTTTGCGTGGCTTTCTCGCATGTTTCACAGAAAACGGGATGACGGACATGTATCAACAGGCGTACAAGTTCTCCGTCTGTTTCCCGGTACACCAGCATGGAGTCGGGGTCAACCACCCACTCACTGTCACTCATCGTAAGGCGGCTGGAGGCCGCGCCACGTTATCGCTTTCTCAGAGCTTCAGCCGCCCTAAGCTGCCTATTGTCGCTTCCCTTCGCCGTTCCCCCGCCAGCCACGGTCAACTCTAAATGTTTCCCTGGGGTAAACTAGCGTCCAGTAAATCGACTCGTTTCCACAAAGTTTTCATGTCGTGTGAATTACTTAAAAACCATCACCCGATATTATTTATTCCAATACGTCCATACTATACCCTCTACAAGATGCAGTGTGCCTTGTCAGTCTTTTTTTTTTGTTCAGCTCTACTGTTCGATCAATGTGAGTTAGGTGATCTTTAATGACTTCATGTACGGGGCATAGTTCTTGCCATCTTACAAAATACATTGTATTTCCTGTTTTTAATAATTATAAACAAGGAGAAATTATGTTGAACGGTATGTTACTTGTTCTGGAATCTTCTCTCTGCTATTCTTCATAACATCACTGCACTGCACTGCACTGAAAGCAGTAGTACCTGCACTGGGAGGCGATGTGTTGTGATTAGGATGATGAAGTGGTGCCGTCAGTAGCCGTGTGGCTATCGAGGTTGTGTGTTCATATGTCGGTGTTTATCAACTTTGAAACATTTAATTTTTCATATAATTAATGTTGGCGTATCTCGTCAGTGCATTCAGTGGAAGAGTAAGTATTTCACCTAAGTCCCCTGAACATGAAAGAAACCGGTACCTTCCGAAACATGTATCGTGGAGAGTAAGTGGATACCGAAGGTCGAACATATTATTGCCGGTTCAGGTTGGCACACTCTTCACTATTTCATCCGCATAGAGAAACAAATTCACAATGAAATATTAAATGGACGGAAAACCAAAACCTGCCACGCACCGATTACTCTGTCAATCCTTTTTGTGAGTGCGCATGTGTGCAGGGGGCTCTCCACACCTGGATGTAGAGGGCATTCACACGAAAAGTTGGAACCCGATTTTGACAGTACATGAAAACTGGTTATACGATCGGCATTGCAATGTACTGACACAGTTAGTGTAATTTACTATTTTACTTTTGATGTCTTAGTAAGAATTTTCCCATACAGGACATTGTTAATTATTTTATGATACTTTATATTCACTACCGGCTTCGGTCTTCTGATCGTCTTAGATTTCCAGAATGAGATTTTCACTCTGCAGCGGAGTGTGCGCTGATATGAAACTTCCTGGCAGATTAAAACTGTGTGCCCGACCGAGACTCGAACTCGGGACCTCTGCCTTTCGCGGGCAAGTGCTCTACCATCTGAGCTACCGAGGCACGACTCACGCCCGGTACTCACAGCTTTACTTCTGCCAGTATCTCGTCTCCTACCTTCCAAACTTTACAGAAGTTCTCCTGCGAACTCGCAGGAGAACTTCTTTAAAGTTTGGAAGGTAGGAGACGAGATACTGGCAGAAGTAAAGCTGTGAGTACCGGGCGTGAGTCGTGCCTCGGTAGCTCAGATGGTAGAGCACTTGCCCGCGAAAGGCAAAGGTCCCGAGTTCGAGTCTCGATCGGGCACACAGTTTTAATCTGCCAGGAAGTTTCGTCTTAGATTTATTTGCGATAAATTCTCGGTGGTTTTGAATGAAAACTTGTACGACCTTTGTTATGAAGTAGTTAAATGAACACTACTGTCTTGCACAAGTGGTTAACGTGCTGTTACCGGTACCATTTGCACCAGCTCTTCAACAACAGGATTTTGGAGAGAAGAAGATTATGGGGGCGAAATGCCGTTTTGTCTCTTAAGAGTGCGAGGTCATACTGCAAAAATGTCGAAATTGTGGAAAACAATCTCGTTGTTTTAAAAAAGAAACAACGTGCATTTCTTTTGGATGAAGGTAACTTGTGTTGCGGGGGCGCTCGACATCACGGTCATCAGCGCCCTGACGAAAAGTCAACATGAAATCTCATGGGAGGGGACGAAGGCTGTCCCCACAATCAGAGCAGTTTGCCTCCGTTCCCCACTCTGTTAACTCTTGTATCGGTATCGGCGAGGACGGTGGGAAGATCTCCAGCGAGACCAAATTTCCTTTGGAGTGACTCTCGTCCATGGAAAACTACGCTATGGGAACGGAAAACGGAAAACCAAAGGAACCCTCAAAAGCTCTTAAAGTTGTCTAAGTTTCAGGACAAGGTACACAAAGGGAGAGATCAACAGTCTGCTCTTCTCCGAAGTGATATTGATATTGAGGGTGGAAAATCCTTCCGATCCTATAGTGAATAAAACTCGATGTAGTCCATTTCTCTTAGTAACGAGGGGGAAAATTTTTTAGATGATTGAGGGTAATGTGGAAAATGGCTCTGGGCACTATGGGTTATCAGTCCCAGGATTCGAACTTGCCACGGTAGCGGTTGCACGGTTCCAGACTGAAGCGCCTAGAACTGCTCGGCCACACCGGCTGGATGGTAATGTGGATACTTCAGAGGTTCTACCTTCCATAATTCCATTCTTGCTTCGGGTGGATTGTCAGTATGTCACTGGTGTTCATGAACCCTCAGTCTCAGGACAGTTGATACATAATCAGCCAGTGGATACCTAGCATGGCCACAATGTTTATCCTGCCAACACTATTGGCGTCCTGACTAAGGATGTTTCGGGAAACAACGCCTGTCAACTACTTTAACGCGGCAGGTGATGTGGACCTGATACAACCAACTGTAAGCCTGAACGTCTCTTTTAGTGCCTTGTTTGGTGTGTGCCGAATTGTACCAAACTGCGGATTATCTTGCTTAGGATGATATTTCTGTGGTGACGGTAATCATGACTCCAGCGCGTACCGAACCACAATCGATAAGCCGCGCTTGAAACAACAGCTGCGCACTGAAGAGAGCTGTCCGCCGAGTGTTAGTACGAACAATACCGAGGTTCTCCAGAGGCCGCAGCTACCAACCCATGGGCATCACTTGAGTAGTTAGCGATTTGTCGATGTCTCGCTAAATATCAGAACACTGAGCTACGTCGGAAAGTTCTCTTCAGTGCGCCGAGTCGTGTACAGTCTCCAGTTACCGCTGAGTCTACAAGCTGCAGTGTTCGTCCGTCGTCTCCGAGACTCAGGCTTCGTTGGGCAGCTCTGGACTACGTAGGCATCACTCAGAGGCACAGTGACAGTACTTTAATGCTGCTTATTATTAAATGTCCAGCGCAATTAGATGTTTGAAATTACACGGCCCACACCATTGTGGAGCCACCACCACTTTATCAGCGCCTTGTTCACCAATTGGGTCTATCGTTCCGTAGAGTCTGTGCCACACCTTTACCCTACCATTAGCTCTTACAAACTGAGATTTATCTGTCCAGGTCACGGATTTCCAATTTCAGTGATTTAGACTGTGCGACGTCTAGCTTTCTGCAAGAGGCAACGGATCATGACGTGTTATGGTCGGTTTAGAACCTTCCACAGATCTCAAAGTAGTGGCGAAAAAACAAAATGCGTGGTTGTTTCTGCTGTAACACTTTGTCGTAGTTTGAAACATTGGCCGTGTACACAGGGTCACAGGGAGCGTCTCTTGCGACTTACAGTATTGTCTGTGGGATACAGTCATCCTGCTACAGTACGGGTGATGAATAGACTGGTCCATGTAGTGGATCAATACGCACACAAGCGGCATATATTTTCGATATGTGGGAGGAGAGAGATACAGTAAAAATCGAGTTCTCTATCGGATGAAGTTAGTTGAGCTTTTATAGTTCGTAATTTTTCCATCGTGGATGGAATAGAATAACGATGATAGGGCCCATTCACGGCTGTCATCCCAACATTCTGAGATTCGTAGCTCTATAGTACCTGCTTGTAGTTTGGAGAAGCACCACACTGCAGTAGCAAAATCCACGTCTCTCTCTCAGTTCCCGTTTCCGTCGAATGGTCAAAACACAGCTCTGTCGCAGTAACTCAGCTTCGCCTATTTCTACATAGATTTCGGAAGGTGGTAGATATAGTTTCCTCCAACTTCTACTCAGTTCCAACTTTCATTGGAACGATCACATGCGCAAAACTGCAGGGATGATAGCGCAGAGTCAGAGGGGTATTGCACGATGCGGGAATTTTACTGTAGCAGATATGTTTCTGGCACTCCCATATCTTGAAACGAGTCACCTGATTCACTTGTGGCTGTAATCATTAAGACGTCTCCATAGGATCGAACACAGGTATGTAGTTAAATGGAGAGACTTTTCCAAATCATAGACCATTTCTAGTGGATATAGTGTAGCACTAGAGATCTGAAAAGCTAATGTACATTTCTTACGCCCTCAATCACCACACCATATGCTACTGTTTGTAACGTATTCTGTCTCGATACGATGTCAGAGATTCTGCGATATATCCACTGAGTTATAGGCGATAACTGATTGAGAAGGATCACAAATACTGGAGAAATATCTAGTGGGGGTGGCGTAAGGGGGTTGCAAATAGCGGTTTCGTACCACGTTCCTTAGCCGAATCACATTCAAAGTTCAGCGGTTTTACCACGAGGTTGCATCGTGAGCTACGTGTAAGCAGGCCGCTGGTCTGATAATACATGACCGTCTCGGTATTTGTCTGGAAAAACAACTTGATTCGTGGGTAATACCACACGTGGTTTTATAAAGTCGATACAACTTTTAACATGGATACTTGTGTGTACATGTAGAACCAAGACCGCTTGTTGTAGTAACATACAGCAGTTGTTGGGATCGGGTTTTTTAAATTCTGGCGATTTGTAAAACGATTAACCTTCTCTTTCTAAGACACAGTGGTACCACTCGCAAGAAAAACTTATACTGACCGAAGATCAATTATGGGTGGACATGTATCATTACTTCGTATCGCCAGTGATCAGTTATCTACGAAGTCATGCTTAGTCATTTCCTTTGCACATGTCGGAACACAAACACATACTTTACAAGCCGGATGCTCATGGCAAACCTATCATGCACCCCCTACTACTATTTCCATTCGTAAGGAAGGTATGGATTTGACGTCGAGTACTATGATAGAGAAGGGAAGAATATGTCAAGTCATAAGACTGGTACTGATATTTTTACTTCCAGAGCTACAGCCGTCAACAGGGTGTATTTCCGATATTTTGCTCATTGTCGGATGTCTTACAACTAAATGTTACGATCGCGGTCTCAGTTGAAAGTACAACGACAAAATATGTGACCGAGTTCGTAGGATGATGATGATTATACCTGTGTGTGATTGGAATGCAGCGCTTGTGACGGGAATGATTCGCGTTTCCTCTTAACGGTAGGAGCTGTCTGAATGGAGATGCCCGTTACAGTGTAGGAATGTCAATGAATGAACCATATTGTCCTCTAGACGACAGAATAGCGAACTAATACTTAGTATTTGTTTGATAGCTTTCACGATGGCGTGGAAATTTGAGAAGACAGAATAACTATCCAGCAAAAACAGACGTCCGTATTCGATCCCATGTAAATTGTTCGGCCGGCCGCGGTGGTCTAGCGGTTCCAGGCGCTCAGTCAGGAACCGCGCGACTGCTACGGTCGCAGGTTCGAATCCTGCCTCGGGCATGGATGTGTGTGATGTCCTTAGGTTAGTTAGGTTTAAGTAGTTCTAAGTTCTAGGGGACTTATGACCACAGATGTTGAGTCCCATAGTGCTCAGAGCCATTTAAATTGTTCGGTTGAGTGCTTCTGCTCATTTTGCGTCTTTACTTAATTGAGAGATCGATTATGGTGTGTGCATCTAGCAGGTGGAATAGACGTGTGCTAGTTCTCTAGACGTGAGACACGTTATTTGACCTTGTAACAGATTCTAAGTCATCTGTATAATTTACATCACCGACATCGGTAGTCGTGAGTGGAAATATCAGTTCTCTCTATTTTTTCGAGTTTCTTCGTAAATATCTCCGCAGACCCGACAAGTTTCTAGTTAGTGAGTGGTTTACAGCACGCCCCACCTAGCTAAAGTTTCGGGTTTGTAGAGTAATAATTTTCAGTCTATTTCTTCGGAATCAGGTTGTGCAAGCGATTGGTAGGATACCGCTGTGTGCTTGATATCGGCAAGTACTCGAAAATGTATTTACATGGTATAATATTATGGCAAAACATACGAAAATACATGTATTCCAGTTCAAATGGCTCTGAGCACTATGGGACTCAACATCTTAGGTCATAAGTCCCCTAGAACTTAGAACTACTTAAACCTAACTAACCTAAGGACATCACACACACCCATGCCCGAGGCAGGATTCGAACCTGCGACCGTAGCAGTCCCGCGGTCCCGGACTGCAGCGCCAGAACCGCTAGACCACCGCGGCCGGCATGTATTCTAGTTATCCCAGAGTCTGTAGATGGGTGTAGAAAAGGCAAGCAAGCAGGTCCAGACCAGAAACAGTAACGCATTTGTGCCGAGGGGGAACGAGCCCGAAATTGTAGAACAGTTCTGAGAGTGACTTGGTCCTACTTAGGGCGCTCTGGTCACCCGTCAGGGTGGATGACCGCCGACCTCACAGGGAAGTATCTAGTGCTGCGAGGAGTGTATATGGTGTTGTCCGTCTTCATGGTATATGTATACGAATGATACAATTCATATCCTGCACCATACAAAATCAGGCCTTTTACATGTTTACTACATTGACATGGTACGCGGTGATATATTGCTGGATTGGAGATCTGTTTCACACTCTTACTCAATTACACTGCTCTCCCACTGAGGACAGCAGCTTGAATTTCAGAGTCTTTCCGTATTTGGCGATCCGTAGGCCTCATTACAGGGTTTAGTTGTCGGTGCAATATGGTGATCTGTACAAAATACAATCATAATGCTCTATTCATTCACGAGACATCCATTATGCTGGGATACAGTAGCGTATACTAACTGATTCGAAGAAGATGGATACAAGGTATGTACGGAAAGTTCCGAGAAAGCAAGTTGAAGCAGACCATCCATCTCTGATGGGGATGTCGTCACTCATCCGCCACTGCGGCATCAGGACATCTCCAGACCTGTAGCTGTAGGATACCGAAAATTCCGGCCATTTTTTTCTCTTCTGTAAGACAGTGCTTCGAATTTTGTTTGCATAATTGTTCCGATTTCCCCCCCACCCCCCCACCCCCCCCACCCCCCCCACCCTACTGACTTTGCTTAGAGTGTGCTCTCTTAGCAAACAGGAATGCTTTTATGATTCACGAGAACCACCGTTAGTGTGCACAGGCTTTTAGCCGTGAGAACGTTTAACGTTTCTGAGACACATCACGCAAAATGTTCATCTTGCTATCAATATATGTCAGCCAAGCTGGGTACACACACACGGCTAGATGCAGCTTGCATGTCCTGTTAGGATCGCTAGGAACAAAGTATACCTCCGGATACTGACGTCACAGAATAGGACAGGTTACAGTCAGCAATCGTAAACACACATGCTGCCTAGAAACGTCTAGCGTATGGGACCAGCATGAGCGCGCTTTGGAGTTCTGTGACGTCAGTATAACACTAAACGAACTCTAACTGTTTACCCTAAAATAGATGCAATTTTCACCACATTGCTGTACGCAGCAGCAGCAGCAGCGCAAGAGCGATGGCTCGCGCTGGCCTGCGTCCGGTGTTAGCTTGCCGCGGCGTCGATGCGTGAACACCCTTGGAGCGTCTGCGCTCTGTAAACGGGTCTTAGCTCCCATCCAGTCGCGTCAGTGATGATGCCTAGGTGATCATGTATTTCGAAAGGAATTTCTCAGGTGTCTAGTACGAAAGGGATGCCACCACCTCATGCTGGAGGGACCTGAATGGGCACCTATGCGTCTCTAGGCAGCTGATGGCTACATCGCCATTTCACAGGGCCCATCAATGCACCCAGATACTGGCATATGGGTCGGGCGTCAGGTTTCCAGATGTGTTTTTTATAAGCAGTCTCTTGTTTAAACTATATTCCATCGATTTAACCAACTAGTAGGATGCTGAAAATTAAGAAGCACTACCCCATACACGTGAAGAATACTAATTTAATTGATTTGCATAAAATTTTTTAAATCAGTGTGGTGTAGCGGTTCAATGAATAAGGGGAGGGTGTGAGTGAGTGAGTGAGTGACATGGAGCAGAACAGCAGGTTAAGTGCAGAACACTAGGTTAATTTGCATAATTTTTATGTAAAACACACCACATTAGTTTAAGGGGGTGGGTGACAAAGAAGAATGCACCAGAAATGGCGTTCAAAGGCGCCTCAAATTGTGTGTCTTAACCTATTGTTCTGTTAAATGCTGACAAAAGCCCAAAGATTAGGTTAAGTGGTTTTCCATGTCATTGCCCTTTCCTTAAACTCAGAACTACTTAAACCTAACTAACCTAAGGACAGCACAAAACACCCAGTCATCACACTAAGTTCTAGGGGACTGATGACCATAGAGGTTAAGTTCCATAGTGCTCAGAGCCATTTGAACCAATTTGAACACACACAGTGCAATACCAAACATTACATTATGCAACATGTTTGACCCATTAATTCCTTCTTACAAGACCTACACGTTTCCAATCAGCAGTGAGTGACGAGTAAGAGAAATCCAACCCCACAAACTGAATTTTTTATAGTTAAATAATACGCCCTTGAATTTCCTGTTATGAGATCCTCTCCACCAATATACATATGTTCCATACACTGCCTTGAACCCCATAAATTATTTAAATAAACAATATTCCACACACTACAATCTAATTCCCTCCAAATGATCGATCAACTGAGTCATTTTCCCACCAATTTCTGGGAGGGTGGGGAGAGGTTAATGAATTTGATCAATTAAGTAAGTAGTCAATCAAATTGATAGAGTGAGAGGTGCAATTCCAGTAAGTCAGACCTCAAAGCAGCGAGGGAGGATGGTGGGGCAGGGGGAACAATAGGCTGACAAGGGAACCTCCCCATCGCAGCCCCCTCAGATTTAGCTAGAAGTTGGCATAGTGGATAGGCCTTGAAAAACTGAACACAGATCAATCGAGAAAACAGGAAGACGTTGTGTGGAACTATGAAAAAAATAAGCAAAATATACAAGCTGAGTATTCCATGCGCAACATATGCAACATCAAGGATACTGTGAGCTCAGGAGCGCCGTGGTCCCGTGAGCAGCTGCGAAACGAGAGGTCCTTGGTTCAAGTCTTCCCTCGTGTGAAAAGTTAACTTTGTTCACTGTAATTACTTTCTTTATTTTCGCAGAGACGTAAATGAACGAATGGACAGATCATAAGTTTAGTGTGTGTTTTGCGACCGCACCGCAAACTTACAGTTCGGAAAATATTCATTGACCTTGTTACTGAAGTCGCGAGCTATATTTGCTGGATTCATATTGGCCACGGAATACATCTCACGTATTTGATGCACTCTCGTCCAAAGTAGCGACCAGTCAACTGTCAGCAAGTGAGCCTAGTTAGCAGGAATACTCTCTCTTCCGTGCGGTGTAGTCGACTGACGTCGTGTGTTTCGATGTTTGTTTAGGTGTAGCGCCCCATACTATGACGCAGTTACCTCGCATGGGACGGACGGACAGATTCTAACTGTCTGAAAATAAAAAAATTAACTTTTCACGCGAGGGAAGACTTGAACCAAGGACCTCTCGTTCTGCAGCCGCTCACGCTAACCACGGGACCACAGCGCTCCTCAGCTCACACTCTCATTGATGTTGCCTATGTTGCGCATGGACTACTTAGTTTGAAAAAAAAAAAGCAAAATATACATAGTTCCACACAACTCCTTCCTGTTTTCTCGATTTATCTGTGTTCAGTTTTTCAAGGCCTATCCACAATGCCAACTTACAGCTAAATCTGAGGGGGGTGCGATGGGGACGTTCCCTTGTGAGTACATGTCAATCAAAGGAGAACAATAGTTTTGCCCCTTAGTGCATACCTGCGACTGATGGAGGTAATCCACACTAACAAAATGAACTGACGCTGCTTTGCTCTACTACTACTACTACTACTACTACTGAGTTATTTCAACAGTCAGCATCGAGTCGTATAACGGAGCAGAGTGTGTGCAGTGTTGTTTATGATTTCATGCCCAGAGACAATACAGGACTAAATATAGCAGGCCACCATCTCAAAAACAAACGGTTCTTAATTGCTACTACTATTTCACCGAAACTGGATGTGTGTGTCATAGACAGTAGGGCAACCCTGACCCAGTGTCCTGAGTCAACTTAACTTGCGCATCGTACCGGGACATGCTTGAGTACTTTCTGATATGAGTATCGAGTTTATTTTCCAGGAAGATGGCACATCCGCATATCATCATCATGAAGTTATCGCTAATGCTCGTCAATCTGATTGTCTATCGTATTTGGTCAGGCTGAGAAAAATCCAGAAAATTGTAAGAGCAGCAGCTCGTTTCGTCACAGTTTCGTTTAGTAAGAGCTAAAGCATCATGGAGATGCTCATTTAACTCCTGTAGTGAAGACTACAAGTGATGTGTCAGTCACCACTGTGTCCTCTGCTGTTAAAATTCTGAGCATGCCCGTCCCTAGAAGAGTCAACCAATATAACGTTTCCCACTACGTACAACTCGCGACAATACCGTGAAGGCAAAATTTGAGGGATTCGAGCATACCAATAAATGAAGTCCACTCGCCAAAAGAAGTATTGCAATCAAACAGGATTTGATATCAGGAAGGAACTTTTGTGTTGCATGTATGGAGCAAGGTGTTGTATGGAAGTGAAGAACAGACTGTGAGAAAACGTTAAAAGACCATCATCGAGGAGTTTGAGCTGTGGTGCTGCAGCAGGGTGTTTAAAATTACGTGGGTTTACAAGATTAACATCTCGTTTTTCTGCAGAATTGGCGACAGCAAGATCATATGGAGCGCAATGACAAGAAGATGTGACCTGAAGACAGGAAATGGGCTGAGTCGTTAGAGAATAACCTCCATATAACAACTTCCGGAACACTAGAGGGAACTAAGAGTGTAAAAACTGTACCGGGAGACAGAGACAGGACTAAAGCCAACAAGTAAATGAGGACGATGACTGCAGGTGATACTCTTAGATACGGCCCGCCAAGAATTCCCTTCACTTGATAAACTATTCATCTCAATCATCCCAAGATTGATAGAGAAAAACGTCGTTCTTTCCACGTCACTGGAACTTTAAAGAGTTGGTAGTACTGGTAGGTAATTTGAGCATAAGGTGACTTGCATTCTGCTGCAACTGCTTTGTGTACTGTCACAGGTCGGTGCATATTTGAACAAAGTTTTAACTAGGAGGGATATTGTAACGTTTCCTGGAAATGTTCTTCAATTATACCGTAGGCGCATCCTGGACTGGGAGTTGCTCTGATGAGCTGTGAATGAAGAAAGGAAACGTAGCTGAGCGATGGACTGTATGACGTTAGAGAGACGACGCAGAAACATGAGGCTCCAATCATTTCAGCCGCTTTTGAAGGACGTCAGTGCAGTGCGTAGTTCCATCTGCCACTGATTTAGGTGCTGAGTCTTCAAGAGAAGTTACTCTCTCTTGTAGGCTCCTCTGTGACGGTAAAACGGAAGTGAGGGCTCTCAGCAGACGAGCGTGGGCCTCCTCTTGTAGCGCCCCTGAGGGTCGCTGCTCAAAAAGAGTCAACGCGGCTCGCTTTTGCAGCGGAGGCGGCGACACACGGAAAGCGGGAGCAGTAACCGCGGGCACACCGTGTGTAAACGCCTGGGAGCACTCAGCGTTTCGGGACTCTGGACTCTGGACTCGCCTCGTGCACGAACTCGTTACGCGTGTCTGGCAGAAGCCGAGTCTGGCGTTAACGTCACGTCGACGACCAGGTCGTTAGCGACGGAATACGAATTCCCACTCGAGGAGAATGCGGAATGGAATCGCCAGTGTCTCTTTCAAACGAAACGCCACGGTATTTACCTTGAGCTATCTAAGGAGATAAAAGTAAAGTTTATGGCTCATGCCCGTTACCTGGCTGCCCTCCTGATTGCAGCCTTTCTTCGCCATGACGCTAGGGGGGGCCGCCTTTTACCCCCAGGGAAAGATCCCAGATGTTCATGTGATAGCAGGCTGAGCAGATCTACTCTCGTCCTGAAGGGACTGGAATGGACAAAAATTGTCATCCTTACCTGGTAATGAACTGGGGGCCTCTAGGGTTAAGGAAACCAATGGAAACCTAAATCTGGATGGGCGGAAGGGGATGTGACTGAACTGTCCACATGAAAATTAGTCTAGTGCCTTAACACAACGTCTGTTTATATTTAGTGGGGTCACCGCATTTACAGGCAGTGAGTGACATTGCCAAACGTTTTGAGGACCATTCATTCAGGTGTCTTAAAATTAGACAATATGGTAAATAAAGCTGAGTATTGTTTTCACACGTTCTTACTATGAAAGAAACTCCATATATTAAAACGAACTTCATCTATTCTTGATACGTCCATGTGTAAATGGACCTTGAGAGTCCTAACAGTGGCTTTGGACGGGTTTGTACAGTATTCTTACTAAAGACGCAAACGTATCCTGCACTGCGCGGAAATCGTACGGTGGGAGGCAGGATGCGATCGTCCGATACGGCGTTCCTCAAGTTTCGCACAGCAGTGCACTGCACCTGCCACCGTCTAAGGACCACCTAGATAAAATGCTATGTTACTTTAACTACTCGTTAGAAGTGAACGGAAAGCCCGTCAGCACGCTGCCACAGATCTCCCAACAGTGCACAGAAAGTTTGACGTCACATGGCGTAACTGCAGCACCAGAAGGGTCTGGCCTCGCAACACAAGGAATTTTCCCATGTCTTCAAAGACACTGTCTCACAGCCAGCGAGCATTTATGGTGCACTGTAGCGATCTTGCTCATTACAGTACGACCTGGAGACGACATATGTGTGACTTTATACAGGAAACTAGGAGGAGGAAAATGTGTGACGGCTGCAACCCTGAAGTTCGGAATTTCTTTGCTCTCAGCTTTTTTAGGTGCATGGGTTCAAATGGCTCTGAGCACTATGGGACTTAACATCTATGGTCATCAGTCCCCTAGAACTTACGACTACTTAAACCTAACTAACCTAAGGACATCACACAGCACCCAGTCATCAGGTGCATGGGGAGCGTTCCGAGCCACAGGCACTGCTGCCAGAAGCAGGGGAGGTGGTCTACTACACTACAGCAGCGGATGACCGCTAGATCGTTCAAGAAGGGCCCCCATGTCAAAAAGCAACCACATTCGAAAGGACGCTAAAGCGCGCAATCTCCCGCTGCACACTACCACGGAATCTTCTAATATTCTTATTTAATAAGAAAGTAATTCTCAGCAAGATGTTATCACACAGAGACGACTGCACGCCAGTAATCCTGTGATACTCTTCAAACAGTTTAACTGCCGCGTTCAAAAATAAGCTGCCGGTGTGGAAACGCGACTCGCCCTTTAGAGACTGGCGTGAAATCGCGTTTCCTGTACACTGGATGAAAACGCTTACTGGCGCATTGAATGCTGGCGACAGCAGCACACAGGCTGGGCGCCAACTGCGGCCGAACAAAGCGATGTGGCCTCCGGTGTGGCGCAGCGTCCCACAGAGGGCCCGCCGGGCCGTGACGTCATAAATGACACCTCGCTGCGTTCTGTCCTGTGCAGGTGACGGGGCTACAGCATGTGCAGAATCGGCCCGCTCCCTGTACTGTGACAACGCGAAAAGCGCATCGCTGACCTACACAATAACTGACTGCAGCAAAGGCTGAAGGAGGCCACGATAGATTGTGAACGATAATAATTTATATGGAGAAGCATACAGTGACTACACTGCCGTAATTCGCTTCCTTCTCATTGCGTTTGAGACATTTTTATGTGTTTTGTTTATGAAATAAAGTTGATAGCTTGGAACGCTTGTTTAGAAGTGCCAGAGGGTCTAATAGTCTTGATGTTGCCATGTATCTTACACTGGTCCTTACGATGAACATGGTGGATTCCATATGACAAGTGTCTCATCTAACAACAATTTGAAATAACAGCAACATAATTCCGCGCCTAAGTCAACCTCTCCATCTGAGAGTATCACTTTCACTCGACGTCCTCGTTACTTGCTTAATTTTTCTGATCTCTGAAAGGCTAAAAACTGCAAATGAAAGCAGAGAAAAATGTCAGTTTTTCCAGTCACACAACTGCTTTAGAGCCACTCAATATAGTTCTTCCGCTGATACCGCGAAAGCTGGTTCAAATGGTTCAAATGGCTCTGAGCACTATGCGACTTAACTTCTGAGGTCATCAGTCGCCTAAAACTTAGGTTAGTTAGGTTTAATTAGTTCTAAGGACATCACACACATCCATGCCCGAGGCAGCATTCGAACCTGCGACCATAGCAGTCCCGCGGTTCCGGACTGCGCGCCTAGAACCACTAGACCACCGCGGCCGGCACCGCGAAAGCATGTGAGGTGCAGTAGTGAGTGATGCGTGGCAGCGCCTGCACCACCCACCTGCAGTCACAGCTTGGACAGTCCCGCCACCCACAGCTACAGAGAGCGCCAGCTGTTCACTGGTTCGATTCAATTTACAGCAGAAGCTGTGAAGCGACAGAAGGGCGGGA